>NC_141161.1:34300383-34962883 GCF_053477565.2 Lygodium microphyllum
GAAGGGAAGGGAGAGGAGGAGGAGGGAATGGAGAGATGGCAAGCGGGAAGGAGGAAGGAAAAGGGGAAAGCACGCAGGGAGGGGAGAAGGGAAGGTAGTTGGGGGGAATAGGGAAACGTGTGGGAGGGAAACGGGCGGGAGGATTGGGTAGGGGAGCCCATAGGGAGGGTGCACAAGGGTTGGGGTAGGGGAGGGACAATGGGCGGGATAGGGGGTCATGGGGTGGGTAGGGGTAGGGGTAATAGGAATGGGCGGGCTAGGGTAGGGTAGGGAGTACCCAGGGAAGGGTAGGGGTGGGGGAAATAGAAATGGGCGGGGTAGGGTAGGGTAGGGAGTACCCAGGGAAGGGTAGGGGTGGGGGAAATAGAAATGGGCGGGGTAGGGGTAATAGGAATGGGCGGGGTAGGGTAGGGTAGGGAGTACCCAGGGAAGGGTAGGGGTGGGGGAAATAGAAATGGGCGGGGTAGGGTAGGGTAGGGAGTACCCAGGGAAGGGTAGGGGTGGGGGAAATAGAAATGGGCGGGGTAGGGGTAATAGGAATGGGCGGGGTAGGGTAGGGTAGGGAGTACCCAGGGAAGGGTAGGGGTGGGGGAAATAGAAATGGGCGGGGTAGGGTAGGGTAGGGAGTACCCAGGGAAGGGTAGGGGTGGGGGAAATAGAAATGGGCGGGGTAGGGGTAATAGGAATGGGCGGGGTAGGGTAGGGTAGGGAGTACCCAGGGAAGGGTAGGGGTGGGGGAAATAGAAATGGGCGGGGTAGGGTAGGGTAGGGAGTACCCAGGGAAGGGTAGGGGTGGAGGAAATAGAAATGGGCGGGGTAGGGGCCCAAAAAAAGAGGCGCGCGGAGCGGGGTAAAAAAATTTGCCGTGACGGGATTGAAAGAGCGCCGGAACGTCGCGACGGGGTACGTGGAGGCGACCAAGGCGCATTAAGACGCGTAAAATAAAAAACGGGCGCGCGAATACACATAAAAATAAAGAAAAATTAATAACTCCCAATCTAGACGTCAAAACGAAATGGCGTAAAAATAAAAAGTGGGCAGGACGACAGGGGGAAGACAGGGAAAATAGATGACGGAGGTTCCGGGAAGGGTAAAGGGCGGTCACATGCAAAAAACCCAAAAAACGAACCAAAAACGCAATTAAAAATTAATATCGAAAAATCCGTGCATCGGAATGAGGTGCAAGAAAAAGAAAAACTGTGCAAAAAGACGTGCTCAACAATCCTATCACATCAAAACAGAGTTCCGACTCAGATAAGACGCGTTCACATGGGAAAAACCCAAAAAACAGACCCGAAAATGGGATCGAAAATTAATATCGGACGAACCGTTCACCGGAATGTCAGGCAATAAGAAGGAAAAATGTCCGCAGGAAGAGTGGCACAGGGTTATCATGGTAAACCACAGTTCCGGTGGAAATAGGAGGGGTTCTCATGCGAAAAACTCCAAAAATACTCCCAAAAACTGATTTAAAAATTAATACGTAAAAATTTGAAAGTCGAAAAAGGGTGGAGGAAAAAGGAAAAGGTGGAGGAAGGCACAGGGGACACGGCTGTCAAATCAAATTGGAATTCTGATGCAAACAGGGCAGGTTCACATGAAAAAATGTCAAAAAATACGCATGAAAAAGTCGTAAAAGATCGGAAAATTAATAATGGACAAACCGTGTATCGGAATGACGCGGACGAAAAAGAAAAAATGGCAAGGGAAAAGTGGTTGTCAGGGCTAAAATGTCAGAGCATGGTTCCGAAGCAAGAAAAGCGCGTTCACATGGAAAACCGGCTAATTTATGCAAAATGCTTCAAAAATTAATAACTCGAAAATCGTGTACCGAAACAAGGGTAGGTAAAAAGGAAAAATGGTCAATTTAGAGGGAAGAATAGGGCTATAAGGTTGGATTTGGATTTCGGTAAACGTAGGGAGCATTCACAAGACAGGACCGCAAAATCAGGGAATGAAGGAAAACTGTAAGGGAACAGCCCCAAGGGTGGGTGGATCATAACCGAGTGGGTGGGAAGGGATCCCATGAGGGTAAAAGCAAGTCATGGCATACATGCAGGAACATGTTAAGGCATATGCAGAGGATATACAATGTAGACGCGCAGGGACGCGTCCCCACACTTAAGACTTTAACTGATAGGGTTAACCGAGCAACAGGGACCTAGGACCATGCCACAGACCATCCACTAACGTCCCCACACTTAAAACATGAACGTCACGGAGAAACCAAAGTGGGAGGGTTAGAAAAACTTGGCCCATTTTGTCAAGAAGCAAGGTTGAGTGTCGATGGCACATCCAGTGTTGTTGTCGGCTGCAGGAGGTACCAAGGCATCTTTACAGCGCACGTCCTTCATGGCAGGGACTACGCGGCAGCACCCAGGGAGGTAGCTGGTGGAAGGAATCGCAGGAAATGCGTTGTCGATGATGAGGGATATTGCACTCAACTCACAGTCACTCAATTGGAATGAAAGAACAGTCACTCGCCCCATGACTAATATCACTCGAAGAAGAATGATTGAAACCCATATCGCATACCCGGTTGAGGAATCAACAAGGGGGAGAATGGTGCAGAAGGAGTATGCCAAGGTGCACATTTGATGGTGCATTAGTGCGTCAAACCCATCTGGCATAGGTACAAGAAGGAAGGCAAGGGAGCCTTACAGTGCAGTGTACAGAACAGGGTGACGTGTCTTGTGATGACGGTAAAGACCCCTCCCGTGGGTGCACAGGGAAACGGGAACATACCTGACTCCAAGTGTCGTAACGTCCCTCAAACGCACCTCTCGGTAATTGAATGAAGACACTCCAGTCACACTCAACCCACCCTCTGTCTCACGCCCTGTTGATAGATACCGAAGGGCAGCCTTTTCCTGAAACCCATTGATATTATCCTCACAGTCGCTTGTGCAAAGGTTGTATGCCTTGTGCGCATTTGATGGTGCAACGGTGCATCCCTCCCTGTGCCGGCATACGGTGCGAGAAGGAAGGCCAGGGAGCCTTATGGTGCAGTGCACAAGAACAAATTGTGCTTTGTGCATTGAGAGGCCCATCCCGTGCGTGCAACACTTCATTCACACTTCTCACCTCTCATTTGATTTGAAGGGAAAAGACTGGTCTCTCGGCCCACCCTCTGTCTCACGCTCTGTTGATAGATACAGAAGGGCAGCCTTACTCACTTCCCCATCCGGTTAGGATGAAAGCTCACGTCACTCTATTGTTTGTTGATGAAGATCGCGTCATCAGTTGGTGCGCAGATCGGTCGCAGATAGCTCACGTAGTGAATCCCTAAAGGTCCCCAAGAACAATGAACTCTACCTTTTTGCACAAAAAACAATGTAAAAGCATGCACGACAAGAGGCAAGAGACAAATTGGGTTCAATCTCCCCCATGCCTTGTGTGAGCGCTTCACAAAGCATGTATTTAATGTATATTTCAATCTTCATGCTCAATAATAGCCCAATTACAAAAATATGACAAGCTTTTTAGCTTTTGAGTTTGCTTTCTACAAAAATAGGAAAATAAAGCTAATGGACGGTGCCCATAGAGTCTGGCACGCCCAATCTCAATGTCCAAATAGAAATAACATATCCGGACGCATAAGCGCATACAAAATAATAATCAATAATCAATGTCTCAATAGACATAACAAAATATAGGCGTGGCGCCTATCAAAATATAATCCAAAGGTCGAAAACCTGCTAGACTCCAATGCTTTCATCCGCCACTACTGCTATCTCTACACATCAACTGAAGCATTCACAATCGTTAGTAAAATAATACAATTAAACCGACAAAAGTGAATACCTAGCAGTCTTCAGCTACATAAATAAATCAACTGGTTAGAAATAAATCCTAACCTTAATTTATTACGAGTGCGCACTCTAAACTCATAAACGTTTATTAATTTAATATGCATTTTGCGGAATCACCCGCTATGGAATCACCCATGTACACACTAAATTAATGAAACGCCCGAAAAGGACAGGCGTCCCCATCAACTTCTCGCACAAAGAATCCTCTTTGTGTATGAGCCCCAGTCATCTAAGTTTACGGAATCCACCGTAAAACCTCACGAAATCCACCGTGGCACGGAATCCACCGTGGAATATGCCTCCTGGCATCATACCCCCGGGGTGGGATAGCAATTGACCTCAATTGCTATTAGCTCAATGTGGAGCTAACAGAGTGGGGAAAGCATTTAAGTCTCTAGCGTGCATCCATTGTGCTTCCTCTACAGGATGGTTCTTAAATTTTACTAGATATCTAGAATACCTTCGGCCAGTTCTAGTGGTCATGTAGTCAGTGTCTATGATGGCTTCTGGTTCAAGTATTTCAGTCTCTTCCTCTAGTAAAGGTGGATTTTCATAAACAGGGTGGATAGGTAATTGGCCTCTAAATGGTCTCAATAAACTAATATGAAATGTATTATGAATTTTCCAATGAGATGGTAGTTCTAACTTGAATGCATTGTCATTAATCTTATGAATGATTCTAAATGGTCCATAGAATCTAGGAGCTAATTTGACAACTGGATGTCTATCTACACTTTGCAGTCTACGCTTTTCTATTCTAAGCCAAACATAATCATCAACTTTGAAATTCATGGCTTGTCTTTTCTTGTTGGCTTGTTTGGTATATGATTGTTGGGCTTTAGCAATCATATCCTTAACCTCATCAAAAATATTGTTATGCATAGTAGCAATATCATCAGCACTCTGAATTCTATTAGACAAAGATGCAACAGGTGTAGATAATCTATATCCATAAATGACTTCAAAAGGTGCTTTCTTTGTAGATGTGTGTGGTGTATTGTTATATGCAAACTGTAATAAATGTAAATGAGTATCCCATGTCTGAGGTTTAGAGATAGTGTATGCACGTAAAAGATCTAAAATAGTGTTGTTTGTGGCTTCTGTTTGTCCATTTGTTTCTGGATGAAATGCAGATGAGAAATCAATCTTTGTGCCTAGATTTGCAAACAGTGTAATCCAAAAATTATTACAAAATCTAGAATCTCGATCTGAAATAATCACTTTCGGCAATCCATGGTTAGTAAAAATAGTTTTCAAAAATAACTGTGCTGCTTGTGATGCTTTTAAAGTTTTCTTACATGCAATGAAATATGCTTGCTTACTAAATCTATCTACAATTGTCCAAATCATGTCATGGTTAGATTTAGTATTTGGTAAACCAGTAATGAAATCCATAGATATATGTTCCCAAGGTTTAGATGGAATAGACAAAGGCATTAATAATCCATACTATTTACCATGATGTCTCTTTATTCTTTGACAAATCAAACATTCAGAAACGAAATTAGATACATCTGCATCCATATGCGGCCAATAAAAATCTTCAGTTAACATGCGTAATGTAGAAATGATACCTCTATGACCTTGATATGGGGGACAATGAATTTCATTCAAAGCAAAAGATCGGAATGGAATAGTAACACACAGTCTCTTTTCAAAGAACATAAATCCATCATTATATGACAATGAATCAACAGGAATGAAATTATTTTGAACTAATTTTTGCCAATCAGAATGAAAAGTAATATCCTGGTGATATGTATCTTTCATAGCAATCAAAGAATCAAAAGATATGATAGAAATATTATGAATTGCATGTCTTCTACTCAATGCATCAGCAACTACATTTTCTTTTCCAGGTTGGTATTGAATAATAGGATGAAAACTTTGAATGAAGGAAGCCCATTTGATATGACGGTCAGAAATTTGGGGTTGGTTAAGTAGATGTCTAATGCTTTGCTGGTCGGTCTTTATCATGAATTCTGAACCCATTAAATAATGCTTCCATTGTTTTAATGCTTGTACAACTGCTAATAGTTCTTTGTCATAAGTGGAATATTTGAGCTCAGAGGGTTTCAACTTAGAACTAGAATATGCTATTGGATGGTTGTCTTGCATTAGTACGGCTCCTATTCCTGATCCGCTAGCATCGGTCACAACTAGAAAGAATGGTCTGTTAAAGTCAGGCAATTGTAGAACAGGGGCATTGGTTAATGCACGTTTAAGTAAATCAAAGGATTTCTGCTGGTTTTCAGTCCATTGATAAACAATTCCTTTCTTAAGAAGTTTTGTTAATGGTAAAGCAAGTAATGAGAAATTACGTACAAACTTCCTATAGAAACTAGCAAGACCAAGGAATGAGTGTAATTCATGTACATTTTTAGGAACAGGCCAATGCAATATTGCATCAATTTTCTTAGGATCAACTTTTATTCCTTCTTTTGATAGAATATGACCTAGATATTCTATTTCTGTCTTAAAGAATTCACTCTTTTCAGGATTTGCAAACAATTGATTTTCTTTCAGTAATTGAAAAACTAATGATAAATGCTCATAATGCTCTTTTTCACTTTGACTGAACACCAAAATATCATCAAAGAAAACAATCACACAATATTGATATTTCAGAAAAATACGGTTCATCATTCTACTGAAAGTAGCAGGTGCATTAGTTAATCCGAATGGCATGACTAAGAATTCGTAATGGCCAAACTGTGTCCTGAATGCAGTCTTAAATATGTCGGATTTATCTAACCTCACCTGATGATATCCAGACTTAAGGTCAATTTTACTAAATATAGAAGATCCTTGCAGTTTGTCCATAAGGTCATCAACTCTAGGTATAGGATACCTATTCTTTACAGTGATCTTATTTAATGCTCGGTAGTCAATACACATACGATAGGTATTATTCTTTTTCTTGACTAAGAGTACAGGTGCACCAAATGGGGAACTGCTAGGTCGAATTAGGCCTCTATTTAGTAATTCTTCAACTTGACTCTGGATTTCTTTTTGCTCTATTTGATTGTGCCTATATGGTGCTTTGCAAGGTGGTTGTGTGCCAGGTATTAGATCAATCTTATGGTCTTCTGGACGTGATGGTGGTAAACCTGGTGGTAGGTCTTCTGCAAAACAGTCCTTAAAATATGCAAGAAATTCCTTATGCCTAGGGTGCATATGATTTTCCTTTGCGTGCAATTCATTCACCCAAATGAGATATGATTTAGTATTCTTGCGTAGTGCACGTTTTGCTTGAGTATGCGAAAGCAGTGGAAAAATATGAGATGCATGCATACCAAATAATGTAATAGATTTTTCTTGAAAATTAATATTCATTGTGTGCGTGGAATAATCTATATTTGGATTATGCTGGTGTCTCCATGGCATTCCTAAAATAATGTCACTTGACTGTAATGGGACAACTAAGAAATTTCTTCTTTCAATGTATGGACCAATTTGAATTTCTAAATTTTGTACTTCTTGTGTGCCATTGTACCTAGTGCCTAAAAATGCAGCTTTTATGCGATAATGCGTAGGTACTGTATGCAATTTCAATTCCTTTACCAATTTTGCTGAAATAAAGTCATGGGTACTACCGTCATCATGCAATATAGTTCTTTCTTTTCCATGCACCATACATTTCATAGTCAACAATGAATGTGAAGTAGGCATACCTGGTAAAGTGTCGGAAGTAGTAGTAGGATCATCTTCTTCTTCAGTGAAATCTGGCATATCCTCATGCTCATCTTTGTCCATGGCTCCAAGGTAGTTGATATGTGCTGATGGCTTCTTTGAATAACAATTTGCTACGAGATGCCCTGGCTGGTGACACTTGTAGCATACTATTGGCTTGGCTTTGGTCACATTATTTGCAATGGCTGGAAGTCTGGGTACATTTGGATTTGCTTGTGGAATAGGCTTAGGATTTGGATTGACAGTGGATGGTAATGCAGGTGGTTTAGGCCAATTCTTGCGGAAAGATAGTGATGAGAAACGACCTGGATTAAACCTTCTAAAATTGGAATTGAATTGTTTAGATCCATAATTACCGTTGGCTTGGAATTGCTGTGGTCGTCTGTCTCTTCCGCGTAACTTATCTTCAGTGTCATGAGCTAGTGAGATGGCGTCTTCAAGGGTAGCAGGCTTGAACATGTTCACTTCAGCGTACTAATGTCCAAGAAGTCCAGACATATACTTCCGCTTATGTGTCGTCTCTGGTACGTCTTCAAGCATGCGTAACTGTAGAAGTGCATTCCAAAAACGCTCTGTATACTGTGGAATAGGCTCACGATCTCGCTGTTGAAGTAAATCCCATTGCTTGATAGCCTTCTCATGAAATTGTGGTGGAAGGAAATTTTGCATGAACTTCTTCTTGAAATCTTCCCATGTAGCAGGACATTTTATGCTCTTGCGGACTACAGTCCACCAAAGTGATGCTCTGTCTATCAAATGATTAGTAACACACTTGATTTTATCTTTTTCGGGATAAGTTTCCTCATGGAAATAGTCATCAAACTGGCTAATGAATGATAAAACAGTCTTTCCTTCTCTTATGCCATTGAAAGTGCGAAACTTGAAACTTCGTTTACTTATCTTGGATTCCTTGCGAATGGTTTGTGCTTCAAGAGTGGCGTCGATGGTACGTCGAACCAAATCTTCAGCTTGAGGTTCTTCTTTATCGGTGGACGCTCCTTGTAGCTTTGTCAATTGCGCTTGCAAGGCTTGCCTAGCTCTTCGCTCTTCTTCCAATTGTAGCATGATTAGATCCAGCTTTTGTTCCATGGTAGGCTCAGGTAGGTCGTCTTCAGCCATAGGATCATCCATATGTGGGGTAGTCATCCTGTAAAACTCAACAAACCTTTCTCACTCAAAATCAGGTTAGCAGGATGAGCGTAGCTCAAATTTGGGGTTACAAGGCTATGTATTTTTGGGTATTTCTTCTTCAATTTTCAGAAATTCTGCAATATTTCTGTCTTCGTTTGCTGAAAGTACTTCAACGAACTTGCAGATAGGTAGAACAGCTTGCTGCGAACAACTTTCCAGTTCAGAGTTTTTGCATACGAACAAGTCTTCTATGAGTTTTAAGCACTAGTCAGTTCTGATTTAGTCTGACTTGCAGAATTGCAGACTTAGCAGACTTGCAGAGTTGTTGACTTGCTTAACTTAGGCCGACTTACAAAACTTGCAGGACTTGATTCCACTTGACTTGTACAACTTGACTTTGGCAGCGCAGGACCTGGAGTTTGTGGACTTCCTTGTCCTGTGTGATTTACAGAACTTGGCTTAACTTAAAGAAGTTAAGCTTAATAGCTTAATGGCAGCCGTCGTCGATTTCGTGGGGGGGGGGGGGGGTCCGTTTTTTTCGCCGCGCAAAAAAATCGGAGGTCTTCAGAGACCTCTCGATTAGAAATTTGAAGTATTAAGCCTCTTCTTAAGCTTATAAGCTTAACAATTAAGCTTTGATAAAGATAAATTAAGAGTTTTTCTCACTGTTTCTTCACGACTTGTATGTGAGGATGTAGGAGTGGTCCTCCGCCTGCAAAGCCTGGTCCTTTGCGATCTGACAGTGGAAACAGGGGTTCTTGATCGCCAGAAGTCTGCCTGTATCGACGGTTCGCGATGAGATTGACTGTAGAGCCCGTTTGTTCCTGGAGCTCCGCCTTCGCCCGAGATTGGTAGCGATTGGAAGCTCTTGATCTCTACTCCGCTCTGATACCACTGGTGCACAGATCGGTCGCATATAGCTCACGTAGTGAATCCCTGAAGGTCCCCAAGAACAATGAACTCTACCTTTTTGAACAAAAAACAATGTAAAAGCATGCACGACAAGAGGCAAGGGACAAAGGCAAGAGACAAATTGGGTTCAATCTCCCCCATGCCTTGTGTGAGCGCTTCACAAAGCATGTATTTAATGTATATTTCAATCTTCATGCTCAATAATAGCCCAATTACAAAAATATGACAAGCTTTTTAGCTTTTGAGTTTGCTTTCTACAAAAATAGGAAAATAAAGCTAATGGACGGTGCCCATAGAGTCTAGCACGCCCAATCTCAATGTCCAAATAGAAATAACATATCCGGGCGCATAAGCGCATACAAAATAATAATCAATAATCAATGTCTCAATAGACATAACAAAATATAGGCGTGGCGCCTATCAAAATATAATCCAAAGGTCGAAAACCCGCTAGACTCCAATGCTTTCCTCCGCCACTGCTGCTATCTCTACACATCAACTGAAGCATTCACAATCGTTAGTAAAATAATACAATTAAACCGACAAAAGTGAATACCTAGCAGTCTTCAGCTACATAAATAAATCAACTGGTTAGAAATAAATCCTAACCTTAATTTATTACGAGTGCACAATCTAAACTCATAAACGTTTATTAATTTAATATGCATTTTACGGAATCACCCGCTATGGAATCACCCATGTACACACTAAATTAATGAAACGCCCGAAAAGGACAGGCGTCCCCATCAACTTCTCGTACAAAGAATCCTCTTTGTGTATGAGCCCCGGTCATCTAAGTTTACGGAATCCACCGTAAAACCTCACGGAATCCACCGTGGAATATGCCTCCTGGCATCATCAGTTGTTGAAGAGGCATACCCAGGGAGGTAGCCATCAAATCGAACGTTGTATTGGACAGGAACATGTCGTCTGCTAGAGGACAGGTAGTCACTTTGCAGAGAGACCCAGGACACAGCGTACCAAGGGAGGCAGCTTCGGAATTGGATCCTGGGAATATCAATTAATGAATTCACTTTCTGGACTGCTGGGTGTTACCACCTTTTCCACAGCCAGCTTCCCGCCCAAGGGTGTTTACCACCTTTTCTTGGAACGAGGCCTGCTATGATAGGGAATTGCTTCCTTTTCTCTCATAACAGATTTGTTTTTCTGATTTTTTTTCTTTTTCTTTTCTTTTATTTTCTCCTATTCCCGAGGGTGTTTCCACCTTTTCTCGAAGAATAGGTCGGCATGACAGGGACCTAAGTCCTTTTCTCCCATGACCGATATGTTTTTTTTTTCTTCTTTCTTCCCTTTTTTTTTTCAAATTGAGCAAGGGAATAGTAGAAAGACCATTTGTCAAAACTAACCTCGCCACTGTCGCTGGTGGAAAATAGAGGATAAGAGATCAAGGCTGGAAGGGGGGTTTGAGGGGACAGAGGGTTGCGTCCATTTCATCAGGACTGACTGAAGAACGGCTATCAGGAGTAGCATCATAAGAAGGACAGTGCCGTGCCAACGAGGGAAAGGATCAAGTGACCGTAATTGTCAAGATCCCCAAGGAGGGAAGTACTTCTTCAGGCGATATCCATTAATCAGAAAGGGATCATCAGAGGCATCAACGGTCTGCACTTGGACGGAGCCATTAGGGTTGACGGCCAGTACCTTATAGGGGCCCATCCACCGCTATTGAAGCTTGCCAGGAAACTTGCCAAATCGTGAATCATAGGCTAGGACCAAATCACCTTCTTTGAACTCCTTGTGCTTGATGAAGCTATCATGGTAAGCCTTACGTCGAGCTTGCATGGCTTCCATGCACTGTAGAGCCATCCTACGAATTTCGTCCAAACATTCCAAGTGCAGGAGATGGCGTTGCAGTGAATCATCGTCCCCCAAACGCTCTTTGATAGCCACTCTCAAAGAGGGTAGTTCCAATTCAACAGGAAAAACAGCTTCTGTTCCATACACCAGCTGGAAGGGTGTCTGTCCTGTTGCTGCTTTATGGGAGGTTCTGTATGCCTAGAGGGCCTCTGTAAGTCGATCGTCCCAATCACGACGATGTGCGGCAATTGTTCTTGTCAGAATTGAGCAAAGGATGCGATTCGTGACTTCGACTTGGCCGTTGGCTCTAGGGTAATAAGGAGTGGACTTGCGATGGCGGATCTTATACAACTCTGTCAACTCTTCTATGACTTTATTAAGGAAATGAGTGCCTCTATCACTTACCAGCTCTAAGGGACTGCCAAAACGGGTGATGATATTCTCGTACATGAATAGGGCCACGCTGTTACCATCGTCCCGCTTGAGGGCTTTAGCTTCACACCACTTTGTAACATAATCCGTACATACGAGGATGTAACGGTTCTGTTTCCTTCTGGTAGGAGGGTCGATCGGACCTACGAAGTCAATGCCCCACTTCTCAAACGGCTTCAAAGAAAGAATAGGTTGCAATGGCATGGCACTTGTCTTCGTGGGTTTCCCCATTCTCTGACAAGCATCACATCTTTTACAGTAATCATAGGCATCCTTATGAATGGTAGGCCACCAATAACCTGCTAGCAGAGCCTTCCTGGCTGTAGCTTCTCCTGCAAAGTGACCTCCACATGGCTCATCATGGCAAGCCTTCAAAACAATCCCAATCTCATCTCCTGCAACATATCTTCTGAGCACTTCATCTTTGCCTTTCTTGTACAATGCGCCACCTAGCAGGGTGTAGGGGGCTGATTCTAGCATGAGCTTCTTCCTTTCCCGACTAGAAATACCACGAGGATACTGTTGGGTGGCCAGCAGATTGGCAATGTCTACATACCAGGGAGTGACAGTTTCTACCAAGAATAGGGAAGCATCAGGGAGGTCTGGGTCATCCTGCTCCTCGTTTGCAGTTTGTGGGATACACGACAGATGATCAGCCAGAACATGGGAACGACCAGGCTTAGTAATCACCTCAAAGTCGAACTCCTGAAATAGAAGGAGCCATCTCATCATTCGTCCTTTCACATCTGCTTTGTTCATTAGGAAGGACAGGGCCTCATGATCCACATAAAATTTAAAGTGGGTGGATAGGAGGTAATGGCGGAACTTCTCGAGGGCAAACACCATTGCCAAGCACTCCAGCTCTGTCACTGTATAGTTCCGTTCCCTATCAGTGACTTTTCGGCTTGCATAATAGATCGGTTGATCCAACTTTGAGGAGCCCTTCTGGCAAAGGACAGCACCTAAACCTTCAATTGATGCATCAGTGTGTACATGGAACTCTTTCGTCCAATCAGGAGGTTGCAGAATGGGTGCCTCTATCAGACACTGCTTCAGCGTGTGGAAGGCTTTGTCACATTCTTCCGTCCAAGTAAACTCTGCATCTTTCCTCAGGAGCTTGTGCAAGGAGGTTGCCTTTGTTGCAAAATGAGCTATGAACCTTCTGTAGTAACCCACATGGCCTAAGAATCCCCTCAACTGTTTGAGGTTGGTGGGTGCTGTCAGAGCTGCGATCTTTTCAATCTTTGCAGGGTCTGTTGATATCCCTTGTGCAGAGACAATGTGGCCCAACAGAACTCCGGAAGAGACTCCAAATATGCATTTTTCGAGGTTAAGGGAAATCCCATACTCCCGGCATCGGTCAAAGCATTGTTCCAGGTGTTCCCAGTGTTCATGGATCAAACTATAGACACAGAAGTCATCCAAATATACTTCAATAAAGTCGTGTAAATGATTTTGAAATGCGGCCATCATGACTCGTTGGAAAGTAGCAGGGGCATTGCAGAGCCCAAATGGCATCATGCGGTAAGCATAGGTCCCCCATTCTGTGGTGAAGGTTGTTTTGGATTGGTCTTCTTCTGCGATTTGGACTTGGTTGTATCCGCTGAATCCATCCAAAAGGGAATAAAGCTCATGTCCTGCCACTGTGTCCAACAGTTGGTTTGTGAAAGGGATAGGAAAGTGATCCTTCTTCGTCTTGGAATTGAGCTTTCGAAAATCCACACATATTCGCAATTTGCCATTCTTCTTGGGTACAACCACGATGGGTGAAACCCATTCACTATTTGCCACTGGATAGATGAACTCGGCTTCCAGAAGCTTCAGCAGCTCCGCTTTCACCAATGTGGAATAATTCGGGTTCATTCGCCTCTCTCGTTGCCGTACTGGCTTGGCATCAGGCTCCAAGTCAATATGATGTTGACATATTGTGGGATCAATCCCCTTTAGGTCTTTGTAGGACCATGCAAACACGTCCAAATTTTCTTTCAACAAGTTGTACAAGGTTGACAACTCCTCTTCTGGGAGACTGCTACCCACCTTCAAGTGGCATTCAGTGCCTTCTGCATCCACAAAGGTTAACTGCCTTTCACCTTCTACTTCACGGATGAAGGTTCCACGGACTGCTTCTGGGTACAGATCCGACTCCTTCAAAGGAGTGGTGTCCTCTTCTGATGTCCCACTAGAACCAACTTATTCTTTTGGTGGAGACTTAATTTGCTCCTTGAGATGTTGAAATGGGATTAGAGCCGTTTCGGGTTTGGTTTCAAGAGTAATTACCTCTTGGCTTGAAGACTCCTCTTCTGAAGATGACACATCCAGGAACGTCACATAACAGGGACCCTCTGATGCCTGTTGGGTTGGTGGGATTGGTGCTTGTTGGCACGGTGCATCATCATCATCTTTGTTTGGCAAGGATGGGTTAGGATGGCAGGAGCCACTCTTGAAAGACGGCTTGTTCTTCTTAATCCATTTCTTATAAAGGTTTTGCATATGAGAAGATCCATTTACCAGACCAAATGGTACCATCACCATTCTGTCCCATAACATGAGCTCGTCTGTTTCTGATGCTTCTGGAACTTCTTCCTCAAATGTATCCTCTTCAAGTGGGATAGATTCTTCTGGCTCACTTTCATAACCTTCTTCGTCCATATCATATTCATCCTCTTCTGTCTCTGTCTCTGCTTCTGTCTCTGTCTCTGCTTCTGTCTCTGTCTCTGTAAGAGCTCTGTAACAGAAGAACATATTCTCTGTTTCCTCTTCTGCCTCTGTCTCTGCTTCTGCTTCTGTCTCTGCTGTGGCCATGTAACAGGGAGAGCAGTACATCCATGCTTCTATCTCACTGTCAGAAGTGATTTCAGAAGTCATTCCTGGTTCATGCAGGAAGTATTCACCCATTGATAATGGCTTTGCATCTTTTGGAAGTCGGCTTACAGTATCCACTGTTAAGGAATGTGCCACTGTTTTCTTGGGAAGGATCTGTTTGACAGCATCTTCGTCTGCTGATGTTCCATCTGTAGCCTCATTAGGGGAGTCAGAAGATAATTCCAAGGAGGTGGATCCATGTCCTTTTTGAGAACCATACAGTTTCAGCACCACTTTATTGGGCCCTCTACCCAAGGTCAAGGTTCCTTTGAACCAATCCGGGCTTCAAAAAGCCATGGTCTACCCAGTAACAGAGGATAGGATGTACCATAAGAGTTTGGCTTCACCACCAAATAGGTTAGCCAATAATCTTTTCCAGCCACTGTAGTCTTCACATATGGGAGAATGCCCAAAGGTTTGATCATACTCTGATCCGCCAGTCTGATGAGCCATTGGGTGGGTTGCACACCTTGTAGGCCTTGATCCTTCATTGTAACATCCGTCATAATGTTCACTGATGAACCTTCATCAATCAGTGCATTTGCAATAAAGCAGCCTTCAATCCACACGCCAGTCTCTGGAGTACCCGGATCTAGGAAAGCATTAGCCACGTCCACTTCTTTTATAGGCTCTGGAGCCTTGTTGGACTTTGTTGCTGTTGAGGGAGCAATCCTTAATCCACATCTTCTTGTCAGTATACTTTTGAACCTTTTCCGGCAACTGGGAGACAACATCAATAATTGTCAGAATGTAAGGTTTGGTTTAAAGGTATCTAGATCTCTGACCAGATCGTATTCCTTAATAGGATCCACTGGCTTCTCTAACCGATTAGGGAATGGGGCAACACCCATTTTTATTTTCCCTCTTTCTTCCAACAGAGGAATTACAGGAACTTCTTCTGCCACTTGTGGCACTTCCTCCGCTTCTGTATCCTGGATCTCTGGTCCTGTCTCTGTAACTCTGTGGCACTGTAGGGCTCTGTACGGCACTGTCAAGCTCTGTTCTGTTCTGTTCTTCTGGTGGAAGATTGAACTTCACTGTTCTGGCAGAGGAATTATTTTCTTTCTGGATAGGTGGTTCCTTCTGCTTTACACGCGTGATGGCAGCAACTTCCAATGCCACCAAATTGGAGGTAGGCTCTTGGGCCTTGGCCGGACTATCAGTAGCATTGTTTTTCACTGGGGCTGGGCTTGGACAGTCTTTTGCAGTGTGGCCTTCTCCTTTGCATCGACTGCATAAGGGCTTGTAATCCACTGACCTTCTGGGATTTGGACAATTTGGTGAGATGTGTCCCTTTTCTCCACATCTATAACACTCCACTTCTGATCTCTGACCACCGCTAGACTGTCTTCCTCTGTAACTTTGAGAGGGAAATCTTCTGGGTCCGAAATTAGGACCAAACTCTCTAGGCTTGGGTCCAATATCCTGTGTTGTCATTTTGGATTCTAGCAAGTTGAATCTTGCGTCTTCTTCCTTCCTTCTTCTATCATGCATCTCCTTCAGAGAGCAAATGTCCTCTGTATGATTCTTCCGTAAACAGTAGGAATAGAAGGCCCTAGGAATAGTTGGTTTTCGTGTACATTCAGTGGCTAAATGGCCTGCTTGATGACACTTACCACACCAAGTATTTGACCGCATCACATCTCTTCCTGCTCCTGCAACGTTGGATATGCTAGCGGTATTCACTTTCAATGTCTGTAGTTGTTCTGTAATCACATCCATCAACTCCTTTTTTATGTTGGCACTGAGTTAGATAAGTAATCCTTCAAGCTTTCTCCTCCTGAGGCACTGGCAGGAGGGTTTTGAGGAGTCTCGGTAGTCACTGCATAAACGGGTTGGGCTGGTACAGAGGGATCTATGTTCTGGTTTTGATTCAGAGCTCCTGTTTGAACTGTTGGGCTGTTGGCTCCAATTGGTAGGATTCCACTGTTGCTGCTGATTTGGATTGAGGAAATTGGTTGGGACCATTGTTGTTGTGGCTGAACCATCATTTGAGGCATGGATTGTGGCCACTGTGGATTTGGTGCACTGTACTATGATACCGGGGGCATCTGTTGGTAGGGATAGGGAACAGTCCCTGGAACTACATTTGGTGGATATATCATTCCTGGCATCAGAGAAGGTAGGACTCCTCTTCCTGTATTCATCGCTAATCGAGCTTCCACTTCATCGTACAGTCTTGCACCTTCTGTTGCAGCTTGTAGTGTGGCTGGTCTTTGCAGCTCCACAAACTTACGGACTTCTGGTTGTAATCCTCTGAGAAACACCCCCTTCTGAATGCCATCATCTAGATTATGGTTAGTCCATCTCTTCAGGATGGATTCCATTCATGAGACATAGGCTTCTACTCTTTCTCTAGAGGATTGACTTAGGTTCATAAATTCCTCTCTCATCCGCTCTTCAAAACCTTCACGCCTGAATTTAGTGAGGAAGGCCAACTTCAGGTCATCCCATGTGCCAAAAGTTCCTGCTGCTTGTCTCTCATACCACTGAAACGCCGCGCCCTTGAAAGTGGCGGGAAATATTGCTAACCAATGCTCAGGGGTTCTGGCATTGTTAGCCACACATGCTACCATAAACTCTGCTACATGAAGATCGGGGTCTTCATTGTACTCTCCCTTAAAAACTGGCAATGGGACTACATTCGCTGGCCTGTCATCAATATTTCTAGGACGGATCTGGCTTGGAAGTGGGCCTCCAGCAGGAGGAGGAAGGGCTTGATGTGCCATTGGGGCTTCTGTAAAGAGTTTCGCAAGGGCGTCAAAGGCGGCTTCTGTTGCGAGCTCGCTCTTGGCTCTGATTTTTGCTTTCTCTCTTCTCATGTACCTCTGGACTCGTTCTAATGCTTGCCTCTTTATTGCGTCATTCATCAGGGGGTTGGCTCCACTATGTTGTTAGTGCTCCATAGAGGGTTAACAGAAGGCTTCAGTCTCTGGAGGACTCTCTTGCCAACATTTCTTCTACTTCTTTCTTTTCAATGTCCCTGAATTCTGCTTTCATTCCGCTGCACAAAGGAAGGTATTCGGTTCTGAAGGTGTCAAAATGCATACGTCTGAGCATTGTGGTGGTACCATCATCATAGTAATGCCAGCTTCTAATGGTTTCAACAGTGTATGTTGTGAAAAACACTCTGTCTACCAACTTCCAGTGGGTTGCTAATTGAACAAACAGAAGATTATCAGTACACCAAGCATCCCATGTATCTTGCTGTTGAGCATCCACGAACAAATTCCAACTCTTTTCCTTCTTGTCTTTGTGAACCTCTACAGACCAAGACTCCTGAAGCTTCTTCACAATCTCCCACTTGATATTGTCTGGAAACTTCTCAATGAATGCCAAATCTTCCATGGATGGTCATTCTCTCTGTTTCTGCTCTTCAGTTTGTTCCTAAACAGTTTGCCACCAAGATGCAAGTTTATGCTGCTTCAACAGGGAGAGGAAACTGTCCACCACATAGAGCATGCATCATGATGGTGATGTGTTTCCGCCATTGTGGGATGAACTTCTTGTGGAAAGTGGCTTTGATTATGAGAAATTCCAACTCTTCAGTAGAAGAAGGAACTTTACAAACATCCATTGAATTCTTCTCTTCTTGGCAATGCCATTTCCTTCATTTTCAGCCTCTTTTGGTGCTTGTTGATGGCAAGATTCCCCGGCTGCGCACCAAAAACATGGAGCCCCGAGAGGAACACCAAGGAAAAGGAAATTCTCTTGCAACAAAATCTATCTTGTAACATCAACAAGCTTGTTTATCATGTTTCATATGATCACAATGAAGAAAAGAACACCAGGCACAACAAATCTTCATGCAGCATCATGTAGATCTCCCACGGATTTACTAGAATCAACCATATTCTTCAATATCTTCACAAAATCCATCAATAGAACAAAGAAAGCAAAGGAATACACCATCTTTGAATGGAAATACATCACATAATATTCAACTTCAATATCTTCATAGTCTTCTCTTTCAATCTCTCATATGCAATCACTCTGTTTCAGTAGAATTGGCTATCTCTGACTCTCTCTCTCTCACTCCATCAATAATACATCATATCCTCACTACAATCTCTCAAAATCACTCTCAATAATCCTTCTTAGGTCGTGGATACCCCTCCCAAGAGGTATGTCTGATATGAAAAGTCACCAGAGCCACTACAGTGTCCTTTCATAGCTCACTACTATCACTTCACTCTAGTCTTCACTTGAGTCTTCAGCAGCTACTTCTTCCACTTTTTTCAGCTCTTTTCCACTTGTATTCACCTCTTTCCAAGGCTAGAAAAATTTCCCAAGCTACACTCTCATCCATCAGAATATATACAGAAGCATACAGAACAGTCACAGAACAGTACCAGAACAGCTACAGTACAGAACAGAATAGAGACAGAAGCTCTACAGAAGACCTACAGAAGGTTACAAAAGATCATCAAAACCTCATACCTCATACTCAAACCATTCCAAACTTTCACAAACCATTAAATAAGCTTTCACAATATCTCAATCTTCATCAATCAATACTCCATCCCTCCTTACAGAAGATAATCAGAACAAAACATACCAAAATAGAACAAAACAGAAGGTATACAGAACCAATCAGAACATCACAGAACCACCAATAAACATCATGATCTTCCAAAACACAATCAATATCATCCAAAACACTCTCAAACCACTTCCAAACCAATCAATCATCCCATAAAATCAACCATTCAGCTCTCAAAAACAACAAAAATCAGCTAAAAAACAAGTCATTTCAACACTCAACAGCCAACATTTTCATGAAACATTCTTTCTCTATAGGTAGTAGAAGAAGCCCATAACTCCCAACTTTCAACTCCTTCAATTTATGCCCCAACTCCTTTTGGATCCCTTAAAGTTAGCTACTTAAATATTGTCTCATACATACTAACACTATTAAGGGGTAAAGGGAAAGAAAGAGGCTTAACCTTTTTGTCAATAGTTTTATACTTCATCTCTACAAGTGCTTCGGCTAAGTTTTGTAGCCCTTTACATTCTTGTTCAGAAAATTCTTTTATGACTTCAAATATATCTAGAATAGTACATGTATAACACAATTTTCAACCATATTTTTAATATTAATGACTGTTGTAATTTTAGCCAAAACGTTAGTAAAAATTAGCCCATTGAAGATCCCTAAAATATAGTCATCCTTTTAGCCCTGCACATAGCTCTTTTTAGCCCTGCACATAGCTCCAATTCTCTTGAATCTTCTCAGATCATTTTTGTCCATACATGAAAATTAGCAATTAAAACATTTTTTCATTTATCAAAAGGCACAAAAGTCCTTCGAAAAGTATTACCATATCCTCTTTTTATAGCATTGCCATCTAAAAACCCTTAAATTTCTTAGCATTTGATGGCACCCAATAATCCTTGAGCATCTCTCTATTACATGGATGATTAATATACACATAATCAAGAATTGTATATCTCTGCCTCTAACATGAGCATATGAAGACCTATCATCAATCATTTTTGTCTCCATCCTTGTCACCACAATATATTATTGGGAATTGATGGAGAGATGGATGCATTAGGACCTAGACATGCTTATAATGCATAATTGGTTTCTTTGGTAGAGGACACAAATTTCCCATTGGGGAGAATTAATGATAGTTGTAAGTGTACAAGAGTTATTGATGCCATATGTCTATAACAACTAAAAAGTACAATTGACAAGTTTTAAAGCTTTAAATATTAGTCTTAAGCTTTAAACCCACTACACAAGCACTTGTAGGACTCAAATGAAAGTTTTCTTTCTTGCCATGAATATGAAAAATCAATCAATTCATATTATGTATGTGTTTTAGACATGACAATTTTTTTATTTCCTCGCTATTACAAAGTGCAAAGCAACAAGTACACTAGGAAGGGGAGCAACTAGGTTATGGATTATTAGTTCAAAACCTACTAGATAAAGAGTGATAGAGGAAATATTCCAACCCTTAAGAAGTGGCACAATTGGTGAAAAAAATATGGCTAGTATCCCATTATGTGAAGGAAAGTGTATGTTGGAAGGTGACCACAAAATAGTTTGTAGTAGGAAGTAGCAACCCAACTATGTTCTAATCTTGAGAAGAATTATTTCATCATTAATAATATCTATATCTCAATAAGGAGTAGACCAACAAGGGTAGACTCATAAAAAAATTCATAGATGAAGAAGCTTCCAAGG
Source organism: Lygodium microphyllum (assembly GCF_053477565.2). Classification (NCBI taxonomy): domain Eukaryota; kingdom Viridiplantae; phylum Streptophyta; class Polypodiopsida; order Schizaeales; family Lygodiaceae; genus Lygodium; species Lygodium microphyllum. The sequence continues at coordinate 34,321,240 of NC_141161.1, forward strand.
CTTGTCTTGGAGAGAAGGTGTTGTAAAAACAAGTCCTCCCTGTTGAATGGGCTAGGAGAACCACAAAGGATACTAGAATAAAATTCATGGGATAAAATTCAAGGCTTAAGAAATGTAACAAGAACCACTTGTCAAGGAGGTTAAAAGCTATGATTAGTGTTAATTCCATTTTGTCTTTTTGTATGGGCATTGTTAGTGTGGTAGCACTCATCTCAATGCTTGACATATTTGCCTACATATTTGAGAAATGTAGGCCACCAAAGCTAGTATTGAAGTACCTTTTGAGCTATGATTTTGACTTTAAAGTGGCATTTTGCTAGTCCTCCATGTGCCTCTTGCAATATGTTTTAGAAATTAAATAATAGGGACTTGTCTTGATGGGCGACCTTTTTAATCTAGCTTTCTCTATTGGGTGGTTGTTTCTACACAATAATGGAACTTTGATAGAACCATATGCTTTTCAAGGATTTCCCTCTTCTTGAATGGCTCCCTTTTACATACACGACTCATACTCTAGGTCCAAACCAGCCATACTTTCTCCATTAAATCCCAAGATTGTAAGAAAGTAAAGAAGGTTCAAAGTTGGAGTAGACTGACCAAACTTACCTTTCTTATTGCAATCTATGAGTTAAAAAGAGATCGATGGTCTCACTATTAAGTTGTATTGTCTCAAGCTTTTAAGTCATTGATCCTATTTGATGTGTTCTTGCCTCCATTGGTTACTGAGAAGAGTATAGAAGCTAAAGAATAAAAGAAGCTTCCCCTTCTTAGTTCCTCACTCTCTTTCTCATACTTATCCTGGATATCAAGAAGATTAAGAAAGTTCTAGAAGTTTCTAATAAGATTCCAAAATATTTCTTTTGAGGATTCTAGAAGAGTATTTGCATCAGCACTTACATTAGTATTGCTTATGTCAATGTTTATGTCAGTAATATTTATGTCATCAAGGATATTATCATGTTGATGTTAAGACTTATGACATTTCATATTTAGAAGCTTCTGTACTGACCTCCTTAAATCTAGTAAAATAGGAGTCTTATGTTACAAGCCCTTGAATCTTGCCAACACTAGTTGTGAGGCTCCTATAAGCTAATGTAAGCCCTCTCTAGTTCTACTTCAAACCTTGAAACTCTAGTTCTTGTCTTATATTGTACTCGGTCTAGTCTTGTATTGAGATCTAGTGTTGTCATGTATATATCATGAATCTAGCCTTATTGTAAAACATCATTATGTCAATCTTGTATAGAAAAATACATTATTGTAGTCTATCTTCTAAGAATAAAAAATCAAGAAGTTCTTATTTTTCTTCTTCTTCAAGTTACTCTCTTGTAAGTTTTGAGGCTGAAGGGAGCTACAAGCTCAACCCCTGAGACCTACGGACTGCTTATTGGTCAAGCGTTTCAAGCCAAGCGACCATGGCTACCTCTCACATAGCCGATGCACCCTCCCTACCTATGGGGTGTAGTGAGCTTACCTTGGTTCCTGATCGAGTACCCTCCTCTCCCATGCACGCCAGTAGCTCCACGATCCTTGAGGCAAGCTCAAGCAACCTCAATCCCTCTCCAACAAGCTTCATCCTCCATAGTTGCGCGAGACAAGAGAAGAGTAGAGAAGAGAAGAAAATGAAGAGAGGAGATTGGGAGCTTCCTCTCCTCGATCCCTCACTCTCACACACTCACTCCCTCACACTCACTCACTCACTCTCTCAAGCACAAGTAAGAAGGCAAGAAGAAGAGAAGAAGAAGAAGAAGATGTTTGCCACACACAAGAATGAGCTTCTCATTCACTTTTCAAGTTTATGTACATGCCCTACTTTCCACGGGTGGTCATCCTCAATTTTTACATGGCCAACCATGACCTACACCCTTTTTCTCCATTCTTTCACTTCCTAGCTAGTCCTACTGCCCTTCTAAGTTTACAATTTGCACAGGAGGGAGCCTAGCACTCTTTTAAAAGGATTTGAGAGTGCCTTTGCATTTAAAGGTGACTTTCTTACTTTTAACTCCTCCAGACTTTGGCGGCTACGCCTTGGACTTTTGGCAGTTGTTCCCATGCTTTTGGATTTTTTCTAGACTTATTATTCTTCTGGGCACCTTCTCCATGCCTGTCCTACGCCTTTTCCTATTCTCAATTTTTTCTATTTTCCCACTTTTTTCATGTTGCTAGTGTTGTAGTAAACATTACCCCCTCCTAGCCGAGTGCTAGTCCCATGGCACTAATCGGTGGTAGCTTGGAAGGTGGTAATGTTGGTGGCCGGGTGGCCTTTTGAGTTTGTATACATGCCCTTGTCGAGGATGATGTTGGAGGGATTCATCCTTGAAATTGAAAATGGTGTTGAATTGGGTCCCTCCGAAAAGGTGTCTTGACAAAGATCATCCCTTGAAATTGAAAATGGTGTTGGGGCGGATCCATTGGTTGATGTGCTTTCTCCTTGATACGGCCCGATCTTAACCTGCAAGGCAAAGTTGTGCACTTCCTAAGGGATGTGTCTGCCTCTCCGTGGTGCGTGCAGTGCATGTGGCAATGGAACTGGGAGTTGGGTTTGAACCTTGGGCAAGCCCACGGTATTGTCTCACACTTGAGGACCCAGTTCGTGCATCGTCATGGTGCGGTGCAGAGCTTAGGGTGACAAGTCTGGTAGTCCTGCCCTTGATGTGCCCTAAGCGTGAGGTTGGGAAGGGGCTAGGTGGAAACCCTAGGTGCAGTGAATGTGGCACTCCAGATGTTTCATGGGGAGCTCAAACCTTTAATTTTCTCTTTCTTGCACCTTTTTGTCCTCTAGTGCCCTCTTTCTTTTCATTCCTGGAACTGGCTTCTTTTCTTTTTCTTTTTTCTTTTTCTTTTTTCTCTTTCTTTCTCTCTCTCTCTTTTTTGTTTTCTCTCCTCTTTTTTTGGATGACTTATTGATTATGGCTGTGACTGGAATACAAAAAGAGTTCTTATGCTATATTCCTATCATCCTCGGATGGTCCGCGAGGTGGCCTCAGGCACTTAGTCAAAAATGCGCGGCTTTGTGGATATTCTTTGACACTAGCTCTTACCTTCAGAGGTGCTAATGACAAAAAGGGATGGTTACACATTGTGAAGCGGGTATCGCTCATGTCCTCTAGGATTTCCGTGCAAAAGGAGGGGAGTAAGGTCGCCCTCATCATGAGCCTAGCCATGGCGCGACTATCGATGCCTAAGTTGATATAAAAAAAGAGCAGGGGAAGGTGGGCTTCCTCAGCTGCTGCAGGCTTTTGCTTAAGTAAGAACTTAATGAGCCTAAGGTAATTACAAGTTACTATAAATGCCGGGTCTGGACATGAGGAGAAATCCTTGAGGAAGCGGTTGATGGATGGAAGGATATCTTCCAATCTAAAAACCAAGCATCCCTCGAGAGTCCGTGCATTGACATTGTAGATTGTTGAAAAGTCAAGGGGCCCATGCAGGTTCCTGTCATGGTCGACTCCATGTCTGCGAGGGTAAGGCATGTAGATGGGGTCGTTCCGCTCTTCAGGCAATGAGCTGCAGAAAGCAGTCCAGGCATCAAAGTTGGTATCCCAATTTCACTGTGCCATAGTTCCTACGAGCATCAAAACTCCTTAGGAACTCTGCGTAAGCACTGTAATCCATTGCTTGTCCCACTTTCTCCACATACTTTTGGAGAGTACACTTGTCCACCAACTGCTTTACTGCTGGCTCCTCTTGGATGTCTTCGTCCAGGTTTAGAGTGTGCTTGAAGATGAACTGATTAAATCCTCGTGTCTCCACACCTATCCCATACTTGGCTTGTTCTTCTTCCGTGAACAAAAGCTTACCACCTTTTTCCTATCCTGCCATTGTGGGTACCTGCCATGCAACAGTACCCATAATTAGTATTGATGGGGTAGGCAAGACTGAATTATGGCATTATAAAAGAATTGAACAATTAGAAAAGCTGCACAAGAATGTGAAATTTGAGAAATAACAAACTGAAAGAAAAGACATGAATTTTCCAAGTGTGCTTTGCTCTTAAGTTTTTATGCGTAGTTCAACTCTTCATTTTTTTTATCCTTTGTGTTATGTTTTCCTGATCACCTTACCCCCTCCCCCTCGTGGAAAGATGAAAATCCTTCCTAGGATTGAATAGAACGAGGAAAGGGCGTTAAAGCACAATGTGGTGTGTTTAATTTGACAACAACCACTGGTAGAAATTTGGGTTGTGTTCCAATTGGGCATGATGGTCAAGTTCATGTGGTCTAATGGATGCTTGCGTGATATATGTTAGGACATCGTATAGCACATTGTCGGATTTGAGGCAGCTAGCAACGTATAGCTCTTCGTCTGTAAGGACTTGGTTGATGTAAGGATGGGCCAACGTCAAGCAGTTTGTTATGCAAGATGGTCATAACCCTAAAAGAAGTAGGAGCTACGTACGTGGGGTCATATTCTGTAGCCTTGATTGCGCGTCTCTGCTCGGCATTCATCGTAATTTGGCAACCCTTTCGTTCCCATTGGAGGCATAAGGCATACCATTACTGTAAGAATGAAGAGGTAGAGTTTGCAAGACTCACGAGCTCTTCAAGCTCTTGGATTGGTGCAGAGCCGGCAGGCTTTCGGTATGAGGTCAGCATCCTACCGATGATTGCTTGCTCCTTTGAGACTTCACTGCTAGCGATAAGCTCAACTGCAACCTTGGGGAATTTGATGGTCATGAGCTCATACTCTTCCCAGGTGCATGGTAAAGCACGGACTTCAAAAGCAAGTGGCTCATCAAGAAGGCCAAGATCTAGCCGCTCATAACTTCAAGTGAAGGTCTGAATGTGATGTCTAGCATTTTAATGCAAGTAACCAAGTCATCACCTGAATTGGCAGCAAGGTCCTTGGCCATAGCAAGAAATGAAAGAATGTGTCTTTTGGGCTCTGTCCATGATTTGTAAATAAGCTGGAGCAACAGCTTCCTCATCATTCTCTATCTTGGTGATGGCTGCGACACAGACATTGACAGGGGCCTCTATCATTGGGGGATCATGTAAAGGATGTGTGGGAGGGTAATACTTCTTCATGCGACTGCCATTGAAAAATCCTATGCCCTCGCCTTCTAGTGTTTCAAGTTTGACATTGCCTATCCTACTGATGGCACGCACTCTAAAAGGTCCTAACCATCAGAACTTCATTTTCTGCTTATGGCCCTTCACAGAGTACAACAACACAAGGTTTCCCTGGTCAAAATCACATTGTTTGACATGCTTGTCAAACCACATCTTTCTTTGCGCCTTTCCACAAATTAGAGCATGGGTGGCGATGAGTCTAGTTTCAGTGAGGCATTCCAACTCGATAAGACAGTTAGTCCAAGCCTCTTTCCCTTCCCAATGCTCCTGCACCGCTATCCTCAAGCTAGGGATAAAAAATTCTAAAGGAAGGATAGCCCGGTTCCGTATGTCAGCCTAAAGGGCATTTGTCCCACAGCCGTTATATAGGCTGTTTGATAGGCCCATACCATAAGCTTGTTATCCCAGTCGCTCCAAGAAGTGGAAACCACCTTTGTGAGCACGTTGACCATGATCTTATTCGTTGATTCTGCCTAGCCATTGGATTGGGGATAATATGGTGAAGACTTCGTATGGATGATCAAGAAGATTGAGAGCAGGTGGGCAATCACCTCATTGATGAAGTGGGTGCCCTGGTTACTCACTATCTCAATAGGGCAACCAAATCTTGAGATGACTTGCTCCCATAAGAACTTCGCTGTGGTCCTTGCATCATTCTTCCTTGTGGCTCTTGCTTCAGCCCATTTCTTCAAATAGTCAATTGCTACGATGATATATCGAGCCTGTGAATACTGGACCACAAGACTAATGGATCCGATGAAGTCAATGCCCCATTTCTCAAAAGGTTGTTGTGCTATTACAAGGGTCAATTCCATTTTTTCCTTCTGCGCGGGGACCTTGGTCCTTTGGCACTCATCACATTGCTTGACAAATCTAGTTGCGTCACGGAATAGCATGGGCCACCACAGTTGAGACTACAGCACCTTGTGGGTTGTCATGTCTCCACTGAAATGCCCCCCAATGATTCTGATGTGTGCCTCTCTCAATGTGTCATGCATCTCATGTTTAAACATATATCTGCATAGCAAACTATCTTGCCCTAACCTATAGAGTTGGCCGACAATCAGCTGATAGGGTTGGATCTTCACAATAAGCCTCCTAAGCTTGGCCTTCTCGATAGGTCTCTTGAGTAGACCATGTTTGAGTATGTGGACGACATTGTCAGCCCAGTATGGTGTTAAATTAGCCTTGAATAATTCCTTGTCACTGGACAGACCAAAGAGATGCGCATCTGGAAGGTCGTCCATTATGCCTTGTCTAGTGGCTTCACTTGTGGGTACGCCGGACATGTGTTCTACCATGTAATATTGTTTCCCTTTGCGTACAACCATAGAGAAGTCAAACTCTAGAAGAAGCAATAACCATCGTGCAATGTGTCCTGTAACGCAAGGCTTGTTCACTAGATAGAGCAATGCTTGATGGTCAACAAGAAAGGTGAAGGGTGTGGCCAAAAGATAATGTCTAAATTTTTTAATGGCAAACACCATGGTTGGCCCCTAGTGGAATAGTTCATCTCTATGTCAGTGAGGTCCCTGCTAGCAAAGCTCACTAGATTATCAAGGTTGTGTTTGCCAGGTTGGCATAGAATAGCTCCAATGGAAAACTTAGATGCATCTATATGCACATGGAACGTTTTGGTCCAATCTGGAGCTCTTAAGATGGGTGCGGTTACAATTAGCAGCTTGTACAATGGTCTTGGGATTAGTGCATAATTCAATATAAAGTGTCGATAGTACCCTGTGTGACTTAAGAAGCACTAAACACCCTTATAATTGTTGGGTGGTGGTAAGTCGACAATAACCCTGATCTTCAAGAAATTAGTGGCGATGCCATTCTTGGACACCACATGCCCTAGGATGCATCCGTGTTTCACCCAAAATTGGCACTTCAGAGGGTTTAACAAGAGATTATAAAGTCGACACTGCTCAAAGACTGCCCGTAGTTTCTCTAAGTGTTCCGCCTAGCTAGAGTGTATGCATAGATCGTCCACAAACACCCCTAGCTCATGTCTGAGCATGTCTTTAAAGATCGTGCACATCAGGCGTTGGAAGGTTGTGGGTACCTTCATTAGCCCAAAGGGCATAACGATGTAGGCAAATACCCCCCACTCTGTAGCGAAGGCAGTCTTGTGCCTGTCGTCGAGGTGTACTCGCACTTGATTGTAGCCCAAGAATCCATCCAAAAAACTGTAGGCTTCTTTACTTGCCACCCTCTTAAGCATGTGCTCGGTGTATGGCAATGGGTAGTTATCTCTCTTCATAGCGGCATTGACTTTCTTGTAGTTGGTGCACACTCGAATCTTTTTGTTTTTCTTCATAATGATCACTATTGGTGATAACCCAGTCCATGTGCTCTATTTTGTAGATGAATCTTGCTCTCATGAGTTTATCAATCTCCTCTTTTACTACATGGGCATGCTTTGGATTCATGGGGTAACAGCATTTTTATACAGGGAGACAGCGTCAGGGACCATAGGGATGTTGTGGGTCACAACCCTAGGGTCGACTCCCTTAAGTCCATCCAGAGACTAGGTAAACATGTCCACGTACTCTCGTAGGAGAGCAACAAGGCTAGCCTCCTCATCCTTGGTCAGGTCGTCTACTATGAATACAAGTCGAGGCTTCTCACCTTCCCCTGCCAGGTTGACTTCCCTGACCTTGGCGAGTCCTTCAATAGACTCGCTGGTCTGGCCTTGCCTCTTTGCTCCTAGCAGGACCACCACTCTGTTAGCCTTCTTGAACTTAGTAAAGCATTTGTGGTTTCTTCTGTCATTCTGCGTCTGACTCTTTTGTTCGTTTCTTTCTTTCCTCTAGTTAGGTGGACCTGCAAGTCCCCCTTGGTGCGTTTGGTTTTGGATGGCATGGATATTTTAGGGTCGCTCTCCATACTGACTTCAGACTCCGAATTGAACTCACATCCCTCACTAGAAGAAGGAGTCTCCCTAGGTGGGCCTAGTTCAGTAGGTGTGTCTATCCTAAACACAGGTACCGATGGTGGTTGGGAAATTTGAACCTGCTCATAATCCACTATCCCTATGTGATCCAACCAAGAGTGATCGCAATCCAATCTCATAACTCCTCTCTTGATCTCATATGCATTCCTTTCTTGAGGCCTGGAGTCTGCTCTTATCTACTCTATCACCCTTCCATCAGTATCGTACTCCACGGTATCCATTTCCTCCTCCCTCTCCTCACTGATGGAGGAACAATCCTCATATTCATTGTTAGAACCATCACTCCCTGACTGCTCATCGTCTCCTAGGTCTTCCTTTCTAGCCTCTTTCTTGTCGATGACTAGAACCCAATTGTATAACAAGTTCAGGTCGTGAACTTTGGTCCACTTCCACTTGTGCTCACCCAGGATGTCTTTGAGGGGCAAGAGATTAGTGGAAGGATTTCCCTCCGATCTATCTATCAAATACTCTAGGGTCTCCTGGAGTTCTAGCTTATTATTTGGGACATGGAAAGTGACACGTTTGGGCCGACCACATGCACTCCTTGCCATCATGCAAAGTGGTACTGAGTGTTCCTCATCTAGCATGCACATGGCTTGTGCAGCTTGCTTATGCTCCTCCTCATCGTCTGAGAATGCGAGATCGATGGTTGCAAGGACATGCATCCAATCTCACTCATCCTCAAGGCAGGGGATATACTTGGTAAGCGGCCCATACGATGTGGTTGGTTGTGTCTTACTCCTCAATGTGGCTGAGATGGCATCTAGATCAACAAGTGTTGTATTCCATGTATCCAGCTCCACCCTTACTGATTCCTTTTGATTCCCTAAGAAGATTAGACCATTGCCCCATTCCTCAATGACTCGTGCATTCCTCATCCAGGGTCAGCCTAGCAGCCTGTCATAGTCCACTCCCTTCATAACAATGAAGTGTACCGAGAACTGGAAACCTGCAATCTTCACTGGCCAATTCTTTAAAACTCCGAATGGCCTTACCTTCATTCCATTTGCTAGTGTGACATTGAACCTAGCAATCTCGATGGGAGGGTTTCCCCAGGCCTGCAAGACTGTGTGGCTCAAGACACTAACCCCTGCACCCATGTTTACGATTCCTTTCCGCGTCATGTCTCCTAGGGCTAGGATAGGTAGCACAATGTGCATCTTAGTGCCCTCCCAAAAAGCATTTACATGCAAAGATTTAGGCACTGAGTGCAGCATCAAGCTTGGTATCTATGTGACTAGATCATGCTCATGTATGTCAATAGCAATCTACTCAGTTGATTCCTCCACCCAGTGCTTCAGTTCTAGCCAAAGCGTCGGATGTTGCCTAAGCAGGTCTCCTAGGCTCAGGGTTACTGGGGTGGTTACTAATGTCGTGAGGAGGTTACTAGTCATTTGTCTCTCCTCCATTCCCACACCTCTAGGCCATTAGCCTTGGGTGTTTTCTTGGCCCGTGTCTCCTAAGATTCTCCTGGGTGGTGCTGCCCGTGGCATAGGCGCATCTCTTGACCTTGGTCGAGAGGGTGAGACTGGGGTGCTCACACTAGAGAAGCCCTCAATTCCATCTTCTATGATGGCCTCAACATCCTTCAGGTTCTCTTGGGCTTCCTTTATCCACTCCTTAACCTTTTCAATCGCTTCTAATTGGTGCTTCGGGCGGGGGTACTCCCCTACCTTACCACTCCCTTTCTCTGCTGTTTTCAGAGCGGTGGTTTCAGCCTTAGCATCAGTTACCTTCCTGCCACTCACTAGCGTCGTCTCTTCGTCAGTTTTGAGAGTGATCTTAGTGTCGATTTTCTTATTTCTCCGCCTACGACTCTTCTTCCCTATTGAGGCAACGTCTACGTTGCTAGGCCCAGGCAGTGATATGCCAGTCTGTCACATTTGTGCACATGTCATGACATGCAACGAGATGGGTGTATCCTCGTTGTCGAATGTCTCAGTGCCAAACAACCCTAAAGGTATTGATGGTACATTGCCTGAGCTCGAGGACGACTTTTGTCTAGGGCATTCCCTGAAGAGATGGGTGATGCCGCACTTGGCACACCTGAGATCAGCTCTCTCCCTATTAGCCTTGATGGGACCTAAAATGGGCCGGCACTGGCTATGGTACTAGCCGAACCTCATACATACGACAGTCAACCCCACCACACGGCCTCGCGGGCCAGGAGCGTCTAAGACTCACTTTGCACTAAATGCTTATGACAATTTTGCGTTTGTATCCAATACGTAGTCCAACGTTCATCTTTCCATCTCCTCAGAGGGAGATTCCACAACATATAGGCATAATGCCTCCTAATACACACATAGGGAAGCACCTCTCGGCTAATTGTCACGGCTCCACTGCGACTCTCCTACACCTCAGGGATTAGCCCCAAGATACGTCGCTAACACATAAAACATTCGTACAAACTCCACTCTTTCATAATTCAGCATTCCAGGAGATTTTGATTTACCTCATAAAACTTTCCCCAACGGAAACACCCGTCTAACCTACAGCTTAGGTTTCATGTCCTCTCAACGTTGGTCAAAGTTTATCAAACAAGTGCAATGCTTTCCAGGAGATACCACATGGCATGCTTAATGCAAGGTGTATGACAATTGTGCACAACCATTTTATGATTAAAAACAGCCATGTGAGGTGTGAAAAACAGCCCTTTCATGAATTTTAACTAAGCGTTACGTGTTATGTTGCTTCAGGGACTAGCACCGGAACTTCCGTGCTACTAGTCACCTATATTTAATTATAGAACGATATCTAAATTCTATGGACAAAGAGAAAAATCAAAATTTTTATCTTTTTAGCAATTAGATCATCACACAACCTTCATTCTCCCCTCACCGTTTAGGTGTTGCTACAGTGCATAGGTATAAATGGTTGTTTTGTATCATTTTTGTATGTAAAAAGCGATAAATACAGACTATAACATAAAAGACAAGGCCAAACTGAGGCTTGACCTCATGCTTTAACCTTACCACACATTCACACACATAAATCTTATTTTTTTATAATTTTTTAGCGTGACAAACCCTATTTTTTTCATTTTTGCTATTTTTTCCTATTTATTATTTATGGAAAATAGGTATTTTCTGATTTATTTGTATTGACTTATTGTTTTAATTGAGACTTAACATTTTCTCTGGTTTTATTCCATTTTCATCCCTTTTCTCCAACTCAAAACCCAAAAAGACCACTCATTTCCACTAAAAATGCCATTTTACGGGTTTTAAAGAATTAATAATGACTCTAAATCATTATGGGTTCTATGTTTCTGTAATTTCAGCCCTCAACCATGATGTAAACAAGGTTCAAACAAAATTTCATTGCATCTGAACAACATTTGGACCATGAAACAACAAAAATAATCAAATTTCTTTGTAAAATTGAAGCATACCGCGTGTCTTGCGTGTTGCGGGTTTTTTAATCATTATTATGAGCAGCCCATAGATTAAGCAGTAACCATTCTTCAGTGCTGAACCTCTTTTCTTAGCCTCCTCTTCATCTTGAATCAATCCGATCACATCCGGACAAGCATTCTTCAGCCCCTCTCCTTCTTGACTTCTTGCACACGAATTGCCTCTATGTAGGAGAGAGAGGGAGGAGAGAGAAATACTGGTTTTTGTTCTCTTCACTCAGTACATCATTTCTTGATCGGTTTGTGGCGATGGAGGGTGAAGGATAGATGCATTCCAAGCTCAAGAGCACTCATCTTGATTATGCAAATCAGAAATTCATCATCTTGGGAGAAAAGAGGGGGCGCAAAAAACTGACACCCCCCCTCCCCCATCGTTTCAAATCGTGACCTTTTGGGCCTTAAGCTATTTTAGTTAGAGCTTTAAAACTCTAATGAACTTAACTAGTTCATGACTTTGCATTCACACTCTTGGCCAAGTGGTTTTTTCAGATTTAAGGGGGCAAACGACATCGGAATCGAGATCCGTCTGGATGGGTGGCTCCATGGAGTCGAAATCTACAAAGTTAGGCCCCGTCACGCTCTTCTCGGTTTTCGAATCCAGTAGCTGCTGCACAACCCCAAACCTTGCGGGGATTAAATGGGGGATCAAACAACCTTAGGATCGAGATTTGACGCTTGCGTTGGATTCTTAGCGTCGTTTTACATCTAGGAAAACTCCAGGTCAACCATCCGCCACCATTTGATTTCCATGAAATAAGCATTGACGCTTTCAGGACTTGTTGCTTAAAATCGTATTGATTGCCACTGCCTTCTTCGACGAAGTCTATTTTTTTCTTGATATTCGTCGTAATTTTTGGCTATTTTTAAGCACTTCTTGGCATCAAAAATCATCTATCATTGGCGACCACAAGATAGGGCGACTTAGCCCGTCGAATCCCACGAATAGATCTGCACAGAAACAACAAAAAGGAGCATCAAGATGATACAAAGTAGTTACAAAACACAATACATCACAACTCATACCCTACCCCCTGACAAAACCAAGGCATGAAATCCACGAGGAGTAGGCCTAGCATAATCTGATAAAAGGCCCGAAGCTAGTCACTAACCAACTGCTCCAACACAGCCAAACTAAAAAGAATTATCAAAGAGGTCGCCCTAAGTGGTGGTCTGAACTACCTACCTAACTAAGGACAAATCAACCAAGAGCTCCCACTAGGTGAGGACTCTTAGAGCCTAATCAAGAAATATTTTCTTTTAGCACATTACTTTTCTCTTTTAGGTTTTTATTTTCTAGACTCGGGCATGTAAAAAGGAGGGAGCTGAGTGTAGTGATCCAAGGAGAACAGGGCATCAGCCTCAGGGCCTGTCTTGGTACCCAAGAACCTACCAAGCCCTTGCAAGGCGACACTTAATCCTTTTCTAATGCTCACTTTTATTTTCGCTCCAACCTTCTTATATTTCCTTATTTTATGGCAAGATGTCACCCCAAGGAAGACAAGGCATCGGCCCTGGGTCTGACTCATCCCCAAGAACCTACCAGGCCTTCACAAGGTGATAAACAATAGTTCAAGGATTTTTCTTTCTTTCCTTTTCTATTTTTATAGGGGGTTAAAACCCCTTTTTACACACCTCCATATATTCATATATGGTCTTTCAAATATTTAGGATTTTGTCTCTTTCCATCTTTTTTTTTTTCGGGTAGGCTTCTCTAACTGCCTCACAACTAACAGGAACTCCTAGAACGGCCGCCTAGCAGGTCAGTAGAACAGGGTCACTAGAACTCCCATCTAAAACAAGGCTTTCAAGGCCTGGCAATGCCTTGGAGGGGGCAAGGACTACTCAGGCCTCCCCCAGACATACCTAACCTAAACCTGGGACTTCATGCCTCAAGTGCCGGTCCCCAACAAACAAAAGAAAGTAACCCTTATGCACATATATCATTAATTGCTTAAGGGAAAAAACTCGAAAAGGGAACGAAACCACCTGGAATGGCCACCAGAAGCTTCTTCGCAGCAAAGACTCCCTTCAACGACCTCGTCAACCTGTATGGCGCAATCACTAAAACAACAAAGTATTAAACGTACCTACACCAAATAGAAATAGGGCCCTCTTGGCCTAAAGACATAGCACACTGCACTGCAAACTAACTAGCCCTCTTGGCCTAAAGAGATAGATTATTAAAACTTGCAAACAATTGGCTCTCTTGGCCTAAAGAAATCAGACATTAACTACTTAAAGCAATTGGCCCTCTTGGCCTAAAGAAATCAAACAAAACAGCTCATAGAGATCCCTCCTTGGAAAAAGGCAGATATACACAAATGCTCTCCATTCCAAGGGGAAAATTAGATACTATACATGGGTGCTGAAAATATATAGAACATTTCGCCCCTTTTTGGTACTTTTAAAATAGGTGCTTTGGCAAGCTCCTACTTCACATCATCAAAAGATACTTTGCAAGCATCACTCCATGTAAACTGACAGTTAAAGGATAATAGGTTGGTCAATGGCAACGTTCTTTCTGCCAAAGCATTGATAAACCTCCGATAATACCCTACTGATGACAGAAAGCTATGCACTTCCTTGGGAGTAGATGACAGACTCATGGTGACTATGACCTTGATTTTTTCAGGATCAATCGCAATCCCTATGGAACTAACCACATGGCCTAACAAGAGTCCATAAGGGACTCCGAAGACGCATTTCAGTGGGTTAAGAGCTATGCAAAATTGTTTGCAATGCTCAAAACACTTCCGCAAAATGATCAACTGTCTATCCCTTATGGTGGCTGCCCCCAGATTGTCAATGAATACTTTCAGCTCCTCTAGGGAGATATCTCCAAAGGTCTTATCGGCTGTTCTTTGCCACCAACCAGGTTGATGGGACCTAAAACGGGCCGGCACTGGCTCATGCACAAAATGTTCAAGAACTATGTGAGGGTAATGGGTGATTACAAGGAATGAAACCCTAAGCTTTGGGGGGGTTAGATATCCATAACCTTCAAACTCAACTCCGAATCAAGAAGTCCATTTGACATCTCAATCCGCACTTAGAAAGGAGCCTAATGTTAGCCTACCTAAAAAGTTTGATGGGATCAAATCAAAGTTTACAGGTTTTGTTATATAGGTGTGTTTTCCCATCTTCATTCATCTTAAGTGTTATCCTAATGATACTTCTCAAGTGGGACTTATTGGTATACTCCTCTTAGGCATAGCCCTCTCTTGGATTGCACCCTTACTTGAGAAGAAATCTCCTCTACTTTATGATTTCATTTTTACTTGAGAATATTAATAGAGCTAGAGTTGTGGAGACCAAAATAAGCATTCTATTACAAGAATCTTGACTAACCTCAATTTTTGCATTTGAATTCTAGCAACTCATGTCAAGAAGGAGACTAGGGAGGAGTAAGAAGAGTGTAGAAGAGAGATAAAATATGAGAGAGAAAGATTAATGAGGAGAGAGAAAATACTAGAAAGACATGAAAGAGGTGAGAGAAGTCATGAAAGCTTGGAGAAGGAGGTGAGATGAAGAGACTATTCTTGCATATTAATAAATGATGAAAAAATTTTACAAGTCTCAACATATTTAATATCTATGTTAGTGTGACATTGCATTATTTCTTAAACTCATAATCTTTTACATTCTTTCGTAGTCCTTTCTAGTGAAATTTCTTAGAGATCTTATAATAGGTTTTGAACACATCTATGTGTCCAACTACAAGCAAATAGTGCATTTCCTCCATAATTTTTATCTTGAAATGAGAAGAATAGGGAATGAAAATCCAACCATTGAACCAAACAAGTCCATTCTTAAGCTAAAAATGTGAGATTTCCTCCATTAATCATTGTGGTAATTTTTGAAATATATGGTTGAGCTCTTCATCCAAAAGGTAAGATTCTTGTAGCTCTTCAACGTAGTCATTATGAAGCTCAATAATGTCTGAAACTTTGCATGCCCACATCCTAGAAAGAGAATTAGCCACTATGGTATCCTTACCCTATGTATATGTTATATGAAAATCATGATTTGCAACATAGCCACTTAGCTACATTGCTTAGGAGTGAGATTTGATTGAGTAAGGAAATACTTAAGGACCCTATCATTGCTCTTGATCTTGAATCAACTCTACTATACAAGTAATGGTGCCACTTCTTGATTGCATGGAGTATAGCTAACATCTCTCGGTCATACATATTCATAGCTATCTCTTTCTTTGTAAGTTTGCGACTCTCAAAGGCAATAACACCATGCTCCTATAGCAATACAACACCTATAGCTTTCCCACTAGCATCACATTGTATAGTAAAATCCTTTGAGAAGTTTGGGTGGCATACTAAGAGAGGAGAAAAAGTGAGGAGTTCCTTGAACTAATTGAAGCTTCTATCTACGATGGCATCCCAAAAGAAAGATTCCTTCTTCAATCTATCGGTTAAAGGAGTTGTTATGGTCGCATAATGCTTAATGAACTTGCAGTAGAATGAGGATAGACTAAGAAACCCTCTAAGAGAGAGTGTTTGCAGGTGTTGGCCAATCTCTAACACCGTTTATCTTTTTAGGATCAACTAGGATACCTTTCTCATTGATAATATGTCCCAAGTATTTAGACTCTATCTGCATAAAAGAGAACTTTCATAGTCTCCTTAGCAAAGAGTTTGTAGTGTCTTAACACATCAAATACCTTCCTCATATGCAAAAGATAATTCTCCAATGACTTGTTGTAAATGAGTATATCATCAAAGAAAATTAAGACAATTTTGAAGAGGAAGGGATGCAGTATTTTGTTCATCAAACTCTAGAAAGTGGCTAGGGCATTGGTTAACCCAAATGCAATAACCAAGAAATGGTAGAGCCCACAATCAATCCTAAAGGATATTTTCACCTCATCATCCTCTCTCATGTGAATTTGGTAGTAGCCTGAAGTCTATCTTCTTATAAAGAACTAATTTAGTCCTCTTGAGTTCATCCAGCAAATCATCCACTCTAGGAATAGGATACATATTCTTCACTATGATCTTGTTTAGATCTCTATAATCTTACACATCTTGAAAGGTCTATCCTTCTTCTTTACTAAGAAGTTTGGTGAAGCATACGATGCAATACTAGGCTCAATGAAACCCATCTCTAATAGCTCCTTGATTTGATTAGAAACTTCCTCATGCTCACATTTTAATAACATGTGGGGTGGCTTATTTATTGGTTTGGAGTGAGGCTCCAAATCAATAGGGCAATCAATTTCTTTCTTGGGATGTAGTGCTGTTGTAGGATTCTAAAATAAATCCCTATACTTGTCAAGGAGAGCCTTCAATTTATACTCAATTATCAACTAAATCATTGGGCTAATCTACTACCATTTTATTCAAGAATTTGAGAGCACGTTTTGCACTCCTTATTGAGTAGTTTTATGGTAACAAGCTAAAAATCCATAGTAAGCTTTCCCAAAGTCATCAACCAACAATCGCACCCAAGTACTACATCTATGGGCCCCAATTCAAAAATAACCAAGTTCACATTTTGCTCCATAATTTTTAACTAACTATATGTGAATTTGTGGATAGATTTGGGTGTTTATTTCCCCTTCACCATTAACTACTTGCATCTTAATGGGATACTATAAATTTGTGGGTAGATAATTGAGTGTGATAACAACTGGCTTATTTACAAAGCCATGTGTACTGCTACTGTCTGTTAGGATAAAAGCATATTTCTCATAGATGGCACCCTTCATAGAAATATATTGGGGCTCCTAAAACCTATCTAGACATCCATGGAGATAGAGAAAATTGTAGTGGTAACAATGTATAGACTAGTCCAATCACAATTAAATGGTATATTTCTACCTAGGTCAAATGGAAAGCCATTTGCTAGGTCATAAAATAGATCCTACTCAATATCCTCTTCATGATCTTCAATTTCAACATGTCCACCCACATTTTGATCTTCAATTTCTTCCTCATCAGCATCTTCAAGGACAATGATAATGTAGTTCTTAGCCTTAATATTCTTGTAGGTGTAATTTGAAGCATGGTCAACCGTATACTTTTCACCACATTTAAATTATATGCCATTTTCTTTTCTTTCTCTAAAGAGATCCATAGTATGAATTTTCCACCATTTGTTGAATTATTTCTCATCCTATTGCTACCTTGCTTTTGTGCTCAAATTTTGGATTGATCACAATCTTAAAAGATCTTTTCTACTTGAAGCATTAAATGTTGGATATGTAGAGACTTTGGGGCTAGCAAAATATATGCTAGATCCACCAATATTACTCCCAAAGTTTCCTTGTCTATTTGTAGCCCTATGCTATCCAAAAGTGGGATGAGTAGGAATGTCCTTCCTGTACTTGCAAGCATACCTTTTAGCTAATTCAATAGCTTGGAATGTTGTGCCTGGATTTGGGGTCATAATATCAATTGACATACTAGACTCCAAACCATAAATGTATTTATGCAACTTTGCATCATCACTCACACTCTCCACATACAATGGTAAGGTTTAGAAACTAATTGCTATACTCTCTAAGAGTCAAGTTTCTTTGGTCTAATTGATATCACCTCCTAGCCAATTTCTCATTTTCAATAGGGGACATAAACACTTGAGCCATCTTTGCCTTGAAGTCTTCCGAACTATCAACTTGCTGATGTTATCTCTTAATACGAGCAAAGCCCTCTAGGTGAAGAGTAGAAAAGTGGATCTTCCAATCATATAATCTAAATAATATTCAAAATATGACTCCAATTCATATGTCCACTCCAAATCTGAATGGAAAGATGAGTGTTCATTGTACTTAGTCAACATTATCTTATCACAGGGTTTTCTTTCCCCACAAAACCTTGTTACACAACCATCAAAAGCTTGGGAATGCATGTCCATGTAACTAACAATTGGAGCTAAATTACTTTAGTACTCCTTTGATAAATTGTTTAAAATTTACATGGAGCTATAGGTGGTTGTCCTTTTACCCTTGGAGGATTGGATGCATGAATGCTCAAGATGTTTCCCCTATCTCATAAGTGGTATGAGCTATCCCTTTCTTTCTAATAACCCCAAGTTTTGGATTAATATTAGGGGACTAAAATGATTATCTTAATTTAGATATGTCCCTACTTTCTTTATTAGCCAATAGTGTTGCCACAATCTGTGAGATTTGGGCAATGAGCTTGTCTAATGATTCCTTCCTTTATGGAAGTGGTGAATTTGTGGAAGTAGTAGAATGAGTCATTTTCTCCACTACTTCCTTGGTTTGGGCATTTGATTGTACCATTTTCTCTACCACCCCAACTTTGAAATAAGCTCCATATGCTTGATTGAATGCATAGTCTCATGATTACATATAGTGGCATTTAAGGTACTATAAGCCCCACATTCTTGAGATTATTTTTCCTCATGCTATGGCTCAGTCATTACATCTCTTGATTTCTTAATTTGTTACTAAATATCCTCATTTTCATTATTCTTACCCCTATTTCTTGCCATTTTTGTATGTTGTCCAAGTGTTATCCAAATAGACCACTTGTCAGAAAAATCACTTTAGATTTTGATTCCCTATGCAAATGAGCTATTTTTTTATTCAATTGAAGCCAAGGATGAGATCTTCAAGGTGAGCTATTAAGAACTCCATTAGAAATTGGATAAAATATTTGGGAATATTCTTTTGTGGCTATATAAAACTATCTAACACCTTGTAAATGCCATGTTTTGGTGTTCTAGCAGCCTATAGATCCAAAGAAAGGTGCTAAACCCTATAGCAACCTTTGTATAACTTGCGGAGATTGAGAACAACCTATAATATACTTGTATATGCCCTATAATAGCCTGCAATACTTGTAGATGGATGGGAACCACCCCAAAATAAGCTCTAGTGCCCTATAAGTTCCTATTCCCTATTCTTAAAGACCAAAACAATTTGTAATCCCTATACAGTGATCAATAAGCACCTTGTTTTTTCCTATTTAGCTCAAGTCTTCAAAGTATTTAATACTCCACTCATAGTATAACCTGTGCCAAGGATAAAGTGGTATGATAGGCTCTCTACATGGGCTCTAAATCACCCAGAGTTGGTTAAAGTTCCCCCCAAGTTGGTTGGTTTTATCCCTTTGGAATCTTTGCTAGAGCGAGGTCAAGACAAGGTCATACAAATTTATGAAAATAGGGATTGTATGAATTTCTAGAATTGAAGCTTTCAACCTTTAATGAAGTGCATGGATCAATCAAGAATAGAGAATTGAAATGAAAGATGGAATGAGAGTCTTATTGTTGCAAATCAGTGACTCACTTATTGCATAGCTTACCCTTTTATAATATATTATTGGGCATAATAAGATCCAAGCACAGATCATGGTTATTCAATTAAATCATGAAAGGATTGAAATATGACAAATCAATCTGATTCAATGCTGAAAAAAGATCAAGAGGATTAAATCAATCTAAAGAGGTATCTATCTTTGATTCATGGTACATTAGAAGCCTAAGAATACCATAATCTCCCATCAACAATTGGATAAGCTTCAAAAATTGGATTAAGAAATATTTTAGAAATTTAGGTGAGTAGATTCCTACTTTGAAAGCTTGAAGAAGATTGATGAATCAATAAGCATCAAGACTTAGCCACCATCAAATAGAAGAGAAGCCCCAAATTGAACCATAATGCTCCATAGCCACAATGTCCATTTATCAATCCAATCTAATGCTTGTAGAGCATGGAAGCCTTGAAATAGAAGAGTCTTCAACCCTTTTGAAAGCTTACATGAGATATTTGAGCTCTAGGCATGAAATCCCCAAAATGTTGGCCCATAATGCCTTTAAATGCTTGAATCGTATTCAATGCATGCAACCTTGGCCCCATTGTGTGAGTAGAACCACTCTAGAAGAGTATTGAAGGTATGAAAAATATAAATGTTGAGGAAGATGAGAGCTTCAAGCTTGAGGCTATGGCTACCCCATTATGTTTTAGGGTTCTAGAAGGATTTTGCCAAAAGGAACAAAAAGAAGGCCAAAGATCATGAAGATTAGAAGGTTATTTGTTTGTGAAGTGCATGTAGAAGCTTGAACTCAAGGAGCAATGGATGGAAACTTTAGATCTTCACTATGCAAGTAGTGCATTTTGCACCACATTTTTTAGGCTTGAACTAGGAGTTTCAATTAATGAAGATTCAGCATAAGTGTTATGCACTTGTTGCCCATGCTTCATAGAACACTTACCCTATGGTTAGAGATAAGAATAATGCTTCTAGTGAGTAGGAGAAGAAGATCAATGGCTTGGAGAAAAGCTTGCAAGAAGAAGATAGAGAAAGCCTTTTGCAAAAAGTAATTGTCATTTAAACCTTGAGACCTCTTCCTTAGTCAAAATACCTTCCAAAATGGCATGTATCTTGGTAATGACTTGCTCATTTGTCCACCTTGCCTCCAACTTGTCCCTCATTTCTTGGAATAAGCTCCAACTAGGTTTTCCTCTTCACTTAAAGGACCTTTGGTCCCTACACTAGTCTCCATGGAGAGTTGTACAATCTATACTTGTGTAACTTGGATTGATTGTCTGAATGAGAAAATCTTGGTTAGGATGTGATTAAATGGGATCAAAGGCTAGTACTCTAATACCACTTGTCAAGAAGGAGACTAGGGAAGAGTGCATAAGAGAGATAAAGATTGATAAGGAGAGAGAAATTTCAAAAGATAGAAAATGAGGTGACAGAAGCAATAAAAGCTTGGAGAAGGAGATGAGATGAAGAGATTGTTCTTGTGTATTTAATGAATATGAAATGAATTACAAGTCTTAACTACCCTATGCTTGCTATTGGCCTTGGTTGTCCAAATGGATTTGGACTTGTACCAAGTGAATGTGAAAATGACTTTTCTTCATGGAAAGTTACATGAAGATATCTATATGCAAGCAATAGCCTAAGGGCTTTGAGGAAAGGGGCAAGGAACACCTAGTGTGCAAGTTGAGGAGGAGGAGTTTTCATGGACATAAGTAGGCACCTAGGGAATGGTATCATAACTTGATGCCTTTATGCATTCATAGTATTATTCCCATTGTGATGGTAGCCTTATCGTTTCGGTGCTATATGTTGATGACATGCTAATTGTTGGGAGTGCTCATGATGAGTTGGATGCTTTGAAGACTTAGCTCAAGAAGAGATTTGAGATGAAGGGAATAGGCTATGCTTCTCACATACTTGGTATGCACATTACATACAATTGATCTAAAGGGCTCCTTTACCTATCATAGGATAAGTATATTCATAAAGTCCTTGAGGGATTTCATATGCAGGGTGGTAAGACTATTGGCTACCCACCCTACATATGAGCAACTTGATGTATGCTATGATAGTCATTCAACCTAACATAACATATGGGCAGCTTGATGTATGCTATGATAGCCATTCAACCTAACATAACATTTTTAGTGGGAGTTGTGGCTCATTATATGGTGATACCTAGTAGATGACATTGGGATTTCATAAAGTGTATAGATGGCTAGGATACTAGACTTGTGGGCTACACAAACTCTAATTATGCAGGACATGCAAATAGTAGGAAGTCCATCTCTAGCTATGTCTTCATCTTTGCCAAAAGGTGCTATTTCTTGGATTTCTAGGGTGTAGAAATACACAGCCTTGCTTACTACCAAGTATGAATACATCATAACCACTAAGACTTGCAAGAAGGCCCTATGGTTAGGCTATCTTGTGGTAGACATTGGCATGACTATGACTCCTACATTATATTCAAACTCTATGAGTGTCATTCAATTGGCACATAATCTAATCTTTTATGTGAAAACCAAGAACATTGAGGTCCATTATCACTTCATCAGAGAGGTGGTTGAGGACAAGTAGATAAAGCTTGACTATCAAGTTCTTGACTATCAAGAACCTTGTAAATGTGCTTACTCAAAGTCTCCTAGTGGAATGCTATGCCTTCCTTAAGAAGATCATGGACATAGGATGAGATGACACCTATTCTTTATCCTATTGTACTTCTATGTACACTTTGTACTTTGTCACATTTTTCTTGTTTTCTCCACACTCGCACTCTTGCCTTTAAGTGGGAGGATGGGGATTAAAGGCCACTTGTGCCTAGTCTCCTATATTGACTTGTACTTACCACCCACATTCCTATAGACTCAGGTGGTGGTCGCCCATCACTATCACTTTATTTTTTATTATTTACATGAAAATAAAATAAGGAAAGGCATATCACACATCATGATTACTGAAGTTTCCACATATCATCTTGATCTCTTTTGCTTGAATCTCCATAGCTCTTAGTTCTTCTTGTGCTTCACTCTTGCTCCACCTTTCATTCAATCCATATAATTCCTTCTTCATTTTGCATACAATGCAGATTGTAGATACCACTCCATTTGTTCCATGTATACCTCCTCTTCCAATGTACCATTTAAGAATGCATCTTTAATATCCATTTGATATAGAATTCAGTCATAAATCAAAGCCAAAGTGATCATCGATGATCTAATTGTAGTCATTTTGCAACTATACTAAATGTCTCACCATAGTCCAATCCATTATTTTCAGCATACCCTTTTGCAATCAACCTTGCTTTATATATTTCAAGTGAACCATCCGATTTGCATTTGATCTTATGTATCCCCTTGCAGCCAATAACTTTATTTCCATAAGGTAGATCAACCAAATCCCAAGTCTTGTTCTTTTTCAAAGCATCCATTTATTCATCCATTGCTTCTCTCCAATCTTTGCTTTCAACTACTTCATCAAAGTGTGTTGCCTCTAAGTGTTGTACATGAGAAACCATATAAGCATAATGCAGTTTCATATAACCATTGTATGTTAGTTTGTCAATTGGAGACCTTACTCTTCTTTATTTCTCAATTGAGGTGCATTAGATGGTGTCTCAACTTCTCTTGCATGCAGTGGTACATACTTCCCTCTAGTTTTTAAGCTTAGCATCTTAACACAAGGTATCCCAAACTCATCACCCAATGATTCATCTTCTATTGCATTATCTTTTGGATCAAATAAATCTTCAACAGGTTGCTTTCCATGAGTATTATTTGTTGCAATTTTCTTCATACAACCATCACCATCATTGCTCTCATAATTTTTTATGTCAATTGTAGCCTTAGGTCTATATCATGATTCATACTCACTAAATCTTATACCCCTACTTATGTAAACATATCTAGTAATAGGCCCTTAGCACTTATATCCCTTCTTTTCATAAGGATAACTAAGAAAGATACATTTGATAGCCTTTGTTTTTATTTTTCTTCCCAAGTTATCAAGAACATGTACATAGCATACATAACCAAAATACCCTGAAGTATGCAATTGTAGGTTTTTTGCCATACATTTTCTCATAAGGTGACACATGATGTGTAAGTCTTGTAGATGTCCTATTGATAATATGAATTGTATTATGTAGTGCCTCAACCTAATAAGTCAATGGCATCTACATTTGATTCATCATGGCTCTTTCTTCAATAATGATTTGATTCTTCCTTTCTGCTACACCCTTTTAATGTGGTGTATAATGACATATAACCTATCTTTTGATCCCATGATCTCTCAAGTAGTCAAAAAATCATTAGACATGTATTCACCCCCATTATTTGATCTTAGAAATTTTATATTAAACCCAAACGATTTTTTTATCATTGTTTTGAAGTCCAACAACTTCTCCAATGCCTCATTTTTATGTTGTAAAAAGTAGGGACCAAGTCATTTGGCTAAATCCATTAATGAATGTAATGTAGAATCTACATTCTAGAAATCACATGCCTCACATCTTCATAATATACATAGCCAAAGTGTGGAAGACCATGTACTATCCTTGTCTTGTCCATGTCTTGTTTCCACATACATAAAGCTTTATACAATGGGAGTGCTAGCATCCAATGCAAACAGTCTACCTTTCTTTCATCCTTTTGTGATCAATTTGCCAAGATTACCATTTCTAAATTCCTCAATGAGGCAACCATACTTTTATTAAACTTGACTTGCAATCCTTGATCAACCCCAATAGAATCAATATTATTTGTGATAGTAGGCACATATAATACATCTCCCAGTTTATTCTCAATACTATCTCTAGTGACCAGTGGAACATTGCCAATATCTATACTTTTATGTAGAGATCCAATATGTAGTACTTTCCTATTTCTACATATCCAATCTTTATACGCTTTCTTCTCTTCCTCCATTGGCTCCTTATGAAGCTTAGGACATGTATCCTCACCTATAATGAGGTCCCAAATACCTATTCCCCTAAGAAAATTCTCCATATGATAGGATTGGACACTATAGTTGTCCTTTTTCAACTTGTCCCTAAGAACCTATGCTATTTGCATCATTTTTGACATTATGGCTGCTAAAATTTTAGAAAACCAATATAAACCATGTGCCAAACCATTGCTCAAGAAGATACATCAACGTAGGGAGCAGAATGAATTAGACAACCTTTGTCTTTTGGTGGAGTGGATTGCCGAAAAGGAAATATCCAAAACTTGTATTTTTTAATGGAGTAGATTGTAGAGCTATGGGTTGTAGAAACCACTAGATCCAGAAGTATGTGGGGAAACCTCCGTATCATGTTTTAGTGATCTCTAGGAGGGCTTATTGTGTCCTAAGGACTTAGAACCTCCTTTAACAAGTAGAGGGTTACTATGCTTTGTATGAGAAGAAATATATTTTAGTAGATACCACTCAAGAACATGTTTCAGGCCTTATCACATCACTAACAATAAAACACATGCATTGAAACTACAACAAGATGGAGAACTTTGATACATCGTAAACTATAGAGCTTGAACAAGAAATATAGCCAAAGGCTCACTCAAAATGCTTCCTATTGCATTTCTACACATTTTTGTGCTAAAAATGATGTCTAAAAAATATCAATACATGGTGGGTTTCTTGGAATTTTTTCATAAATTTTTTGTGTTTAAAATGGCATCTAAAAGTTGCATAAAATTTGCCTTTTTTCATTCAAAAACTAGTTCTCTTCACTACAATGTGAACACCCAAATCTATGAACTAGTTCAGAGTTAACTCGTTCAAGGCTTGCTCAATGTGAACCTAGCTCTTAGAATAACCAATTTAGAAGATTCAAATGTGAACACGTAGCTTGCAACCAGCTCAACATTGAATAGTGTAAAAAGGGTTAATGGGGGGGTGCTTAATGGCCTTTAGAAGGGTTAATAGAAAGAAGTTAAGCTAATTGTGACATAGTTGGCCATGTTGCTATCAGCTCAATATACAAGGCCTTCAAGCCATCTTTTCTGGCCGCAAATCTTGTGTGCCAAAGTCTTCATGTCCTCCATGATGTGATCCAAGAGCCAAAGCTCTCCAATACACCAATTAGACTAGTCTTCTTCTCCTCTCTATTCACTATTTAAAAAAACCCCTACTCCTTTTTTCTAAGTAGGCCTTGTGCTTAACTTGCAAGTTACCCTTGTGCTTTTAGGATCAAGTAGGCCATGAGCTTAAGTAGTCCCCTTGCTTTCGACATCAATACATGTACCGATCTGTACCAAAAGGCAAATTGAAACCTTGCTATCATACATGATTTGCAACCTTCATTAGTTTCCCAAATGCATTCAAAGTGGGAAATAGAGCCCAAACTCCAAGCTTCAATAGCTCTTCCAATGTGCACACCTATTTTGAGTTGATTAGATAAGGATTTGTACTTAATTTAGTTGTGGACAAAAAACTTGAATTCGATGTAAACCTTGTTTGATGTGCTCCTCAATCTGATTCTTCACTTGTACTCTGATGCCAATTGAAAAGATTTGTGGTAAATGTGCAATGGAAGGAAAAATTCTCATCTTCTTCCATTCTCCTCACACTCTACAATAAGTATCTCTAAAAGTGGATAGATACTCTTTTGACTTAAAGTCACTTTAAACATAGACTCCATTTTATTTTATGCATACATTGGCTATGCCCATAAGATAAGATATATTTCTCAACATTTCTCCCCATCCCTCTAGCCCTATTCCTCCTCCTCTTACTTGAACTCTCACAAGTACTACTATAAATAGTAGGAAGAACAAAAGTATTGACTGATCTAAACAAGCTATTCAACCTTGTACACCAATTAAAGAGCTTGCATTCACGACTTGTGCACTCTTTTTCTTGGAGCAAGTAATGTTTTAGTAATTAGGAATTTGTTTTCATTTATGTACTTAGACCTCAACATGTTTTATAGTTACAAAGCATTAGATTGTTGCTTCAAGAAAGTGGAACATTGACATTGGTATTTTAGTTATCCTATATGGTTTCAAAGTCTTTGTAACAAGTTAACTAGCCATATTCTATAAGCGATGTGCCACAAGTCTATAGAGCATTTTGAGCATGATTAGTTAAAGTGTATGCTAATGTAACTATGTAATTTATTATGAGCTAATATAAAGTGTATAAGGAATTTTAGGATCAAATTGTTATATGTACTATTTACCTTTATAGCTCATTTTTTAACCTTACTTTAAACCTAACTAAACAAATGCTAAATAAACAACTCAAAAAAAATTAAATACTATTAGAAAAGTATCATATGAATAATCATGTGTCATCTAAAGTAGTTAATTTAGTCAAGATGAGGATTGCTAAATATTTAAGAAATTTTACATTTCACAAAGATGATGATTGAAGCACAAGTATACACGATTTACAAACTTGAAAAGCCCATCACTTTTATCATTTTTATGGATCACTTCTTAGTCCTTTGAGAATGTGAATTATTATATGGCTACAACACTATTATTTGCTTTTTACAAAAAAGGGTGCCTTTCAATCCAAGATCTTTAACCATGTGCATTGTTAGATCCATATATTCTTTAAACAAAATCAAGTGCGCATAGAATTTGTATAATCTTATACATAATCATTGTGACACATCCAAAGTAATTTGACAAAAAATTAATTGAAAAGATTCCATATTAGCTGAACAAGCAAATGACATGACAAGAAAACTCACAAACTTGGTTCACTGCTATAGTATGGAAATTGGACATTCAACACTAGTTCAAAAAATTCCATCGTGAAAATAGTGAGAAAAGTTGATATTTCAACTTGAAGTTAGTGCATGTTGAAAATTCTTGGAGAGCAACAAAAGTTCCTCTAAAATTGATTAGATGAAATGATAAATTGAGAA
This sequence comes from Lygodium microphyllum, assembly GCF_053477565.2. Lineage (NCBI taxonomy): Eukaryota > Viridiplantae > Streptophyta > Polypodiopsida > Schizaeales > Lygodiaceae > Lygodium > Lygodium microphyllum. The sequence goes on from NC_141161.1 coordinate 34,348,814, forward strand.
TTCTTAAACCTGATGCATTGATGTTCATGGACATGGATTGTGTATGGATCAATGTACATTTCATAGATTTTACAACTTGGTGCTTTTGATATGAACTCAAAGCTTCTAGTCTTTCTAAAGTTGTAACCTTTTGCCATTTAATAAAAATATAGACTTTCAAAACATTTGATGATCTTTCCTACACGTATTTGTATCTTTGCAAGTGATCCTTGTTCTTGCAAACTGTCATTGCAAAAAATTGCAAAGGTCTAGAGTTGAACAAATGTGGCTTATCAATGTTAGATTATGTTGGATTTAAGTAGCAACAATAAGCCTTGTTTTAATATTACTAAGAGATGCATATGAAACATCCCAAATATCTTATTTCATTTGTCATTGCCCTTTTGTCATTTTTAAATTCAATGCACATCCTTGATAGACAAATATAGCTAATTTACTATTAAAAATTTGGTGTGACTACTAATTCCATGCTAATGCTAACAAGCCTTTCAATTTTTAAGACTCAAAGACTCATATACATGTATGTAGATGTCCAAACGCACACATATACACATGTTCATTTAGATTCATTTTTCTTTCATCTAACAAAGACATGCACATGAGATACTTCTTAATATGCATTAACATCCACAAGTGGCCAAACTGTGCCCCATATTAGAGACTAAAAGCATACCTTTTAGCAAAATAAAATGATTATGCCATTTTGCATAGGTCATCATAGCTATTGAAGATTATAAAATTCAATATGACTTGTATTTAATATTTCCCTTTGAAGGAAAAGCCAAAACTTATGTGAACATGTATCATTTTTCTTTTTAGAATAATATGCCTTACTGTTTACTAAACTTCCACCATTTTTTTGAAGCCACTTTCAATTGTTCTCACATCTATGAAGAGTGCCATGTTTCTAAATTGTCTTCATCTTAAGTTCTAGCAATGAACTAACCACTATATTTAGAATTTGAATTAAATATAGAAATTCAAGAAAAAATAAAAATGGACCCAAAATCTTAATAAAGACTAATATTTACATTGACACCAATCACATACTACCATGTAAAATTTGAAAGACTAATCTCAACCAACTTGAATGACTTCATTTTGATTTTAAAAAAATGTTATATGTATGTCTTTTCTTTTTCATAAGTCCTAAAATGGACTCTTAAAAGGACCTTTACAAAGCAATATTTTTTAAAGGGATGCCAATGGGGTTGTAGCTCAAGTGGTTAGAGCATGTGGGTGTGTACATGGGCTTGTGAGCTCAAACCTTGGGTACACCTTAGAGGAATCTTTCAAATTTCAAGCCTTCCTCAAAAAAAAAGGAAGAGGTGGGCCTTTTGGAATGTCCAATAGAAAGGCTAGACCTTGATAATCATGTGAATTGAATCTTCTCACTTTCAATCGTAGGTTGTTGATTTCTCTCCACTCGAACCCCCCCTTTTTCACATTTTTGAATTTTGATTTTTCTCTTATACGTAAGCTTATTTTTTCCATAAAACTAAGGGGCATAATTGCCTCATTCTCTTCTCTCCATACTACATTATGGTTAGGTTTTGTTACCTCATATGATAACCTGGTGGCATGTGGATATCCGCAAGGTCTGTCTTGCAAAATCCCACTTGTAAACAATCCAAAAGAAATAGGAAAATCCTCATACACAACCAGCAAGTGACCAAGTAGCAGTTGGCCTCCTGGAAGTTACAAAAAACCAAATACTAATATAAAAATAATGAGGAAAAAATAGGGTTTGGCACTTGGATACGTACTTATTGAGTGTCTGTTGTGTTTCTTGTTTTTCCTTTTTTTGGTTTTTTTTTCGATGGATTGTCATAATTGTGGCATTATGTGTGATAAGTTGGGTTTGTTTTTTTTTTTTGTGAATAAATAAATAGAGGGATAAATGAATGTGAGCACCCACATGCGAGTTTTTGATGACTCACTAAACTACCATGTCTCTTCTTTGTTATCCTTGCCAATGAAGATAATGAAGGATGCAAAGCTAAATCTGAAAAGGCCTAGTCAAAGTGCCATAAATTATTTTGAAAAAAAGTACACACTACTCATCCATAAGGTGAATTGTTAGTTGAATCCCCTCTATTGCTTTGCGGATGAGAGAACATTATATTTTGGTCAACATTCAATGAGAGCTATGCTCACTCTTGTACAAACTGTAGCATCATCCAAAGTTACATTTACAAGGCCCACAACTATTGACAAGGTTATAAGTGTGGATGCAAAAAGAAAAAGGAATGATCATAAGACTATAAGATTAAATAGAGAGGTCATTCTAATGCATCTAATCTATAAGTTCAATCTTTCTTCTATTCTTTATTGCTTCCACCATTGAGAGAGAGAGGCATGCGAAACTTGGGGAGTGAAGCTTTGTCTTTCATTACATTCGTTTCTTCTTTTCTTCTTTCTCCTTCTATAACATGTGGTTTGTAAGAGAGTGAGAGAGTGAGGGACCACAAAGAAGAATCTTCTTCTTTTATTTTTTTTATCTTCATCCTCTTGATGGCATGGAGTGGAGCACAATGGTGGCATATTGAGAGATTGGCATGCAGGAAGTATACATTTGAATCATGATGCCATCTACCACTCCCTTAAATATTGTACAATGGGAAAGGTGAGTGCTAGCTGAGCCTGCTACAACCTTAGAGTCCTTCCTTGTTTCGTTTCTTTCATAGGATTGAGATAGAGGCTTGGTAGCTTAGAGCTAAGGTATGAGCCAACTTAAGTGAGATATTTTTGAGCCATGGAAGAGTTAAACTCTTGAATTAATAATAGTATCCATTCAATGTCCCACCTTATTTTTGATCCATGGAAGAGTTAACCTCTTGAATCAATAATAGTATCCATCCAATATCCCACCTTGGAGTTGCCATTAAGGCAACATTTTGGTCCCATTGCTATGAGCAAAGATAGATTTCACTCACCCAATGTGCTTATATTCTCATGGTGTCACAAATTAGGAGGCTTGTGTGCTTGAGTTAGATGAGAGCTCGATGAAATAATAAAGAATCAATCTCCTAGTTGCATAGCTTTATTTAATCCAAGACATGAATGATTTGGTTTGAGGATTAATTAGGATTGAATAAGTAGGATAGAATAGGAGGAAAAAATAAGAGAAAAAAACAATGTATCTTCTATTAGAAATGTTTTTATTTATTTTTTTATTGGGTAAGTCGTGCTTCATGAATCATCCACTTTTTGAGGGACTTGTATGTGCTTGAAGGAAATGATAAATATAATAGAACTGTAAATAGTTGAGCACTCAAACTAGTCAACTTACACTCATATTTGTTTGCCTACTATAGACTACTCATGACTAATATAAATAAGCTTATTTGCACTCATACTTGTCTACTTGGACTAGTCTACCTATAGTTGACTAGTTTAAGTATACTTAAACTAGCTTGCTTGCACTTGAACCTAAGTCTACTACTTGTACTTAGATTTGCTTATATTGAGTGGTCCAAGTTTGCAAAATTAAGCTTGCTTGTCTTATCCACTAAGCTCACTTTTCTAAACCTCCTTGTTAGGCTTGCCTAGTTCGATTCACTAGGACTAAATTTGTGTGAGATGCCTCCTCTATTCTTAGAAGAGTCCTCTAGTAGTCAAACAAAACTCTAGGTCCATGTACAATGCCATTAGATCTCCCCTTGGAAAATGATGGGCTTAGTTGAATATGGGAGTTTCCATCATATTTCATAGAGGAAGAACGGGATAGTCACCCCCAACAACAATCTAATTCCTACTTAAGAAGGGTCACGTTGTAACCAATCAAAGGTGAGAGTGGGCTAACACCACAGTTGCTTCAAAGAGTGGAGCGATATTCTAAAAATTCACAACCATTAAGGACTAGTATTCACTCTAGTCCCCTAAAATGGTGTTAAGTCAGTTATTCTATCTAAGCAAATTTGGATCGTTGGGACCACCTCTCTCATTTTCATCGATGTGGTTGTTTAGTTATCTAATTATCAATGTATACTACCACATTATATAAACATTAAAAAGTAGCTACCTTTTATTAATCCATTACATATGTTTCATTAACATAGCCTTTAAGCACATGAACAAACATGTCAAAAAATAATGATATATCAATTCAATAGTTTAATACAAAACTATCACTACTTCTACAATCACACAAGATTTATGAGCTCAGCAGAGCCTTGCTAAGCTCCCTTGCACCACTAGACCTATCCTATATCGCAAGGGTACTTATCACTCTCACCTTTATCCTAAAAAGTACTTTAGTGATCAAAACAAGCAAAACACCTACTACTCGTGCAAGAATGTAGGACCCTCATATCACAATATGGGTTTTCCTAGTATCCGATAAGATGCTCAAGACTTGTTGATGTGGAGATTCCAATGCATGGTCTTTTACCAATATATCCTCTCTTCTATCTAGTTACTTGCAAATGCAAGTTCAAGGTAAGATAAAAGAAATCATATCACAAATAGAAAGAATAAATAAATGACTAAATGACCATGCCATACATAATCTTCTCTTTCTTTCATTCCTAAAGATGAGAGAGTCATCTAAAGTCGGTTTTAAGATCTCTTAGTTTTTATTTGATTTAATCCTTAGCTATTTTTTATAGATAAATTCTTATTTATTAATGTATTTTTCTAACACTCTCAAGTTTGATTTTTTTACATTTTTATTGTGTGTGACCAACAACAGGAATTTAAGTGAGAGAATCAAGGATTGAAAAGAAAAATACAGAGGAAAGTTACTAATCCTTAGTTTATCCCAATTGATTCTCATTGTTTGGCCAGTTGTCATCATGTGGAACTATCATAACCTCAAGTTGTCATATGATTGCCATGATTTCAAATTATAGGGCTTCTGTGACTTCATTAGGTTGCATTTTAACTATAGGTTGTGCCTTAACTTCAACCAAAGATTTATTTTAAATGGGTTTATGCATGATCTCTCCATGTCACTTTAGAATCATAGAAAGTAGTCTTCATGAGGCCTTTCATATGCACATAAGGAAATGTTATCCAAAATTAAAGTTTGCTATTACATAGAGAAGAGTAGGGCTCCAACAACACACTTGAATTTTTGCAGCTCATTTTGATGTTGTTTAGTCATCCTAATTATTGCCTAAGAATGCTCTCTCATAGTAGAAACATGGCTTATAGTAAGGGATTTGGGGGAGTATATGTATAAATAAGCTTTAGATTTGAAGTAGCATAAGTTGTTTGAGGTAGGAGAAGAAAATCTGATCAACAATTAGGCCAAAAAATTTGGGGTGCTTGTGTATATTGAGTATGGTCTTCATGTCACTTTGATGAGACCACATCGATTGACTGCTCACAACAATATTCTAATATCCACCTAAGAAGGATGACTTTGCAACCAATCAAAGTGAGAGTGGACCAATACTGCACTCGATTCAAAGAGAGTGGAGTTATCTCTTAAACTTTCATGTGTTGTGTCATTACTTATGGAACATGTGGATTGGCATGTGTCATGTATTTCACATACACATGTCATGATACATTTGTCTCGTGATGGGTATGTGTGTTGGACCGAAAGTGCTTATTGAATTGGCAAGTGTCTTTTGACGAGTATATCATAATTGATGTAACGTTCCCATTTAAAATAAATATTTGGCAAGTGTCTTTTAACAACTATAGGCACGTCTTTAGTGGTCCATCGAGTCTAAGCAACGCCGCCCGGCACTCCCATGGAATGTTACGGGGTTTGTCGCCCAAGGTTTCTCGAGTCCGCCTCGCAACGAAACGTCGCAGGCTGAACCCACTAGGATCAACCTAAAATATGGGTCCCTAGTGATCAAGGTCTCGTGACAACATTCTAGTGTCGAGTCCTGGACATCCCACTTTGCACTTAGTTCAAAGAGAATGGAAAATGAGAGGGAAGCACTGCTCAACCTCTCTACCCATAGGGCATAGTCCCATTCATGTCCCCTAAAATAGCATGAATCAAGTTCTAATCTAGAAATTTCTAAGGGTCGGTTGGTAAAACCTTGTGAGAAGCCTCCCAGTTCTCTGGGACCACCCTGCCATAGGACGGATCCGTCAGGGTCCGCCCACCCACCCGCTTCCCTTGATAGCATTAGTTTTCTAATTAGGTCCTATCACATTTATGTGTGACATTTAAAATCATCTTCCTTAATTAAGCCTTTTAGGGAACATGGTTTATTCGCGTAATTTACGACACAAACACGAATACAAAGCAAGCAATCCTTTTGACAAACAAGTTCAAACAAATTCCTTAACTTATCTTCACATTAATCTTTGTCTTCTACCCATACAAGAGAAATTATGTATCCCTTCTTCCCTGCAGAAGTACCTGGTCTAAATCACATTGCATCATAATTTCCATCCATTATCTAGAATAGGATCTTCCAATGCCATAGACGTTGGGCTCACGGTTGTCTCCAACTCTATTATGGACTAGGCAAGGGGCGTCCAGAGCTCCACCTGACCCCAAGCAGCCTAGGAGTGAGACACAATTTCCGTGGTTAGCCTTCTTACCACTCGGGTCCGTGAATTGAGCAGAACCCTCTCGGGTTGAAATGGGATGTGACCTTGGAGATGATCCACCCATGCAAAATATCATTTCCTTAATTAATCTAGTTAAGAATCATGCACAATCAAGGCAATCAGCCTAATATCATCTTCCAAGAAAACGTTCCTTTATCCCCATGGCAACTTGTCATCACAGACTCCTACCATGAATTTACCATCAATCACAAGCACTTGGAATAATCATCCAAACCACAATCCAACAATCAGTTGAATGCAAAAGCATTTAGGACATTTTTGATCAATCCAACAAAAACAATGGTGTTCTTTTCCAACATTGCAAGAATAGTCATGATAACCTTTCCATCGCATATTTGCTCTCCCCCTTGGGATCAAGGAGCGATTCTATGTAAAATTTACTTAACACTCCCTTTCTTCGGCTAAGGCATATGTTAAGGGTCCAAACACTATACGCGACGTAAGTTCTATAGGTCACTTACATCAAACGATAACCCAATCCTAAATTGGATTGGTGAAAGTCGTAGCTATTCGACCGATCTCACAACATGTTATTTTTAATCCTTATGATTAATTTATTGTACTAGCTCTTAGTCAAGCCATGAAGCAAACATAAAATTATTCCCATATATCAAGCATGTTATAGGCATGTATCAAACATAAAATTATTCCTGTATATCAAGCATGTTATAGGCATAAAGTGTAAGTACTTGATAAGATAAGTGCTAGATGATCTCAAGTAACTAGACTCCAACAGGCCTTTCATTGGCTAGAATCTAGTTTTTCCTAATATTTGGGTTCTTAGGCTAAGTAACTTTGAAGTATCGAAACTTTAAACTAGGACTTCCTGTCCTTCAAGAGGACATTGCGATTCGTGGTTCGTAGCTGTCTTCATCATCTTCCTTGTGCTACGGCACCCTTGTTCCCTTGTATCACATTCACTCCATGATTCAGAACTTCATCATTCCATTCATCAGAGTTTCTTCTCTCTTCTCTTGTCCTCTCCATGTTTGCCGAGTTCACTTTGTGTTCCTCTCTGCAAATCCTACCATTAGGGTCAACCCTTTCAAGAAGGGTAGATAAATCCTCTTCAAAAGATGGGAGTTTTTCTACTTCATTTTCTTCTTCCTTCTTTCTTTTAAACTCCCTCCATTTTATAACAATATTGTTTTACAAGAATGCATATGTAATGTGAAAGATAAGAGAATGCTAGTTGAATTGATAACCATGGTCAATCTAGAGGTTCAACCATACCTAATGGAGTCATTGAGGTATTTTTGTAGCAATAATGCAACTCTTTTACAATCAATTCAAGGCAGTATCACCACTAAAATGGTCATCTCAATAGTGACAAGACTATATAGTGGCACTACTCTCCATTTCTCCATTCTTGCTGCAAAGGTTTTCAATAATGAGTAGGCCATGGTAGCTCACACACCTCCATTGATTGCAAAAAGGCCATGGGCTTTGTTGGATAGGAAATTGGTGTGGGAAATTGCAAAAGGCTCATGACTTCATTGGTTTGGCCACTTGAGATAGGCTCCACTAAGACTAAGGAACATGCTGCCTTCATACTAATTCACCTTTGTACTCCATAATGAGGATCTTCATGCCTATGTGGAGATGGAAAAAACCTTTTTGTTAAAGAATACTAAATCAAAAAGGACAATCTTGCATTCAACACTACTTAGTGCAGTCATGAGGGTTGAATTCAACCATCCTTACAAGATGTAAGCATTCCATTAGAGCATCATGATGAGAGTCAAATGTCCAAATGTGAAGAGGTAGCCTATGAATAGAATGAAGAAGAACTTGCTAAAGGAAATATTGATAAGGGTCAAATGGAAGAAGAACTACGGTTCAAGGAACAAGATCATGGGTAGATTGTTGATCAAGTTGACGATCACGAGCAAATCACTAATTGAATTTCCCCACCACAATGAAAAATTCAGCATATGCATCTTTGTATGATTTTGAGTGCATCATGGGAGAAGCAAAGATTAATCCTATGCTGATGGTTGAGGATTACATCTATGAGACATTGATTGATTCAGCTTTGTTTGCTTATGACTTTGGGGATGTTGACCCAATGGATGGCAATGATCTCAACTTCCTTTTGATCCTAGATGTTAGAGGATTACTTTTGAAAGGAAAAGCTTTGTTTAGACAAGCTCTTTCAAGTGAGCTATGTCAATTGGGTTCCATTTTCTCGGAACTATTCCAACTGAAATAGACTCCAAATAGCTCCATGTTTTAAGGTGATTTTACTCTACACTAATGGACATCAAAAGACAACATGCATGGACTGAAAGCATTTGAAAAGAGTTCTACTTTAATCTATAACACAGCCCAATTGGATTTTCCTCCTGAAAGGTATTTCATATTTACTACAAGAGGGTCCTATAGTGGACATCATACACTTGTCTTTGTAGCTCTCATTTCACCAAAGATTCATGATCAACTATTGGATTTTCGAATTCCCCATTGATGTGCATACAATATACTTGATCGTAGCTCCTTTATTCATTCAAGACTCTTTGATTCCCCACTGATTTAAACCTTATAATTTCTAAATAGAGTAATACTCTATTTTATTCCTATCCCATACATTGTAATAAGTCCTAATCTTATTTTTTAGGACAAAAACATTCATGTAGGGATAGAATATAAGAGAGTGGAAAATAAAAATGGGTAATAATACTAGCTATAGTGGCTAGTATTTAAGATGTAAGAGACTTTTATTTTTCAACATTTAATAATGCAAAAGTCTCTTGATCTTACCTTCTCTCTCCTAGCTTCCATGGACTCTCTCTCTCTCTCTCTCTCTCTCTCTCTCTCTCTCTCTCTCTCTCTCTCTCTCTCTCTCTCTCTCTCTCTCTCGTAGGACATTGATTAGATAGAATCACTGTTGAACTAGGCAAGAAAGGTGCATGTGATGTCCACACAACAAAAAGTATGAGCCTATTTCCTTGTCAAATAGCTTGAAGAAGCGCATACAAATATTTATCGAGCATATGGGGGCATCTATATTATGTATGACATTGGAACTAACTCCCTAAGATCTTCAATTATCTTGGATGCATATCTTAGCAATATGCGACAAAGATGAAAGTTATTCTCAAGGTCCTAGAGTGCATATGTAACTAAGTGCAAATACCCTTGTTCTTGTAGCATGGTATGCATAGTTACACATGCAAAATCACAAAATTTGACAAAGGTAATATTATCATTGTTGATAAGCGATATTTTCTCATTTGTGCCACATAAGGCAACTAGTGTCACAATCAAAATGAATTATCTATGCCAAGTTCATGGTAGAGTGCCAAGTTAATTGTAATATCCCTCCCCACCCGTAGGCCATAGAAACCCCCCTTTTTAATAGATTTAATTGAAATTTTTAAAATATTCCCCCCTTGTCATCACCGATAGGTGGCCGGGGGGAGAAGAAGAGGACGTCAAGATGACGTTAGGGAGGAGCAGTCGATGACGGCGTAAGCTGAGGATGGCGTTGATGATGAAGACGATAACGAAGGTGATGATGACAATGATGGAGACGAGAGGCCAGGGCCTACTACCCCCCCCCCCGCCCCCCCACCCTCCCTCTCGACCAGTCCGCCATGCCAAGGAACAGTTGGTATAGGTGGGGTGAACCCCACCACCACCACTACTCCACTCCCCCCCCCCCCCCCCATCGTAAGGGAGAGGGGAGACGCTTGGATGAACAGCATTTTGAGAGAGAGCGAGAGAGAGAGAGAGAGAGGGTGAGAGAGAGAGGGGGTGATAGAGAGGGAAAGAGAGAGAGAGAAGAAAGAGAGAGGGAGAGAGAGAGAGGGAGGGAGAGGGGGAGAGAGAGAGGGGGTGATAGAGAGGGAAAGAGAGAGAGAGAAGAAAGAAAAAGAGAGGGAGAGAGAGAGAGAACCCTCCACAAGTTTCTCCTTCTCTCTCCCTCCTTAGAGGGTGACCACATGCGTTCATTCTTCTCCTCCTTTCTTGTGAGTTTATTAATCCTCCATCGCAAACAAGGAAAGTCACCCCAACATGCTATCTCTTCGAAGAGAGAGAGAGAGAGAGAGAGAGAGAGAGAGAGATTTATAAGCCGAAAGTATGGCCCCCAAACGAAGAGGGACATGCAACAACAGTAATCCCACATCAAACGATGGAGCCACCGGTCAGGGCATTACCGTTAATGTGAATACAATGTTGGGTACAGATAATTCATCTCCAAATACCCAGTTATTAATTGACATAGTCTCTATTCATGAGTCATAGGCTATATCACTTCAGCATGCGCATGAATTCCTATAAGGGAGTAGCTTGAATTTATTCCTATTGTTATGATTTGGCATTTTGATTGTTCCTTTAAACCCAACTTAGTTGCATATGGCTTATTTGATGATAGGGCAATTACAAGGAAGATTTAGTCAAGGGTTACCAATACCATAATTGCTAAAAGAATATCTATTCTATCATAACTGCATCTATCACTTTTGTAGCCATCATGGAATCATCAAAACTCATAAGTGCATATGCCAAAATACCAATGTAAGCATCTGGCTTGTTGAATTCAATTTCTCTTATGATACTCATAATATTACTAAATTTTCTCTTTGACACCGTTGCCATTATGTTTCCACTAGTTACCATGTGAAGGTGTGTCTTGGCATTGGTAAATCTCTTTTCCTAATTTGTTGGTCTACCCCAAACTAAAACATTGGTCAAGGCAACAGAGTATGCAAAATCCTAGCAAACTTACATCAATGGTAAGCTCATTTGTAGATGGTGTTGATTGATCCCTTAATGATAATTTAGCTACTGTAGTTAATAAATGATAATTCAGCTATTGCAAATCATAGTCATGCTACTCATCCAAGACATGAATACGTCAATCTACAACTTTTGCTTCTACTACTCCTGCAGGTCTAGGAGTCAAGAGCAAGGCATTGGTCAATAGTCTCCATTGCTCTCAAAATTTGATTGTGAGCTCCTAAACTTTCATGCTATAGGACATCATGCAGATATGGTACATTAGAGCCAAAAATGCTTCAAAAAAGACACTTGTAAGAAAATTATTAAGTTGCTAATTAGTTGAGATTTTGGAAGAATGAAACTGCCAAATTTAGTTGCTCAAATGTGATTAATGAGAGAATATTGAGTTCATTGAAGAGGTCAGTCATTAATTGTCCCTCATCTTTAATTTATATCAAAGTCACCTTTTTGGCTGTTTTTGTCTTGGAACTTGGGAGAATTTGTATTTTCAAGAAATGTCCACCTATATCGTGTTTGTCTACTCATGCATCTTCTTTTCACATGCTCTTTCTCCATTCTCTTTTGCCATTCTCTTCTTTGTGCTCACTTTCTTATCATTGTGAGATTCATTTCTCGTTGATCTGCTAAAATGTTTAGCAATACTCTGCAAGTAATACAGACGCGATCACATGCAAGTACAAACTTACCATCCAACTAGATCCAATTTATTCATCTTGGAGAAGTATACATCATTGAGTACTAATAGATGAGATGGAGACCAACAGATTGAGAACTCAAGGAAAGAAACATATAGATTTGTGGGTGGATGGAAATATTTATCCCAAGGATCCTTCAACAAGTAAACCTCCTAAATTTTTTAATATTCATGACTGTGTGAGATATGTTGGGGAAGGTTATAATGGGATGCTTGGCTATTGTAGAAGGTTATACTCTACATCTTATACATACATGGCTCAAATGAATGAAATGAAAAAAGCATTATTTATTACGCAAATAAGCATTTCTGAGTTTACAAATAAGATTGGTGTTTTGAAAAAGGCTAATAATTCATTACAAGACAAGCTAGCACACTTAAAGAAAACTCTAATAGGATTCACAAAGAGAAAGAAACCATTAAAAATAATAACTAGCTTATGTGAGAGAGTAAAGAAAAGAATATTGAAACTTGCAAATATGTCTCTAACATGTCAAGCACTAATATTCGAGAGAGCGAGGAGAGAATCAACCTTTTAAAAGAGACCATGAATAAGAATGATATTTTGAGGATTCTTAAGTCACCTCAAAATATGGATTTGAGAGGCCCAACTCTCAAAGAATTGGTTAAGGACTTAAAGGACACAGTAAAACCAAACGAAATTGTAGAGACATGTGATACTATGGGCATTAGTCAAAAATGTTATTGTGTTATCTCAAGATTATGGTTTAAAAATCTAAAATGTAATAGAATAACTGCATTCAGGTTACCTTGAGCCCTTAGAGTATCGGTTGCAAGGACTGCCGTGAATCGTAAGATTCCACAAGTTTTTGGGGAGTACATTCATATTGAAGCATGCATGCCATACGAAAAGACAAAAAGAAAATCTAGTTTTGAATAGAATGTGTTTAACAATATATGGGTTGATCTAAGAAGAGTGCAGATTGCAATGGTTTACTTGTATAGACTCGCGTTAGAGAAATGTCACAGTGTTTTGAAGTTTTCCTTGAAGCTAGATGAAGCACAGATTCAAAAAGGACAAAAGATGGAAAGAGTCAGCATTTGCATCATGAACAAGGTACTGAAACACAACAATGGTGGGGATCAAGCACTAGTGCATAAGTTTGAGTCTGAGATGGAGATTTGGTGGGTTAGTGCAGCTCAGGTAGCAATTGAGAATCATCAAACACTAAAATGGTTGTTCACTCATACAGGTATTCCAAACATTATTAAGTCTAAAAGTAAAGGAGAAATGTTGGTTGTTCATGGGGTTGGTAATTTTAATGTGGAATGGCACATGATCATTGACTTGAAAACTATCAAATGTATGCTTGGATTATGTAATGGGGAAAATATAAAATATCCTTGTATTTATTACATGAAAAGTATTGGGTCTAAAGATTGGAGCAACTTGCACCCTGCAAGAAGAGCCCCAACTAAAGACTCTATAGATATAATTTAAAATAAAAACAAGATATATGGGGTCCCATTCTTTCAATTCCTCTTACAAATGTTCATATATGTACTTTGCATGAAGAAATTAGAATTATTGATAAACTTATCAGGTTGCATCTTGACTATACATACTCAATTAAGCCCTTGTCTTTATCAAATGAGTGCATTGACAAATGTGAGGTATTACTCTCCAAAATGGGTTTTCATGGAGGTCAAGTTCACATAAGAAAAGATTCAATACTTTCAGGGAAAACAAGAGATGTCTTGGCCAGTGTCTCAATGGGAGGCTCAAAAGCTAGATGCTTTTTAGGAAACCATACAAGAAAACAAGTGAGTATTACTTGGGAGCATTGGAAAGAGCTCTATGGGATAACAAGAAACGTTGTAAGCACACCACGACTTGCATTTCTAAGGATGGAGGTTTGGAGACACCTTGATGTCTTCCTAAAGCTCCTCAAGCAACAAACAAAAACCTATATGTATCCAGAAGAGTTAAATGTTTGATTACAAATCTTGTTCAAGCAATAAAGGAGGTATGGGGAGAAAAGGATATCACCTTTTATTTGGTAAGAGAGAATATTTAATCCAAGCTTTCTTAGATAAAATTTCCAATGGCATAAAATGATTGTTACTCTTTTGAATTTTCACCATATCCTTCTTATCCATGGGCCATACTTTGTGGAGGAGCAAGGCCCCCTAGCAACACTGCCAAGGCATGGAAAAATATCGCTATCAAGCACATACAAGTTTTTTTCAAAGCACAAGACATGGAGAAGGAGTTACAAAAAGCAATGCACAAAACTAGCTCTCAAGAGCCTTTATATCATCCTCCCCGAGATATTTCCTCTATAACGTAGAAATTTTCTTCTCTTGTAGCCAACTATTGATTTTATATCAGTTCAGTTTGCTACCAAATCATAAGATGGGAGGGCCAAAAAGTATCTTGCTCTACAAGTAGAGAAACTGGGACCATAACCAAAAATATTGATTGACGCAGTCTTCTCCAAAAACATCACCTTGTGTGCACTGTACTGTAACCCAAAGAAACCATATAGCCTTGTAAGTGCCTTGATACATAGTATAGGCCATGTTGCTTCCTCTAAGAAGATGTTATGAAATACCAAGAAAACATGCAGATCAAGCCTTGCTAAGTAATGGCCAAGTGCAACATCTTTCAGTCTACTAATACCAGCTCTCGTCCCTTTATCCCGTCCCAATAAGTTATAAAAATCTTCAATCTCCAACTGTAAAAATATATATATTAATGTCAAATGAATGTTGAAATCAAACATATTAATGTATATCTTACGAAATTCAAGATAATAGTACCAATTCATTTTCATCATTCTCTAGCTTAGTTGGATTCATATGTTAATTGATGATTGTGTCTCATTGGTATCTTCCAATTCTTTAACATACTTTGACTCTTCTCTTCCAAAATTGGAAATTTCAAGTCGATCTTGAAGGCCATGGAACTTCTCTTTAGTAATCCCATACTCTTTCTTAGCATTCTTTGCCTTATTAAAACAAAGAGAAAGGGTGTCCCCTACTTCAATAAACTTGTGGTTCGTAATTTTAGCGTCAAGTTTAAGTAACTCTTCTTTTGATTCATTTTCAATGTCAACAATGCCATTTGTAGCGTCGCAAGCCTCTATAATGATCGCTAAACAATAATCCTCCATAAGATTGAAGAGCCTTTGGATGTTTGATAGTAGTATGTATTCCTTTTCCTTGATATGGAAAGTTGGAAGTGAATCAACAATATAGAAAGAAGAGTCACATACAATATCTGCATTTGCATGGTTTTCTTCAATAATGGTCTCAGCTTTGAATTGGAAAACATCTAGTTTGCCAGCGATATATGCTTCTTGATCAAGGTCCAAACATTCATCTGCATCCTTATCATTTGCTACCTCATCCAAAAGGCAGAAGCTTGAACATTTTGGACCCTCTAATTGTTGTTCATCATATTTAACATGATATTCAATAAGACTATATGCAATGAATGCAACTGGTTTTGAAATTAGCTTGCATTTCCCCAAATGAGTAAAATAAATCAAATCTGAGGTACAAAACATGTCAAGAGAATGAGATGTACACTTTCTTGAAAACAAAGCCTTCTTTGAAGGTAAGCTCCCAATAGGTATGTGAACATATTCCTTTGCATCCTTTTCAACCACCGAAAATGCAAGACCTTCAAACTCAGCAAACTCCTCCAAAAAAAACTTCTTGCATGAGTTCAATACATGATCAATATCCCAGTCAGGGTTGAAAATATCATTTGCAGTTCCATAGTAAGATAAATTCGTGCCATTCTGAAGAAGAAAATCTAGGAGCCCTTCTGATGGAGAAACCTCTATGATCTGAGACAATCCAGGAACCCTCAATGGTGACTTACCTTTGACTAGAGACTTCCTAGGCATTCCCATACTTGCTGTTGAACAAGGGGAGGAAGCAGTAGGAATTTCAAGTGAGAAGGCAGGACAAGCAGAAGCCCTTGACCCTGATGACAATCTTCTTATTTTCTTATTAGGGGTGACCTACTCTTGCGAGCCTTTGCAACATCCTTTGGTTTAGACATCAGTGAAAGCATGATATAGCATGAAAGTGTGCACCCAAGCTCATGAACAATGTCTCCTCGCTTCGTCTGGTGATCCACGATACAGCGCAAAAGGGTGCACTCAACCTCATGAACAATGTCTCCTCGCTTCGTATCAAAGAGTGCACGTAATGATACCATATGAGAACAAACATAAAACAACATGAGGAGCTCTCAAATCTAGCTAGGTTTGATAATTTTCCAAAAAAAAACCATAAATGCCTAATTAGATATATATATATATATATAGACAAGGACAAGGATTTGCCACATGGATAGCCATGTCGACAACCACGTGGATGGCCCTCGCAAACCCTAGCCAATAATACAGTGCCATGTGTTGCTTATCCCACAAGTATAAAACACCAATGCCAGCTTACGTGCCTCACTTTTTGCATCCACAACCATGAAAGATGATACGGAGCAAGTGACCACTTGCACTACCAATGTTGTTCAACCATCGCATTGTATCGGTTAATCCCGTTTCAAGCTATTCAATCATCGCACTTTCCAGGACCCGAAACAAAGATATGGCACGAATACCTCAGTGTGTTATCTCCGTATGCCTTGTGATTCACATTCTATAATCTGCAGATATGGCGCGATAACACAAAAATGTCAAGCCCAATGAGTGTTGCTTCGCGCCGTATCTATCGTTTACTTAAACATTGAGCGAAACGAGTGTTGCTTCACATGCACGTCAATTTCTAGCTATAGATATGGTGTGAGAAGGCCAATTTCAATATAGCACTTGAGTGTACTTGTGTCGTATCCATAATGCAAAAACGGCCATGCAAGCTTCTCTCGCAAATACGGCGCGAATAGTTGGAACCTTGTTTATACTGTTCGACTATGTTCGTGCCGTATTTATCATCCAACAATACGGTGTGAATGTATCCCCTGTGATTGCCTTCGCATTGTATCTATCATCCACAAATACAGCACAAATGAATCAACAGTCATCTTGGGCTTTCCTCACATCGCACCGTATCTGATGTTTTAAGTTTTTGATTAGGGTTTAAGGCTTTTGATTTGTGTTTAAGGTTTCTAATTTATGTTTTAAGTTTCTAATTTATGTTTTAAGTTTTTGATTTGTGTTTAAGTTTTTTTATTTGAGCTTAATGATTTTTTGTTTGTGTCATTTTCCAGTAGGTGATGGCCAAGACAAATCAGACTACAAGGAAGATGTATATAGACAACAAGGATAGTGAGGAAGAGACAAGGCCATCAATGGTTCCTCAATCTTTCCCTCCTAAGATCCCTCCTACCCCTAGTTTCCCTTTGTCTCTTGCCATGCACTCAAAGAAATTTAGTGTAGAGACAGTGTGTTCTCCCCATGCCCATAGTAAGCTTCATTATGTTGACAACCAATGCTATGACATGGTTGGATAGTCCTCTCCTACAACTGCCAAGTTTCCAACCTCCCTTATAGCCCTTATTCAGCAAATATAGCAACTTGGATCCTCTTATGCCCATGGATAAGAGCCTTCCAATTCTAAGAGAAAGAGAAAGTCTAGACTTTATTATCTTCATAAATGTTTTAGTGAGATAAGGAAGGCACAAAGAGCTGCACAACATGTCATTCCAAAGATAGTATTTATCAGAGTTATCAAAGACATTTCTTATAGATTATCAAGGGTGTCCACTAAAGTTGGCATCCAAAAGAAATGGCAACTTGCAAGCCATCTTCAGGTGGTAGCTGAAGACTTTGTTATTGATTTTATGAACGATGCTTGCATTGTTGCTACTCATGCTCATAAAGTGACTTTGATTAATAAAGACTTTAGTATGGTCAATAGAATGGGGAGGTATACAAGCAAATGGTTGTGAATGTCGCTTGCACTTCTTCAAAAGAGGACTATCTAAGTATATCCCTTGAGGACAAATCCATGCTTGTTAAGAAGGATATTCAATTGTCAAATTTGGTAGTCTTTTGTTGCATAAGGTAAGGCATTTTGGCACAAAATTTTTACTATATGGAATGATGGTGTTGTTTAGTGCAAATGACATTCCTTTGTTTTTGCTATTGGTTTTAGGGTATTGATTGCTTCTCTGAAGCAAGAAATCTCTAAAACTATATTTATTGTTGATCCATTGTTATCAATGGAATTATTTTTAAGATCTCGTTCAAACATAGAAATGTTTTTCAAAATGTTTGATCCAATCACAAACTATCTTTTTTTTTTTCCTTATGTTGAAAGGTATGCACTTTTGCAAAGGGCTTAATGTATAATTCTTTATTGTATACATTTCTTACTAACACTTCACTTTGTAGAGAACATTGGAGCCTAATATATATTGATATTCTCACTAGAGAAATTATCATTATGAACTCTCTTAGTGGTATCCACGGCCAAAGCAAAAATGTGTGTTGAATAGAATAATGCTTACTTTTTGGTTTATTGTTTATTTTATTTTATTGTCTTTTTAAGTAACATGTTTCCATTTACAGTGCTGGCAGGCTCGTGGTTACCTTTTTGAAAACCACATATGAGGATATTGTTGATCCTCAAAAACCGTATAGCTTTCTCCAACAAGAAGTGCCCTTGTAAAATGATGTGCATTCTTGTGGATGGAGAGTGATTTCAAATGTTTATAGGACAATAGATTCAAAGATTCTCAAGATAGATGGGTTTAATGTAAGTATTTTTCACATTGTTTTTTGAGCAACATGTCTTTGAGTTTTCCAATTTATTACAATTTTCCTCGCAGTGCCAAGATTACCCCGATTCATACACATGGTGGATAAGGGAGAGATGTATTGAGTTGATTTTGGATGGGGAAATCATGCGAGTCGACCTGAATCCCCTCCACTAAAATCCTCAACTAAGAGTAAGGGTAAGGCAAAGACAAGTAAGGTAAACTCCAAAAAGAAAGGATTACCAACACTTTCTCATCCATCTCCTCATCAGCCTCCTGAAGAGGAGAGGCCCCCTATCCAAGTCAAATTCTTTGAGAAACCAAGAAAAAAACCACTATAAGGATATTAGATATCTTTGTAGAAAGTGATGAAGAAGTTACAAAGCTAAAAGAAGACGAATAGATGCAAACGAAGCAAGATCCTTGTATATTTACACTTCAATTTCATAACTCTTAATTCAATGAAAAGATTTTTGTTAAATGTAAGTGTAATCAATGTTTTCATATTTATGGCTCGAAGATTACAATTGTGGGAGGTAAGCAACTCATACAAGAGAAAGAGGGTTCAAACTATTTTACCATTTACTTTGAACTTATATTCAAGGGATGTACAGTCTAGCATCTCCAAGGTATCCATTGCATCTTTAAGACTCCAATTGGAAGTGATATTTACCTCCTTTTCTATAACTTGCACCTTAAGTTTGAAGGGTGTGTAATCTATATCAAAATCCAAGTGACTTTGGATGTCTTGTATCTCCTATAATAAAAGCCCAAAGCAAGAGTTTGTTGTGAGATATTATAACACAGAGACAACAATTCAGGGCATACAATACACCTCATGGTGTCTCCCTTTTGGTCAACCTCTCTAGATTTCCAAAGCCTTCCTATAATGTTACCTAGTTCTGCTTCTGCAAAATTTCTACTTAGCCAAGATACTTTTGTTCTTTATAAGTTTGCTATTTTGAAGCAACCCACAAAGATATGTAAGGGGATAAACCATGACAAGCATATTCTTCTTGAGATCCTTCTAGCTATCATGGACTTTTGAATATCTTGACATATTTTGAATTTAAGACTATGCATCATTGCCTTATCAAGAACCTCCCAAATTAGAGATGAGAAACTTGGCAATGGAAAATCCTCGATATGTCCATATGTACCCTCTCTAGATGGAACCATATACTGTGCATAATATATAAAAAACATTCTCTCACTAAAAGAACCGACGGTCTCATCAGCATAGATAATGTCTACACATGCCTTATGAATCACATTGATTCCACTCAAACTCTCCATAGATTGCCATTCAGTATTGTTGACGAAAATTTTACAACCAAGAATTTGATATTAATACTTACTTAAATGAAAAAAATATCGCATATGTTATCAACTTAAGACTTAGAATGTGTCTACTAGCAAACATATTTGTTAAGAGACAAGTGCATATCCTTGGCCATGTAAACATGTTGCACTTTGACCAACCACCCTTCATGTGTAATTTTGAAAGCAATGATACGTCCCTTCCAATGATGTTTTATATCCTCTCTTTTTCTTCTTTTCACCTTGTGAGAGCCCTTGCAAGAAGGTAACATGGTAACCTAATCATTTATGCAAAAGGCTTTGGGCTCCCAATTTCCATCTATTCCTTAGCTATAGAGAGTGCAGGAGTTTATTAAATGAGAAGGGCACCTTTTGGATGTCATACTTAAATTGAATTCGCAGAGAAAAGCACTAAGTGAAAAAGGTAAATGACCAAAGAAAGAAGCTCACCGAGAAAGGTGAATGAACTTAAAAGGAATATTAAGACGACTAATGAAAATATATTGGGGGCGCCAAATGCTCGCAACTTTCAAAAAATTCATTATTAACTTCACAACATCTTTATCATGTCCTTTGTCAGATTTTATAAGTAAATAAGGACTCCGGGACTACCAAAACATGTCAAACTTTGGAGATTTTGGCTAAAAGAGAGGAGAGAATCACGAAGTGGACTCTACTATCTCCAAAAAGGAGGAGACAAGAATACCATATTCTTACACACATGGAAAACTCTCTTTGGCCCTTTCCTTAATCTCGTGATCAACAAATGTGCATTTTTTGAAGCATTTTTTTGTGGGATCATTTGATGTACTTCTTAGACCTAGAATTACTGTGTCGCTATCCATTGTCTTGATTCTTATCTTTACACTTATTTCTATCTCTTTCTTCTTGAGTTGCCAATGCTTGACCATTTCTACCTTAGTCTACAGATTTGTTGTATATCCATTTGGCCAATAAACTATTCGTAATATCATTAAACTTTAACTCACCATATAAAGCTAAATTATTGATGGTTATTTTAAAGGTATCCCATGATACATGCAAGGAGCATAGCAAAAAGATTGCCTTAACCTCTTCTTTGAAATCAAACTTTTGAGCCTATATTTGACTACATAATGTTGAATTCATTAAGCTGGAAGGAGATAGTAGTAGAGACTCCTTCATATGCAACTCAAATAAATTTTTCATGAGATACATCTAATCAGAGGTACTTTCCTTCTCATAGGTTTCATAGAGCTTGTCCATAAGTAATGTATAGTAATCTCATTGGCATATGTTAAAATATATAGATTCTATTAAGCATATTCTAATAGTAGATTTGACTAATTCATCAAGCTCCAACCAATCATCTTCAGACATGTTTGCTAGTTTTGCATCTATGCCTCTTATGAGTTTCAGCTTCTTCTTCTAAGATAAGGATATCTTGGATTTGCTTCTTCTATGAAATTGAAGTTAGTACCATCACACTTATTGATGCTATATAATTCCCTGTCCATTGTAAATTATGAAACCATTTGTACAAAACAACAATTAGTTATCAAGTGATAATAATTTTACAAAGCAATAAGATGTACTACAAAATTGGCAAAATTTTTGCAACCTAAAACTACTTATTTTTAATAGATTTTCCACTAGTTATTACCAATCTCTAGTAACCTATATACATCACCTCAATAGTAGACAGTGTAAGCCTTGACCTATTATGTAGGTTCTAGGCAACTTGTCATAGAATTTGTTGAAAAAGTCAAAACATATTGTGCATCACTTACAAGTCAAAAATGGAGCTTGAAGTAGTCTTCCATGGAAAAACTAAGTAGATTAAGCCCTTATGATCTTATGTGAGAATTTTCTGACCTCTTTGCACACAAAATCTCATCCAAAATGGAGACAATGAATATTTCTATTGGTGGTGCTATGGGTGGCTAGAGACGCCTACTTATTCTAATAAGAGAGTGTTGAGATTTCAAGCTCAACATGAGCTAGTACTCACATACTTGGATGACCATTTTCACATTCATATCACTGGTATGATTGTTATATATATTTCCAATGATACTTTATAGCTAGGACATCAGTTATTCCACCTACTTGAGTTATAAGATATTTATCCGGTCATCTTTCTAGTTAGCGTGTTCACACTATGGACTACTTGTATGTTATGTATGTTATATTCTCTCTTTATTCTTGGTAGACTATTATCCCAGGTAAGTTACTCATGAATATGTGCGCATCACATGGGTTCAAAATAAAGTATTTTTAAAATACCATTTTCATACATTTTTTACATACAGAAGGATGTAATATAGCGGGATTATTTACAGATTGAATAGAAAAGGGTTATGTTTTATTCAGGAAAAATTCACAAATAAGGATATTTATAACTATGATTTGAACGCACATGATGTAGAGGATATACATATAACAACTTCCCCGAGACTGTTATAGTGGAGAAGAAGAAGAAGAAGAAGAAGAAGAAGAAGAAGAAGAAGAAAGATTAGGGTTTTTAGCTTCTTATCATGTGTGTATTCTCTATATTTGTTATGTGTTTTGCAAGAGCTCAAGCTTTTCACATGGGTGAATAACTCTCTTATAAGCACAAATCTTGAGAGCATCTCTTACATTCAGTGGATAGTTTTGAGAATATTTCTATTATAAAGTATGGAATATCATTGGAAAAATAGAAAAAATACAAGAAAATACCCAAATACATGGGTAGGTGTATAAAAGGTGTGAGGGGCTCAACAAGGGATTTATTAATCAAATAATCAAGTATCACTATCTTCTCTTCATTTTTTTTGTGTCTTCTGTTCTCTCTTTCTCTAGTTTTCTCTCTCATATTCTCTATCTGTCCATGCCTATATCTATCCTCTCTAAAGTCTTCTCTCTCAACTCTTCTCCCTTTCCAATCCTCTTCATTGTAGTTGATATCATAGCTTTGTTCTTTGGTCCCTTCTTCTTTCCCTTTCCTCATATATCCAGTTACATTTTACACAAAAAAAACCCTAGTTCAAATAGTTACAGTAGGAATAGGAGCTGTAAGGCACAATGATGGAGTACCATAGGGTGCTTGCAGCCTTTCTTGGATATCCTATAGGAACCACGACCAAGTTGGAGGTATTGAGGTCATCTTTAGTAGGTCATCACCAACTTTGAGGTAAAATTTTAGGGGTTCTTGGTTGAAAAAGGCTCACACGACTTGGGGAGAATTTTGATTGTAGTTATTTTTTCAAAAGAGAGTTCTTCTTCTTCATTCTTCAAAGCTTCCATGGATTCTTAACAAAAGAAACCTCCCATCTCTCTTCTTATTCTTCATTCCCTCTGGATTTAGGGCCTTACAAAAGCCTTCCTTAACTATCCTTGAGTATTTTAAGTACCATCGCCAAGTGCTACATGCCAACAAGAGGTAGCAAGGTAGCACTATGCTTTCTCTTAGGCTTTTTCTCTTTCATCATGCTTCATCCCATGTCTTTGACTCTAAAATAGTTTATTCCCACTCTTTTCCTTCTAGGAGACCCCTCCAAGTAGTTTGTATTGTAGCTTTCATGGATCTTTCATCATCTCCCCAATTATTTGTGCTTTGAGTATCCACAACTAGGTGCATAACTACATTTTCCCTAATTGCAGTACCTTCACAATGAGCTTGTACTTGTTGCCTCTCCTTATATTCCTGTATAACTCCCTTATACATTGTCCTTCACCCCTTGTCATTGATATATATCTCTCTTCTCTTTTGTTTGCTTATTCCACAAGTTTTCTAATCTCTTTGTCTTTATTAGGATGCAATGATTTTAGTTGTATGTTATTCATTTTTTTTAAAAAATCACAGCCACTTGTATTTGGTTTAGAAGCATTGGGGTCCTTCTTGGGTATCTCATCCTTGAGTCGATGCATGTGTTGCTTGTGGATCTTAGGATTGGAATCAAATCCAATTGTCCTAGCCATACCATGGATTGTAGCAACTAGGGGGATAAACTACTAGATGGCATGTGATACAAGACACCCCTTAGCTTCTCATTGCCAACAGTCATAGTGACAAGATATCCATGCTCAAATTTCCATCAATAACACAAGAAATCGTATGTCCAATAGATGCTCCAAGGTCAAACCCATATAACCAATTTGTTCTCTATGTCATACGAAACACATGGCTTGTGATGGTGGCTAAACACTTAGAAGGACTTGTGATTGTATTTGCTACCTATATCTCATATTGAACACACAAAGTTGCAATGGCAACCATCTTGGCAACAACCTTTAGGGTGAAATGTTGAAGCTAAAGACAAACATGCCACCCTTGTAATAGCCTTCATCAGGCCTACTGTGATTGAATTTCAGCAAGGAATCATTCTTTTTTGGAAAAGAGATGGATGTTGTCTTGGCCAAATTCAGATCACTAATATCTTTTTGAACTCTAGTTCTCTAGCATATCAAATCATGCAAGAAGATATGAAGATTCTCTCACACCTTATGCTAAGGTCAATAATGTTATCTAATTTTTTAAGCATGTAACCTAGGGCATTGATGCATGCTTCTACATCTTAGTAAAATCATCCATGAGATTATATCTTGAAGAGTCCAACATGCTATTAGACACAAAGTTTCCTTTCTCTTTTTACCACAATGCACTAGCTCTAATATCAGAGCAGTAGCCCAACACTGAAAAAGGAGCTTGTGTGTTACAGAGCTATTACAAATGGCTTGTGTAAGGGGATTCTTGGAATGATATATAGGAAAAATATAGTAGTCTAAGACAAAAGACCATGTGTTAATCTCTCTAATAGACTATTAGTGCAAAGTGAATGTTATTCATTGGATTTAAGATAGGGCACAGGTCATCAAAGTGTCATGTGGTTATCTATTCTTCTCTTTGCCCTAGAAACATTGGAAAGGCTTTCATCACAATTCCTTTTTTTGAATGTATTTTTGGCATTGGCCCAATTTAGCTAAGCTTAGCTCCTTTTTGAAGGAATAGAAAGAGAGATTTGATAATATCAGGCAAAAGGCGATATGGGCAATTAAAGACACTAACATAGGATAGCCATCATCCTATCTAGCAGGCATGCTAACTTGATAAGAGCCTAACATGCTAGAAATACTTAGCAAAGTATTTGCTTTTTCCTAGTAGCATAGGAGGTGAAACTCTTTTAAACATAGCTTTGAAGGTGGATTGGGAGAGCATTCACTCAGCAACATGCTATGGCTGCCTTGGTTTAGCATAAGGTTGTTGTAATAAGACATTAGGCAACAAACGAGTTGGGGGATGCATCTAGAAGAGAAAATCATCACTGTGCTAGGATAGAAGTGACACTCTAAAGCAACTGAGTTTGTTATTACATGGGATGCTTGCATAAGTAGTTCATTTGCAACACTATTCATTTCCCATTCGTGAGAGGTGAGGGCCTTGTTAGTCAACCAAAAAACACTAAGCCATTAGAAGAGATATCACTTGAGTATTTTTGTTTTCTTTGTAATCTCTCTTCAAATCCATTTTCTTACCTATATCCATTTGCTAATAGAGAGATTGATCAACCTTGCATACCACCAAGTCTAGGTTTAATTTGATATCTCATAAGCATTTGTCAATCTCTTTATTTATGTACTAATCTTCACTCAATTGACCTTGGATTGTTATGCTACCTATGGTTGAATACCCCCCAAAAAATTTTGTAACAAGGGTAAGTGTAGCCAGTTAGTCGTTGAGCCATTGAGGTAATCCCGTTTAGCCCATTTTTATTGTTGCTACTACATCTCATTGAAATTAAAAGACCGCTTTTGATCAGCCCTACATTACATGTTATTTGATTAGAATCAGTATGCCATTTCTATGTTTATTCCAAGTGAGGAGAAAGGTTGATGCCAAGCAAGGTGGCAATACAAGAGTAAGGTGACCCTTCCTTGTTGCTACTAACAACCCTGAAGGAGTGCACAACCCAATTTGAGGGAATTTTGCACACCCCTCAATTCTCAAAGCCCAAAATTTTTTTCAAGTGTAATTACATTCCCATTCACTCATTTACATCCCCCTTCACCCCATTTGAAGAGATTGACAGTGGCAATTGGTTGTACACAAAAATGTATTGGCAAAGGGTTGGATGTATGTTATCCTAGGCTTATGCAAGGTTGCTCAATAAGTTGCAAACTGTGTATGGGGTTCACAACATGTTTGTAGTGATATGTATACCTCATAGTGGGTCCCACATGGAATTCAACCCATAAGAAGGTCAAACATTGGAAAATTGGTCAAAGATAGTAGACACGGTGCAAAAATTTCCAAACAATCACAAATATTTCTTATAAAATTTTATCTATAGTTTCTATCAAATATTTCTATAACTGATTGTGAAGAGGATTCACCCCTTTGATTTTAATCAAAAAGTTCTTTAATCGAATTCTGATGCCAATAGTTTATTCCAATTTTAGTGTAGGGAGCCTATGTGGACTACAATCAAAATGATTGGGTATAGAGGAAAGGGGAAGGGCCAAGAGGAACTTCAGAGGGAAATAAGAGACTCTGAGGCATCTACAAATGAGCCTAGCTCTGCCCAAGAGAACCATGGTGAGATGCAAGAAGAGGTACATGTCATGGAACCCTACATCATGCTAAATCATATCCTCTGTAAACATGAGATTTTCCATACAAAGAGACTTAGTGACGTGGTAGCCAACTACTACCAAATGCTCTCTAAAATGGATCAAGTGATTGAACAAATGGCCCTCTTCAACTCATGGACTCAACAAATACTTGAGTAGCTTACAACTCTCATCACTCAATTAGCCACCACTCACGTGCAAGAGAAAGCAAACGAGTCCAAGCTTGAGGCTAGTTGACCCCCCCATTAGGGTAAGTCGCAGGTCATAATGAGAGTGATAACATTCATGATAGCTATTAGATCCATGATAGTCTTATGCACTCTACAAATGTAGAAGCCAAGACTATTTGGCTTGGGATAATACCAATGCTTAATGTAGAGATGAAAACTAACCTAATCGAATCACTCAGAGATTTGTGTACCAATGACATAACTCTTTTGCAACCTTTTCAAGGCCAAGATTTAGTTTAGCCACTCGTGTCATTACTAGACAATCCTCTTAGCATTGATAAGAATATGTAATGGCACTACTCTCCATTCTTATTGCAAAGTTACTACTAATGAGTGGGCAATGGTAGCTTGCACACCTCTATTGGTCAAGTAGTGGGTGTGGGTTTCTCTGGACAAGCAATTGGCATGGTCAATTATAGAAGACATGACTTCATTGGTAAGGCTACTTGAGATAGGCTCTGTTAAGACCAAAGGCCCGTGCTACCTTTATACTACTTCACCTTGTATTCATAATGTGGATCTTTGAGCCCGTGTGGAAATGCCTAAAAATCTTTTATTAAAGCATGTTGTCCTAAAAAGAAAAATTCCTGCATTGAATGCTACTTGGTGCAGTCATGAACATCGAGTTTGTCCATCCATACATGATGTGAGCATATCAATTGGAACTTCATGAGAAGGAGCATCTTCAAGCTAAATGGGAAGTGGGGGCTTAGCAAAACCATGATGATAATCCATCTTCTTTGGGGCAGCATAAGCATCACTATGAGTAGCAACCACTCTATTCTCAACCATGTAATCATTATTAATCTATCTGTGGAAGCACATGATATAGCACATGTTCAAGATGCTACATTGACTTTCTCAGCTTATGTAGCACAACCTACTCCCTAGTGCCTCCATGGAAAGGCCTACAATAATCATGTTGGTCCTTGCAGATTTACTATATGGGACAATCATCATTTCAACCCCACTTGACGCTGACTTTATGGACCATGCCTTGATGGGTGGTATTGCTCTTAGATTTCCTTTTGATGCTAGAGTATTGAAGCATTTGATTGAACACATGTAAGAGTGGTTCCTTCTTTGTATGAAAATGTAATATGAACTAGTCTTTAGAGTTTGGAGAGATGAGAATAATGATTTGGAAGGATATGGATCTTAGCTAGCAAGTCAAACTGAACCCAATGCAATCTATCTAATGTACTCTTATGCCTATTTTTAAGAGGTAAGCTCATGCAATAGAGGTGTGTGATTTTCTTTGATTGTCAAAATTATGGCCATCCTTGTCTATGATCCACCTTGAATATACCGTTCTACATGTGGTATCGGAGCCCTCATCCTTGAGGCTTGTGAGGTAGAGAGGCATCCATAGCTATGCAAGGTTAAAGGAGTTTGAGAGACAAAGAAGGAGGTGCTACTCAAGAATTTCAAGGTTTTGGTTTTAAGATTTGTAAGAACATTGAATGCATTGGTCAAGGAGGTGTTGAGGTATTCCGTTCATTTCTCATTGTCATTTTGAGGAATATCATTGTGAAAGAAGAAGAAGATGATGGTGCCGTTCCAATGCAAAGATTATGGTGAAAACCTTAAGAAACCCAAGCTTCTAGACCATTTTTTCATTTGCTCTATTGGCAAGTTATCATGTATTGGTTGCGGAACTACATTCAATAAGAAGAGCATCCACACTCAACGTGTCTTTGAAGCTGAAAAATATGGACCGAAGGGTATTGACGCTATGAAACCCAATAAACAAGGACATAATCAAGATGTTCTAGACATGATTATAGGGCTCACTGCCTTGGATTTGCAACCTTTGTAATGTCAAAGCCATAAGCCAAGAGACATTACTGTTGCATTCACAATATAAGAAGCACCATTCAAAAGTTAGAGCCACATCCTCAAAATTACTAGTAAACTCAGGAAACAACATCTTAGCTAATGTTGTTAACAAGATGGGCCCTTCTAATTATGGTAAAGATTTTGGATTGCAAATTTCACAAGCTATTAATAGCCCATCTTTACCACCTTTGTATCCACAAACTAGTTATTTTCAAAGCTTTGTTCACATTATTATGTGCTAAATCACATAGAATCCAATGCCAATGTAATCTCAAGACATTGTAAAATTAGTGAATGTCATGTAGCCATTGAGCAATGCCCAAAACACTATAATATCTATGATAAGAAAAAGCACAAAATCCTAGATTCTATGTATCCCATGATTATCCATGTAATGCCCTATTGATCCATGTATGCCTTGAAGCCATTAAGCCAATCTAGATTATGCAAATAGGAGTATGACCAAAAGGATTTTTTAATGTTGAATCTTCACATGAATAAAAGGTTATCAATCAAGCAAAGATGAAGGCCATGAAGAAAAAGTCCAAGGAGACAAAGCAAATGAAGAAGACAAAAGAAATCAAGAAAATCAAGAAGAGCAAGGACACTATGAAGCCTACCAAAGCATGTCAAAGAGCAAAAGTAAAGCAAAAGGAAGATCAAAAATAGAGCCAAAGTCAAAGTTCAAAAGCCAAATAAAATGACAAAGCAAAGCAGCAATACAAAAGAGCACCCACACAAGAGAATTAAGAAGATATGGAAAAAAAAAGGAAAAGATAGAGCTTGACCATCTACTATCAATAGCCCTAGAATGCACCTAGTGAGTGGGGACAATCAATTATTGTAGAATCAATCATCTAACCAACACAACAACCTTGAAGTAGTTGAATAAGGCACCAAAGGAAGGGGGTGCTAAAACATTTGGTTATGCATGTGTAAGAGTGGTGCCTTCTTTGTATAAAAGTGTAATATAAATTAGTCTTTAGATTGTGAAGAGCTAAGGATGACAAGTTGGAAGAATAAGGATCTGAGGTAGTCAAACTCAACCCAATGCAATGTACCCAATGTACTACTATGCCTATTTAAGAGGCAAGCTCATGCAATAAGGGGGTGTGATTTTATTTACTTCTCAAAATTATGGCCCTTCTTGTCTATGATCCACCTTGAATATTATATTCTACATGAGGTTAGTGGATCACTTAGAAAATTAAAAGCTCTATTTAGACCTATGCTTACTCTAGAATCACTCCAACATCTTCAAGGGACTCCATTGAAGAAAGATTATGCTAGTTCATGAGCTCTCTTTCACTACAAATTTTCACAAGACAATGCTCTATTTTACACTAGATTTGATGCCAAACTAATGATAGAAATGTACAAGTTATATTATTAGGATGAAAATGCTTGATGAGAGCTATTTTTGGAGCTATCATATGCCCTGATTGGATCAGCCTATCAAAAAATATTGTAGATTTAGTACAATAGGGTTGCAGTGGATAGATAACATAGTCACTATCAATTAGAAAAGCTCTTAATTAAAGAGTTGCTAACCAAGATATTATTTTTATGGTTTTATCTTGATGTATATATGTGGCACTTGGTCCTTAGCTAATAATTTTTTAGCATCCATGTAAATTCTTAAAGACTCAAGTCTTTAATCTTGTCTAAATAGAGCAGTAACCTACCCCTTTCCACTACTTGGGAAAACCATATCATAAGTCCTATCTTTGGTTTTTTAGGAAAAAAATATCCGAGTGGGGATGAAATGTGAAGAATGGAATACCATGGAAAAAATAAGAGAAAATACTCGGCTACTCAAGCAAGGGTGTAAAAGGTGTGAAAGGCTCAATTAAGGATCAATTAATCAAATAATCAAATCTCTTCACCTTTTCTTTAGCTTTTGTGGCTTCCCTTCTCTCTTTCTCTCTCTCCCTACCTTTCTCTCTCTTTCTATTGTCTTTCTATCTCATGTTCTCTCTTTCTCTCTCCTCTCTTGTCCCTCTCAAGTCCTCTTCATTAGATCAATGAGCTAGGTTGCGTTCTTTGTATAGGAATACTAAAAAACAAGGAACCAAAGCATATGGTAGATAATATCAAGTTGGTTTTTCCCATGAGAGTAAGAGATAATCCTTAATTATTTGCTACTCTTGGTTCTTTTTTTTAACATTTGGGTAATCACAAAGTGCTATATATCTTGGGTATTTGGTCCTCTTATGGGTTATCCTAGAGATTAAGCATTGGGTTAGATACTAACTAGTAATTAAATATGTGTGATATTTTTTAAATAGATTGATATCCTATCTTGGGTAATGTTAGTTCATGGTATGGTTTTTGTTTGATGCTAATTAAACTATTTGTCCCTAACTAGGCAAAATTAGTTCATTATCATTTGTTGTCATTATTTTATAAACATGTGCTTTAATGTTATGCTTATTGCTTACTAATTAATTTCATCATTTGTTTGTAAATTACTAGGCCTTGAATTACATTATGTTCAAAGCTTATATGTCCCCATGACTACACTAAGTGGAGTAGACATCACTTTGAAATTGACTAACCATTCTTTGTGAAAATTCAAATGATGAGTAGCTCCAAAGTCTAGAAACTAGGTATGTTCTTCTTTGGAGTCTTGATGAGGTACCCAGACACTTGTAGCTAAGCTGATGATGGTGTTTGATTGATCTTGTATATCATAATTTCCTATGCTAACAAAGTGATCTTGCCCCCTTGAGTGATTTTTGTTGCATCTATCGTTTTGTGAAAAATCCTTTTCTATATGACCTTGTCTTTCACAAACATTATATAAAAGAGGGTACTAAGGGTTTCTAGAAATGAATAAGGATTGAAATGATGTTTGTGACGAGGATTGCCAAGGATTACTTTGAAGTTGGACTGAGTAGAAAACTTAGGCTTTGGGTGAAGGGTGTGAGCTCTTTTGTGAAGATGTTTGGGGTTATAGATAGTTTCAGCTAGAGCTTTGGACTCTTGAGTAGAAGAAGTGGAAAGACTATCATTCATGACTTGCTCTTGTTTGATTCTATCGATAAGAGGCTAAAGCTTGATTTATAAGTGGAGGTTTGAGTGGTGATAAATGCTCTCCAAGAAAGTGGCAAAGAGGAGAGAGAAACATAGCTTGTAGTTCTTCAAAGATGACTAATCCAGATATTATGGTTTCATCTAGTAGGAACTACTATGCTCTAAGAACTCAGTGGCAAATGGATCTTCAGGCATAGTGGTATAAAGATGGTCATTTAATATACAATATTTGTGTGTTCATAGGTATTATTGATGAAATTCCAAATACCTTTTGCAATGGGTATTGTTCTTACTAGTTGCCCTTGTCAATCTCCATGATGGATAAGAATCTGCATCTTTGTAGCTGCATCTCTTTGAATCTAATTTTTCTTGTCTGCTCCTTATTCAAGGCATTATTCCTTGCCATTGATGATGTTCTAGAGGCTAGCTTGGGATAGGTATAGTTCTCCATCCTCAGCTTCTAGACTTCATAGTTGCTACCATTGAGTTTGTTGATCTTAATGTGACAATTGTAAGATATAATTGCATTGATGAGAGCCATTTGAGTAATGAGAGTAAAGGGAGATAACTGATTTGTGATTTTGGAGATAGTAGAGAAGATAGGATAGGCTAGGGAACTAGAACTTGGGGCTCTAATACCATGTAGTGAAAACACAGACTAGAGGATAAGTAGATGAGAAGACACTATGCACAACGAGAGAGAGAGAGAGAGAGAGAGAGAGAGAGAGAGAGAGAGAGAGAGAGAGAGAGAGAGAGAGAGAGAGAGAGAGAGAGAGAGAGAGAGAGAGAGAGAAGTAGAGTGAACTATAGTTGTTGATTTCATTGCTAGTAGTTGTATATATACATGGTGCATTAAATGAGGTAGGTGAGCTCTTATTCTAAATATTTAGGATATTTATAATGGGGATAACTATGGGAACCTTTTATCCACATGTTTGCATATTCTTATCTTATCTAGACTTTATCTTAATGATTTTTAAATTATTTCTCAACTAATAGAAATTTTAAAGTTAAATTAACAATTATACAAGTCCTTTTAAACCATCTCAAGTTTCCATGACTTGTACTCCAAGTAAGCTTCTAAATTGTTGAAGTTTTTCTATTCCTGGAGCCTTGGTTAAAATATTTACAACCTACTCCTCTATACTCACATATATAATATCAATGTCACATGCTAAGACCTGCTCTCTGATGAAATGGTAATGAACCTCAATGTGTTTCATGCATATATGAAAGTTCAAGTAACTTACTAATTGTATGTTGCTCATATTGTTACAATAAATGACAATACTCTTGTTTATCTATATCCCCAACTCATCAAGTAGCTTTTGCAACAAAGGTTCCTCACACCAACTCATCAAGTAGCTTTTGGAACAAAGGTTCCTCACATGTTGCCATAGTAGCATCCATGTACTCTACAATTGTACTCAATAATACAATAGTGGGATATTTCTTATTGCTCCAAGTCACAGCCCTACTCCCAAAGGAAAATACATAGCCAGACACATTGCCTGCCTAGACCTAGTAATAGTAGTAAAAATCAAACTTTCCACCATCTTCGTCTTGTAGATTGTGGGATCCTCCAAGATCTCATCCTTATCAGGATTCATCTTCACATTTTGATCTAACGGCACTGAGATTGACTTACAATCATCATATCATACTTTGTCCATATATAAGGTAATCATAATAGTATACCCCTATCACTCTGATACATTATCACCCCTAATTATCAAACCATCCATATATAAGGTAATCACAATAATATCCCTATCACTTTAACATCCATAAAGCGAGTGATTTGCATTTTCTAACATGAAAACCAATAGAGGCAAGATAATGCGCTATCCTCTCAACCAAATTTTTAAAATTTTGAAAGTGAGAGAAGACCTCACTTTTCTCCTTCATGAAATACATGCATGTATTCCTTGTATGATCATCAATAAAGATTATGTAATATTTACATCTAGCCATTGATTGTAGGACCCTACCTACCCAAATGTACAACATCAAATAAATGCCTACTTACATGTTATTTACATCTACCCATTGATTGTAGGACCCTACATATCCAAATGTACATCGCGTACTTACATGTTTATCATGAGGAAATGCATGCCTTGTCTATTTTCCAAATTGGTATGCTTCACATAATTTTTGCATATTAACCACTTTGAACTTAGGCAAGCCTATCAAAATTTCATGTGATTGCATATTCTTTAATTGCTAAACATTTATATGACTAATAAATTTATGCCAAATGCCAATATCAGCTATAATTCCTACATCTTATGCAAACATAACATCTTTCAACTCAAGTGTATTTACATCTAAGGTAAATATTTTTCCTATACGTTTGCCTTTTGCAACCAATTTAGATCCATTCTTGAAATCTTATATAAAGGAAGCCATCCTAATTGAACTTTACTTGCAATCCCTACTGTGTCCAACAAAAGCCAAATTCTTTGTAACATTTGGTATATGCAATACACTAACCAAACACTTAAATTTTCTATCCTACATAGACAATGGGACAATCCTAGCATAGCCATAGGATGCAATGTATTGGCACCTACACATTAACCAAATTCTTAACTTATCTAGCCTGCATAGAAAATGGGATACTCCCAATATAGCCATAGGATGCACTGTATTGTTGCCCTTGTTTCTACAAAACCAGGCATCTCATGATTATTCATTTCTCTAAAACTACATAATAAATAACTTTTAATTATTATCTAATTATTAGTAAATGCTTAATTGTCATGCTATCTTGTTCTATTTCTATTATTTCCACCTCTTCTCTTTTCTTAATAGCTATATGCAATGTGACCTTTCTGACCACCATCATAGTATTCTCTATTATCATAACTTGTGTTTTGTCTACCACATCCTCTATAGTTGCCCTTGCCTCGATATTGGTCTCTACCATTTGTATGCAACTAATCTTATGAGTCATGAGATTGCCCCTGATTTTTCCCATAATGGCCACCACCATAGCCTCTACCACCATGACATCTACCTCTACTTGTGTTAGAGCAAAGCACATATTCTGAATTGTTCTTGCTTTATGACAAGGATGTAACAAGTCCCAAGTTTTTCTCTTCTAATATCAACATAGATATTATATTTGTAAAATCAAGTATGGTCTCTCTTATGTTAATGGAGGTTCATAACTGCTTGTACTTCTCACCTAAAACACCTAAAACATAGAAACATGCAACCACTATATCATCATCAACAACTTGTACTTTAATACATCCAAGAGCTTCAACAATGCTCTTAATCTTCAATGCATAATCATTGGTAGATAGATTTCCATGCTTGTCATTGTTTA
Organism: Lygodium microphyllum; assembly: GCF_053477565.2. Lineage (NCBI taxonomy): Eukaryota > Viridiplantae > Streptophyta > Polypodiopsida > Schizaeales > Lygodiaceae > Lygodium > Lygodium microphyllum. The sequence continues at coordinate 34,383,847 of NC_141161.1, forward strand.
ACTTAGACTTCAATTGTAACTTTCTAGCTTTGGTATTTGTACCAAACAGCTTGACTAGGTTATTCCATGCTTTTGCAGGACTGCCTACATCTTGTATATGCCCAATCACATTGTCTAAACCATTAACAAAAATCCAATATATAAATTTTCAAGCACCATAATTCCATTCCTTAATTGCCTTAGCTTGCTCAGGCATGGCATTTTCCTCTAATAACTCTAGAGTCTCAATGTTATCTCCTTCAATGTAATCTCAATAACCTTACCCACCATTAGGAAATTGGTCAACCTAAAATTCCAAGCATAGGAGTTATGCTTGTCAAGCTTGTCACTCATAATCTAATTAAATCCCTTAGACATTATGCAACAAAATCCAAAATAGCATCAAAACAAAGTGTTGCATATAGAGGCAATAGAGTACTAATTGTCTTCCTCCCCTCCATATTGAAACGCTTCAATACTTTTGTTGACATAATTCTTATGGGACACATAGAGCACCTCTTTATTCTATTCCTAATTATGTGTATGCTAAGAATGTGATTTGCATGTCCCAAATGCTTCATTTTAAAGGTTTCCATTAACATTTTCTTTAAGGCATCGATTTCATACTTGTTTTTTTCCACCTATAAACATATCATCCACATAAAGGATCAACATTATCATGCTGCCATCTTTAGACTTTCTAATGTATGAACAGTAGACTATCTCACTTCTTTAATAATTATATAAGAGCTTGATTATTATTCTTGTATACTTTAGAATAGCTTTATTAGAATAGGAGTTAGAAAATATTAGGATAAAAGGATGGTGTTCATGCAAAAAGCAAAACCCCAAAAAGGAGATGCTTTTTTATCACTTTAAAACACAAAAACATAATATAAATCCACAAATACATGCATCATGGAGGTGCTCATCCATATATGGGAGAAAATTTGTACCTAACCTTATATCATGCTGTCGGGACCCAAAATGGGCCCAACATTGACTCTCTAAGCACTAGCCGAGCCTCTCTACACTCAAAGAACACACCCTCTCGGCCTCGCGACTAGGAGCGTCTAAGGGACACACTACCCTAACTTCTATCATAAGTTTCGTGTTTGTTTTGGATTGTAATCCAATGGTTAATCCTTCCCCACACTCCTCAGAGGGAGTCCCTACACATATCGGTGCAAAACACCACGTAAGCACAGACAAAGGAGGCGCCCCTTGGGTCAATGCCGCGGCCCCACTGTGGCTCCTACACCTCGAGGATTGGCCACTCGATGCACCACTAACACAAATAGCACGTACATCACAAACTCCACTCTTATTTTCAAACGTTCCAAGATATATAGATATTTTTCTCACTAAATAGTCTCCAAGGAAACTGATCGTCTAAACCTACATCTTAGGATATCTCACATACTCAACATAAGTCATATGCATGAATACAATTGCAATGAATCCAGTAATGATAGCATGAGTTGCATGTAATGAGATTGTGTATTAACCATAGTGCTCAATCATTTTATCATTTAGAAATCAGCATTGTGAGGTGCAAAGATATTTCTTTCAATGAATTTAATCTACACGTAATGCTGCATTGTTGAGGGTCAGTACCCGAGCATTCTCGTGCTGCTAGACCCTCTTAAACTTAAACCATAAATTTCATATATGCCATGCATCAGTAAAAGATTATAATTTAGAATCTTATCATCAATTATTCACCCTTAAAACCCCTCCTTCTCCCTACCGTTTAGGTTATGCATGTGTTGAAAGGTGTAGGAAGCAATTTTTTATGTGTTTTTCTTTATAAAAGTGATAAAGACTCCACTTTAACACAAAGACAAGGTTGAGCTGAGTCTCATCCCTCATGCTCCATCCATGTCACACATCCACACACATAAATCTTATTTTTTCTTATTTTTTAAATATTAAAAACTTATTTTTTCCATTTTTCCTATTTCTCTTTATTTATTTATGCTTAAAATATGATTTTTTTATTTTATAATTTGGAATTATCATGTGTACTGAGAATTAATTTTATATCATTTTTTATTCCACATGCACCCCATAAACACCACCAAAATCCCAAAATTGACAATTTTCCTTAAAACCATGTAGTCGCATGTTTTGTGGGTTTATGTATAAATTATTATGTGACTGAATGTTCTTATTTTCTTCAGCATCTTTGATAGATTACAACATTAACAACCAAAGATAACCATTTTCAAATAATTTCAACCAAAATCTATCATAAAACAAGTAGAATGGTCGGTTAAACATTAAAATACGCTTTCTGAGACTCATATTTCAAGGTTTAGAGGCCATTGATGCTCTTCCTTCGCCATTGACACTCTTCCATAGTCCGATATATGATCCTTTGTGCTCTAGCACACCATCATTCCATCAGCAGCTTTCATCAAATCCCACCCCCTTCTCTCATAGAATCAAGCATATGAACGGGCAGTAAGAGGAGAGAGAAATACTAAGAAATCACAATTTCATTTCCTTGATCATATTTCTCATGCTTACAATCAAAATCTTGCTCTTGGCATGTAGATTAGACTTCCATCTCTCTCTCTCTTGAGGTGTATTGAAGAGGCACAAATCCATCCAAAAATGGGGCGCAAAACAAAAAATGCCCCCTCCTCCTATCGGGCAAGAATTTTCATGTTTTTTTTCCATTTACATTTCATATCATGTCAATTAAATGTCCACTTTGAAAAAACCATTTTCACACTGCTCCGCGAGGGTTTTCGGCATGTTTGGAGGGGCAAACGGACTTGGAATTGCGATCCGACTGGAGGACTAGCTCCATGATAACAAAATCTATAAACCTTAACCCTGTCGTGTACTTTTTGGCTCTTGAACCACATAGCTACTTTAGAGAGCTAAACCTTGCATAGATTAAATGGGTGTCAAACGACCTATGATCGACGAACAGAGACTTGCATTGGATTCCTGGCTTCGAAATCCACTTAGTAAAACTCTAGCTTGACCATCTACCACCGTTCAATTTTGCATGAAAATTTGGTCCTTGACACTTCAAAAATGGGCTCCAAGAATGGGCTCAATCACTTCAAAAACAAGTCCCAAAATCCAGCTCTCACATGCATGCTTTTTCTATTTTCTCTTCTCTCTTATACTTTGTATTTTTTTGAAATTTTAGTTACTTCATGTAATTATCTAGTGAAGGGCTATAATATCATGTGTATGTTGTATGCCAACACTAGTCACATTATGCATGGTAGATAGATGGAAGGATACTAATATGTTGTGTTATGGTACATAGATTATTAGATATAGTTATATAAAATAAATATTTTAAAGAAGTGTATTTATATCATATGAATTATTTATAGTTGAATTCTTAATAGCATGGAATTTATTGTATTTTTGGGTGCTTCTTAGTGTGAGGATATAGTATATACATACGTGCAATTTATTTACTTGGATGTAATGATTGTGTCATGCCTAGACCGCTTGATTAGTATTTTGTAACTCTTTGGACAGGTCTATTTGAATAAGAGAGAAAATACTATGATAAAAGCAAAGCATTCATACAAAAAAGAAAGAGCTCAAAAAGAGATTCTTTTCAATCATTTTCTAGCACAAAAAGATCAATACAAATCCATAAATACATGTATGGGGGAAGTGCTCACCGATGTATAGAGGGGGATTGTATTGAATCTTGCATCATCTCTAATTTTCCTTTTATCTTGTAATTTTTTTCTCATGAATTTTTATTTAATCTATAAAATTTTATAAGGGAGGGCTCCAAAAATCCAAGCCCAAATACTAATTAGGATCTAATAGATACGTGGTGACACTATACAATGGTGTATGGGTGGAAATCCACCTTCTCATCACATATATTAGCTCTATATTAGCAACATCTTTCTCAAATATGCCTTAAACTATTTTTTCCATGGCTTTGTAGTGGAATCCTTAATCTCCTTTAGGGAACTCTAAACTTTGTTGCACTATCTCATCCATACTTTTTCCATGGTTGCCACCCTTTCAACCGTGCTACATATGGCATACATGATATCATTACATGGTACACATCAACCACAAATTTCCACTTGTTGTCCTTATTTAGACAATTAGAATGCAACTTGGTAGCCTTATTCCTCGTTTTCACACTTTGATTAGCATCCCTTTCATACATGTCCATGCATGACAACATATCTATCATAGCACCCTTGTTTCAAAGCAAGGACTCCAAACTGTAAAAATTGTTTGCAAAACCATATCTCTATAGGAAGCTTTAGCGTGCATGACATTCAAACCTAGTAAATTTCAAGCACTTGACTTTTCTTGAGGACAAAATTTATAAGTCTCCTATAATCATCAATAATACTAGTAGTGAGGTAAGCTATATCCTCCTTTTCATACCAATACTAGATTGAGTGAGCAAGTGTTGCAACATGTAATCTATGGACAATGCTTCTCTATAAGTCTAGTGACATTTTTTCATTAATTTCATTATCCATAACCACTTGCATCACATGGTGATGCCTTATCTCTTAAATAGTTTTGCATAAAATCTCTACAATTTATTCCCATGATTTTTTTTAATGCTATCTATGGCATTTACGAATGTCTTCCCCCTTGACAAAACCAATATGATGTTTATTAATGGTCATTATTGAATATTGGACCAACTGTTTAATACAATGATATATTTAATCATATCCAAGTTTTGTAGAATGCCCTATCAAGGGGGTCCATCTCTAAGTGGCACTTTTCAAGAACATCATGCCATATTGAGTGATAAGACAGCAGCCCCAAACTCCCCAATCTTCTTCCATGCATATTTCCAATTATCATTGTCCACACAATGATCATTGCATGGCTAGAAAAAATATTTCCCTAGCCAAGGCCATTTGTGCTTCTTCTAAAAGTGTCACACAAAAACTCTCATGGAGAGAGGCTTGATGGATAGCCGCTATCTTCTTGGACTAATAGCTTTCCCATCATGTCATAATTGTCTCTACAGTTAGAAGCAAGGGGTGTCTAAGACTAAGAGGCATTCACTTGGTTGAAAATATCAATGTAGAAGTCAAATATCTTAACATCAACACATGACACTCTTGCACAATAAAAGCCCTCTTGCTTTCATAGTGCTCTCAAATAGCTTTGGCTACTTCTTTGGTGGCTAGGTGTTGAGATACATGTATGCATTTCTTCATACTACTAAGAGGCATATCATCGGACTTTACAATGTGATAAAAATTGCACTTTCAATGTTCACATCCACCCAATACGTTTTTGGCAAATTGCCATTCTACCCATGGTGATTTCTTTTTACAACTCGGACTCAACTTTGCATTATGCATGGTTAGAGGAAGAAGCATCGCTTGTCTATGAAGACTTGGGAATTGATGCCCTTATATTGTTAGATATTACAATGAATAGGGGAACAATGTAAGTAATCAATTATCACTGATCCAAAATGTTACTAGCCATGTCGAAATGCTTATGATAGTACAAAACAAACTAATAAGCAATACAACCAAAACATTTTCTTGTTGATTTTATTTATTCTTTCTCAAACAATAATGTGATGTACACAAAATATAGATAAGATGCAACATAAAGGAAAGTGTCCTACTAAGTCAAATAGTGCATAAATGTCTATACTAATCGAATGATACGATAACTATGCCAGCTATAGGTAGGTGTAATTAGCCAAATATAATAAGTGGTAAGTCAATGGTCATGTGAGGATTATAATGGCCACTAACATGCTAAGTGTAGATGTGCAAACCTATCTAACTAAGTGGCCTATCATCAATGTCCACATGTGTTGAGCTTGCTATCTCAACACTTTGTAGTTTAGGAACCCTCATGTCAATTCTTCAAGTTGAGGCCTTGATGTTTTGTTGTGGGGTAGACTTGAAGACCACCCAACCAACTAAGTCTATGTATCCAAATTGGATATGGACAGTGCTATTCATGGAGAGGTATCCTAGCAACTAGTAAATGATGCCCCCTAGTCTCGGTACATCACAAAAACAATTGACAAGAAAATGAATGATTATTCAAAGCTTGAATATGAAATCAAAAATATAAGTTTTATTAAATATTCAAAGCTAAAATCACCTCATGACAACTAAGGCAATGACGTGGAGTAAGTACACTTCAATTTGATCCAACCTACTATGAGATTACTTCACTTCATTCCATCATTCTCACTTAGGATGTGGATTCACCATGGGAATCGTAACATTATCCATTGTAAATATTGATCTAGTGATTTTGACACTACTCAGCTACCAATAATTGAAGTTACCATTCCAAAGTGACCCAATCATTGTGTATATAATGTATCATTTTCAAAAGTATTACATGTGTTCATTACACAATCCAATTTTAAGATTCATTGCCAAGCTCCATATATGAACTTTAGACTCTTCATGATAGTAAAAATATTAGCAAAATATTGTGGTAACTGAGATAATGTATAGTCTTTTTTGCTAGTTCATGTTGAATAAGCAATATAGATATTATAATGTATATTAGAACTCAAATTTAAAACTCTTAAAAAAGAGATTTAATGTTGAAATTGATCAAGGAAAAGAAGGTTCAATAATTTTTTGAATTTAAGCATGAGGAGGAAGGAGCACAAGGCTAATCTTTGAAACCTAAAGTCTCTTAGCGGCTCAATTTTGGAATTAACCCTAGTAGAGGGGGCATGAGCTAGACACTCAAAGGCTCAGTTCTAAGATTTATCCTAAGAGAAGTTAGCCTCTTAAATACAAAAATTTAAAGCTTAGGCTATACAATGAGAGGAGCTACATGCTTAACTAAGAAATTAAGTCTAAGAAGGGTAGCTTATATTTAATTAGTCTTATATTTAAGCTTAGGAAAAGGGAAGTAAAGACTTAATTTTGAAATTGAGCTTGAAGAAGTAGGCTCAACATTAACATTAAGTCTAAAGTTTCCAAGAGGCTCAATTTTGAAATTAAACCTAAAGATAAAGAGTGAGAGACCTTATTCTTTGTATTTACTTCTTTTATAAGTAAAGCACTCTCTACATCACTGGATTTAAAACCATCCTCAAGAGGATTAGCACTCATAGCACTACAAAATGTATTCCTAGATTTTGGTAGTGTGAAATCAAGAAAAAATACCTTATGTTATTCTCAAACTTGATGTCCTGTGAGATAAGCTAGTTGAAAATATTGTGGAACTTATTCAACTGAGTATATGTAGGGATGATATCCCTCATGTAAAGCTCCACAGGTTTCTTCAACCAATATGATTGAGACGTAGAACTTTCTTGTCATAAAGATCTCATATCTTCTTCCATAAATCATATGCACCACCAATACTAGAGATAACGTTGAAATATACCTACTTAGACAAAGATAGTATGATAGTGAGTTGCATAACTCATCAAGCTCATTCCAATCATCTCTATTTCAACCTTCTAGCTTTTTATGTTGAAAATCAGAGTGGAAGCAACATTGAGATGTGTGAAAAAGAGGGAGAGGAGAGCTCAAATTACAAGAACAAGTCTTGCTTATTAAGTTGCTTATCAAAGTACAACTTGGGACACTCTCACACAATCAAATGATGTATACCCATGGGATGTTTATATAGCCTAGATGGCTAGGGTTAGGGTTTTCCCTTCCCCTCTAGACTATTCACACTCAGCTACCTTATCCTCTCTAGCATAAGGAGGATTCACATGCTTACATTCTCAATACCCCCCTCAATGATAGGTGGCATTGGATTACAAAGCATGATAGGATGCCCCCCCTTAATCCACAATGAGATGCCTTTATAAATCAGGCTACAAAGATGGTTATAGGTAGAGAGTTTACAAGACTCAAAAGAGTCAGATGGTTGAGAGGCAAAGTTAGCCTCCAATTCTTTAGGTGGTTTTGGCACACTAGGACACTTATTGGTAATATGCCTAGTCTTCTTGCATTTATTGTATTTCATCTTTTCTAGGCACTTCTTCTAGCAATTACTTACAAGATGCCCTTTTCTACGACAAAAAGAACATTTTGTGGAAGTTGTATGGATCAACAATTGATCACGGGAAGTAGATGCTGAAGTGGCCTCCTTATAGTTTCTCTTCTCTTCATCCAAGCATGACTGGATAGTACTTTCCAAGGTGGGATTTGGGATGTTCATTAATGTTGTTACAAGAGTAGGGAAAATTTTCTTGACAACTTGAAAAGGACAACAATAGCATCGGTTCTCGACCTATGGTGCTTGTACGGAAGTTAGTTGGGCCATAAGCCCTTTCATATGGGAAATAAATTTTCCCATATCCTCCCCTTGATTATATTCTTGGTTGAAAAACTCAATTCTAAGATAATTTTGTGAATTTTTTCCATGGGCACCATAGAGTTTTTCCAACTCATCCCATTTGGCCTTGGTAGCAGTAGAGTCTTGATCTACATGGTGTATTAAGGATTCGTCAAGATGAAGCATGATAATAGCCTGAGCTCATTGATCGTATTCCATATCATTTGGGCTGGAAGGATCAACAAGCCTGATCCCCATAATAAGAGACCAATAACCCCTCTCCATCATCTTGTATTTGATGAGCACTTGCCATGGATGAAAGCCATTTTCAGCAAATTTTCAAATTTCTGCATAGGAAGGTCTTACTCGTTGTTAAATGCAAGTAGCGATTTCTAATCCTTTACAATAAGGGCCAATACTTGCAAACCAAATGAAGGAAATTGTCTATGTGTTCATAGATACCACATAGCCTCACAACAACAATGTAGACTTAACAATTAAAACTATAAGGATGAGAAAGGTTGAAAGTCATACATGTGTACTTCAAAATAGGACTTTGGTGGTCCTTTCCTTTGGACAACACTTTTTTTAGGTTTGATTGTCTTCTTGGGCTTTAGTGAAGTAAACTTGGATTAAACTTCTAGCTCCTCCCAATCTTATGGTGTAGTGGATGAGTATTTGGTTGAACAAGGTTGATCGAGAACTTCAATACTTGTAGAGGAATCCGAGGAGATTTCAATTACATTCATATTTTTGTTTTATCATAAAAGAATAGAAGCAAATAATGACAACAAAATGCATTTTAATGCTAAGAAGCACTCCTCTCAAAGTTAAGACCACTTGAGATGATAAGTATCCATCTTGGCAAGCTTAGTGATGCCCACTAAATGAAGAATCATGTTAACCCTCAAATGAACAAAGGTGGAAAATCTGGAAAAGCTAAAGCAAAAGACAAAGACAAAGGCCAAGGCAAAGAGAAATGGAAGACAAAGACATGCAAGGAGAAGAGTCCTAAATAAGGGAGAAAGGTGCACAAGGAAAAGCGCAAGTCAAAACTTTTGAAAAAGAGCGCAAGCGCATCATGGTTTAATTCAAGTAGCGCCGGGCTCTCACCCGTGCAATTTGTAAATGTAGACGGGCGGTGGAAAGGAAGATAGAAGGACAATGGGAAAAAGGGCCTAGGCTACGGCCGGCCATGTAAAAAGGGAAAAAGGGGATGACCGCCCAAAAGGGATTTAGGGTTTTGTATATAAAGTTGAAAAGTGAATGAGAAGCTCATTCTTGTGTGTGGCCAAAAATAGCTCTCCTCTTCTTCTTCTTCTTCTTCTTCTTGCTTGCTTGGGCTTGTGCTTAAGAGAGGGAGTGTGAGGGTGTGAGGGAGTGAGTGTGAGGGAACGAGGAGGAGAAGCTCTCCATCTTCTCCTCGCTTCTTCTCTTCTCTTCTCTTCTCTTCTCTTGCTCGCGGACATGGAGCTTGGAGTGTGGAGCTTGAGGATGGAGTTTGCTTAAAGCTTGCACTTGGATCGTGGAGCTACTGGAGTGCGCGAGAGAGGAGGTAACTCGAACGGCATCAAGGTAAGCTCACTACACCCGTAAGGTAGGCATTGCGCATCGGCTATGTGAGAGGTAGCCATTAGTGCTCGGCTTGGAACGCTTGAAACAATAAGCGGTCCGAGGGTCTCAGCGGTTGAGTGAAAGCTCCCACAAGTCACCATTGAAATGAAGACCACAGATCAAAAAGTGACTCTAGAGGTAGTGACTCAATTATTAAAATCACTATTAATGATAGCCCAAAAGGTGAAAAAAGCAAGAAAGTTAAGCTTTCAAGTTTGTGGCTATGGATGCCACTATGACCCATAGTTAGGGTTTTGTCTACAATAGCAAGAAACAGTAGGAAGAGTGTTAAGCCAAGCCCTTTTAGGGGGAGGTGGCCCACTACAAGGGCTAACAAAGCCCCACCATAGTCATTGGGATTGCACCGCCTGCTTATTGCCACAAATCTACATGTTGTTTCAGGCTACGCCCGTCCATGTTTTTTAGCAATGCTGTCTTCTACTATCGACAATGTTGGGATTTGATGTGTCATGCTGAAACACCCTGAGTTGGAGATAAAGTCTCCAAAAGAAATCTAGAGCTGATATGGCCTCCTTTACTCACACTAGCTTCTCCAAGGTTAGGGGTTCAAGCTGTGGCTATGGAGGTCGAGGGATAAGATGAAGAAGATGAAGGCTCATGTGCACTTAGTGATAGATGATGCTAAAGGAAGCTGAGGAGATCAGAGATGGCTCTGATACCATGTTGAAAATTAGAGTGGAAGCAACATTGCGATGTGTGCACAAGAGGGAGAGGAGAGCTCAAATTACAAGAACAAGTCTTGCTTATTAAGTTGTTTATGAAAATACAACTTGGGTCACTCTCACTCAATCAAACAATGTAGACCCATGGGCTATTTATATAGCCCTAGATGGCTAGGATTAGGGTTTTCCCTTTCCCTCATGACTATTCACACTCAACTATCCTTATCCTCTCTAACATAAGGAGTATTCACATGCTTACATTCTCAACATTTATACAATTGGTCTTCAATGGCCTAATCTACTTCTTTTGCACCAATACCACCATATTTGCATCTTCCAATATTGGAAGTTGTTGCCATCAAGTTTTTCAATGTTGAAATTTGCAATATCAAATTATGATTGCAAATGACTCCAAAGTACAAGAGTATGGGCTACTGTAATTATAGCAAAATAGCCCCAAAACTAAGCCAAAAGGGTGAGCAAAAGGGTGAGAACCAAAGAGGGTATTGATATACAATAAAGTGCTCAAACAAGGCATCTGTGCTCAAAGAAACTACTCATAAACAATCTTCAATATTGATGTCCATAAAACTGTAATAAATGACCATAAATCAATAGGTAATGACCAACAGAGTGCGCTTCCACTACTAGCGATATATTTGGGTAGCAATCTCATATATATAGAATACAATTAGTAGTATAGCAACCGAGTAAAAAAAAACTACCAAAGCATACATAGCGCCAAATACATAGATGCATGCAACCAATGTGTGTCAAGCAACCACCACTAACAACCATTCACAATGATAGGTACATGGTATCCAAATGCTCAAAAGAAAATCAACCCATAAGAGTTAGTATCTACAAGAAAAATGTATGCATGTATCAAAATTGAGCATGTATATAAACAAGAGACTCCTATAATCTCTAAAGAACCAATCTTTACAAAGTAAATACAAGTGTCTCCCACTAGAAGTGAATGTGAAATGTAAAGTGAGCAAGCAAAGCTCAAGACATAATTGCCATATCATCTAGGAAGCTCAATCACATCGTATATACATTGAATATATAAATTCAATATGTCTTCAAATCCGCAAGTGAATAATCACTTAAGAAAATGCCCAAAGTCCAAGTACATCCAATGGAGCTCAAATGTGAAGCTCAAAGTGCATCATGAGCATATCTAGGCATATACATTAATGCCAAGCATCCTGATATAATTGATACATGTGCCTTGGTCCACCCGTGAATGACGATAGTAAAACTATCCTCAACGTCAAGTGAAAGATCAAGCCTAAGTAGACAAGATAAAGGGAAGGGCACAGACTCAAGTCAGGAGCTAGCACAGGTGAAGATAGAGCTAGCCAAATTACAAGAAATGATGAGACGACCAACACACCCTCACATCCAATGCGTGTGTTGCGTGTGTTGTGGTGGAAACCACCTGCACACAACAAACTAATAGGGGAAGGATCCAAGAGGCAATAATGACTGAGATGTGAGCTACAAATCAATGAACAAGGCTATAAAAAATACCACAAACTGTCTACAAGCAGCTGCTTCAAAACCGAAGTGATGTGAGGGGCTAAAATAACCCATATATTGACGAATACTACATATTATTAAAAAAATGGTCCCTATAATAACATAAAATCCATAAAACCCAGTAGCTAAAAAAAAAGTAAAACCATAAATACGTATCGGCGTAGCATAGTATGGTACGAATGTCCAAGAGGGATCCTACTTGTGTAGGCTAGAATGGAGCCTCAAATAATGGTCAAAGGATCACCAAAAGTCCCTAAAACAAGCTCCAACAAGCAAGAAACACCCATAGATTTAATGCATACCTTGGATGTGGACTGCCATATGAGTGAAAGCTTAAAGTGAATATCTTCTTGTCATGCTGAAGCAAGTGATGAAGAAGCTCCTCGAATGCCCGATGGAGATTCAAGCAAGAAGAGAGAGTGTGGAAACTCCAACATTCACAATCTATGACCTGCCTTCCCTTATTCTATTGCCACTAAAAGAATAAAGAATAAAGTGACAATGATGGATGCCCACCACCTGTAGTGTACAGATGTGCGGGTACTATATACAAGTAAATGTAAGAGGCTAGGTACATCTAGCTTTTAACCTTCAACAACTTTAATGTACTAAAGATGTCTCATCGGATCTATTGTTTATGTAAGTAAAGGTAAGTCAAAACTACTTAAGATCAAAGTTTCACAAAAGGCCGAACCCTCCTAGAATATAATGATTTTGATTAGGCCAAGTACACTGATTGTTACTAGACCAAAGAGCTGGATAGCCAACGTTTCCATGGCAACTACATGTTCTCTCTAGGATTGGATCTGATCATTTAGTCAAGCTATAAACAAGACACAATTGTTGCATCTTCAACCAAGTATGTTGTACCTAATCTCAATTTTAATCATTTTCTCAATGTATAAATAGGACATAGTTGTTGTATCTTCAACTGAGGCTAAGTATCGAGCTCTCTATGATGGTACCACCCGAGGCCATCTATTAAAAGAGACTGCTAGCAAAGCTATAATTTTCATGCACAATCTTGACTACGATCTATTGAAATATCTAGAGTGCCATAGAAATTTTCTAGCAGCCCCATCATCAATATGAAGACAAAGTGCATCGACATCTACTATGATTTTACTAGAGAGCAAGTGGAGCTAGGCTCCATTTGGCTACATTTTGTGGCATCACACCTAGCAATTTCATCAACATTTTGACCAAACCGACCAATCAATTGCATGATCTTCCAATACCTCCTTCCTCGGGTCAATGTTGATACTTTATCTCCTTTGGCATTTGTATGATGGGGAGAAAGGGTCTCACAACCTTCCCTTCCACCATCTTGTGGTGAGAGGGAGTGGCTACATCTCTTGGTGCTTACATGATTTTGGTCTTCATTACTTCTTATTTTTTGTATGTATTTGTATCATTATTCGCATTCACCTCAATGATCATGCATATAAAAGGGCACTTGGGAAAGCAAATGGTTTCCCCATGAAGGCATTGTTCAAGTGGCACCTCTATACTATGCATTCTATTGAGCATTATACCTTGCATTATCCCTTCCATCATGCATTGACATTGTGTTTTTCTACAAGTGGGATGTGTTGGATGGAGGAAAACCTATATTTGCAAGTGTCTATCCAAGGATGAAAACTCTTGCATCTATGTAGCATATTTTCCTTTTACTCATCATAGAGTGGTCAAGCTATATTTGGTAGTCTACTATGGTAGTGTATTATGGCAAAATCCAACATATACCCTCGCCATTCCATCCACACTAATATGTGTTTCTAGCTAGCTCTAACATCATCAAAGATTGTTGATTACTTTTTAAGATCCATTCGATGTGTGACACACTCAAAACTGTCATTGATGTCTCTGGCTCCCCTTCCAACTCACCTCATCCCTTGTCCACTTGAGGCAAGAGATTCAATTACTCATCCATTCACTTCTCAGTTTGAATTCTCTTCTCCTTAAGTTGTATTTCTTTCACTATCTTTGTCATATGCTTTTGAGTTCTCTATCTCTATTCAAGCATTTATTTACCAAAGAGGGGGGAGTGAGATAAGGAAGGAAAGTTAGTGAATGGAAGAGAAAGATGGTAGGTAGGAAGGAGAGGAAGCTAATGTGAAAGCATGGAAGAAGAGAAATAGAGGTGTAAGAGTGGTAAAGCTAGGGAGGCTGAAAATGTTGCATAAGCACACTCAAGCAAGAAGCAACAAGAGCAGTAGAAGGGGAGGACACACTAAAGGAGGAGACATGCCATTTTGTACTTTGTATGGTGGCAGCTCTAGTAGTAGAAAGAGTTGATGGTAGAAAGCACATATTGCGGTAGGAAATTTTATTGCAATATAATTCTTAACACCCACTTCTTAAATAGTATGATGTTGGACCAAATGCACAGCTCAATAGACTTGAAGTGGAGTAGAGAGAGAGAGAGAGAGAGATGAAAGAAAGGAAAAAATATATGTTAACATCTAGAAAAGACCAATGTGGCCTATGAGACAAGACCAATGTACATCTTTGTCCAATGTCATGGCATTGTAAAGTGAAAGAAAAGTGTAATAGTATAAGGCTAACATCTAAATATCTTTTAATTCTAGAAATTATATGTACAAGATATAAAACTACAGTAGCTCCACTCTAAATCTCATGGTCAGCACACATGCTCACACCTATGATGTGGTCCAAGGCTACTTTGCTTATTTATCAAGGGATAAGTCTCTTGTGTCTCACAATAATGGCTCCAATCTTACTATAGTATGGCTCCTCAGTCATCTATCAGAGGTGGTTGACGTCTTCGTCCTTTACAAAGTGCAATGGCCCTATCTAGTGTGACTCCACGGCATGGGATGGATGATGTGTCTAGCAGGATCACTCTGTGACTGCTAAACCAATATAACATGTGGAATCTGGTCTTTGAAAGAAATCTATTACATCTCTTTGCCTAGGTCCCTCTCAATGAGCTATTATTTTGTGTCAAAGTAGTGTTGTGCATCACCTTTGTACAAAGATAATGTCTTTATTAATAAGCACTTTGCCTATGACCAATTGATATAACCAAAATCCTTTACTCTTGCTACTATACATAATAAAAATGCATTTATTCATTATGTCCTAGAACATGTGTCTCCTTTGAGATGGAACATAAGTGTAGGTAAGACATCCAAAAGTATGCATGTGTGCAACCACTGGTTTTCTTCCATTGCATACCTCATAAGGCATGACAATGTTTAATATCTAATTAGGAGAATGGTTCAACACATAGCAAGCTGTAAAACTCATATCCAACCACAACTTATCTAACAAAGACATTCTCATAAGCATACATCTAGCCATCTTCATAAGAGATCTATTCTTGTGCTTAGTGAGACCATTCTCTTGCAATGTATAAGGTAATGAATAATACCCCTAGAAGAAAGAAATGCTACAAATTCCTTTGAAATTACACTCCCCTCCTCTCTTAGTGTAGAGAGACCAATCTGTAGAGACATACTAGAGTTTTCAACCATGGCAATAAAATGTTGAAATCATAAGAATACCTCTAATGTGTCCTTCAAGCCAACCACCTAAGTGTGATGTGTAGTCATCCATGAAAGTAAAAAAGTTGATGCATCCATTAAGAGAGTGAGTGTGCATAGGGCCACATATGTCATTATGCACAAGCTACCATTTCCATGTGACACCCACATTGCCATCCTAGGAAAGCTAAATCTATGCATTTTGACAAGAAAACACCCACTCACATAATGGGCATTTTGCATTTTGCACAAAATCATGCACCATATCATGCATGTCCAAGAACAACAAGTTGTTAAAATTCAAGTGCCTAAATTGAACCTGCTAGAGCTTTATAGTACACAAGATAAAAGCATATGCAACCATTGAATCGAATACAAGTGAGATTGTCTATCATAAACATCAAGTCTACAATCAACAGCAGGCATAAAGTACGAGTGACAACAATCACATCATCATCATGCATGCCCTTAAGCACACATCGTGGCCCAACGAAGCAAACTTCAAAGCCACAAGTAGCAATGACTAGCTCAATAGTACATAAGACAATCCACAACTTCAAAGCCACAAGTAGCAATGACTGGCTCAATAGTACATAAGACAAAAGCATCCACAACCATAACGTCCAAACAAGTTTATTTATCATAAAATTAGGTCTGTAGAAGCCACTGCATAAAGTATCAATGATGGCAATCACATCATCATCATGTGTGTCCTTAACCACACATCATGGCCCAACAAAGAAAACTTCAAAGCCATAATTAACAATGACTGACATTGATAACATGTTCTTCTGAATACCAAGTACATGTAAAACATCCTTTGAGGTGACAATATCCACATGAATTGCAGTAATAAGGATTTTCCACATGCCTTTGAGTGGTTAAGCAATATTGTTGGCACATGTGACAATACCCCCTAAGTAGCACCAACCAAAGAAATGATAGATCTTTGAAGGACATGATATGCTTACTAGGACCACTATCAAAATATCAATGCTAAAAATTGTCCTCTATTGAAATGCCTACATCATTTTTGGTGGGGTCATAAAGTACAAGACACTACAAAAGCATATGAACCAAAAGTTCCCATAAGATAAGAAGATTTGCTCATCCTTCCCACCACTGGGAGTACTAGATGTGGTAGTCGTGACACTCCATGAGGCTTGTTTCTTCTTCTCTTCTACAACCTTGTGCTTGAAGCACTCAAATATCCCATGTCCTCACTTGCAACAATAGTTGCATCTCATCTTTTTATACTTGTCCTCTTTGTTGTGCAAAGAACACAATGATGAGTTACCCTTGCCATTTTGATGATTGGATGAGGAATCACCTTTTCCCATATAATGAGAAGAGGTAGAGTTCTAACCATGTGAAGTAGTAGAAGGGTGATTGAGATGACTCTACTCCCCTTGCAATAGAAGTGAGATCAACTCATCAAAGAGATTAATAATGCCCATTTCCATGAGAGACCACGTACAAGGTGGTAGCAAGCATCTCATAGGATTGTGGAAGTCCACCAAGCACACTAGAGACAAGATAGTCCTCGGATACCTCCTCATCAATGTTCACCAACTCACTCATGCCAACTTGAAATCTATATAGTATAGGGTCCATGTTTTCTCCTTCATGCATCTTCTCAATATCTAACTACTTCCTCAAATAGGCAACATGTCTCTCATTCCTATTCTAATAGAAAGATGAGAGCTTATTCTAAGCACTTTTCACAGTCCAACATGAGTGAATGTACCAAACAATAAGTATCTTAATTGAAAGAGCAATCAAAGAGTGTGCTTGAGTATTAGGAGTAAGAGTAACCCAGAACTTTTGAAGAGCTAGAAGTGGTAGTAGAATCACCTGATGTACCAGTACTATCACTTGCACATGCACTATAGCCTACTAGACATACCTCTAGGTGCATTAGGGCCTACTGAACATACATGCAAATCCATGAAAATCTCTTAAATTCCTTTCTTAATAACCAATAGATGCTTCATCATGTATAACCAAGTGAAATAGTCAGTACCATCTCACTTGTAATTAGCAGAAAGTGTCACAAACAACTTATTTTGATTATGCGCCATACTTGTACACACAAATGCGACTAAGGCAACTACTCAAATTTGTCTGAAAATGTATAAGGGAGTTGATACCCCAACACTTGCGTGTTAAAAAAATGGCTAAAAATAAAATGAGGTGAGAAAGAGCATACAACCAATGCAAATGACAATCTAGATGCTCTTCGCACATTTACACATACAAAAGTCTAGGTTGAATATGTTTTATAGCTTAAATACCCTTGTACAATCTTTATATTAATCTAACTATCATATAGTCACTAATCTTTTGTATGAAATATTTTTCTGTATGAATCATTTTTCATACAAAAAATTGTAATACATTGTACAAGCCGTACAATACCCTAATTATTATATAGTCACTAATATTTCATATGAAATATGTTTTTGTATGAAAAAATATTTTGTATGAAAGATATACTCTCATATATAACTACAAGAGTACAAATCAAAATTGGTTTGTATGGAAGAATTAAACATTAATTGCAACTCTATCATCATAACAATAAGATTTTAAATAAAAATAATACTGTACCTCTACACATTAAAAATTTTAAACTTCTCAATTGTTTAATTTTTTTGAAAATAAATTAATGAATTAAAATAATTAATTAATTTTAATCATAATTTATTAATTAAAATATAAATAAATAAATAATGTAAACGACTGTGCTAAAAATTGGTAACATCTTGGTCTTAGTTTGCATACATTCTACACCTTGTTTAGGATTAGGAATGAATATACATTAGAGACAAATATACATTAGAAATCAATAAAAAAATTGGTGCTATTTTGTATGCATCGTGCACCAATGTGCTAAGAATTAAAAATATTCATTAAGGATGAATATCTGATAGAAATTAGTTACACCTTGTGTCGATTTGCATATATCCTATACCAATGTGTTTAAGATTAGAGAGTATATCTTAAGGCTAGAAATATCTCAAGAATGAGTGCTTTAAAAAATTATTTTTTTAAGTGATTAGAAAATCCTTAGATTTGTGTAATGCACTTAAACCTTATATCATATAAAGAAAAAAAATAAAAATTCATCCATAAAGCACATTTAGAATGTAGTAATACATCATTTTTTGTGCACTTACATGTTTATGTTGTTTAGCATGCTTATGCTAATATACCTCTTAATTTTCTTATGAAATATGAGCTTATAAAACGATTCGTCTATTAGCTATGATTCTTTTTTAATATATAATTATCAAATAATATTTAATAAAATATGTAATTATCAATCATTATTATATATTTTTAAAATTAATTCAATTTCACATGTGTATTTTTAGGTTGCTATGATACGTGATGGTGAAAAGCATAAAGAAAGAGATGCTCACAAAACTAGAGTGCAAAGCAAAGCCGATGGAGTGATTCGAAGAATGGCAAAAGAGTACTTTGTTGGTCACTTTTGAAGTGTCAATGCACACTAGACGTTTGTATAACACTTGGCCAACCAAGGATATCAAGAGATAGTGAGCCACAATAACTATGGAGGCATGATAAACAAACCAGCCTTGAAAACCTTCATTCACAAGGTTCGACACATTGATTGGCCAACTTAACAAGGAAGAAAATCCCTGAGAAAATCTAATCTTTGATTCCCTCCATTTTAAAGAGAAGCTTCAACTAGTGGCAAAGTTAATAAGCACATATAAAAAGACAGGTCTCGTCCCTATACTCACAGCTACCTAGCAATGTTTGGATCAAATAAGTCAACAAAGTCCCAATAGCTTATACAAATTATACATTCTTCAAGAGCACCCAGAATAAAAGCATATAGTTGAATGTGAACAAAGCGTTGGCATAAAGAGAAAGGAAGCGACAACATTTCACAACGAGAATCCACAAGCTAAAGATGCTTGATTGCACAAGCAATCCAATCTACCTTGCTTGGGCATGAAGATTTTGTTCATAGATCAGATAAATTGATGTTTTAAATATCCATTGGGCTATGGAAATTCAAGCATGGTTCTAGTTGTAAATGTGAGGGATGATGACTTCCCAAAGGTGATATATGCCACAAAATATTTTGAAAGACAAAAGTGCAACAATTCCAATGCAAGGGGCAAGCTTTGTTAGAAAGCATGCATATAAACTTTCACCATCCTTGTATTGTGTGTTGTTTTCTTACTATTGGAATGGTTCAAATCTCCAACATAAATGGGTTTTTTGAGCTCCAAGAGAGATCCAAATGTCATGGCCCCTAAATTTGTTAGCCTGCCCCAAGAAAATGATTGGTATGCACATATCCAAGGTAATGCCCTCTCCTTTATGGTTGGATTTGGAAATGTGTATTGCACATAAAGAAATTACTTTATAATGACTTGCATATTGAAAATGTATTTCACTTTCCAAGGCATCAAGGAGAGTGTTTATCAATCATTGATTAGGGTATGACAACAAAGTTTAATATGCACGTGACATCATCCACAACCACCAAACCAGTCATTGGATGAAACAATACATCAACGTAATCTTTGCAAGCATGTTGCTCCAAAATGTATATTAGCAAATCCTCCTCTATTTAATGTAAGGCAAGAAAATTACTCCATTTGTTATATTGTACATAAACTCCTTTCACTAGGTGTACGATGTAAGAGTAGCAAGGAACAAATCTTTGAAAAGTTAATAAACAAACTTACTAGCTTAGCTGTGAAAAGGGATCAATCGTACCAACATTTAAGCATTGAGAAATTTATTGACCTTATAATGGAGTACACCCATGGGTTTCAACTCCATGAATACTTTAGTCTCCATCTAAACAACGATATATAAAGCTTCTCATTAAGATAGATGCAACAAGCAATTGACGTCCCTTATTTTATGGATAGCTTTTATTGTAACATAAATTCAATGTTTGTAATATTTAATGATGACCTTTGTGGATGTCCATCCCTTGCAAGCCAATCATTTACCTCATTTAATCATTCGCACCTTTACTAAATTGCTTTAGAGTCAATTGTTTGAGGGTCATCACTTACACCATTTGTATCATTTATAAGTTGATCATTCATACCTTTACTAAATAGACTCTACTTTATTTGTTATTAGGCAATTAATTATACATTTATTCAACATTTTCAACTTATTTTCATTACTTTTTTATTCACTTTAAACTACTTGAAAAATTATTGTTGCATTGCTTATAAGATACATAAGCATGCTTGAATGCACAAGAATTATTGTCATACCAATGAAAAAATTGTAGATATTAAATGCTCAAGTGCATAAAGTATGTTGCACAACAATAGCAATATGCTTTTAAGTTCACATAGAATATCGCTATACTAATGAGAAAATTTACAAAGCATTCAATACTATATGAATCATACTATAAGCAACAAAACAACTTTTAACATATAAAAGTTATGATTACAAAATAAGAGGGTGTTTAATATAAGGCTTGTCAATTCACACAACCAAGATTTTGCATTCTCCGCAGCATTTAGAGGCACACCCACCAAGAATGCACTTGATTTCCTATGTTTATATCTACACCATGTCAAGTTTAGAGGCATTGGCCACAAAATGCAATGACACAAGGGATACACAAGGTTGCTCCGTGCTCGGAATCACCTCGTATCTACACTACATCACTGTATTTTGTAGCCAATGCCTCCCAATGCCTCCGAACTCAACACGAGAAATATATAAATATAGAAAAGCAAGTAGGTTCCTAAACGGGTATGCCTCAAATACTATCCATTTTATCCATCATCTTGTGTGTAGCAAAAGCCCCAAATTTGCATGTGGAAATTTCAAGAAACTTTAAAATTTGGACAATTTGCTTGAAAACCCCCCAAATTTTTGGGCATGGAGTGCTTAAAATTTGAAGTTTAAGGAAATTCAAAATGAGACGTGCAAGACATACTAAAAATGACACAATTTTTGGAAAACCCCCAAATTCCAAAAAATAAGATTCCTGCATTTTCAAGGTTTCTGAGTTTTTCTTTCAAATAAATATGTGTGTCATGGTGACGTGGGAGTGCAATGAGGGAAGGGTCGTGTCGAATAGCCATCACGAAGGCAGCGTCGACATTTCCGAGGCTCCCGGCATTGATTTTCTGCACAAGCAACAGTACGACAGTATGGAGGCGTTGATGGCAGGTTGAAGGCGGCCGAGACCAACAAGGCACTGTTGTTCCTACACGCGATTATCGGGCGGGCAAGAATTGCGTAGAGGCTAGTGGCGACAGGCACCAGCTAGCGGCAACATACTGGCGCGCTGGATGCAGTAGCAAGCTTATGGATGGTTGGCGGCAACCAAAGATGTGGTGATTCTTGGAGAGAATAGGCTATGGGCAGCAATGACGTGAAGGACTGACTCCACATCTAAAAGCTGACAGTGTAACCAATGCGGCAATGAGGTGCGGCTGACAACACATCTGCTCTTATACCACTGTTGGATTGAATGCACAGCTCAATAGGCATGCTATGGAGTAGAGAGTAAGAGTGAGCAGATGCACGAAGAAGCATGCAACAGTACCATGTTTAACCCCAAGATTATATAGAGTGTGCTTACACGAGAAACAAAGCCTTCCCCAGCAAGAGGATGAAAGTGCAAGTGGATAGGTAGCAAACTACAAGGTGTATTTAACAAATATTGAAAGGCCTCCCATCGCAGTAGATCATACAGGACTGACATTGCATCTCAGTAAGACCCTGGCAAGAATTCTATGTGTTAAATGCATGTACATTGCCATGTAAAGACATTCAAAAATGATCAACAGCAGTCCCATCCACTTGAACACCTGCCTTCTCGATTGGACATTCTACACTGCTGAAGATAATGCCAAGGACATAGCTTGCTACACCTTTTGGAAGTCTGGCAAGTAAAATGAGATTCATGTGGCACCTTTCACCCTCACACTTACTATCTTTCACCCTCACACTTACTATAAAGAGGGTAACTTCACTTCACTTCAGGAAAGTCTAGTTAGTACCTGCATGTGGCATGATCCTGACTGCTATGTTTCCAAACTGCTCCTGTTAAATTGTTATGTTTGCTTCCTTGATTTTCCTGCCACTTTTGGCACTCTGGATTACCTACACAGCCACTCCATGCAAACTACTAGACATTCAAAGAATATCATCAATTTGCAAGTGCATCTGCAGGCAGACGTGAATCAGCAGCACTTTAATGTGTTTTCCAATGTTTAAAATAAATTCTGATTTTTACTCATCCCCCCTCCCCCTCCCCCAAACAAAAACTAAAGTGTGTCCTTTCGGTGTGCAAGTAGAATTAGTACATCAAACCGGTTGGCAAAAGCCTAAAATAAGAACCAAGTTAAAGCAATCATACCTCTAATTCAGAAAGAATTCCAAAAACAACCATATCACTTATCCACTTCAATAAGAACCGAGTTAAAGCAATCATATCTCTTCTCCAGAAAGAATTTGGAAAGCAACCATGTATCTTATCCACGTACTTCAGAAACGGTGACTTGAATTCAGATAGCCTCTGAAGATATTTCAATAATAAGGCTTAGGACACGTGAAAAAGAACTCTCTTGCAAATCATGCAATTCTGCAACTTGGCTTTATAAAAACCAAATCATATATGAGAATTTTCTGAAAGCTCATATGAAAAAAAATATTGCCCATGGTTCTCAGGGGCAAGATGGTAAATTTGCTGCTGATTAATAAGTCCTGATTAGAGGCATCAAAAGGTACTCGAAATACAAAGTCTTCAACTCAGGTGCCTCAAAAGTTTCCAGTCAGCAGCTGCTCAACTTCACGATCTCTTAATTCAAATGGAGACTTTGCAGATGGGACAATTTGCTTGTTGCTCCAGCCATACATCAATGCACTAACAATAATTGACAAGTCCGTAAGTCAACTATAGTCATGGAAAAATGTGGTGATTTAGAGAACAGTGCTCTTAATCAGGACATGAAAAGTAAAGAAATCAAACCTGCTGATGAAACCCATGCATACAAGGAAGCCGTCGGACTATCTCATTTACAATTGGTCTCTCCAAACAAATAGAGCAAATCTCCTCATATACATCTGAAGGCTGGCCAATGATAAAATTAAATCAATTAATGTTGACAGGACTGCTGAAACTTTTTTCAACATATTAACAAACTATTTTCTTGGCAAATATACATACATGGTGAGCAATCTAATTCTTCACATGACTAACTTTAAAACAACCAGCACATTCACACAAACCAGCCAATGTAAGTATGATCTATGTAATACAACAAATAATCAGATAGCGAGTATGGATTTGGTGGTGATTTTCTAGGAAGAACGGCTAAAGAAATCCTACGCCCCAAGGAACTGCTGCCAAAGGTCCCGTCGATGCCCAGTCCCCCTGAATCTACTCCCAGTAGCCTCTGTGGATGACCAGAGTTCCACCAAAGTGGCATACACCAAGAAGCTCTGACCACTGAAGACCAACTCACAGCGGGCCTTCTCAAGATGCCAATAATCTCCCATGCCTCAAATCATGGCTAATTATACTACTCAAAAGTAAAGTATACGATGAAGTACAGATGCTCAACAGTCCAGCTGGACTGGATGCAAATCAGATTGCATCACATATAACAAGGCCTTTCAAGGAAGTCTATGGGGGAGTGAGGGAAAGAAGCCAGGAAGGAGTGGGTTATCATCCTGCAGGCTGAAAAACAGACTAAAGCAACCCTACATGTAACTGTGAGGCTGCTAATAATCTCCCACACCTCTAATCGTGATGGAGAAGGCTCCAGTTACGACTACCTAGAAGCTGCGGCAGAGCCTCCAGGACTACAACTGCACACAAGCCAGTCTCAATGATAAAGATGGTGGCCTGCATCTCCACCTCATAGAATAGGTGATGTCTTTGACTCTCTGCCTGCCAGCAGAAAGCACACCAGGTGATGGGCCCAAGGCTGGGCTCCATGCAATGGAGTATAGTACAAGCTCCCTCCAAATCAACTGCGCAGCCTCACAAGAACATACAACTCGCTTGAAAACAAGTTGCAAGCACAATCAGGCTAATATAGAGAGCCAGATTGATGGAGATCAAAGCAATGGTAATGATTTCAAGGAAAATAACACGTCCAATATTGAGTTGTGTGACTAGCTTGAATACCCTGTTGATCTATGAAAGCCTGAATCACTTCATGTGTCCTCAAACTCAGCAAGAATTGTGCACCAAGAGAGTGCTAGACACACTACATTACACAACCTATGCAACATGCTTGACATATCTTTTATTATAATTCTCTCTTCTCTCATCTTTCAAGTAGTGTATATACACTCTTGAACTGTTCAATAAAACCTACTCAACCTGGCTTGAATTATCGTTTTGTCCGTATACATTTATGAGTGTTTCTAAATCCATTCTCATAAATCTCTCTCTCTCTCTCTCTCTCTCTCTCTCTCTCTCTCTCTTGTAACACAACTTCTCCTAGTATCTCAAGTTTCTCCTCATAGCACTAGACTTCCTTCACCTGCTTCTCCCTCAGGAAATGTTGTCTTGATGTACTATTCCTCACAAAGCAAAAGAGAAAACTGTGTCATAAGGAGACTCCACATACTAGATAAAAGCAGATCAAAATAGTTGACTTCACCACCTGGTAAAAGGGCTGTCATTGAGGCAGCCTTCATGTAATGCATGAACCACTTGCATTAAAACAGCAACTGCACTATTCTCCAGGGTGGGATATCCCAAACATGCATCTTTCTACAGTCCAAAAGAAGCATCCTTCTAAGTCCTTTAACCAACATCTACCTGAATTACTGACACTGGTAGCTGCTCTATTCTGTCAACTGAAGCACCATTTCGCCGAGTATTAGCATCATCCAAAGCAAGTAACATTTCATAGTCACCTCTGTCATGCAAATATAAGTCGTCAAATATCTGCATAAAACTTTGATAAATCCCACATTTTACTACAGTTGCTTGTAAAAAAAATAAGCGAGAGCACGGTTGAGAGAGAACTCATTGAAATCTCGATCAACTTGCTCCAACAAAGGAGATGTGCCTTGTAACGCAGACTCCAGCACTGCAAGGATGTCTAACCTCTGCAAAATGCAGATGGGTTTCAATAGAAAAAAATGGGCATGCCAGCTAGATTATAAGTCTTGTTACAAGAATTCCTAGAATAGCCAAAAACACACTGAGCACATTCACTTAAATATTTGGCAGAAATCACCAGAGTTATAACATCATCATCTTAGGTCAACGACTTTACAGTATCTAAATCGACTCCATCAGGAAAATGGAGATGACTTCCATCAATGTTTGAATCCCTTCCTCCCAGATGATAACCCCTCCTTTGTTGATTATGACTTCTATTTTGCATATTTCTTATGAGCCTTGATCTCGTAGACACAGAAGGGGACCTTGCAGACACAGAGTTTATTGAAGGCATAAACCTTTGCATCTGTCTTCTGACTGCTTGCAATGCTGAAACGTTTGCCTGTCAGGTTGTTCAAGAAAAGAGACAAACATAAGTCTGTTTGAGCAGAGGTGCACAGTAGCTCTTTCAATGAATTGGTATTTGATTTGTGATAAGTTTCAAATTACTATAACACATTCAAAGTTTAATGAAGCATCATATACAACTTGCTTTTCAATACCCATGCTCGTGCAATCATCTTTGGGTAGAAGAAGCACAAGTTTAATACAAAATATACACACACGACTCTTAGACCCATTAACATTAGCACCAAGCAATCCAATGAAAAAACCCATCTTGGAGGAAACACTTACTTGTAAAGTTACACAAACTCATGTACAAGTGTGAATTTATTCTATCAAAGAATAGAAAAGGAAGGGTGTGGGAATGAAGAGCACAAAGGCACAAGTACAGACAGGGAGTTAATCTAGATACATAGCAAAAGTCGAGATAGAGGCAGTCACTAAGTGTCATGTATGAGATGCTGTCATTAGGGTACCAAACCCAAAACCTAGACAATCGAGGGTTTCAATCTGCATAAGTTATTTGCCAACTAGACCACACTATATGCACTAAGAATAAAGACTTCTGCTAATAAACAACAAAACCTCGATAAGGCACTAGCACCTGCATGGCTGTCTAACAACAAGCATAGCTACAACTAGCTTATTGATGCTAGCTCAAATGCAAGTATCAGACTGAAACCACAGTCTATACTTACAAGATCCAACTTCAACAAGCAAGAAATCAACTTGATACAACTTGTTCAAAGTTTATCATCTGAGTACCTGTATGACAACTCTGCTAGTTATCTACCACCTGAGTGTGTGAACAGACCTGTGTGTGTGTGTGTGTGTGGTGGGGTTTTTTTTTTTTGGGTGTGTGATTTTACAGTTAGGGTTTGGGGTGAATCCCTAGGCCTATAATGACTGCCATATGCTTGTACGTTTTATGATGTTCCAGGTCAAGACCATGTGCCCCTCTCCTCAGTCTCTAGGCTAACGTATTGCATTTCTTTCACAAAAAAGAGAGTGAAGCATGCCATATAGAGGTTAAAGAATGTGACAACTCATGATCATGATGGCTTAGTGGCAAATCACTTTGCAATGCTTGTGATAATGCACCAATGTTGGCTTGTACTTTTAATAGGGCAGTTTGTGAGGGATTTCCAGCTAACTAGTCACACCATACGATTGTACTACTCATATCAGGGTGGTTTCATATGTTTAGTACCACACATTATGCATGGTATGGAATGTACACATAAATTTTAAGGATAGAATACGTTGTTTTGTATGTTCATTAAAAAAAATACATATAAAATTATATATAAAATCAGCTCACACACATAAAATGTGCAACTTAAAGATAGATTGTCATAAGGACTTCAAATTTGATGCTTTGCTTAGCATTTGATTAAGCATTAATCGATTGTGCATTAATCAATTGTGAAAATGTGAGGTGCAGATGTAATGTGCAAGTTAGTTATTTCACAATGACGACCCAAGGACCCTGAGAAATCAGTGGGTGTCAAAGGCAAAAGATGTGATTATTTGTACTTGACAAGTACTAGGTGGTAGCTGGTATCACATCTTGGCCTAGTAGATTTTATTAGCCATAAATGTCAATGGTGACATTAGGAACTAGACATTAATTAATTAATTAATTAATGCCCATCCAAGGACTTATAAATGCTCAAGGATACTTGGATGACAATTTGGCCTGGCCAATTTAATTGCTGGTTGATAAAATCATTTTTTTTAGAATGAACTCATAATAGAATTAGTTTTCAGAATTAATATTCTGAAAGTAATTTTATTGGGCTTGAAAAATGCATTTAGAAGGCTGCCACTTAGCAAAACTTGCCCATGCAAGTGAGGAAAAGACTATCAGAGGCTGTTCGAGCCTCATTCCAACATGATGGAGGTTGGGAGAGGAAGAGAGTGAGCTACTGCTTCAATTTTCCAGCCATTGGTGATCAGCCGAGTCATTGGAAGCTATTAGAGAGTTGCCCCTAGCTGGTCAAGAGGCCATTGAAGGCAAGTGACAACCCCTATAGGTTGTCTACAGGTAAGTGACAGCAGTTTTGGGCCCTACAAGGGCAAGTGACTACATATGGGGCTCTAGTTGATTGTGGGCTATAATCAATCAGTCATTCACAGCAGGGCAGGATTAAATTTCAGCCAATTTTGGCTATGAAACTCTGAAATTTCTCTCTTCAATTTCCTCTCTATTCTCTCGACTAATCCACAACTTCCCTCAAGAGATCTCAACCAATTTCAATCCCAACACGGTGAAATTGAAGAACGTCTGCTGCTAAATCCTAATTTACAGCAGAAATTAGGGTTCACAAGCCACCTTGTGAAGAATGCTCAAAATTTAGTGCCTAGTACTTGAAATTCAATAGCTAAAATTTGGGGATTTCAAAGAATGACAAGAGGCCAACCAATCAAAATTAAGTTTGGAGCAGAATCTATCTCAAAGAGCAAAGTGAAGGCCAATCCCCAAGCAAACCAAGGGTCAGATTGGTTTGAAAGGCTTACTCGTTGTTATGGATAGTAAGATGTATTGAAGATTGGAGGGGATCAAGCTGGACCTCATTGTACTTCAGCCTTTCGCAATAGAAGTTAAAGATAAACCGCAAGGGGCGCCAATTTAGGGGCCAATTGGGTATCCAATGTTCAAGATTAAGTGGTAACATTTACTATACCAACTGTCCACATAGAACAACTTGGATACCAACCAAGTAAAATAGTTTACCCTGCATGAACTATACCCTTATTGCCTCGTTCTATAGGATTATGAGCCTACTACTATTGATGAGGCTCTTGCACAGGATGTATGGCACTGTGCTATGCACAAGAAGCTCGATTCCATCGATCGTAATCAGATTTGGGAGTTGATTTTGAGTCTAAGGAAGCGGAATGTCATTGGTGTGAAATGGGTGACTGGGCTGATCTCTTTCCAAAGCTGATCTCTTTCCAAAGCTTTCATCTCAAGCTTCTATGGTTCATCGCATGAGTTCTTTGGGTCTTCAAACAATCCCACGATCAGAGAGAGGGTGCTAACCTATATTTTGTTAGTGTGTCATCTCTTGGTTGTGAGCTTAGTTAAGAGTCTGACAAAGATGGAGAGCCCTACCTATTTCAAACCATTCTGTTTTGTGTGCATTTCTTTTTAAGTGCGTTTAGGGTGTGTTCACACTGGCACTAGTTGTTTGCATTTATTTTTCAGTGGCTAGGGTGTGTATTCTTTGTGCAAGTCAGTTGGGATTTGTGCCAATTTTTTCGCAATCTATGCAGCTATATCAACATGATCTAGTGCCCTCACTGACAACTTGGGATGTATGCAAGGACTGATCAATCTGCCATTGCATTCAGCCTTCCATTCAGATTCAGTGCAAATGATCACTTCATTCTCTTCTCTCTTCCTTGTTAGAATTTGCTAATTCGCGGTGGTGCCCAATGTAATTTGTGTGGTGTGTGGACACTTAAAGAGGGTCAAAGTGAGGTGTGGACACCTTGTGTCTTAGAACTTTAATGTGGTGACACTAGGCCCTACAGTTAGTTAATTACCACTTCATTTTCTTCTCTCTTGTTAGAATTTGTCAATTCAAGGTAGTGTCCAATGTAATTTGTGTGGTGTATGGACACTTAAAGAGTGTCAAAGTGTGGTGTGGACACCTTGTGTCTTGGGACTTTAATGTGGTGACACTAGGCCCTAGAGTTAGTTAATTTCACTCTAGTTAGTGTGTGGAAGGTTAGTCACGTCAATCATAGAACTTTGTTGTACTTCTATCTAGTACTTGGCAATCAATTGTAATGTTGGAAGAGAACTCCCACTCTCTCTTCTGCTCTCATTCTCACTATCTTTTTTTTTTCGTAGTAGGTAATTGTATTAATTATGAAAAAAAGTTCCAAGACTACAAGACTACAAGATGCACAATGGCTCTAGGCCATCATGCATAAACCATATACAACAAATTCAGCAAAAGAACAAGAGTGCAAGAGGCACACCGGAGCTAGACGAGCCACTTCACAAAGGATCAAGAGTCTTGACAAGATTTTATGGCATGGGCCTTGGCCTTTGCTGCCAATGTCTCCAATACACCATCTTCAAAGAAGTCTCCCGATACCATGAAGGGATTGGATCGCTAATGTTTGGCCCCTGAGGAAGAAGGCACATTTGCAAGATGGAAGATAGAACTAAGATACTTGCAATCCCATGAAGTGATGACTCTACCAATAGCATCAAAGGCCAACTAGGCTAGAGGGCCACAGGTGCATGTCAATGATTGGCTATTGTCTCTCATTTCTCTCTCCTCCATAGCTAGATCTCACATTTAGTATCCATAGTATCTCGAAACACTGTTTCGGCAGCTCCGAAACGGACCGGCCGTTTTGGACTGGGGCAGACCACCGTTTTGTGATCCTACGGCCCGTTTCAATGCTAGCTATCCAGCGCACCAAATCACGATTTGAGTCCGGTTCCAGGCTTCAATATAGACGGCATCGTGTTCACTCTAGCTCCTGCCTCCCCTCGGACCTCCAGCTCCCACCTCCTCCTGAGTCCTCCCCTTCTTCCTCTTCCTCTTCCTCTTCTTCTTCTTCTTCTTCTTCTTTTTCCTCTTCTTCTTCCTCTTCCCATAATCCATTCCCTTCTTCTTCTTCTTCTTCTTCTTCTTCTCCCCCTCGCCCTCCCCCTCCCCCTCCTGCTCCCTTCTTCTTCTTCTTCTTCTTCTTCTTCTTCTTCTTCTTCTCCCCCTCCCCCTCCCCCTCCTGCTCCCTTCTTCTTCTTCTTCTTCTTCTTCTTCTTTTTCTTCTTTTGCTTCTGCTTATGCTCCTTCTCCTTCTCCTTCTGCTTCTACTTCTCCTTCTTCTCCTTCTGTTGCTGCTGCTGCTGCTGCTGCTCCTCCTCCTCCTCCTCCTCCTCCTCCTCCTCCTCCTCCTCCTCCTCCTCCTCCTCCTCCTCCTCCTCCTCCTCCTCCTCCTCCTCCTCCTCCTCCTCCTCCTCCTCCTCCTCCCTTTGCCCAATATTGCCATCTTGATATCTCAACACGTCACGGGGCACAAGGGCCAATCTTGAGGGCGGCATGTCCTATTCATAGCAAGAAAGTATTTACAAGATAGCCGGAGGCATAGCAAGGGACTTTGTCACAGGTGGAGAGTGGAGCTATCAATGCACTACGACACAGCTCATTCTTCTTCTTCTTCTTGCTTCTGCTTCTTTCTTCTTGCTTCTGCTTCTTCTTGCTTCTGCTTCTTCTTGCTTCTTTCTTGTTGTTTCTTATTCTTGCTTCTTACTTCTTCTTGCTGTTTCTCCTTCTTGCTTTTGCTTCTACTTCTTCTTGCTTCTCCTTCTCCTTCTGCTTTTTCTGCTTCTCCTTCTTCTTCTTCTACGTCTTCTTCTGCTTCTGCTTCTTCTTTATCTGCTTCTCCTTCTGCTTCTTCTTGCTTCGTCTTCTCCTTCTTCTGCTTCTATTGCTTTTGCTTCTGCTTTTTCTTATGCTTCTGCTTCTGCTTCTTCTAAGTCTGTTGTTGTTGTTGCTTCTTCTTCTTCCTCTTCCTCTTCCTCTTCCTCTTCCTCTTCCTCTTCTTCTTTCTTCTTTCTTCTTTCTTCTTTCCATAATCATCATATCATGGCGCCGGACCCATATTGGAGACACGTCACTCCAATCTAGGGATACGAGGGCTCTAGCGGATCAAAACAGTAGCGGTGTAACTATTGTGAATTGGAGAAATCATGGAGCGTAATGCACATAAAAGACCACTTGGCATGCATTCCCAACAAAGACATCAGGCCTTGCACAAATATATTGGCAGAAGTGACAGTAAGTCTCTATCTTTGGCGCCGAAAGCGTATGGGTATTGAGCTAGAAGAGGATGAATCCTCTCATCCAACACCACACCGGGCTAATGAAACACAAGTGAGGCAAAGAGAGGCTAGCAGGCCTAATGGCGCTAGCCAAATTGGAGGTGCCAGTGGCCCATCAAAAAAAAGTGCATCCATATCCGTATCGAGTCCAAGTGCAAAAAGAACCTCGTTGCCATCTTCTAGTAGTGGTGGGCAAAAGGACTCCTTGCATGGTGCAAGTGTCCATGCAAGACTTCAAAGGCAAGCAATTGTGGAGACAGCTAAGGAACTCACACGCTTATTTATTCGGTGTGCTATCCCTTTCAATATGGCCACTACACATCAATGAAAGAAGACAAATTAGGGTCGTAAGCTGCATAGGGTGTGAGTGGGAAGGCCCATCCGCAAATGCATTACGCACACAAGGGCTTCGAAAGGTGAAAGCATCCATAGAGACTCAATTGGAGCCCTTGAAGGAGACATGGATAAAATATGGATACACAATATTATGCAATGGATGGTCGAATATGCACTGAAGGAATGTTTACATTGTTTTGGTGTCTTCAATTAAAAACACCATGTTCATTAAGGCCATCGATGCCTCTGCCTTACGCCTTACCATCACAGGTGCTTTTATTTAGGAGTCCAAAATGTAGTGCAAGTGGTGACAAATAATAGAAGCAATTGTGTGTCTATGAGACGATGCTTAAGGAGGAGTTTCCTAGCATAGTATGGACTCCATGTGCATCCCATTGCCTTGACTTGCTTATTGAAGATGTTGGGCAAATATATTGGGTGGATGACATTTTCAAGATGGCAACAAGCATGGTAAAATTTGTGAAAAAGAGGCCATCCATCACAAGCATGTTTCAAGCTAATAGCACACTTAAGCTATTAAAGCCCTCTACCACTAGATTTGATGAAACCAACCTTCCTTCCGTGGATGGGTGGTAAATCCTTGATTACAACTTAATTACAACAGCAAACAATTAACACAAATTTGAAAATACAAATTTATCTACACCCAATTGGCCCCAAAATTGGCGCCCCTTTCGGTATTTCTTTAGCTTTATTGAAAAAATGATTTACAATGGGATTCTTCCAATCCCTTTCAGTATTTCAACTCCCCTTCTTGTCCAAAGTGACCAGCAAGTCTTCAATCTATTTTGCCCCTTGATTCGGGCACTTAATTGGCCTTCACCCACTTCATGGACAATGAAAATGCCCCAAATTCAATGGCTAGCTAGTCTTCCACCTGAATTCAACTGAAATTCACCTTCAGACCTTGTTAAATCCAAGTCTTGGAGCTTCCAATTTCTGACACGCTTCCCAAG
This sequence comes from Lygodium microphyllum, assembly GCF_053477565.2. NCBI lineage: Eukaryota > Viridiplantae > Streptophyta > Polypodiopsida > Schizaeales > Lygodiaceae > Lygodium > Lygodium microphyllum. Next base: position 34,417,110 of record NC_141161.1, read on the forward strand.
GCTGTTGCTAAACCCTAATTTCTGTTGTAAATTAGGACTTACAGCAGAGAAATTTGCAATTTCTCAACCTCCAAGGGTCCAAATGCTGAGATCTTCGAAGCAAGGCTGTGAAATGGGTAGGAGATGAGAGGGAAAGCTGTAGAGAGAAAAATTCAGAGTTTTGTCGCGAAGAATGACTAAAAATCAGTCAAATGCAACTGTTGCCCTACCACAACAACTTGTAGATGCAAAGTACTGAAAAAAATCAATCAATTACTGCTGCTGCTCCATCTCAACACCCTGTAGATACTATCACATGCTGTTGATTGGTCTTTTCTTGCCCTTGGCTACCTCCAAAGGTCCTCCAATAGCTGCAAATCAGACCAGCAGCCTCCCCTCCCTCTCTCTTGCAAGCTGAATTTATAGAAATGTCTCTCTCCAGCCTCTAAAGACTTTTTTCAATCTTGCATAGGCATTTTTCACAAGTGGCAACCTTCCCAAATGGTTTTTCCAACATTTTTCATGATTAAATATTAATTTTCAGCCTTAAAATATTGAAAAGTAATCTAATAATTATTTTGGTGCCCTGAAAAATAATCTCACTAGCCAATAATTAAATTGGCTAGGTAACTTCCATTCCCGAGTGTCTCTACGCCATCTTTGAACATCAAATTGACATTAGGTACCATTAAACGCCACTTCTCTAGTGTCCCAACTGACACTTATGGCCAAATGGATAACCTAGACCAACAATTGGCACCAGATACCACCAAGTACCTATGCGGCATAACTTACAGCAACTTTTGCCTTTGACATCCCGTGGTTTCTTCGAGTCCCGGACTCATAAATTTACTTTAACCCCAGTTGCACCTCACCTGTGCAACATTTACTTAATCATGTGATTAGAAATCAATCCACATGTTAAGTGAGGTTTCAAAATTACATGTCCTCGTGGCATTTGCTTATATGTTTATTGTATTGGAGAGTTTGATACGGGTCCATCCATATTTGATACAGACCATTGCATGCCAGGAATGGCTTGCATGAAGAGAGAGAATCTCCAAAGACTCTTGCTTTTAGGCACAATATTTTAAATGAGTTGGTGGGTTGAGGCAAAGGCATTGGTGAAAAGTCTCACTCTTATTTACATTGTATTGTGCATCAATGATATGAAGAGAAGTACTTTAGGACTTCTATATGAATATATGGATAAAATTGGCGAGACCTTGCCTCGCAACAGCTTTTTGCCCCAAGATACGTAAGTTTTTGTTTAACTTTTACACATGTAATTATTTGGTATAAATGACTCCTTGATGATTGATCATTATTCTAACTTCTAAGTCTTTAACTTATGTTATCTATGATCTATTATCCTTTGCTTGGAAGGTTTGATGAGATTCGTGTAGTATGGAATGCACGATGAAATTGGTTCCATTAACCAATCCATGTTGTCGCACATATCCTGCATCCCCTTTGGCGCAGCAAGGAGTAGTTTACTAGCGAGAAGTTAAGAGGGCTTCATGGAGTACATGAGGCGCCTCAAAAGGAATGATATAGATATGATGAGGAGAGTAGAGAATATCTATTGGTATTCTGCGATCATTCTCTTCATTTTGACCACCCACGGCTAGGCTTCGAGAGACACAGCTTCAGCTTGTCTCTTAGTGAGAGAAATACGACAATTGTGCTCCTACTTTGGTATGTGACTGGTGACTTTTATATTTTGAATCTTGATTATCTAATCCATTATGCAACCTAGGTAACAGATTCTATAATCTATTGCCAACTTAAATGTTGATTTTGCGACTTACATATTAGCAATTGCCAATTCCTTAACCTCAATCTCTTAAATTTGAATAGAAACGCATTGCCATTTAGCTCCTCTCGTAAGATTGTAGTTCAGAGCCCGTTGAGAGGAACTGGAGCATATGGGCCCTCTACCACACCAAAAAGAGTAACAAGCTCATAACTGCCCAACTGAAGCGTTTAGTGTTTTACCATTGCAATCTCCAGCTTCTTGGGAGGACCGCTCTGTTCCCTGAGCCTTCACAAGTAAATTGGTAATAATTAGTATTATATATATAATTAACTTTTTAACCTTGAGTCCTTGACACTTGACATTGCTAATTTGCTTGGAAGTTGAATTGTAAATTGTGATATGTATAAACATTGAACATATTGAATCTCCTCTCATATTATATATCTTTACTCGTTCACCTTTACATGTGAATGTTGACAAGGTTGATATAAAGAAGGTACGTGACATTCCACAGATACCACAAGAGAAGCAGGATATCTACTCCATGCTCTATGAAAAGCTATTGGCACCAATGCATAAGACTCGTGCACAGAGAAGGGATAGAGTGAGAGTCACACATGGTTATGCATCACAGGCAAAGTCTGAGCCAGAGTCTGGGGATGAGGCTTAAACCGCTTCATCAACTTCTTGATCAAGGTTCTCAGAGTCGGACGAGGAGATGGTGTATAGATTCTCAGAGTCTAGATGAGTCATAAGTCATGACTCGTGATATACAGTAGTCAATTTAGCAGTGCAGAGTCCAAACTACAGTTGCCAGTTGTTAATTGATACTGATACTTATAGTCTCACTAGACTTTGGAGTTTTGACAGATTATTCACATGATATAGTTACATGTATCATTGTATTATTATGCATCTTGATTCTTGTTTCATTGTTCTTGATGTCAATCTTCACTGCTCTTTAGATCATAGATTATTCATGAGTCATAAATTCTAATTCATTTTGTTGCCTTAAGTTTTGAAAATTAAGTCTTAATTGTGTTAAGTTGTCTTAGGTTTGAACCATTGAGTCCTCAGCCTTGACTCCTTAATCTTCACTCATGAGTCGTGACATATGTAATGAATCATGATTTCAATCATATGACATCAAGACTTAAAGTTTTGCATGAAAGTTGGGTACATGTTGTTATAGACATTGCTATATTTACATACCCACATAATACTGTATTTATTTTAGCGTACAATTTGAAAAGTTGTTTTCCCATTTTCAAAATTTGGCCAAAACTCCAAAACTCTGGTGTCGCAACGCGTAGGGTTAAAGATTACTACAAGGGTTTAGCAAGAAGAATGTATGGGGGTTCAAGAGCTTAGACTCCGGAGATGGTAGAGATAAGAGAAGGGTTGAATGTTTCAAGCTAAGTTCTTGAAGATAAGAGACAGCATGGTGAAGGTAGATTTAGGGAGAGGAGTAAGCAGAAAAGAAGGGGTTTGAAGAAATTGAAGACATAGAAAAATACTCGAAAAAAAGAATTAGAAAATGTAAAAAAATACTAACAGAGATGAAGCCTATCAATTTCTTTCACCATTATGAAAAGATATAACTCTAATAGACAAAAACATCTATAAAATAATACCTTCCTCTATGCTGCTCAGATCACCAATCTGATGCTTCTATTGGCTCCGAAAGTGGGGTAAAATACTAGCACACCTGACTAGAATTCTACCAGATCGCTCCTTCATCTCCCCCTTCGGAGTGTTGTTCACTGTCTGAAAACAGCGATCGCGCATCGCACGATTTCGTCAATCTCTCTTTTTACATAAAATCCTCTCAAATTGGCTAAAAGCTACATGCTTTCTTTTACATGTCATCCTAATCTAGAAGTTGTCTATAGTTTTATGGATTTTTACAAGAGATAATATCTAGAATATCAAAAATTCGCTAAAAACTTGTTGCAAAAAATCTAATATTTTGAACCATGGATACTAACACTAATGCCTAAAGTGGCATTGGCTCTCTAAATCTAAAAGGAAGCCACACTCTAGATTTTTTTACACGGTGTCCACGTAGCGGCACGACATCCATCCCCTCCTAACCTGCACATCCTCTGACATGTGCCAAAGTCTTACGGATTTGCAATGTCATAAGAAGTATCTTCTCCCATGTCAATGTTTTCATCTTTTGCCTCTTCTTTTTCCTCTATGTCTCCATACTCTTGAATTATATTCAAGTCTTCTAACTCATATGTTGAACTTTCTCTTCGTTTGAAGAGCTTGATTCTTTTTCCAGCTATGGGTATCTTTATGCTAGTCCCATCCAATTCAACCAATGAATATGTGGCATTGTCATGAATGACCTTTACTATATACGGGTCAAACCAACGCTTTACTATCTTCCTAGAAGCACTGTATTGATTGTCTAGGCTGCTATCATAGACAAGCACCCAATCATTTTCTTAAATTGCTCTTGGCCGAAGTCGATGTCGCTTATCAAATATTCTTTTGTTATTTAGTCTTGTTGTCTTTAGCTTCTCAATAGCTGCTTGAACATCTTCAAGCCTTCTTTCTAGCTACCATATGCGCAAAGTTAGCAACTCTTCTCTATCGATGCCTTCCTCCCAAGGTAGAAGACTCTGTGAGAATAGATTCTTCAATTGGCATAATTGGTCGTTGTCCATGCATAAGTTCAGCTTGCATATAGCCAATCACTGAACTGTGAGTAGTCCGGTCAGACCATAATACAAAAGGTAGTATTTTAGGCCATTCTTTGATCTTTCCTCTACAAGACTTTGCTAGAGCTTTGAGAATAAGTTGATGACCTCTCTCTCTTTCCATTGCCTTCAGGATTATAGATTGATGTCAAAGCCAACTTGATACCCAATTGAGCAAAGAAGTTACGTGCCTCATCAGCATCCAACTCTCCTCTATCTTCAGTTGCTTTACCCACACAATCACAACACATATTCAAGCAAAAAACGACAAACATCTTGAGTGGTCTTGGTTCTTAAGGCTTTGCCTTCAACTTAATTGGTTAGATCCTCTCTTGCAAGCACTAAATATCGCATATTCCGTATTCTTGTAGGCATGGTTACAATATCAATAATCCATCTATAATGTATAGACAAGGGATAAGTTGGTTGTAACCCATCTCAATGCTTGACCATAGAATACATTTGACACACATAACAGGTTTCAACAAAATGTGCTATGTCCCGATACATGTTTTGCCACAATATTTTTCTTTGACTTTACTAAAGGTTCCCCATATGCCTCTATGGCCAGCCCACAAGCTTTCATGAAATTCCTTCATTACCTCTTCCTGCAATCTTTTGTTACCTAAAACTCGGACAGGCGCTCCTTTCTTCTTCTTTGTGTGCTTCCATAGATGTCCTTCTTTATAAAAAAAGCCATAAGCTTTCCCCTTGATATGCTTGAACTCTTCATCAGTCCAAGTCTCCTTTTTCATTGTGCTCAAATATTGGCCAATCTTCAACCAATCTTCTTCAAGGAAATGAACTAGAACTTGAGCAATGCAATGAGCATACTGGCTTCTAGTTGACCACCCTATTGTTTTCAGCTTTGGACCAGTATATGCAGTAACTGAAAATGTATTTTTAGCAGCCATGGAATGAAATTCAGGAAGTATAATTCTTCAACTTCATCTTCTTCCATCAGCTCTTCTTCATTGCCATATCTTGCACGTGATAGCATGTCAGCAACTGGATTCGTCTTTCTTGCAATATGCTTTAATTCGGGGTTGAGAGATTTAATATATACAATCCATCTTAGCATAGCAATGTCGGGTGTAGAGCAGTGGGCAATCATGCCCAAGAGTGAAAGACAATCAATTTCTACCACTACGGAAGCACCTGTAAAGTATTCACAATCACAACCTTCATGCTGCTACAACTCCCCATAATTCCCTTTTTACTTGTGCATACCTTCTTTAACATTCATTGAGAACTTTTACTCCAAAACGAATTGTATACATGTTACCTTCAAGATCCTCTTGGCCAACAGCTCATCCTATCCCAATGAGACTTGTATCCACAGTAAGGATGATAGGTTGACCATTTGAATAATCAGCCCTTTTGAGAGAGGGGGTTGAAATTAACAACTTCTTTAATTTACGCATAGTGAGAGTATGCTCATTACCCCAACAGAATCTTTGGCCTTTTCTTAATAATTGATAAAGATTTTCAGCTACATGAGCAAAATGTGGTGTCCATATGAGATAGAATACGCATGCGCCAAGAAATCTTTTTACTTCTGAAATATTTGTGCATTTTTCTTGCATTCTACTGATGGCATCTATCTTGATTGGCAAAGGTTTGCATCCATAGGGGCCACATAGATGACCGACCACTAGGACTTCTTCTATTCCAAAAATCGACTTAGCTCCAAAAAGGGTAAGATATACCTCTTCTAGCCTTGTTAAAATCCTATCATAATCATGAATATGGTTAACTAGAAATGTCCTGCAACCATCTTCGTCAAGCTCCTCATTCTCTTCATTGACTTTACATCCCTTAATAGGTACATCATCAAGAAATAGAAGAGTAAGTTGTGGAATAAAGTCCCTTAAGACTTTGTGCATGGCATTCATCATATAGGCTATGGAGTTTGTTGCACCTTGTGGTAGAGTGCACATGCGGACCAATCCAAGAGGTGTCTTCATTATGGTAATGTCTCGGCTTTCTAATGAAAGCTGAAATTAGTTATATCTTGAATATAGGTCGCCCATAGAATAAATTGCTCTACCTACAAAAGCTTCAATAAATTCGTCAACAATTGGACCCGAACCAACATTTCGGATTGTGGCACAAATAACAGGCTGTAGATCTTGAATGAATCGTAAAGATCCATTTTTCTTCGGCACGGTAAACCATCAGTTTGAGTAAGGTGCTGAAGAAGGTTCCAAAATCTTCATTCTAATCTTCTCATTTAGAAGTTTCAATAATTTGGGCAAATGCACCTTTGAAACAGGAATAGGCTTGAGATTCCAAGGCACATGTGGGATCGTAAAAATAACCATAAGAGCCACAATATTTGGATCTACACAACCTATTTCACTTAGCTAAAATGCAAAAGCTTTTCCATGTTTCATTAGCATTTGCATAAAAGAGCATTTGTTACCTGGCGAAAGAAAAGAATTTTCACCTATTTTGAGCTCTTTTATACTTTCAGATGTGAACTTGTGACCAATGTTGAATCGATCACGAAGACTTGGCTGATTTGCTGCCCTATCAGCCAGCCCTTCGCTTTCAGAAGACGTGGGACTGCCACAGGCTTGACTTTCTTATCCACTGTCTTGTATTTTGTCTCCACTTGCACTTCAGCCTTGTTGAGTAAACCAATGTTTTCCTACTCAACAAATTCTTGAATTGTTTGATAAAAATCCGATGTACATACTTCTATGGATTGATTTTCAGCCTGATTTTCTATATGAGCAGCTGCATATATTTCAGTCAATGTGTCAATAGTAATCAGTCCAAAAAAAATGCCCGAAATATCTTCATTTTCAACCATCATCATGTCATAAGTTTTCAGCTCCCTTTTTACATGACATAAGTATTTTCTTTCAGCTTTAGTCATGGCTGGAAGAGACTTATAACAACCCATACTATTGGCTGTACATACATACAAATTTGCTAGAGAGAGTTTCTGTAGCATGAGGAGATTCAATCTTTTTACATGACGCACTTCCATAGCCTCCTTTTATAGCAATGCAACCCGAAAACCCTTGAATTCTCGGGCATTAGGAGGCACAGGATAATCACGCAGTCGATCTCTGTTTCGATTATGGTTAACATATACAGTAAAAAATTCGGCATCTCGTTCATTATCCTTGCTTCGGATTCAAACGTAAGAAGAACCATCATCAAGAGCTTTTGTTTCCAAGCAGACTTCAGAAATGTAAGATTGCCCAAGAATGATAGGGTAACTACAAGAGTCTTAAACAAAAAATTGTAAATTGTCTTTTATGTCTCCAATAGTTACCTGCACATTAGGACATGCAGCATATAACTCTCCACAAGAGTTGCTTGCAGCTCTCATTCGCCAACCTGGATCAACATCTATGGACAATCCACCACTTTCACAGAGACTCCTTGCCATGACATTTATCTCCGAGCCATGGTCTAAGAGTGCAATACATGGTGTTTCTTTTTCTCCAATTTTGACGACTATCTCTGTTGTTGCTCTTGCCCAATGCGTACGGGAGTAGTGACTGCTTGGAATGAACCGAGCCTCTTCCTTCTCATGCATGTGCTGTAGACGACCTTCTTGAGAGGTGGGCTGCCCAACTAGTTTGGACCAGCCGACCATTACATTTTCAGTTTCACTTCTTTAATTTTTGCATTCATGCTTTCTTTATCTTTAGCTTCAATTGCTGCAATTAATTTTTTAACTACTTCAAGTCGAATTCCTTGTGAGATCAGCTTCTCTTCATCCTGCACAAAAACTCGAAGAACTTGCAAAAAAGCATGCACTGTTTCTTCAACTTCATCACCAACATATTGCCTTTTCCTTTTGATTACATTAATAATTACATCATGGAATTCACGTTTGGCAATTCCAAGAATTTCGCCTAAGGTGAATTCAATTTTGAATTCCTAGAATTTGTTCTTCTAAAACTCGTTTGAGATCAGTTGCAGATTCTATGTCAGACTGCAATTTATAGCCTAGCTACTTGCCTTTCTTCTTTCCTTCGGTCTTCTTTGTTTGTGGCACATCTTCCATCTCTTAATCTGGGATTATATTTTCAGCAAGCTTTGGTTGTTTAGGTGTTCTTCTAGTTAGCCGTTTCGGAGGGCCAGAAGAGGAAGGCCCTGATTCATCTTCTCTTCTTCTCTTTTCTTCAATCAAGACTTCTTTATGATTGACGTCAGTCAAATGTGCAAAGGCGGAAAAAAAATCTATCGGTTCTTTCCAACCAGTTATTCCTCAAATGCATTGATTGGCATTAGCCAAATCTTCTTTAGCTGCTTTACCATGTTCCATTTGATCTAGTGCCTACATCCATACTTTAGATTACACATTAGCTTTACATGCTTTCAAACTTGATTTAATTGGCTCAATTTGCAGCCCATAGGTAGCTACATCAATTGCTGCATAGGCATTCTTTACAGCTAAATCTTCTAATCTTTTCTTCATTCCACCATTGCCAAAATTTGGCTCCAATGTAAAACCAGTTTCAGCTACATGAATTTTTTTGTCTTTGCAAAAGACGAGCTTCTGTGCTTTAACCTCACGGAAGGCAAAACACTCCCTCTTGTCATGTTGTTGGCTGTCACACCAAATACAGCGCCTCTTAAAGCCTTCTCTCATGGGTCTTTGAGTTGATGAACGTCCTCGTTCTTCAACTTTGACATCCAACTTCTCCACCTTGGAACTAATTTCTGTAAGATTCAAATGAAAGTCACGCATACATTTAATGAGTTCATCCATGACATTATTTTTAGAAGAAACAGAAAAAGAAAGAGTTGGTTGATTAGTCAAAGGAATAGGGGATTTTGAAGATGGAACAAGCTCCATCAATGGAGTTGTTGAAGTTGAAGTAGAGCCCAATCTTAGTCGAATCCGCTCTCTTCGAGCAATCGTGTTAACTGCATTAGTAACATCTGTCCATGCAGTCTTGACTTTTAATTGATTAGGTAGGTTCTTCTAGGCCAGCAAGCTTCTCTTGCAAAATGGAATCTGCAGCCTTAAGGAATAATTCAATCTTCTGACCTTTCATACTTTATAGGTCTTCAGCATCAAGTTATCCAAATTTACTTTTAAATTCATGGTATAAAGCTGTTGTTTGTTGGGTTTCTCAACCCAATCAATAAAACTTTTCTTCGTCATTAGGCCAGAGTCTTCTAAGAAGAATTCTTCGCGTAGGGCTTTCTTGAATACAGCTGAATCCGCATCTTGCTGAAAAAGACCATGGATTCTCTCTTGAAGACCATGCTTGACTAATTTCGTAAAATAGCGACTCCATGCATGTTGTGATACACCAAAGAAAAGCATTTTTTCAACATACAAGCGAATAAAAACAAAGACATTTTAACCATTAAATTGTTTTTATTCCCGTCCAACTTCCTCTAGGGCCTTAATAGATGTGGAATCAATCTTCTCTTCGTCTTGCCTTTGTTATTGTTGTTGTAACATTTGGATTTGTTGTTGCTGAGTCTGCTGCAGTATGCGCACCAATTGTTATAGAGTATCTCTTGAAAAATCGTCCTTCTTGGAAATTCTCTTACACCGACTTTCACGTCGGGTTCACCAATGTCGCAGCGCGTAGGATTGAAGGTCACCACAGGGGTTTAGTAAGAGAAAAATATATGGGGGTTCAAGAGCTTAGACTCCGGAGATGGTAGAGATAAAAGAAGGGTTGAAAGTTTCAAGCTAAGTTCTTGAAGATAAGAGACAGCAGGGTGAAGGTAGATTAAGGGAGAGGAGTAAACGGAAGAGAAGGGGTTTGAAGAAATTGAATACGTAAAAGAATACTCAAAAAAAGAATTAGAAAATGTAAAAGAATACTAACAGAGATGAAGCCTGTCAGTTTCTTTTAACATTATGAGAAGTGTAACCGGCCTATTCACTGGGAAGGGCGGTAGTGTACAACCAAAATAAATAAATGCTTTCACCCAATTTAACAATCGCCCACTTTACCTGAACTTAAAGACACAAAATTAAGAAGACATACAGGAAGCTAGAATGCTCCGGTTGCAAGACATGCACCTTGTTGGCCCCTAAGTTAGGCGCCCCTTGCGGTATTTCTTTATTTTTAGAAAGAGAGAAATTACAATGAGCTGTCTTTCACCAATTCTGGGTGAAATTTGGCAACATAACAGTACAATTACTGACCCAAAACAAGCTGGCCAGGAGGGGAAACTCTGCCCAAGTCTAAAACTTCTGGTTGAAGTGCAGAATTGACCATTTCAGCCTGCTGAATTTACTGGTTCAGACCTGTTTTGATACCTGTTTACAACTCATACTGTTCCCTATACTATTCAGCCCACTGTAATTACTGGTTCAGACCTGTTCTGAAACCTGTTTTCAGTTCATACTGCTCCCTGCACTGTCCTGCATCATCTGGGCCAAGTGCCCCTTGACTCTGACATCAATTGGGCTCCGAATTAACCTCTGAACAATCCAAAAACAGTACTGATTCAGTGCTGTTTCAGACACTTACTTGGTGAGGTTACCACCCTCACCTGTCCCTGCTGGGACAGCATACAACTGCTCCTGCTCCTGGAGAAAGGAGGCTCTTGCCTCATGCAAAAACAGCATATTCCCACACAGCTGTACCTGAATCAAAAGAAAGGCCCTTGATTCTACAACATAACCATACTGTCAGGGAGAGAAAGAGAGAGAGTAGGAAGCAAGCTCAAGCCTCTGTGCATCATAGGCAAGGTAGACCAGCTCTCCATCTGCAGGAAATCTCCCTTTCACAAAAAATGAGTCCCCCATGCATTGAAACTCGTTTTTGTGCTGCCCTCTCTCCCTCTTTTGGGAATTTATCCCCAAATTGTGACACATGGCATACATGTAACAATTTTCCCGTTTAAACCTTTCGGTCTAAAATTCTCCATCCTCAATGCAGAATTTGACCTCGGCACAGACCAAAAGATTGATCCTCCTGCAAAAACGAAGATAATGACGCGAACTGATTCTGAGGTCCAAAAATAGTAACTCCCTAAATTTTAGGAGTTGCTTCCATTGCATCCCACTAGTCTTCTGACCATCTTTGCAGACTATGGCTACATCCAGATTTGCAATGTAGCTCAACTGAAAGTGAATTTCCACTGATGACCCCACATGGACTAATTTCTTGCAGATTTGTCCATCTTCACTTTGAACTAGTCTCTTCTAGGCTAGTTTTTCAACACACTTGTCCATATACACTTTCACAAGTCTCTTCCAGGCTTGTCAATCTACAGTGCCATCAGTCTCTTCCAGACTTGTACTGGACCTTAACTGTCCAGTCTTGAATCACTAGACATTCCTGTCCGTTTCACATACTGGCCATGCAACTCAGGCATTTAGATTTCAAAAGGGATCCTTCCAAAAAGAAAAACCAAATAAAGTATGTAATAAAGAAATCAACAAAAAGGTAATAGTTGTCACAATCTTGTGACATACCTCCCTCTCGAAATCGCAAACGTCCTCGTTTGCATGAATGTTATACATGCTTCCAGCTAACCCAGTGAACTTACACCTGACAGCACATGTACAACACATACATGCTATCAGTCAACATTGTGTACTGAACACACTGTTAACACATGTATGTTCTAACTATGAAACATGGCAAACTATCATCATGTGACTCCACATCACTGTTTCCAGATATAGTGGCCGGTACACCACAATGATATTCCCATAGTGGCAAATTCTCATTTGATGAGTCCACATCACCCTGACTAGAGATCTAGTGGCCGGTACATCAAAATGATATCCCCACTAAGACAATTCACAAAATACATGCCCGATCGAGTAATCATTGTTACAACATGTATTCAATTCAATAGAAGTAAAAACTGTATTCTTGCAAGCAATACTTACTTCTTAAGCATTGAGAAAACCATATGGACACAATAAGTGTTTACCTGTACAAAATCTGTTTCTGTACATAATTTCTTTCTTAAGCAATTGTCACTTTGACAATCTATTTCAGCTTAGAGATACAAGGGGTTAAGGTAGGTTGCAAGCGAAATGCTTCAAGATAAAGTTCCAACACATTAGGTGACTCTGCAAGTTCACCTTCATCCATCCACTTAGCATCTATACCTGGATAGTTCTTGAACTTAACCAAATACCTTCTAGCAACCTTGCCTTTCACTTTCCTTTCCTTGTGTGCCAGTACCTGTTCTGGAACAAGAATTTCATCAAGTTCCTCAACTTCGGGCTGTTCCTCAACTGGCATATCTTATGGCACATCACCCATATAAGGTCTAAGAAGACTTACATGGAAAGCATTATGAATCTTCCAATTGTCAAGCAATTTCAGCCTATAGCTGACATCATTAATCTTCTCTGTTACTTGAAAAGGCCCATAGTATCGCATACTAAGTTTACTGAAAAGACTTTCCTTGCCTTTCCGCTTCTTTAAGCGTGCCTTTTCAAACCGCAACAGTACCCAATCACCAAGTGAAAATATCAATTCATGACGGTGATGATCAGCAGCTTTCTTTTGCTTTGCCTGAGTCCTTTCAAGGGCATGCTTAACTTTCTGATACATTTCACCTATACTCTGCACATACTGATCTGCCTGAAAGATCTTATCCTTTGTATACAAAATGGGAGGAACCTTTTTACCACCTTCAACAATTTCAAAAGGGGCTTTGCCTGTTGACGAATGCACAATATTATTGTATGCATACTCGACCAAAGGCAAATACTGCTCCCACTTTGACTTGTGCTCTAACACATAGCACTTAAGCAGATCCAAGACAGTAGAATTTGCCTCTTCTGACTGTCCATCAGTCTGTGGATGAAATGACGATGAGAACTTAAGCGTTGTGCCCATGTTCTCAAATATGCCTCTCCAGAATAGACTTGTCATCCGTGGATCACGGTCACTGACAATAGACTGTGGCATACCATGATACTTGAAGACATTGCACATAAACAAACGTGCCATCTGATCCGGTTTCATCTTCTTCCTGACAGGAATGAAATGAGCCTGTTTGCTAAACCTGCAAATAATAGTCCATATCCCATCATTTCCTGTCTGTGTCCTTGGAAGATCAAAGATAAAATCCATAGCTATGCTTTCCCATAGTTTATCTGGAATAGACAATGGCTGTAAAAGCCCTGGTGCTTTTTGCCTATCACACTTGATCTTCTGGCAAATCAAACACTGCCGCACAAAAGCATCCACATCTCTTCTCAAAGTAGGCCAATAAAAGAATGTCTCTACTGCTTTGACTGTTGCATCAATACCACGATGCCCTGCATACGGTGAAGAATGACTCTCTGTCATAACTTTCCGTCTCAATGGCATAGTCACACATAGTCTACCATGCATCAACATGAAACCATCCTTGAGAAGATAATGCTCATGATGCTGTCCATTGACAAGCTGATCAAAGATCCTTGCAAAATCTTCATCATCAGCATACTGTTCCTTCATATCATCAAGCTCATGATGATAAGGAATTGACACAGCTGAAATTTGTGGCTTCCTTGACAAAGCATCAGCCACAACATTCTTTTTGCCTTCCACATGCATAATCTGAAAATTGAACATTGACAAAAAGTTTGCCCAACGCATATGCTTTTCTAACAGCTTAGTCTGAGTTAAGAAATAATGCAATGTCTGATGATCTGTCTGGACAACAAAATCTGCCCCAAGTAGGTAGTGTTTCCAACAAGAAAGCGCATGAATCACAACCAGCAATTCTTTCTCATAGACCTGCATAGTCTTCTCTTGCCCTCGCAAGATTCTGCTTTCATAAGCCACTACCCGGCCATCTTGCATTAACACTGCACCAATGCTATTGCCACAGGCATCACATTGGACAACAAATGACTTCCTAAGATCTAGCAGAACGATCACTAGACTAGAAGTCATCTTTTCTTTAAGAAAATTAAAAGCTGAAATCTCTTTCTATGTCCACTAGAAAGAGTCTCCTTTCTTCTGCAAAGCATGTAAAGGTGAAGCAATCTTTGCAAAATTGCGAATAAATCTCCTGTAGTAAGAACACAAACCCAAGAAGCTTCGAACATCATGGACAGTCTTCAAATCTGGCCATGTTCTAATTGCTTCAACCTTAGCAGGATCCATTCAGACACCATCCTTTGACACTATGTGCCCCAGGAACTGGATTTCTTCCAAGAAGAACTCACTCTTCTTGCCATTGATAAGCAACCTATTACTGCAAAGCTCATCAAAGACTGCTTTCAAGTGTTCTCTAAGCTCCTGTTCATTCTTTGAAAAGACAATCATGTCATCAAAGAATGTATCAACAAACTGTCTGTATGGACGAAAAATCTTGTCCATCATTCAATTAAACATAGCAGGAGCATTTGTAAGTCCAAATGGCATTACCAAGAACTCATAGAGACCAAACGTGGTCCTAAATGCAATCTTATGCACATCCTCTTGCTTAATCCTGATTTGATGGTATCCACTCTTCAAATCTATCCTGCTGAAAATTGACGCTCCTTCCAAACGATCAAGGATGACGTCAATTCTTGGAATGGGGAACCTGTTCTTGATGGTACTCTTCTTCAATGCACGATAATCTATGCACATGCGCCAAGAGCCATCCTTCTTCTGCACTAAGAGCACTGGTGAGCAAAAGGGAGATGAACTTGGCCGAATCAGCCCTTTTTCTAACAGCTCATTCACCTGGCTCAATATCTCTTTCTGTTGGGCTGCACTAACCCTATACGGAGGTCTATTTGGTAGGCTACTGCCTGGCACCAAATCTATCGCATGATCCTCAGACCTCTCTGGTGGCAACTGTGATGGTAATGAGTCAGAAAAACAATCACTGAACTGAGACAAGGAAGCAGACCTGTCTCTATTCAACATAGAGAGATTTGACTCATCATTATCCTTGACATCACGTGCAAAATCCAAATATGCAGAAAGATGATTCTTTATTACAAATGTAATGGCAGAAGCCCATACAACAGGTACAGACTCTCCTTTAAGCTTCACATCAAGCACATGAGTCTTTCCCCTATGTTCCAAAGTCCGTGTCTTGTTAAAGGCATCCAACACACCATGCTTTCTGAATATCCATGGCATTCCCAACAAGACATCACAGCCTTCAAGTGGCATGATATAAAATTCTTCTGCATCAACATAAGACTATATATGAAGACGCAGCTTTCCAAGAATGGGTGTCACAGACTCTGAGTGGCCAGGACATACCAACCCTGCCTCTGCTGTGTAACCCATCTCATCTGCTCTGATGCCCAAAGTAGAAGCCAACTCGGGTGAGATAAAGTTTGCCTTAGCTCCAGTATCAAAGAAAATAAGTACATGTTGATCCCTAACTTTACCCCAAGCTCTAGAAAGCTCATTAGCATCTGAGTGTGGCTTGTCTCCAAGCATATCTGGTACTAAACCTGCTGAAGGTTTGGGCTTCTTTCCTTTCCTGTCCTCTTTATCATCATCAGCTGGTCTCTTATTCTTGTCCGTACAGTTAGACGCAATATGACCAGTCTGCTCACAGATAAAACACTTCCTCTCAGCCATTAAAGCCTTTCTCTCTTCAAGAGACTTGCGCACAAAAGGTTTCTTCTGGTCCTTTGGCTGCTATCCAAAGAACTTGGCTGGATTTTTCTTGAACTGCCAAGGTTTACTTGTGCTTTGAGAAATCTGAGAAACTGTTTACCAAATGGCTTCTTTGCTGAAAATTTTCCAGATTTGTCATGTTTAATGCTGCCCCAAAACCACTTGACTGTCCCAACAATAATGCATTTCCTGTGGTAGCATTCTCAATTAACCGAGTCAAAGTGGTGACCTTTGTCTTTGTACAATAATTCCGGAGTTCCTTGGACAACCCGCAGCAATATTTCTCTATCTGCTCGGTCAATGACACAACCCTATAAGAAGTGACTGGAAGCAAAGCCTTCCAAAACTTCTTATTATAGTCTTCCAGATCCTTGCATTTAGATGCATCCAAATTGTGCCAAGCTGACATAACATCAATCTCAAATTCATTGGTCAACCAAGCAGAAGCAAATACTTGCTTAAAGTAAGTCCAAGTGGCAGGAGCCTGTCCTTGCATCAACAGTGTACTCCACCACTGACTAGCATTGTCCTTAAGAAAAGTGGCAGCTTTCCGGACCTTAAAAGGCTCTGTAAAGTTCCCTCCTACAAATGCGGCATCAAACTGCTGTAAGAAAGAAAGAGCCTTAGTCCTATCTTCAAATCCCCGAAAGATATCAAACTGTACGGCTACACCACCTTCCTTGTATGGCTTTGGCTTCTCATGAGCCATCAAAGGGTCCATAGGATATGCCTATAACATAGGAACACTAACAAGTGGCATGGGAGTTGGCGGACCACTGACTACAGGGCTTGTAGACGCAATACTTGCTTGCTGATTTTGATAACCAGCCATACCAAAAGTGCCCTGTGCCCAAACACTGTTCCTGGTACATAAATCTGATTTCCAGGCGCATAACCAGCCATACTCTGAAATACAGATCCACCTCCAAAGTACCCAGGATGTACAGACGTTGGTGGGAAAACCTGTGGTAAAGCCTCAAAACTGCTTCCCTGTCCATTTAGGCCAACATTTGGCTGCTATAAAGTGGCGAGCTGAACTGGCAATGCCTGTGTAACTAGCGTTTCCGCCACCTGTTCCTGGACAATCGGAACCAATCTTGGAGTCTCCATTGACTCCGCAAGCTGCCTTGGTGTTTCCACTAAATCTGCAGCATGCTTACCCTTATCCTGGACCTCTACTGGATCCGAAATCTTTGCGGATTGCCCAACTTGCTGTAAAGGAAGAGAGGGCTGCAAAAATGCCAAAAACCTTGGATTCTGCATCACTTGAGTAACATACTCACAGCAGCAACTAACTGAGTCTTGAAAATGTCTTCATCCATAGAAGAAGCCGTATGAACTTGTGGCTCAACCATAACAGGAGGAGTAACAAACTGTGGAGGTCTAGAAGACTCTCCCACCTCATGAACAACAGGGATCTCCTGTGATGAAAACGCTTCCTCTCTGGTGTCTTCCTTTCTATCAGCCATAATGCACAATTCTGTGTCTACACCCAAACAAACCCTGGCTCACTCTTTAGGGAAAAAGTTATTCAAATCCCGGCAATGGAACCATGTAACCGGCCTATTCACTGGGAAGGGCGGTAGTGTACAACCAAAATAAATAAATGCTTTCACCCAATTTAACAGTCGCCCACTTTACCTGAACTTAAAGACACAGAATCAAGAAGACATACAGGAAGCTAGAATGCTCCTGTTGCAACACATACACCTTGTTGGCCCCTAAGTTAGGCGCCCCTTGCAGTATTTCTTTATTTTTAGAAAGAGAGAAATTACAATGAGCTGTCTTTCACCAATTCTAGGTGAAATTTGGCAACATAACAGTACAATTGCTGACCCAAAACAAGCTGGCCAGGAGGGGAAACTCTGCCCAAGTCTAAAACTTCTGGTTGAAGTGCAGAATTGACCATTTCAGCCTGCTGTATCTACTGGTTCAGACCTGTTCTGACACCTGTTTACAACTCATACTGTTCCCTGTACTGTTCAGCCCACTGTAATTACTGGTTCAGACCTGTTCTGAAACCTGTTTTCAGTTCATACTGCTCCCTGCACTGTCATGCATCATCTGGGCCAAGTGCCCCTTGACTCTGACATCAATTGGGCTTCGAATTAACCTCTGAACAATCCAAAAACAGTACTGATTCAGTGCTGTTTCAGACACTTACTTGGTGAGGTTACCACCCTCACCTGTCCCTGCTGGGACAGCATACAACTGCTCCTGTTCTTGGAGAAAGGAGGCTCTTGCCTCATGCAAAAACAGCATATTCCCACATAGCTGTACCTGAATCAAAAGAAAAGCCCTTGATTCTGCAGCATAAACATACTGTCAGGGAGAGAAAGAGAGAGAGTAGGAAGCAAGCTCAAGCCTCTGTGCATCATAGACAAGGTAGACCAGCTCTCAAGAGCTCTCCATCTACAGCAATCCATCTCCCTTTCATAAAAAATGAGCCCCCCATGCATTGAAACTCGTTTTTGTGCTGCCCTCTCTCTCTCTCTTTTGGGAATTTATGCCCAAATTGTGACACATAGCATACATGTAACAATTTTCCTGTTTAAACCTTTCGGTCTAAAATTCTCCATCCTCGGTGTAGAATTTGACCTTGGCACAGACCAAAAGATTGATCCTCATGCAAAAACGAAGATAATGACGCGAACTGATTCTGAGGTCCAAAAATAGTAACTCCCTAAATTTTAGGAGTTGCTTCCATTGCATCCCACTAGTCTTCTAACCATCTTTGCAGACTATGGCTACATCCAGATTTGCAATGTAGCTCAACTGAAAGTGAATTTCCACTGATAACCCCACATGGACTAATCTCTTGCAGATTTGTCCATCTTCACTTTGAACTAGTCTCTTCCAGGCTAGTTTTTCAACACACTTGTCCATATACACTTTCACAAGTCTCTTCCAGGCTTGTCAATCTACAGTGCCATCAGTCTCTTCCAGACTTGTACTGGACCTTAACTGTCCAGTCTTGACTCACTAGACATTCCTGTCCAAATAAAGTATGTAATAAAGAAATCAACAAAAAGGTAATAGTTGTCACAGTCTTGTAACAGAGAATATATAACTCTAATAGACAAAAACGTCCATAAAATAATACCTTCCTCTATGCTGCTCAGATCGCCAATCTGATGCTTCCATTGGCTCCGAAAGGGGAGATAAAATACCAGCGCACCTAGCTAGAATTCTACCAAATCACTCATTCTTCATCTTCCTCTTCGGAGTGTTATTCACTACCTAAAAATAGCGATCGCGCGTCACGCGATTTCGTCAATCTCTCTTTTTACATAAAATCCTCTCAATTTGACTGAAAGCTACATGCTTTCTTATACATATCATCCTAATCTAGAAGTTGTCTATAGTTTTATGGATCTTTACAAGAGATAATATCTCGAATATCAAAAATTGACTAAAAACTTGTTCAAAAAAATCCAATATTTTGAACCATGGATACTAACACTAATGCCTAAAGTGGCATTGGCTCTCTAAATCTAAAAGGAAGCCACACTCTAGATTTTTTTACACGGTGTGCGCGTAGTGGCACGACACCGGTTTTCCTCGTTTCTAGTTCCCCTGTTTCCAAAACTCCCTCGTGCTATGTTGGTATCACAGCCACCTTAAGCCTCGAGCCTCAAGTCACCTCGTTGTCGTTGACTCCACCTACCAAGAAAGAGAAGAAGAGGAAGAAGCTTGCTGCTCTGCTTTCTATGTTGCCTCAACCACAGCCGCTTGCTACCTACCAACACCTCCAGCCTGATCTGCCACCGACTGTTGCCAATTGCGCCCTACTCTACAACATCATCCATGGAGTTAACCAGTCTCTTGTTACAAGAGAAACAAACTCGAAAGAATATGGCTATGAGATCAAGTGATGTACTTTCAAGGTATAAAGGCAAAGGCAAAAGGTAAGCAACAAGGGTAAAATCAGCCCAAAGCTAATGTAGGACAGCTATCTGACAAGACTGCCCAAGACATAGACAAGGGGAAGAAAAAGGGTAAATGCCACTACGACAATAAACTCGGCCACTACATAGATGACTGGAGAAAGAGGTTAGCAAAGGGAAAAATGACTCCACTTTAGCTGTCCAAGAAACATCAACCACTCGGTCTTCGAATGGTGATGCTTCAACCAATTTTGTTGAGGAGGATTATGCATTTCTCACTTGCAATTATGATACTTCTATGGCTGATTCAGCATTTAATGTCGTTGAAACACATCACACATGGTATTTTGACTGGGGACATCCATGCATATCACTTCTCGGAAGTGTTGGTTCACATCTACGCAATCAGCCCCTGCAGGGAAGAGACTTTCTTGTGCAAACAGCTCTACTTATGATGTTTGTGGCATTGGTACGATTGTGATCACTGCTACAGATGGATCAGATTTTCCACTTATGGATGTATTATTTGTGCCTAAGATTACCTAAATCTTCTTTCAGTTTCAGCTTTTAATAAGCAAGACTTTCAGGTCATCTTTGAAAGTTGGTGGGGACCTTCAACTAGTGAAGGATGCATTTCACTCTAATAAAGTGAGGAGTGGCTGTAATTTCCTTGTGTTTGGCCAAGTAATTTCATTTTAATTTCATCTTATTCGGAACCTTTCAAGCAATGAAGGATTCATTCACTCCAATGGAACCTTGTGTTTGGCCAACTGCCACTCTATGTAGTGCTTGGGATGCTACTTCTGTGTGAGTGAGAAAGGACTGTATCAGTGTAAAAGCACATATAAATTTGAATGTTATTTTTGCAACCTTTTACTTGCACATGATAATTAATTTCAAGAGCATGGTCTCATATTGTTTGGTGTTGATAAAATTTAAATGGGTTTGAGGCATGCACTAAGATTCATACAATCTCCAGACAGCACATAATTCATATCCTTTCCCAATATCAGCAACAAGCTACAAACCTGGAGTAAAGCACAAGAATCCCTGTCCACGTTGTGAACCACACCATGTAAAAGCACATCATTGATTTAGCATGCAATAAAGAAAACAGGTGCGTAACATACAGAAGAGGAGGAAGAAACGGGAATCGATGTTTCAGTAGACTGTCTGGCATTCTCCTCATCCTGCAACATTGTAGCAAGGTAGGCATCATCATCCTGCATAAACACGGCCAACACAAAGCCCAACTAAAACCTCCACAAATGTTCACAAGGAAACAAATTGTGCATCATGAGCCTGTAAACATATGAATAGTGCTTATGTAGCCAGACAGGCCCTGCTGTCATTTGTGCACATGCAATCACAGGTAAGATCCCAGCACCTGCCAGAATATGATCTAAATACATTTTTGCTGATTTTGCAAGTGCAATAGCATTCTCCACTGATAACATCAGATGCTCACATATGCAAAGTAGGACATCACAAGATGTGCTGCACATGATTGATTTTTAATGGACTTGTTGATTTCCATTAGCTCCTGCCTTAAAAATGTTATTGAGGAATCGAATAATCTTACATTGAAACCAGCTTCTGAACTCAACTCATCTTGTAAAATTTTTGCCAACATTGCATCATGTTCTATCTGCCTTGCCTTTTGTGACTCTTGATCATCCTCTAAGCATATACTCTTCGGGGACTCTAAAGCATCAACATCAATGGGCCTTGAGGTCCCTGCACCTGCAGAAAGATGTTTGCTCCTCATTGATCTTTGACTTCTAGTTGGAATTAAGACTCTAGATCGTTGGGCACTTCTAGCTGAGTCATTAATTGATGATGCTTTTCGTTTTGATGCCGCTCTTCCCTGTCCCTGTTCTGAGGAAGAGACCCCTAGCAGTTGACCAGCAGTGACAAATCCAGGCCCTGCAACATCTCCAATGACGTCTTGTTGTTTTGAAGGCACCCCCTCTCTAGCTGATGAAGAAGCACATGAATGTTCCTGTTCAAATCGTGTACCCAAAAAGAACGAACTAGACTCTGCTTGACCAGAAAACCCACCTGACACATTTTGTACCAAGCTAGTCTTTCCAAGGTTATCTTCAGCACAGCCTGGGTTATCTTTCAGCATGCAAGCTCTGGATCTTAGCCCATTTCTTGAGCATTTAGTACTGGATGCCAAGTCTATCTCAACCTTTAAATGAGATTTGCAAGGATCATCAGAGATAACCTGTATTGGTGCATGTGTGTTGCTTGTAAGTAGTGTTTTCTGGTGCTCAGGTGATTCCAAAACTCTTGTTTCCAAATTTTCCCCTTCTGGCAGTGACCCCTCTGTTCTAGATTCTTTAAATGCTGGTCTTTCTGCATTCCGTGATGCACTCTGCTGTGCAGAATTCTCAGCCTCCAAGTCAACCACATTTCTGTTTTGGAACTGCATACCTGATCTCTTAACTTTCCTGATACCTGATTTTGATGAATATCTCGGGGTTCTTTTGTAAGTCAAGAGCTGTGTCATTTCTCTCTTCTTTGTTAGAAAGTTCTACATGTCAGGTGCTATACTTTGGAGATTATAAAGCTGACAGAAACTTCACACAAATGGACATCAGCAAGTCTGCAAAATACATGAGACAATCTACAGGTTAGAAATAGAGATCCAGTTTCTCTAATATTCTGAATGTTCTTAACAAGTGTTTTATGCCTTTGTGGTTTTATGTCTGAGATTTGCAGCATCTGTTTACAAAAGATCTTATGCTGGTGAGCCAGTCAAATATATGCAAAATAGAGCCCAACAATATCTAACTCCAATCAGAACCTCATACTTGCCAGGAGTAGAAGTTAAATTCGCTCATTATAGTCCAGCTTACAAGACAACGTTGTTGCAGAAGTGGTCAATCACAGTCTGCAAATCTCTGCATGAATTAAGATTACAAGTTCCAGTTTCTTCCCATCGTCAATGTTTCCAATAAGCTAGTGTATTCCTAACATATCTGCAGGGTCTACTATGTTTCCTTGTTTACTTCTTATGTTCTGGATAGGTTTCATAATCTTTTCCCAGCATCTTCAAGGAGTTCCAAAACATAAGAGTGGGCTCCAAGTCTTTCCTTGCTTGTCTGTCCATTCACTCATCTATATAGTCAATTTAGTTTCTTCAACTGGTGATATTCCCCACCTGAGGTGCTTGGTGCAAGTAGTCGTAGTCTGCTTGGAGGGTATTATTGAAGTTGATGATAGTCCTTGACTAGGTACAGTGTAATGTGTTATGGATCCCCCTTGGACTCGATCTCAAGCATCATCCTGTCAGAGTGCAGCGGTGCGGAAGTGTAGGACAGAGAGAGAGAACGCAGGGAGAGAAGAGAGAGAAAGAGACAGTGGAAGATGAAGATCTGCTGTATAAAGTGTGCTGAATACAAAGATATGCAGATATATACACAGGCGCAATGCGCTGGACTGCGTGTCTCCACCTCGACGATGCAACCTGTTGTTCACCTCGAAGTCCGCTACAATCTGCACTGTCTCCTGTCTGAAATCTGCGAACAAAGACAGAATCTGCGCGTGCCACCGGTCAGTAATCTGCGAGCAGAGAAGTGTGGGAGATTGTTGGAGATGTCGGCTATTTATGGCCAGAAAACTGGGCGAAAACAGGGCGCCAGAAAACAGCCGACTGCCTAAACAGGTCGGACTGCCACGTGGCAGTCCGACTATGCAGTCCGACTGCACACTGCTGTACCTGTCCAACTGGTCACTGCTGCTCCTGTCCGACTGCACCTGCCCTGCTGCTCCTGATTAGGCTGTGATCTCTAACACCCCCTCTCAAAGCCTGGGCAGGGCAAAAGCCTGAGGAATCTGGAATGTCGCCGAAGTAGAGCTTGGGGAAGTGCCTTTGTAAACAAATCCGCAATATTGTCCTCCGTCTTGCAATATTCCACAGTGATGGTATCATCCAGAAGCTTTTCTCTGATGAAGTGGTACTGGATCTCTATATGCTTCGTCTGGGCATGAAAAACAGGGTTCCGTGCCAAGGCAATGCAACTCTCATTGTCACATTGCAGCAAAGTAGGACGACTCTGGGGGCACCCAAGCTCCTCCAATAATCTCTGAAGCCACACAGCCTCACGTGGGGGAAGACGCGGCCCGATACTCCGCCTCAGTAGACGAAAGGGCTACCGTGGGCTGCTTCTTGCTACTCCATGAGATAACACCTGCACCCAAGGTAAAACAGTAACCTGTAGTAGACCGCCTGTGGTCCACATCACCAGCCCAATCCGAGTCACTCCAACCTGCAAGTACAAGATCTGAACCATCTGTCCCTGCGGGATAATGAATCCCTAAATCAGACGTCCCCCTCAAATACCGAAGTATCCTCTGAGCAGCCTGCCAATGCACCGTCTTAGGTTCACTCATGAACCCTGCCAAGAGCCCAACAGCAAAACAAAGATCAACCCGAGTGTTGAGAAGTCAAATCAAGGACCCAATCAACTGACAATAGCGGGAAGCATCCGCCATAGGAGAAGCTGAATGGGAAGTGGCCTTCCAGTTCGGATCCATAGGAGTAGAAAGGGTCCGACAATCCTCCATCTCAAAAGACACCAAGAGCTCCTGTACATATCTCTGTTGAGAGATGAAGATCCCCCTCTGAGACTGATAAATCTCATGGCCCAAAAAGAAATGGAGTAGACCCAAGTCCGTCATCTCGAACGTCCGATGTAAAGCTGACTTCGTCTCTTGGACATGTTGTGCATCATCACCTGTGACAATCAAATCATCAACATACAACACAAAAAACACACAACCATCCTCGGAAGTGTGAACATAAAGCTGTGGATCGGCCTTGGAACGCCGATATCCCAACTGAGACTGGAGGAACGAATCAATCTTCTCATTCCATGCACGAGGAGCCTACTTGAGGCCATACAAGGCCTTCTTCAACCTGTAGACTTTCCCATCTGAGAATCCAAAGCCAGGAGGCTGCTCAACATAGATCTCCTCCTTCAAATCACCATTGAGGAAGGCCGACTTCACATCCAACTAGTAAACAGGCCATCTCCTATGGCCAACCAAGGCAAGAACAGCTCTAATGGTCGCCATACGAGCTGTGGGGGCAAAAGTATCATGACAATCAATCCCTGGTCGCTGTGCAAAACCTTTAGCAACAAGGCGAGCCTTGTGCTTATCCAAAGAACCATCGCTAAGGTATCTGGTCTTGAAGACCCACTTGACACCAATCACCTTCTTATTCAGAGGGCGGGGCACGAGTGACCAAGTGCCATTCCTCTCAATAGACTCCAACTCGGCTTCCATAGCTTTCTTCCATGGTGCGACCTGTAAAGCTTCCTTCACGGAGGTGGGCTCTCGATCCTGCATAACACGGGTCATCAAACAATAGTTAGAGCAAACAAGCTCCGTAGAATGTGCCTGGTGCCGCCGTGACCGCCACGGACCATCCTGCGGTCCCCACTCCTCAGGAACCCCCTCGATCCCTAAATCACGGAGTGTGTCACGGGCCCATCGAGGAGGAGGCCGAACCTCCCCTCGTCTCTCTCCATCAGCTGAAGACTCTGGAATATCCACCGGTGGTAACTCCTCAGGGGTGTCCGGTGGAACAGTAGACTCTGTGTCAGAAACAGAATCATAATCAAAAGGCACGAGCTCCAATGGAACTGTAGCAGGAGCCCAACTCTCCCCTGGATCTCCAAGAACGGAATGCTCCTCACCCACTGATATAGCCGGAACCTCCACAAACCGCACATCGTGACTAGTGTACACATCCCGCTTGACGGGATCATACAACCGATAGCCTTGAGACTGGGAGCTGTAGCCAACAAATACCTGTCTTTGGAAAACTGCTTCAAATTTATCACGGTGAGCCTTGGGAATGTGAACATAAGCATCACACCCAAAGACCCTAAAGTAAGAAACATCTGGCTTAGTCCCAAAGTAAGCCTCAAACGGGGTCATCCCATCAACGGCCGAAGTGGGGGATCGATTAAGGATTTGAACTGCAGTAGCCACAGCCTCGGCCCACAGAACCTAAGGGATCTGTCGGTGCTCCATCATGGTGTGCGCCATCTCGATCACACTGCGGTTTTTCCGTTCAAGAATGCCATTTTCTTGAGTGTTGGTATTGGCAAACTCTTGGTGAATACCTTTATCTGCACAAAACCGAGCAAACTCATTAGAAACAAATTCACTGCCCTTGTCGGATCGCAAGGTCTTCAACTTCCGGCCCGATCGGTTCTCCTCAAAGAGAAGCCAATCCTTAAAGTGTGAGAAAGCTTCTGACTTTAATGCCAAAAAATAGGCCCATATCATCCTGCTGTAGTCATCTACGATCAGCATGAAGTACGAGCTCCCACGCAAGGACTCATTCCTCATAGGGCCACATAGATCGGTAGATACAAGCTCCATCGGTGAAGAAGACCGCCGCAAAGCTGTGTGGGGAACGGCATCCCTATGTTGCTTCCCCCGAATGCAGGAGACACATGGCTGCTGGCTCACCACTATATCCGGCAACCCTCGAACAAGCTGTCCACGTGACGCCCTCCGAAGATAATCATAGTTGAGGTGACCAAACCGAGCATGCCATAACTCTGACTGTGGCTGAGAGGTAAGAAGAAGAGTAGAGAGGGCGGTGGAAGACTTCAATTTATAGATGTCGTTCTCCTCATATCCGGATGATAGAACCTTCCTTGACTCACGATCAAGGACTCGCACCGTAGTACTGTCAAACTCCACCAAAAGGCCAAGGGAGCAAATCTTATGAACTGACACGAGATGATACCCTTAACCTGGTACATGCAAAACCTCTGAGGTATGGGTACCACCTCGTCCATCTCGAATAAGCTGCAATAGATACTGAAGAGCTATCTCCAATGAGAATCTGCCCACGCGAGGGTCGCAATTGGGCAACACCATCTGATGAAGGAGTCATGTGCCGGGAGGCACCACTATCAACGATCCACTCTCGAGCCTGGGAAGCCGTCATCGCAGCATCAGAAGCATTTGGTGAAGAGTCCTCAATGACAGCTAGATGAAGAAATGCAGCTGATGAGGGTGCAGCCACCGCTTCAGAATCCTTTGTGTCCTTCTTGTTGGCGTCCTTCTTGTCTTTGTCAGGGCAATCCTTCTTCCAATGGCCAGTCTTTCCACAAATGTGACATGTGGATTCTTTGTCCTTGGCCTTGTCCTTGTCCTTCTTTGACTTGTTATCCCCCTTCTTCTTCTTTTGGTCCTTCCCCTTCTTCTAAGAGGCTTGACCTGTCAGTGCCTCCGACTTGGAAGCATTCCGTCCCTTTAGCTATTCCTCTTGGTCCAAGACCATAGGAACCAACTCTTCCCACCGAAGAGTAGACTCTCGCCCCGAAGCAATAAGGGCAGAGTAGAATGTACCGAACCGTGGCGGCAACTGGGACAATAGTGTGATCGCCATGTCTTCGGAGGAAATCGGCGTCCCCGCATTCTGAACCTGCATCTGAAGCTGCCTTAGCTTGTTGATGTGCTCCCGCAGCGAAGAAGACTTGTTTACAGACAAGGTCCGCATTTGTACCTCCAAAGAAACCCGCTTCATAAGGGTCATCCGATTGTACATCTGATCAAGCTCCAACCATATCTCCCGAGCCACCGTCAAGTGCTCGATGTAAGCTATCACAGCTGTAGTACAAGATAGAAAAAGAAAGGAACGAATCCTGGCATTCAGTTTGTCCCAATGAGACTGAGCCTTGGCCAGCTCCGCCCGAGCATCAGAAGAGAGTTTGGACTCATCTCTTACCGAGGGCCGGTCGATCTCCTCCTGTACAAGCTCCGCCAAATCATAGGACTCAAGGATGGCCAATATCATAACACGCCAAATGCGGTAGTTGTCGCCGTCGAGCTTCTGATCTGCGGAAAGAGCCGGTAAGAGAGGCACCTTCCGGTCCATGATCGACTGGAACTCCAAGTCAATCTCTGTAGACATCTTCACCTGTAATGCCTTCGCAAATGCAAAAGCAACCCCCTCTGACTGGGAAAACTCAGCCTGCTAAGGCTCTTCCGCGTCCTGAAACTTCTTCACCCGCCGGAGACGATGAAAAAGCAAAACCTGCACTTGTAGGCTGAAAACGCAAACTTCCTCCGCGTCAAACAGCAGTAAACAGCAGCAAATCCACCACCTGGACTCCTTTCCTGCGCGCCCACGCTCGCTTTAGCCTTGTTCCAAGGCGCAGCCCTCCTGTCTGCCACGCTGAAAACGCAAATTTGTGTCACGATAGAAACTTCTCTTCAGGTTGGTTCTGCGCTCAGTCAGCCCTCTAACACTGCTCTGATACCATGTCAGAGTGCAGCGGTGCGGAAGCGTAGGACTGAGAGAGAGAGAACGCAGAGAGAGAAGAGAGAGAGAGAGACAGTGGAAGATGAAGATCTGCTGTATAAAGTGTGCTGAATACAAAGATATGCAGATATATACACGGGCGCAGTGCGCTAGCTGCATGTCTCCACCTCGACGATACAACCTGCTGTTCACCTCGAAGTCCGCTGCAGTCTGCACTTTCAGATACCTATCTGCATTTGGTTCCCAACTCTCCAACCTCTCAATCATGCGATCCATACCTTCATAGATCTTCCCAATGCATGGATCCATGCCATCTGCAAGCCTCAACATGTGCATAATAGGATCAACCATTTGGTTGGTGCGATTACCCTCATCCCAAAAATCTCTATTAGAAACATATGCATTACATAACACAGCAGTAGCAGTGGCAGCCCCAGTCCAATTTTCATACTCATCACTAGCAAATAGCTCCCGAATTGCACCTTTGCAATAGTGCAATCGACCAAGTATAAGAAAGTTATATGCAAATCGTGTATCCGAGTATTTAAGAAGTTCTTTGTCACTTCTCTTGCGAAACTCAGCATGCAAGTACTGATGATTACATATAAAAATGATAATCTTGTTGCCTTTCGCAACAAGAGATGCAATCCATGGCAAGTCTCCAATATCCTTCAACAAGTTATTCAAGCAATGCGCCATGCATGGACTAAAGGTGATATGTGGATACATTGCCATTAAAATGTTTCCTGCTGCCCTATTTGTAGGTTCACCATCTGCCACAAACTGCACTACATTTTCTGCCCCAACAGCCTGCACTGCCTCGCACCACTCGGATGCCAATACATCTGCACTCTTTCCAATTTCTGAAGCATCATGACTACCAATGAAGTATACATCTCCACGAGAATATGCAACAACACCATGTATGGACCTATGGCGTGTGTCACTCCATTCATCTACTATCAATGTCACTCCATTTCTTGCCCATTGATTGCGAATATTTGCTGTTGCAATCTCTATGGCTACTTTCTCCTTTTGAAGCAATGTAGTCCTGATAGTTTCTGATGAAGGGGGCTTATATGTGGGTCCATACTCAGCAATCTTTGTCACCATATTTAAAAAATAAGGTGACCTGGCTGATTTGAATGCAATATGGTCATGGTAAAAAAAGCGTGCCACTGCTGCATCTGTTTCCTCTTTCTTCTTTGGTTCCCATGAAGTGTGCAATGAACTCTGTTTAACACCACGACCTGTTGCCATTGATGGCCCACGAGAAGGCTACGTAGCCACTAATCCCGGTGGTCTTCTACATGAAGCACCATGCCTTGCTAGCCTTGGAGTCCATGTTGTTGGATCCACTGCTATATTTGGCGTCCTCCTGGCATGTGAATTCCCCATAGAAGTGGCTATGCAGTCAAGTAACTCCTGCCTTTTCTCAATTGATACATTGGTGCAAAAACGCACCTCTTTCCCCTCCTCATGTAGAAGATGGGCTCTCACTTTATCAGCCCCACTAGTGCGAGCATAAGGGCAAAGTTTGCATTTCCAAGGGCGAGCCCCTCCACCTCTCAATGGCACCCCTGCATCTACCTCATCCCACCATGACCAAGTAGTGCTTCGACTTCGTCCAGTTGTTGACGAAGTACCTGCTGAGGATGATGAAGATCCCATAGATGTCAATGCTGCCATCTATATAGAAGTGACAAATAATCAGTAAACTGTAAACTTCAATGAAATTAGTAATTACAGAAATTTGCAGCCAACATTTCAACATCCATGCGTCAAAGTTCAATAAAATTGCAAAAATTTCAACCAAGGTCCAAAGTGTACCGTGTGCCGCACGCGACGTAGGAGGGAGACTCAGAGGCAGGTGGGAGAGTCAGATGCGCAGAAGTAGGCACGGCGCACGCCCACAGCCTTGGCGAGGTAGGTGTGGCAGGCCGAGCAGCCTGCAGGCGGAGGAGCAGAAGCAGGCGGAGGAGCTGGAGCAGGGGGGGGCAGGTGCAGGAGCAGGCGCAGGAGCAGGCGGGGCAGGTGCACGGAGCAGGCGGAGGAGCAGAAGCAGACGGAGGAGCACGAGCAGGCGGCCGCAGGCACAGGGGATAGGCGCAAGGGACAGGCGCAGGCGCAGGGGACAGGCGACAGGCGACAGGGGCCAGGCGCAGGCACAAGGGACAGGGGACAGGCGACAGGCGGGAGCGAAACGTCAAACAGGAGTTTTTTTTTTAAATTAAAAAATTACATGGCTGGGCTGGAACGGCCGTTCCAAACAGGGAACGGCCAGGGAACGGAATGGAACGGGCTGGAACGGGCCAAGGAACGGGCTACAATGTTTCGCCAGCGTTTCCTGGGCTCGTACCTCCCGAAACGCGTTAATCCGTTCCTATGCGCCGGAATGGGCGTTCCCTATTTCTATGGTCAAAACCCTCTGCTTGGGCACAAGTTACAACACCCCCTCACCTCTCAACCCATAAAAAATGGAAGCCCTCCCCTCTCATGTTCACTCATTTACACACTCACCATCCCCCCTCTAGAAAGCCGATGGGAAGCGCAAGAGAGCTAAACCATGTAAAGATATGCCAAAGTTTGCACTAAGGAAACACAACACATATGACCAAGACTAAAACACAAAGACTTGGACAATGACAAGCAAAACTCAAACCCTAAAACACAAAACTAAAACACACAAACAAACATAGAGAGAAGAAACTCTGAAGTGAATAAATGTTTTTTTAAATGAATGTGAGAATGTACAGAATGCCCAAGGGCAAAGCAATGGAGTGTTGAAGAGTGATATCCACCCAAGATGGATCTAAAGCACTGTAACCACCAATCAGAGATGAAAGAGTGTTGAATCATGAAGGGCAACAGGTTGGTCACCAAAACACAATAGTCAGAGGCTGAAGTCGAGTAAACACAGCAGTATACCACCACAGAAGGCTGAAAATTGGTCACCCAAGGCATAGAATTGTCAAGGGACAACAAGAGAGGTGTGTACTTATGTAGATGGCCTGGTGGACAACAAAAATGCAAGTACTACAGCAATCACTCAGGAGAGATGGTGATAGCCTGTCGCTTGCTACCAGATGCTAAAAATGCAGGCCAATCAAGTGCTACGATGACACAACAAATGGAGACCTCCAAACAGTAAGGCAATAGCTGAAAACAGGCTGCCTAGGGCTGGATAGTGATGAGCTACAATCGGTGATGGCTAGACAATAGATGGTAGGTGGCTTAAAGCTGAAATTTACACAATAGAGTAAGAAACCTACACAAAACAATGAGGCTGAATGCTTGGCAGCCTATCTATTTATACATGTTGAAACGTGCCCCAAAAAGTAGAGTTCTGGGGGATCATTGAAACTCTCTCGAACCGCGCACCACTTTTGCATTTTTCATTAATTAAGGGTACTTTGGGGCTATTTAAAGATACTAATCAGCTATAAAGTGTGTTTTAGCTTAAGACCCCCTCTCAAGCCCAAAATTGAGCCAAAAGGGAAAGCTTGCAATGGTTACCCCAAGGCGTCCCTCCCCAAAGCAACCAAGGCATCGGAGGGTATAGGTTGTTGGGATAAAGGCCCTTTTTCACCTCCGTGTACAGTACACGTGCTTTATTTAGTTGTACATGTGAATGCACCCTTACATGCCCTAAGTACAAATACATTTTATTCTTTGTGTACCAACACATTGTTGGTACACCCAAATCGAATCCTACTTTCACACACACACACACACACTCTCTCTCTCTCTCTCTCTCTCTCTCTCTCTCTCTCTCTCTCTCTCTCTCACACACACACTTGCCTACTCACTTCTTGCGCTACTGCTCAATCCTCCAACTGAGCTTCAACAATTGGTATCACAGCTTGCAGTACAAAATCGTTAGATCGTGCACGTGCTTGCGATAGGCATGCAATCGACTAGAGTTCATGACCACAGACTGGAGTCGGGCGACCACATTGCTGACCAGTGTTACCAATCTGCACTAGGTGACAGCATCCTACGGCAAACAACAGGCATGTGGCGACCAACAGGCACCACGACTAGCCGGGCAAGCAACGCTGTAGACCAACAACGACGGAGTGTGCAACAAGCGCCGCGTCTAGTAGGGAGCGGCGACCAGCACGAGCAGTCAAACAAGCGGCATCACGTGGTGAACGAACCCCCCTCCCTCGTAAGTTTTTTCCAAGAAATCAAAAATTTCTTTAATTTCAAAATTACCCCTTTCTCTTAACAGGGATTCACGTGTGGTAGCACGGATTACAGATCTGTGCAAATTTGAGCTCGAAAATTTGAAGCTTTTCCCAGATTTAATCCCGTTTGTGCCTAGCAGTAACATTCATGTCAAAAATTGCTGACATTGTGCATGTTGACCTCAACCAAATTGGGAATTTTGCCAAATTTGTCGGAATTTCACTCTTTCGAGTAAAATTTCCTAACATTGGACCCTGGAAAATAGGGGCTTTACATATTTTGACGAAATTTTGCTTAGCTGGGATAGATTGGCTGACATTTAGCACTGTTGGACCTCGAACTTTAGGGTTTTGTACAGAATTTGGTAAATTTCTGCAATATTTGCCCGTGTGGTGGCTAGTTTATGTAAAAATAGTACAGATTTATTACTGTTTGGCAAGAACATCAATGTATTTTGCTAGTTCGGCTTGTTCTTCTACAGTTCAGTGCACTTACTCTTGTGTTTGTGATAAAAGTGGCTGCAACTTCTTCCAGTTCAAACATCAAGAGTTTGATGGAAATCAAACGGTTTGATGGTCATGGCTTTGACCTTTGAAAAGACCGTATGAAGGGCATATTGTTCTTAAAGGATTGTGAAGATGCTTTGCAAGAAGATAAACCCAAAAAAACATCTGACGCAGGTTGGGCCAGAGTTAACAAAAAAGCTATGGCTTACATAAATATGGGTGTCACTAATGACATTTTAACAGACATTAAGGGTTTAGATATTGGTTATGCAAAATGGGAGAAGCTGAAAACTGCCTTTGAGATCACCAGACATGTTAATCAAGTGCTTTTAATGCGCAAGTTGGTGAATATGCGACCGGATGAGTCAAAGCCTGCAGACAGCTGAGCACTTCAATGCATTTACTCGCATTTTAAATGAGCTCAAGGATGCAAATTTGGATTTTGATGATACGTTGAGAGCAATCTTTCTGATAATGACACTTCCTGATTCTTGGGAGACTTTGGTGGTTTCTCTCAGCAATAACACCAATCTCTCATGTGATGGTGTGAGGGGTTAAATCTTGAATGAAGAAATTACACGTATATCTAGTGGAAAAGGCAGCAACTCAGCTTATAATGTAAGAGGTAGGACTGAAAAGAAAAATGCAAATGTTGGACAAAGAAACAGAAGCAAGAGCAAAGAAAATGAAAAATGGGACATTACTTGCTATCAGTGTGGTCAAAAGGGCCACAAGAAGCTTGATTGCAAGTATTACAAGAAGGAACAAGACAGAAAGAATAATGCAGGAGACAAAAAGAAGAAAGAGAATAAAACAGATGCATCTAAGGCAACCAAAGGCAAGGAAAGGGCCAATGTGGCCTCCACTGTAGTCATAGAGGAGCTTTCAGATACAAAGGCTGATGTATTATGTAAAGTTGATTATAATACCCTTGTATATCATATGCAAGATATGCAGATTACCAAGGCTGATGTGTTTGATGCACTTTTGTTAGTTGATGAAGGTGTCACTCAAACTTGGATTGTAGACTTTGGTACCTCTTTCCATGTAACTCCTTGCTTGGAGTGTTTTACTATTTCAATGCAGGCAATTATGGAAAAGTATACCTTGTAAATAACCATGCTTGCAACATTGCTGGGATTGGCACTGTACACTTGTCTTTAGATAATGGGCAAGAGCTTGTGTTAAAAGATGCCAGATATGTGCCTAGCATCAAAAAGAGTTTACTTTCTATTGGTCAGCTTGACTTACATGGTTACACTACATTGTTTAGTGGTGGTTTGTGGAAATTGAAAAAGAGTTCCATATTGATTGCAAAAGGAACCAAGAAGGGCGCTTTGTATTGTTTGCACTGTAAAGCTTTGAGTGACAACTTCCTTGTAGTTCCTAAAATTCCTTGTCATTCGGAGTTATCACATAAGAGATTAGGCCATATGAGCCAAAAAGGACGGTGTGATTGCAAACATCTCAACACCCCTTCTCAATCACAACTAGAAGTACAAAGCGTATAGAAGCTTTAGTGAAAAACAACACCTACAAAGTGTGTGCACACCATAAACATGGCAAAACACCAAAGGCTGTCCCAAGAAAAGGCTAAGTGTGGGTACCATAAACATTATGGACATCCAAAGGCTATAACAAGGTCCTCACAAAGTGTACAAAGGCTGTAGTACAAGGCTACATGAGGAGTTTACAAGTTTATGTCCAAAGCATTAGGGCTAGGCAATACAAGGCTAAAAGAGTCTATCCAAATAGAAGGACTGGTGAGATTTGTCCTTCTCCTGGTGGTCTTCATCTGCTTCTTCTTCTTTTGCTCCATGTTCTTCTTTTTCTTTAAGAGCAACCAGATAGGCCTTTGGGGACCTCTTTCTGGCATGGAAGAACTTATCAATGTGTTCGGTCCTTTTGCAGAAGTCACAGAAGAGCTGATCCTTCTTGCCTTTGTACCTGTTGCCAACATATAATGCTTGTTCATCTCTAGAGATGCTTGGTTCTTCCTTAGTTTTTAGCTTCTTTTCCTTCTCTAACAGTGATGCTTGGATATCAACAAGCTCAAGGTTTGGCATATTGATTAGAGTTGTTGATACATTATTATATTCAAGAGACAAATTTTTAGGTAGAACACCAATGCAAACATCTTCTACCATTTTAATGTTGATTCTTACAAGCTAGGTTAAAAGTCCTTCCATGTAATTTAGATGTGTGGCAAGTGATGTGCTGGACTTCATTTCAAGCTTGAAAAATTCAATCAAGAGACCATACTTTGATGACTTAGACTGTGCATCAAACAAGGTGTCAAGTCTCTTCCATGTATCCTGTGAAGTATCACAGTTATCTACATGGTGGATATAGTTGTCGTCTAGCTCCAGTTTGATAATGGCCTGAGCCTTATCATCATTCTTTTGTCAAGTGACTACAAGGTCCGCATCACGAGGCTTCTTTTCTTTGCGATTGGTAATGGCCCAAAGGCCCTTCTTCATCAAGATGAGTTTGATGCGGGTTTGCCATGTGTGAAACCCGACTCCTTTGAAGCGAGCTGATGGAGAGTATTTTCCCATGTTGGATTTGCAGGGACAGCAGCAAATCAACTTCAAAATTCTCAAATTTTATCAATGGAAGAGCAAATTACAGTGTGTCAAGAGACACAAGTAATGACAGTGGAAAAACACACTATGTAAAGACTATGTTTGAGTTTATGTCGAACTTGAATCTTCTTAGTTCGAGATTGTCGATCCTTCTTCAATCTTTCTAGGTCCTTTCCCTTCTTGATTTGATGTTGGGACAATAGATCACAGTGGCAATGGGTTGCTCCAGGTGGCAAGAGAGAGAAAATGATGAGATTTTTTAGCTTAGGTGAAAATGGCTATGGAGTCACAGTTAGGGTTTCTAGGGGAGCCTGGTTTTTTTGACATTGCAAGAGCTATACTTGATGATTTTTAAAACTTTTTTTACGGAAATATAGCTGACTTGATACTCTATCAAAGCCCCATAATGATGATCAAGATTACTTGCGGATTCAGGCACGCAGAGTGGACGATTACAGCAAGTGCAATTCTGAATAGATCTCGACGTTTCGAATAATGCTAGGGACAGAGAGCACTAATGTTAATGATTTATGAGCTAGGAGGGAGCGCCATAAGTGGAAAAAGAGATGTCTAGAAGAGAGTTCATGAAGATATACTTTGTATTGAGAGATCCAAGGACTCCAAACACGGTATGTCCTGTAGGTTAAAATTCTAGGCTACGGCAATGACTGAGAATTTTCACAATGCTGAAGCTATGCTTGCCCAATGTCAATGATTGATGTGTTAAAAAGAAGCTCTAGAAGTAGGGGAACACTTTTCTAGAAGGAAGCTCCAGGAGATTTGACCTATGGAGTGAGATATAAGAGCTTCAATCTGACAGGGTGCTGCTGGCTATGGAAGCTCAGGTGAAGGTAGAGTTAAGAGATGAAGTCATGGGCTGAACTGAGCTAACCAGAGATTAAGATGAGCTGAGAGAGAGAGCAAAGGAGAGCTAAGCCGAGCTAAGCCATGCCCAACTGGACTTTGATACCATGTTAAATATGCAGGATCTAGAGCATGGCAAATACGGAAGCTATGGAGGTTGGAAGAGAAAGAGTGAATTCATGAAGACACTGACATGACTTACTGTTACACAAGTGAATTAGGTTCCAAGATGGAAGCTTGGACTCATCAACACAATCTTGTGTATTGATTGACAATGGCACAAAGACTTTACTGAAGAACAAAAGTACTATGACATTGCATTAGAAAAGAGAGCAAGTACAATGCTTTATAGGAAACTGGATGGTAGCACTTCTCCTACTGTGCATATGGGATTCTAGTCCTGAGCCCTCACTGCTCCTTACAAAGAGACTGAAGTAGGTGTGATTGCAAACATCTCAACAATTACTTCAATCCAAGAAAATTATTCGCATGCGTAATGTTATGTTTAAAAAAATTTGTTGAAATGTACTTTAGTCTCTAATGAAGATATGAAAAATGTCAAATTTCAAAATTTGCAGCCACCTATTACATCAAATGATGAGCCTCATGATGTTGTACTACAAGCTGAAACTCATGATCAGCTGGATATTTTTGAGCCAGATGATCATGAACAGCAAACAAAAGCACAAGGAGGTCATGGACAGCAAGATAGACTTGCTGATTATGAGAGTGCAGGTGCTGGTAATGAAAATGAAGGTGTTGTATAGCATGAACAGCATGCTGAACATGGCTTACAGCAGCCAATAAATGCTAAAGATAACATACCTCCAAATGTAGGCCCAATTTCTAAAAATGTAGATCATTGGGTACGCAGGTCTACATGCACAAGAAGGTAACCACATCAGTATGACCCCTCCTTGCATTATGCTATGCTTACAGATGAGGATGAACCTCTTACATACAAAGAGGCCAAGTCATGCAAATTCAGCAATAAGTGGGAGCCAGCTATGCAAGAAGAGATTAAATCTATGTAAGCTAATGATACTTGGGATCTTGTGTCGTTGCCCAAAGGAAGAAAGACTCTTCCAAACAAATGGGTTTACAAAGAAAAGACAGCTGATGGGAAAACCAAGTACAAGGCAAGATTGGTTGCCAAAGGATATGCACAGAAGGAAGGAATTGACTTCCAAGAGGTCTTCTCACATGTTGTGAAGATGACCACTCTATGTGTGCTTTTTGCTCTCACTACTATATTGGACTTAGAGCTGTACCAAATGGATGGATATAAAAACAGCTTTTCTGCATGGTGACATTGATGAGGAAATCTACATGAAACAGCCTGAGGGCTTTGTAGTTCCTAGAAAAGAGCAGATGGTGTGAAAACTAAAATGCAGCTTGTATGGGCTGAAGCAAGCACCACGGTAGTGGTACAAAAACACTTTTATGCTCTCTCATGGGTTAACACGCAACCATGCATATCATTGTTTGTACATGAAAAAGGATACATATGGCAGCCCCATCATACTGTGAGAGTGCGCAACGGAAGAAGAACAAGAACACAGAGGAGAGGAGAGAGAAAGCAAAGAATGAAGGAAGAAAGTCTGCACTGACTGAGATGAATGCTGAATACACTGAAATGGACAGAGCAGTCCCTGCACGCAGCCCGGAGCGTCAGTGAAGGCACCAGAACAGACTGGAAGCAATGGCAGCACCAATGCCGGAGACGGAGATGACGGAGGCAGTGCTGAACCTGCAGAGTACAATGCTGGAATGACTGGGGGGGCTGCTATATATAGCCCCCAGGCCAGAAAACTGGCCGACCTGCCAAATCTGGCCGACCTGGCCAGATTTGGCCGACCAGCCAGATCTGGCCGACTTTGGCTGACTTTGGCCAGATCTGACCGACCTGCCCAGAAAATGGGCCGACTGCAGAATAACAGCCCAGTTTGGGCTGTATGACACCCATAGGCTGCAGACTGACCAGGGCAGCCACTAAACGAACTGACAGAGCTCCTCTGTCTCCTGTCAGACTCTGACAGGAGCTCACAACCAGGAGATGACAGATTGAGAATGATAAAGAGCAGGCTAACACCCCCTCTCAGATCCTGGGAGAGTCTGAAGACCCAAGAACCGCATGTGATGAAGCAAAGAAGCCTGAGGCAAAGGCTTCGTAAAGAGATCAGCTGCATTGGCCGCCGTAGGACAGTAGACCACCACCAGCTCCGAATCCACGATCCGCTCTCGAACATAGTGATACTGAACCTCAATGTGCTTCGTGCGAGCATGAAACACCGGGTTCTTGGCCAGAGCAAGAGCACTCTGGTTATCCACGCGCAGCTCCGTAGGTCCGGTCTGGGAAAAGCCAATCTCCACCAGTAAGCGACGGAGCCAAACTGCCTCCATAGCGGTCAAACATAGGGCCCGATACTCAGCCTCTGTAGAAGAAAGTGCCACAGTAGGCTGCTTCTTGCTGCTCCAAGAGACAGCACCGGATCCAAGGGTGAAAGCATAACCTGTAGTGGATCGTCTCGAATCCACATGACCTGCCCAATCAGAATCACTCCATCCAGAAAGGGTAATCCCATCTCCATACATGATCCCGAAAGATCGAGTCCCCTGTAAATAGCAAAGAACCCGCAAGGCCGCCTGCCAGTGATCCTGGGTAGGAGTCTGCATAAAAGAAGACAATAAAGCCACCACAAAAGAGATATCCGGGCGAGTGTAAAGCAGCCAAATAAGAGAGCCGACAAGGCACCTGTAACGGGTGGGATCTGAAAGGGGAACTCCAGCTGTCAAAAGCTTGGACTCGGGGTCCATGGGGCATGAGATAGGCCGACACTCAGCCATATCAAACTCCGAAAGAAGCTCAGAGATGTACTTGTGCTGCGAGATAAAAATGCCTTGTGCCATCTGATAGATCTCCAGGCCTAGAAAGAAGTGAAGGATCCCTAGATCCGTCATGTCAAACTCCTGCTGAAGAATGGACCGTGTATGCTCCACCTGCTGAGTGTCGCTCCCTGTAATGATAAGATCATCCACATACAAGATAAGGAACACTGAAAGAGAATCCACAACCCGTAAGTAGAGGTTGGGATCAGAAGCGGAGCGCGCAAAGCCACTCTGTAGAAAGAAGCCGTCAATCCGCTGGTACCAAGCACGAGGAGCCTGCTTCAAGCCATAAAGAGCCTTCCGCAGCCTGTAGACATGATCTTCCTTCCCCTGCACAAGAAAACCAGGAGGCTGTGAAACATAAATCTCCTCCTCAAGAACGCCATTCAGGAAAGCAGACTTGACGTCCATCTGATAAACAGGCCAACGGTGGTAAGCAGCAAGAGCCAAAAGAACTCGAATGGTGGACATCCTGGCTGTAGGAGCAAAAGTCTCGAAGTAGTCCAAGCCTGCACGCTGTGCAAAACCCTTGGCAACAAGCCTAGCCTTATGCTTGTCCAAGGAGCCATCGGCAAGATACTTGGTCTTAAAGACCCATTTTACACCTATCACCTTCCGTTTCGCGGGACGCGGAACAAGCTCCCACGTATGGTTTCGCTCGATGGAATCGAGCTCGGCCTGCATAGCCTGTCTCCAAATATCCTGTGCAAGAGCCTCCTCCACAGTGGAAGGCTCGGAATCCTGAAGAATCTGTGACATGAGAGCATAGTTCACACATAGTGAACTATCCCACTGGGCCTGTAAACGTGCTCATCGACGTGGACCTGTAGAAGAAGCAGGAAAGTGAGTAACACCTGAATCCTGCATGAGCCGGCAATACCATAAAGGAATCCTGAAAGACTCCTGCTGCTGTGAGAGAGACCGGGGGGTCTCCGGAACCTGTAAAGCACCCAAATCGGAGAGGGACTCCCCCTCACCGAGGGAAGGTAGTTCCTCCGCATCAAAAGAAGGCTGTGTATCCCGTGAAGATCCCAAAGTGGAGGTGGAAGAGCTCGTAGAAGACGGAGTCACATCCACCAAAGGAGAAAGGGAAGCCGAAGGAGGAGGAATAGGGGGGGTGCTAAGGGGTATCCTGGAAGGAAGTGAAGGGGGGGGGGGGGGGGGGGGGGGCGTCCGTCGATGACGAAGAAGCATCTGTAATGGAACCATCAATCAGATCCTCAGAGGCCGAAGCCTCATCAAAGATCACATCCCTGCTCACCTCAACCTTCCGCGTCGTCGGGTCGTAGAGCCGATATCCCTTCGTAGTCGTACTATAACCCACGAAGATAAACTTTCTCAACTTAGAGTCGAACTTCGTCTTCCTCTTCTTCTTGTCCACATGGACAAAAGCGTTGCACCCAAAGATGCGAAAATGGGACACGGAAGGCTTCTTCCCAAAGAAAGCCTCATAAGGAGTCATGTCCTGTAAAGCCGAAGTCGGAGAGCGGTTGCGAATATGCACCCCTGTAGCCACCGCCTCACCCCAAAGAAAATGAGGAAGACTCCTATGCTCCAGCATAGATCAGGCCATCTCGACCATGGTCCGATTCGCACGCTCCACCACACCATTCTCTGATGGTGTGTTCAGATGGGAATACTCCACCCGAATACCATGATCCCTGCAAAACTGAGAGAAAAGGTGAGAAGTGAACTCACCACCGTGATCAACTCGAACGCCACGAACCTTGGAAGTTGTTTGGGTCTCCACAAACACCTGCCACTCACAGAAACGGGAGTACGCTTCGCTCTTGTACTCCAAGAAATAAGGCCATACATAACGACTAAAGTTGTCCACAATCAGCATCAAATACCTGGCCTTCCCAAGGGAGGCCGTGCCCATAGGTCCGCAAAGGTCGGTGTGAACCAACTCAAGCGGAGAAGTAGCCCTCCTAAAAGCAACATGAGAGTGTGGCTGCCTGTGCTACTTGCCCCTCAAGCAGCTAGGGCACAAAGTGTGAAAAGGAGGGAAATCAGGAAGTCCCTCCACCATCTTCCTCCTAGAAGCCCGCCGAAGAGAATCGAGGTTCAGATGACCATACCGAGCATGCCAAAGCAGCCCAAGCTCATGGAAAGTCCGCGCAGCCAAGGCTGTGAGCGTATAAAGCCCACCCTCCTGTGTACCTATCCAAAGAGCATCACCTGTAGAAGCATCCTCCACTGTGACTGCATCCTGTGTAAAAATAACTCGGGTACCTAGCTGAGTAAGGCCATGCACAGATAATAGGTTAAAACCCAAATCAAGGACATAGAGAACTTGGGCGGAGGAAGACCGCCTATCAAAAAACATAGGTAAGGTCCCCACGCCTCGAACAGAGACTGTAGAATTGTCACCAATGGTGACGGTACCCCCTCTGGAACGAAGATCCTGAAGCCAATCCTGACGGAAGGTCATATGTGAAGATGCTCCACTGTCGACGAGCCAAGGCCTCTCCTATGTGGTAGAAGCTAGGGCTGTATCCTCCTCAACAAAGACATGCACAAACGCAAATTCTGTTGTGGCTGGGGCCGCCTTCGAGTCCTTCTCCTTAGGCTTCAAATGGAGATACTTCTGCCAACACTTCTCCTCGGGATGAGTGCCCTTCCCACAATGGGGACACTTGGGCTTCTTCTCCTTCGCATCCTTCTTGTCCTCCTCCTCCTTGTCCTTGGCCTTCTCCTTCTTTTGTTTCTTCTTCTTGCCGCCACCTGTGCCGGCCGTAAATGCCTTGATGGAGCCACTGGCTCCCACCTCTTTGAGTCGCTCGTCATGCTCCAAGACAAGCGGAGAAAGCTCCTCCCATAGGAGTGTCTCACGGGTCCTCGAGGTGATGAGGCTGGTATAGAAGACATCATAACGGGGTGATGGCAGCTGAGTCAACAGAATCATCGCCATATCCTCAGACGATATCAGACGACCAAGAGAGGCTAACTCGCCTCGCATATCCTCCATCTTCGTGATGTGCTCCTTCATGGAAGGAGAATCATCAAGACTAAGCATCCGCAACTTCTTCTCCAAGGAAATCTTGTGGGCAAATGTCTTGTGCTGATACAAAGACGCAAGCTTCTTCCACACTTCCGCCGCGGTCTGTAACCTGTGAACATGTACAAGAACGGAATCATGGAGACTCATAAAAAGAAAGGAACGGGCTCGAGAGTTGAGCCTATCCCATAAGGCTGCACGGTCCATAGAGGTGCCATCGGACGAATCCACGGGGGGACGGTCGATGGGTGAAGAAACAAGCTCCCAAAGGTCAAATGTATCGAGAATGCAGGCCACCTTGCATGACCAGAGGGAGTAGTTGGAACCATCCAACTTATCTTCCTTCGGAAAGGAAGGGAGAATCGACACCTGAATAGAGGGAATCAAGGAAGGCATCCGCACATCTGAAGCACTCTTCACGGAAGAAACCTTCGCGGTAGATGGAACCCTCTGAGATGCATGGACTGAAGAAGGACGAGTGCGAGG
The DNA here is from genome assembly GCF_053477565.2 of Lygodium microphyllum. Lineage (NCBI taxonomy): Eukaryota > Viridiplantae > Streptophyta > Polypodiopsida > Schizaeales > Lygodiaceae > Lygodium > Lygodium microphyllum. The sequence goes on from NC_141161.1 coordinate 34,459,798, forward strand.
AGGTTCTTCCCGACGTCGAACCTCATGATAATCCCGCCTCCGCTCAGAGGAATGATGAGAAAGAAGTTCATCCTCTGAGTCATCAAAGCCTGAAAACTGGTAAGACATCTTCCAATCTGCAAAATACCAAAGAAAGTTGTGCCGATGTCGAAATATGACCAGCAATGTGGTCACCAACCACCAAGACGCAAGCAGAGAGTGCCTACAAACACCTGGATCTGCAAAACGCAAAGATAACTGATGTCGATCACCAGGAAAGAGACCACCAGCACCAGGAAACAGCCCGGAAAGAAGTCGCCAGCAGGAAATGTGCCGCCTGGAGTGAAAGCGACCAGCAGGACAGCAAAACACAGCCTGTAGGGAGGTCGCCCAGCAGAAGGAGGGACAGCCTGGTGGTAAACGCAGGGTTTCTGCGTCGCTGGATGACGTGGCAGCCTCTACAGGCAGCGTGGGCAGCAAAACGCAGGCTGAAAGGCCTCCTGAAGAAGTCGCCTGGCAGTTGTTGATCAGATGGCAGCAGCAGTAAGGTATCTCACTCCTGAGGGTATGTCCTCCGTGCTCTCAATCAGGCGATGATACCATGTGAGAGTGCGCAACAGAAGAAGAACACGAAAACAGAGGAGAGGGCAGCACCAATGCCGGAGACGGAGATGACGGAGGTAGTGCTGAACCTGCAGAGTACAATGCTGGAATGATTGGGGGGGCTGCTATATATAGCCCCCAGGCCAGAAAACTGGCCGACCTGCCAAATCTGGCCGACCTGGCCAGATTTGGCCGACCAGCCAGATCTGGCCGACTTTGGCCAGATCTGGCCAACCTGCCCAGAAAATGGGCTGACTGCAGAATAACAGCCCAGTTTGGGCTGTATGACGCCCACAGGCTGCAGACTGACCAGGGCAGCCACTAAACGAACTGACAGAGCTTCTCTGTCTCCTGTCAGACTCTGACAGGAGCTCACAACCAGGAGATGACAGACTGAGAATGATAAAGAGCAGGCTAACACATACTTGTATTGTATATGGATGATATGTTGCTAGTCATGAAAGGAATGATATGTTGCTAGTCATGAAAGGAAAGACTAGCTTGGATGCTCTCAAAGATCAGCTGAAATCAGCCTTCTCCATGAAAGGTTTCGGGAATGCATAGCATATTTTGGGCATGAGGATTCGCAAGTATAGAACGCAAAAATTGTTGCTCTTATCTCAAGAAAAGTACATTGAAAAGGTACTAGACAGATTTAACATGGCTGAAGATAAGCCTTTTGGGGTGCCCTTACCTCCATATCTTAAGCTTAGTAAAACCAACAGCCCAAAAGATGACGTGGAAGCCAATGCTATGAAGGGAGTCCCTTATGCATCTACTTGTGTCTCTCTTATGTATGCTATGTTTGCTACTCGTCTAGACATTGCTCATGCAATGGGAGTTGTCAACAAGTTTATGTCAAATCCTGGCAAACAACATTGGGAAGTTGTCAAGAGTATTCTTCGTTACTTAAAGGGTACACAAAGAAAGTGCATTTGCTATGGGCCAGGTGCACTTAGTTTGTAGGGTTATTGTGATGCAGACAGGGCAAGTGACTTGGACACTCATAAGTCCACTAGCGGGTATGTCTTTATAGTTGCCGGTGGGGCCAATTCTTGGTGTTCTAAGCTACAAAACATCGTAGCACTGACTACTAAAGCTGAATACATATCAGCTACTAAAGCTTCTAAGGAAGCTATATGGCTGAGCAAACTTGCAAAGGATCTCGCCATGTCTATGGGTACTGCAGTATTGGGATGTGATAGCCAGAGTGATGTGTATCTGGCTAAGAATGCCATGTATTATGCACACACAAAGCATATAGATGTGCGATATCACTTTATCAAACAGATTCTGGAAGATGGTCTAATCACGTTGACCAAGATTAAAACACAGGACAACCCTGCACATGTTCTCACTAGAAGTCTAAGCGAGGCTCAACATGAGCATTGCATACGCCTAGTGGGAGTTGATTAGAGGTTCACTTTGGACCTTTAAGTGGGAGGTCATTGGGATACAGGCCCTTTTTCACCTCCGTGTATAGTACACGTAAATTATTTAGTTGTATATGTGACTGCACCCTTACGTGCCCTAAGTATACATACAAAGTTGATTTTATGAATGGCAGCTAATTAAGTAACAATAACCAAGAAGACGGAAGTAGGGATGGTACACCCAACATATCATAAAATAGAACAAGCTTATCCATCCACTCGAGGAGGTTGATGACAAGGGAAAGATGTATCAAGAAAACAGGCATACTGCCTCTAAATCCGCAACACAGAGATGATGGCTGGTGATAGACCCAAGCTATCAAACCCAAGGTTGAGTGGCCTCTAATGCTGATGCTAACTGGAGGTAGAGGTCATGACATGCTAAGGGAGCCAAACAAATGCTAAACGAAAGATAGAGACACTAGGGGCAATGTTGGCTGATGAAGATGACCTCCCAGATATCAAATGCAAATGCTAGATGATGCCTAGAGCAAATGCACTATCGCTTGATGAAGGAAGGGGCAAAAATGGTCAAACGCAAGGTCCGCCAATCTCTAGTGATGATGATATCAGCAGAGAATGTGATACCAAGTGATCACAATTGTCCAAACACAAATCAAGGGACTATGTATAGTCACTGCTGCCAGCCATGATTTTCAACCCAAATGTGACAAAAAATTCAGCAAATGCAGGTCCAAATTGTCACACAAGTGACCAAGGTACAAACAAGTACCAACCAGCAATAAATGACCACATAGAAGCAGAAATTTCAGATCTGTAAGCAAATTTTCAGAAGCACCAAACCATGTGCTACAGCATTCCACAACTGATTACAGCTGTTCCAAGGGTAAATGCATCACATTACATGAGAAGTCCCAAATGTTAGCTGCAATTTCTGTTGTACATGTACCCACGGGCATACAATTTGACACACATGGTCAAAAGCCCCAAAAGTTTTTGTGCTCAAAGCATTAACCATACATCTGAACTGTCTCTGCCTATTTCCAAAATAGAGCGATTTCAGCAAAACCCCAAAATTTTTCCAGGTGCTAGGTATTCAAATTGCATTAATACATATTCCTAAAAGCATAAAACCGGTAAAATTAGCAAAATTTCACAAAATTTTACAAAAGTCCCAAATTTCTCGAGTCCAAATGTGCACCAATGTCAACCAATTTGACTCAGCTGAACAGAATTTCACCAATACGGTAAGAGCCCCAAAATTTATGGGTCCAATGTTGAGAAATTTCACTCAGATGAGCAAAATTTCAATAATTTTGGCGAAATCCCCAATTGAAATGCACACAATGTCTGCAATTTCTGACAGGATGCCTCAATTTTGCATGAACAGTACTCAGTCTGGAGAAGCCCCAAATTTCTGGGCTTAGATTGCGCGAAAATTAGAAGTTGTGCCTCCACGCGTGAACCCTCAGTAGGGGAAGAGAAATTTCAAGAAAGTTTTGAAGAGAAAAAAAATGGATGACGGGTCCATTAACTCGCCACTTGGCACTCGTGAGCCTCGCTGGTCCCGTCCGTTGTGTGCCTAGTTGGTAGGTGGCGTGTCGCGTCTGGCCACATGCGCCATCTAGAGCCTGCTCACTACTGCATGTCACATCTATTGCTGCCCGTCACGAAGTCCAATTGTTTGCAGCTGCTGCCCACTGCTACCCGTCACGCTTGCTCCTGCCCACTGCCTGCCAGGTCAACACCTGCTGTCGCCTGGTTAAGAATCGACCTGTCTAGGTTTCTAGATTGTCGACTGACAATGCAACACATGTGCCTGAGATCAATGACGACCTAATGATTTCGTGCGAGAAAAACACTAGAGATGTCTCGCACGGACTTGGAGGAGCACGAACGCCTTGGCCAAAGCTCTAATACCAATTTGTAGTGACTGGGAGCGCAAGGATCGAGACAATTAGTGGCTGTTAGCAGCAAAGAGAGACAGAGAGTGAGAGTGAGTATGATTCTTTGGATACAATGACGAGTGTACCACTTTAGGTTTTTAGAGATATATATATATATATATGAAAGTATAAGTGCTAAGGGTATATTCACATCCGAGCACATTTAAAGGGTGCGAGGACCTTTATTCCCAACAAAAAGACATCTTCATCTGTAATGCTTGCACAAAACACAAAAAGCAACCCTCTCTAATGAAAATACAGTCTGTTAGGGCTCTTGACCGCTCGTCCCACTCCTTCACCTGCCAAAGGCAATGAAAATGTAAAATCTGCACTTGAAGGCCCAAAATGCAGCCCTCTTTCTTCTCTAACAGCAAAAAAACAGCAACATCTTCAGCAAAACTTCTCTTTTCTTGCACACCCATGTTCGTCTCAACCCTGTTCTAATACACAGTCCCTGCTGCTTGCCCTAGAACACTGAAAACGAAGCCTTGTGTCGTGCTGAAAACTGCTCTTCAGATGGGTCCAACCTAGGTCATGTTGAGCTAAAATATTCATTACATGTTGATTAGCCTCTTAAACAGCCCCAAAACACACTAAAAAAATACTCTTTTAGAGTAAAAACCCTAAAACGGGGAGCGGTTCGAGAGAGTTCAGTGGAAACCCTAATTTGGGAGGCTCCAATCCACATCTATAAATAGACAAGCTACCCATCATTCAGCCATCATCCTTGTTTGCAGGTTACACCAGTCCACACATCCTCTACTACTGTTGGCACCCAGTTTCCAGCCCACAGCCCGCCTCCATCTGTTGTCCAACCATCATCGATTGCAACCACATTATCCTCAACCTGTCCATTGCTATAGGCGACAACTCTCAACTGCTAATGACTGCTCCAATCCACATCTATAAATAGACAAGCTACCCATCATTCAGCCATCATCCTTGTTTGCAGGTTACACCAGTCCACACACCCTCTACTACTATTGGCACCCAGTTTCCAGCCCACAGCCCGCCTCCATCTGCTGTCCAACCATCATCGATTGCAACCACATTATCCTCAGCCTGTCCATTGCTGTAGGCTTTAACTCTCAACTGCTAATGACTGCTCCAAGCTGTCCCAGACTGCTGTTCAGCCTGTCGTCCATCATCGCCAAGGCCATCCAGCCTAGGTTTACAGCATTGTAGGTCTTGACACTCTCCGACACACCTTCTCCAGCTATCGCCCTGCTGTTTACCGCACCTGTGCACAGTTTCCAGCTTCCGATCGGTCATACGCTGCTGTGTTTACCAGTTTCCAGCCTCCAAACTGCTGCGTTTTGGTGACCAGCCTACTGCCATTAACTATTCAACACTCCTACACTCCAACTGGTGGTCACAGACTCGGGACCCATCTCCGATGGACGTCCAACATTGCTCTGCCCTTGAGCACACTGTACACTCTTACATTCATTTACAGCATTCATTCACTTCAGAGTTGTGTTCTCTCCCTCCCTTCTTCTGTTTATGTTTGAGTTTTTGTGTTTGAGTTTTGAGTTTTGCATTAGGGTTTGAGTTTTTCCCTCTGTGTCTGTGTTTGTCTCTTTGTGTTTCTATTGTGGTCATACATTTTGTGTATCCTCATTCAGTGCAAACCCTAGCAGTTTTCTTCACAGGTCAGTCCTTCAATGCTTTGATATCATGTCAGAGTGAAGCAATGTGAAAGCAAATGACCAACACAAAGAGTAAACAGAGAAAGGAGAGAGAGAGAGTTGAGAGAGCGAGAAAGAGACAATGAAACGCAGAAAATCTGCAATGAAGAATGTTGTATAAGGATGCAGAAATATACACGGGTGCAGAGAGAATGCCTGCATATGTCTCCAGCTTGAAGATCAAAGTCTCTGTAAACCCCGAGGACAGTTTGCAACCTGAAAACTGGGAGCACAACCGCGGAGGACTGCAAAAACTAGGGCCAATAAATAGGCCAACAAAAAATGCCAAAAAATACTAGGTCAGCTGCATTAAATGCAGCCAACTACTCAGCAATCTGACCAACCAGTCTGTCCAACCTGAAAACTGCTAGAGCCTGACACATCCACTGCCACGTGGCACTCTTGCTGCACCTGTCGCCTGCTGTACCTGCTGCACCTGCTACTCTAACATTACTTGACATGGTTAGACACATGCTTCAAAATCCCATATTAATAGCACATGTTGTGGGCATTCTTATAATCTCAATCATTTGCTGCATCCAATTAGTCTCCCTCTTCTTTGACAATCGTTCCTCTTCTTCCTCCAACACCTGATGGATGCTGCCTACTAGAGCTGCTGCTGCTGCCCACACCTGAATCTGTGTAGAGGTGCTGCCTCATCAGCCAGAGGTTTGCCCATGTCAATTGGTTGCCACCCGTGTCAATTGGCTTCTGCCAAGCCTGCCACCCAGTCAAAGTCTGCTGCTCACATATGTTTTCTGACCCAACAAATGTCCTCCATGTTTGCTGCCTATCTTGGCTGCCCATCACTCATTCATGTTTGGGAGCTGTCACCATCATTCTCAACCCCTGCATTTTGCTGCAGTCAACCCTTTATCAGCAGACATATTTGTGTTTTCCTCTCTTGAAGGCTGCCCAGCAGTCACTCGGTTGCAGTCACTCATTCATAGAGACCTTCATCAACACTTTTGCTTTTTCTCCTCCAGTTGGCTGCCTTGCAGTTGTCTTGACAGCAGCCAACATTCCAGAGAGATTACATCATCACTTCGTCACTCACAGCTCCTACTATTGTCCTTCATCTACGTCTTCTCCGAAATCCCCTTGCCTAAAGGATTGTGTTTCAATCCCTCCACAGCTTATCCTTGTCCAAAGGTATTGCCACCTGATCACTCAGGACAGTTAGTCATTTTCAAGATCTAATTTGTGTCATCAACTCAACTCTGCTCAACTCAATACAAGTCCCAAAGACACACAAGCTTAAGGCTCTCCTCCATTGTATTAACATTATTCATGATTCATTGTTCCGTTCAACCTCTATGTTTCTGAATAATGAATCATGAATAATGTTAACACACTCTCCGTTCCTCCCTCAATACCCTATTGTTTCTTTACACACTAGAGGCAAGCCAAAAAAGCTTGAAGATGACAAGAGCATAAGATCATCGCTACTCTATAGTGAATGTTTCAAACGTTCAACCAACAAGAATTTGAAAATGTTCTCCTTTCATTCTTTCCAAAAAGTAACATTGCATTTACAAAAGAGATTAAACACAATGGCCTTGCCTATATGCAGGCCAATAATAAATTTTATACTCGTGCATAAAATGACATTGCTTACTTTTGTTCCAAGTGCAATTACAAAATAGCATTTTCATCCTATATTGAGAATCAGTCACTCAAGGAAATATAGAAAGAGCTCCCAATTAGACTCCGATATAAAATGAAAGACCAAGGTTCTAAGAAGACCCAATGCATCAAGAAATCTATTACACACAATGATTTGTCAAATAATTGGCTTCAGGAAGAAAATTTAAGCAATACAAAGCTTTCTAGGTTCTCTTAGCGACACTAATAACTTAATCTACGCTATGATGATACCTCCTCATGCAGTGTGGAGAAATTCTCCTAGCCATAATAATAACTTAATCTACGCTACGATGCTACCTCCTTATGCACTAGAGGGCCCCAAAACTGGCAACCACCCAGACACAAAGGCTATTGAAAGGCTGTTGTAGCTAGCTAACACTCTAGGTCAGCTCACATGTGGTTTTTGACAACCAATCCGTCATGCTGCAAGCATTTTGGCTTTGCTAGTAGTCTAACAAGCAGTAGGGTGTCTGCTTCTAAAAGTTCTAGGGTGCCTTGTAGAGATTCAAGACCTCAAAAACACTGCACAGACTCAGTACTCTCAGCTCATCTCCCTCTGCGATCGGAGGGAAACCTATGGAAAGACTCTGTTTAACCCTAATTGCCATGCTCAGAAGTCCTTTAACCATTGATCGATGCTAGAATATGGGGGAAAGGGAATTACATCCATCTTACCACTGCTGATTCTTTGAATATCTAAGTCTGAGAAAACGCAGTAAACTCAACTGGTCAAGTGAGAACGGAGCATAAAAACAAACAGATCGACATAAGCTTACGTTTGAGACAGTTAAGAGATGCACCAACCCGGATGGCTTCTCGGCTTCTCCCCTTCTTGTTTCCAGACCAACGCCCTTTCAAAGTTTCCAGGCCTATATAGGTTTCTGCTCCCCCCGGCCCCCTTCCCCGCCCCCGCTCCTCGGCCTCCCGCCACCATGCCCCCTATATAAACGGGTTTATCTTAACAACCTATATTTAGTTCATACCTAGCATGTATATACATCTTTCTCTATCCATATCCATGTCTATAGTATTGCCAGGAAATTTGAGGAGTAGAGAGTCGTTTCTCTTAGAAGTGAGTAGATGTGTGTTTGAGTGCCTTAAGGCAAAGCAAAGGCACGTGATGGGAAAGCCCTCTATCAAGACATGTCCTACATGCTGAGCAAAATAGGCACCTTGTACTATCCCCAAAGTGCCCATGTCCAATGACGGCAGGAACATGGAGGTAAAGAGCTATGCAGCTCATGTAAAAGGGAAAAGCTGTGGATTTCCAAGCTATGCCCAAGGCTTTGCTTGCTGTTGTGAAGAAGATCAATGAAGCCAAGCAGCGAAAGCTCCTTGGCACCCAAAAGCAAGTTCACAAAGCTTATGTCTCCTTACCAAAGGAGGCTATCGACGTTAGGTACTACAATTTTGCAATTTCTAGTTTTTTGTTAGATTTCATGGGTAGGGTACTGTCCAATGAAAAGTCCAAGGTGGTTTCTCAACACTTACTAGGCCCATTGTTCTTTGGTGTATCGCAAGTTTGTTGACAATGGCTTTTACTAGATTCTTGTGAGATCACCAAAGAAAGGATTGGGTGTTATCTTGCTCTGTGGGATTGAGAGGAAACCTAGTTTATTGTTTACCTCGGTCTTCAAGATTTTCGCCTAAGGATGTCCTTCTCATGGAATGACCTATACATGGGTCTCATTTCCAAACTTGCACATTATTTATGTATTTGATGTTCAAAGTGGTGCTATTGCACTTGCAAGGTTCTGTATGTGCCACCCCTCTCCTCCAACCCCAAGGGACAAACAAAAGCATGTATCCTTTAGGACCATAAAGCTGAGCCCATAGAGGTTTTGCAACTACAAGATAAAAGAGAGTTTGATCATATGTGAAGTCCAATTCTCGCCCTTTTTGGATGCTTATTCGATGAATCCAACCATTTTGATGTAGCTGATTTAAAGCAAACAACATAGCAAGACACTAAGATGCAGGTCAACAATGATAAAAATTTGGGGAGATCCAAGGAGAGCTAGCCTCCTTCCCGAGATAAGCCTAAGAGCCTGGCTAAGTAAGCTTAGACTAAGAGCAAGGCCCCAAAAGCGAGGAGAGGTCTTTTGATCTCAAAAGCAAAGGTAAGAGCCTCCCACTAATAAGAAGAATGTCAAATCTTACTATTAATTCTAGTGCAACCAAAAATAGGACTCTAGAGGGGATGGAGGGAACAAAGAACAATGCACCTTAGTCAAGAAACTTGCTAGAAATGGCACACAACTTCACCCAACATTTATGTGCTTTGGGAGATGTGGTTACCAAGACCTAATTTTCACATTTTAATGGATATAGCATTAGGAAAGGCCATGATCATTAGTTTTTGGAACATGTGCAGCCTCTATCTAGAGAGGAGGCAAAATGCATGTGGGGGACATGCGATGAAAAATAAACACAAATGTGTTGTTTCATATAAAACCAAACAAGCTACAAAAGTAAACATCAACTTTAATGATTTAGATCACAAAGTATTCATAAATGTTAACTTTTGAGGAAAATGGGGAACCTTGATCCCAAAACTAAAACATCTTGCACTCCTATTATTTTGTGCATCGATGATAGTAGAGATTTGTTGGTAATAGGTTTGACTAGGAATGAAGAGATGTTAGTATTCTGAGTCTACACGCCTAACTCCAATCAGCCCACTGTAGTTAGATTACTAGCAAAGTGGACCACAAGGAAGCAATTCAATTGGCCTATCATGATTGGATTGCTAGCAAAGTGGACCACAAGGAATAGTCCTTTGTGGGGACTAGAGGATGATTCTTTGTTCCTTTGGGAGATTGCATGGAATTGAGATAGAAAAGTCTTAAAGGCCATTACTACACATAAAGCTTGTCAGTGGATGTGATTAGTCCAGTGGGGTAGGGCATTAGGACCATTACATGGCATAATAACCACCTTAATGACATATGGTAGGGAGTTAGATTGACTAGTTCTAAGTGGTGGCCTAGTGAATGGTTTTTCTCTAATATCAAGTATGATGTCCTTAGGGACATCCTAGATTCTAACCATGTCCTTATACTAGTGATGTCATGCATATTGGTGTGTGTTAGGTGAAACTTTAAATGATTCCTACCCCTTTCAAGTTTAGTATATAGGATAATGAATTTGTTACCTCTTATTCAAGACATCTGGAGGACATCTTCCATGTGTAGTCAAGAGTTGGTAGCTAATAAGAGGCAATGTAGCTAAAAAGTGAACTCAAAAGGGCCAAATGCCCTAATATTTACTCTAAACATGAGAGAACTTTTTATAAGCTAGTGATCTGGGCCCCAACAATTTGGGATCCATATCACCAAATTTCTAATGGTTGATAATGTGGAGCCCTTGACCCATAGGACAGGTGAGGGGTTTCATGTACTCACTTATTTAGTAATAATAATAACATTCATGAGAGTCACAACCACCATGTTATTAACCATAAAAAAGACCTCGATGACATGGTGCACAAGTCAACAATTGAAAAAATATTCCCCCATATTAATGTCAATTTTGGGGCTTTTAAGGCATTTTGATTTTATTTTGAGGCCTAAATTGTCAAACCTTACACTCACAAAGTGTTATCAAAACTTTCTAATGATCTAGAGTCTAAGTGCACAAGTATTTGGAGAGAGAGAGAGAGAGAGAGAGAGAGAGAGAGAGAGAGAGAGAGAGAGAGGGAGAGAGAGAGAGGGAGGGAGGGAGGGAGAGAGAGAGTGTGTGTGTGTGTGTGAGAGAGAGAGAGTGAGTGAGAGAGAGAGAGAGAGAGAGAGAGAGAGAGAGAGAGAGATGTGTGTGTGTGTGTGTGTGTGTGTGTGTGTGTGTGTGTGTGTGTGTGTGTGTGTGTGTGTGTGTGTGTGTGTGTGTGTGTGTGTGTGTGTGTGTGCGTGTGTGTGCGTGTGTGTGTGTGTGTGCGTGTGTGTGTGTGTGAGAGAGCAAGTGAGTGAGTGTCAATAGAGAGAGTGTGAGAGAGAGTGAGTGAGAGTGTGCGTGCATATGTGCAAGAGTGATAGAGCAATTGAGAGATGGGGAGGAGAAGAATAGACACAATGAGAGGGGGGAAGGATAGAAAGAGAGGAGCTAAAGAGACAAACATAGATGAGGTTTTTTTTTTAAATTTGGCGTCGAGGGGGGGGGGAGAGTGATAAAGGGAAAGGGTAGAGAGATAGGGGTGGCAGATACACACACATTATTGAACCATGTAGGGTTGAAGGCCTAACCACAAGGGTTGAGGACAAAAAATATGTAGAGAGTAGGGAGCAATAACAAATAAAGAAAGACAATTTCTAAATTAATAGATCCCAAACATGCCAATTGAAGCCAAATTAGAGCATTTTGATTGATATCTTGTACAACAGTCAAGATAAATGCATGCACTACAAATAATAGTACAAACCCTTATGGTGGGACAATTGCCCAAACCCTTTGAGTCAATAGCTTAGAAAATACCCTAGTATAGATCAAATACCCGATGTAAATTAGCTCTAAGAATTCACATGGCCTTCAAAATTCATGTTTGATTCATGTATCTATGTGGAATGAGGTAGCTCCTACCCATTCAAGCACCATACCAAGCAATAGGGAAGTATTGAATCTTATCAAATCCATGTATAGGCACCAAAATAACACTTCATCCCTGAATTTTCTCTTTATTATAATAGTAAATAATGACTTGTATGCTACTCCAATTACTCCTAAAACTTGGTCCTAGACAAGAACAAAGCATTCCCCAATGATAGGGAGTGATATCCACCCAAGAGACAACCCTGGAATCATTGTTAGAGGTCAAAAACTCTATGTAGTAGTAAGCTTTCCTATTCTCTTGCATGTAAACACCTATTTTGGATTGCAAGAAGAAGTCAAAGAACTCCCCTTTGTCAAGCCAAGACACAAGACTCGTTCCTCCTTGCTACCTTTCCCTTTGATTTTCTTTAGTTTACATGCCTTCTCCCTCCCTCTTCAATTCATGATTGATGTTACCTTCATCTAGCCTATTTTCCCCTATATTTCCGCCTTTTTTTTTCCATAAAAGACTCTCCTTTACTTCACTTTTCCCCTTTTGAGAAGGTTCTCTAAGTTGCCCCCCCCCCCACCCAAACCAAAACCATACATGATGTCCCGTGCAACCTTGATTTACTAAGTCTTCCTCCTAGCTTAACCTCATAGATGACTCTCAAATACTGAAGACTATGTACAAACTGAGTCAATACATTGAGAAAATCTCCCATAAGCATGTCTCCTCATGAGTTGGAGGCAATGTGTAGAACTCTACAAGGTACGTGATAATCATCTACTTTCAAAGCTTAGCCCAAAAATCCCTCGACATCCACCCCCTCCAAACTTATACATCCTCTAGTTTGTGTCAAACTCTCGATCTCGTTCATCATTCAATTGTAAGTTCAATGCTCTCATCATCTTTTACAAGCTTAGGTTGCCCTTTCTTTTATCCATTTACTCATGTAGTCAATGGCTATGATAATGTATTGACTCTATGAGTATTGAGTGGATGGGCCAATTCGTCCCATGAAATCTATGCTCCACTTTTCAATAGATTGGTGGAAAATAACAGGTGTAATGTCCATTTTATCCTTGTGGATAGGTAATTTATTATGTTGGTACTCATCATAGTGCTTGATAAAGCGACTAGCATCATTGAATAGAGTAGCCCACCAAAGTTGAAGCACTTTTTTGGCCATAGCAATTGCACCAAAGTTTTCACTAGCAATATCATTGTGTGCCTCTTCCAAAGCATAACTTCAATTTCATACTCCCATACCCATCTTTTGAGGAGACCGTTGTGTCCTAAGTGGTACAATTGATTGAACTTTTGATTCATGACTTGCATTGCCAAGTTTCCCTATGCAAAATTGTGGTTCACTTTTGATCTACAACTTTCATGTCGACACTAGGATCAAATTCCAACAGATTCTATAGTAAAAGAATTTTGCATAGCTTACAACTCTCTTTTCATGTGCACAGTCTCGGTTAAACATCGACTTTCCAAAGCCTGTAACTCTGGCATACTGACTCATATGACACCTAAACTTGGTAGTCCTATTTTTGAAGTGTAAAAGCTTAGCCTGGATGTGTCACTCATCATTAGAACATCTCCAATTAACACCATATTCTAAAATACCAAATATGCCCTAAATAGTCAACTAGAGTAACATGCTTCCATAACCTTCTCTTGGGTCAAAAAACCATATTGTAAATACCCATTAAATAATACATTCAACCCAAATACTCCTCCTAGATCTCTGAACTTAGCTACTTTGACACTATCTCAAACATCTTATCACTACTAGGAGGTAAAGGCATAGCAATTGGTTTAACCTTTCTATCAATTGTCTTGTACTTCACTTCTAGAAGTGCTACAACTCAATCTTGCTACCATTTACATTTCTTTTGAGTAAATTCTTCTATAGCTTCATACATATCAAAAGTGTATACTTGTAGACAATTTTCAGCCATATTTTTCGTATTAATGACTATTGTAATTTCAGCCATAGTGTTAACAAAAATAACCTATCAAATAACCCTGAAATGCGGTCATCTATAGGGAAAACCGCATATTTTCTAAGCTCTTTTTCAGCTTTATGTATATATAACCTTTCGACCCTGGACATGGTCTCAATTCTCCTGAATTTTCCCAAACTATTTGTTGTCCATACATGAAATTGGAAGTAAAACATTTTGCCCTTCACCAAGAAGCAAGAACGTCCTCCAAGAAGCACTACATAGCCTCCCATTATAGTAACGCCTTCTAAAAACCCTTAAATTCCTTGACATTTGACATCACTAGTTAATCTTTGAGAGTATCCCTATTTCGTGGATGATTGAGCATATGCTAATCCATCATCAGGCACTTTAGTCCTTATCCTCGTCCCAACAATGTATGGTTGTCTTGATATAATCAGATAATTGCAAGTATCCTACACAAAGTAGTGTCAATTATCTTGTATGTTCCCAATAGTTATCCAAACAGTTGGGCATGCAACATAAAGATCCCGAGATGAGTTATTAGTATGGCTAAATCCTAAACAAAAAGGAAAGGAGCTCGCATTCTCCAACCAGGGTCTATGTTAACTGGCCAACCACCGTTCTCATATAAATTGCATGTCATGACATTTATTTTAGACCCATGATCAAGCAATACAATACATGGAATCTCTTGTTCTTCGATCTTCACTATAGTCTCTATAGTGGCTCTAGCCTAGTGTGTGCATAAATAATGGCTTCTAGGAATGAAGCTAGATTTCTCCTCCTCATGAGATTATGGTTGCATAATACCTCTTTGAGTAGTGCTATTCACAAATAACATTTTTAGCCAATATAACAACCTTTCCACCCTTAAGCAATCCATTTTCAGCTTGAGTTTGCTTTAAAACATCCATGGATTCATAAGCAAACTTTAATAGAATTCCTTACAAACCAATATTCTCGTCAACCTGCATTAGTGCCTAAGTGCTCTCTCTCTTAGCGATTCCCAACACCTCACCAAGCTTAAACTCAACCCTATTATTGAGGATATGCTTCTCAAGTACTTTCTAAATGTCAATGGTAGTCTATATGTCAAACTACAATTTATACCTAGGCTACTTGCCTTCTTCTTTCCTTCTTCCTTCTTTTCCTACACTACATCTTTTATTATGTGTTTCATAGTGGCCTTTTTAGTAGCCTTATGCTACTCTACTTCACTTCGTGTCATCCTCTTTGAGGTACCTACAACATCATCATCTCTTCTCCTCTTTTTCTCCACAACTATATTAATACTCTGCACTTTTGCCAAGTATGCATAGGTTGTAAAAGAGTCAACTAAAGCATCCCGACTAGCCATACTTTGAACATTTTGATTGACACATGGAAATTCAATCTTAGAAGTCTTATTCTTTTTTGCATAATCAAAAGTATGTGATCATACTTCAGACATTGTGTCAGCATGCATGTACCAAGAGAACCACAAGATCTCTCAATTTGTAAACCATATACGACATCATCTATGGCTACAAATGCATTTCTTGTTGCTAATTCCTCAAGACACTCTTGCATATCACCTTTGCTAAAGTTTGGCTCAAGAGCCAAACCTATCTCTCTTAAATGGATCTTACCATCCTTCCAAAAGATCAATTTTCTAGCTTGTGCATTATGATAAGATGCATACTCCCACCTCTCGTGTTGGCATCTGTCACACTGCTCGATCTCTTTCTTCCACCTTTTTATCCAGTTTTGTAAACTTCAACTAAATGTCACACATTCCCTTCACTATCTCATCCAAAAACTCCTCTTTTATAGTTAGACCAACATGCATAACTGAAGAAACAAATGGCTTGGCTGCAATTTTTGGTGGTTTGCTAGAGGTGGCAGGCATATCCACTATACCCAATCTCAATTTCATTATTTTCTTCTTAATAATCAAATTCATAGCTTATGTTACATGCAACCACTCATTTTTAGCCCTATTTTTGTTGTCTCATCTTCCAAATGGTTCCCCAAATTTTCCTACAAGACTAGATCTACAACATTCAAAAATAATTTGATTTTCTAGCCCTCTAAATCTTGTTGCTCAATAGCATTCAACTGTGCATACCAGTTCTCTAATTCTTGCAGTAAAGCAGTAGGTGGCAAGACCTTCGTTGGGTCTTTCAACCAAATCCATAATTGTTCTACATGTGACCAAACAAGTGTCTTTAAGAAAAAACTCTTCTCTTAAAGCTTTTGAAAATTCAGTCCAATTTTAATCTTCCCTATACAAAGTCGATCTTTTAATGCTTGTATGGCAAGGCAAGCAAAGTATTGGCTCAATGCATACTGTGGAACCCCCAAAAAATCAATTTTTATTGCAAAACACCCACAAATAAATTGATACATTATGACCATTGAATTGCTTCAATTCATGCTCACCTACCTTGCAAAGCATTTATGGCCACATTATCAAGCTTATCATAGTTTTCTTGTCTTTGTTGTTGCTATACTACTACTATAGTAGCAATAGCACTTGTCTCATATAATCACTAGTTCTTGTAATAGAACTAGAACATGAAGAATCTCCCATGTTTGCAATCCTTGTGTGATGGCCTTCATATATCGAGTTCACCGATGTCGAAGCACGTAGGGTTGAAGGTCTAACCATAGGGTTTTAGAACAAAAGATATTCAAAGAGTAGGGAAAGAGAGAATAAAAATAAATACAATTTATGAGTTACTATAGCCCAAAAATACCAATTGAAACCAAATTAGAGCCTTTTGATTGATATCTTGTACAACATGTCAAGACCAATGCATGCACTTTAAGTAATAGTACAAAACCTTATGATGGGACGACTGCCTAAACCCTTTGAGTCAATAGCTCAAAAAATACATTGGTATAGATCAAATATCCAATGTACATCAGCTCAGCTTCACATAGGCTTCAAAATTAATGTTTTATTCATGCATCTATGTGGCATGAGTCAAAGTACTATGCTAAGTAATAGGAAGTATTGAATCTTGTCAAATCGTTGTATGGGCACCAAAATACCACTTCAACCCTACATTTACTATTTATAACAACATCAAATAATAACTCATATGTTACTCCAGATCCTCCTAAAACTTGGTCTTAGACAAGTACAAAGCATTCCCTAATGATACGGAGTGATATGAACCCAAGAGACGACCCTACAATCACTGTTAGAGCTCAAAAACTCTATGGACAGCAAGTTGCCCTATTCTTTCACTTGTAAATCCCTATTTTGGATAGTAAGAAGAAGATATATAATTCCCCTTTATCAAGCCAAGACACAAGACTCCCCTTCCTCCCTATTAGAGCTTCCCTTTTCCTTTGATTTTCTTTAGGTTGCACGCTTTCTCTCTCCCTCTTCAGGTCGCAACTAATGTTGCCCTCTTCTAGCCTATTTTCCCCTATTTTTCCATGCATAAACGGCTCTCCTTTACTTCATTTCTATCCCTTTTCCAAGGTCCTCCAAGTTGCCCCCCCCCCCCCCCCCCCCCAAACCATACATTATGTGCCACACAACCTTGATTTACTAAGTCTTTTGCTTGACTTAACCTCATAGATGACTTCCAAACATTGAAGACTACATATAAACTAAATCAATACACTAAGTAAATCTCCCATAAGTGTGTCTCCTCATGTCCTAAGATAGCGCACAGAACTCTACAAGGTATGGGTAATCATCCACTTTCAAAGCTTAGCCCAAAAGTCCCATAACATCATGCATGCACTTGCATGTGCGTGAACACACACACGCATGGGGAGGGAAAAGGCACAAACAGAGAGGGGGAGAAAAGAAAAATAAGGGGAGAGAAAGATAAACAGTGGAGGGAGGGGAGAACAAAGAGAGTTCATCGTTGATTATCACTTGTCCATTAATTACATATGTTTTGATAATGGTGTTGCTTGTTTATACTTGGATCATCTATTATGTAAAAATGTATTTCTCTTGACTTTAGCAGCCTACCACCCTCTAATAGCCTCTACCCCCTCCCTCTCTTCCCAACCCCCCCTCTCACACACACACACACACACAACAAAAGATAATTAGGATGGACATTAATTAGCTACATATAGCCAAGTGTAGTGGCAAGCGCAAGCTCTACTGCCAAGACCCATGGACCGCTTATTGTTCAAGCATTTCAAGTGAGCACTAATGGCTGCCTCTCACATAGCCAACACACTATCCCTCTATGAGTGTAGTGAGCTTACCTTGATGCCTGATTGAGTTGCTTCCTCTCTCAAGCACTCCGTGTAAAAAAAATTACATGACGCAGTGAACCGAATCTGAGAAAAGAGATAGAGATAGAGAGTACACAACAGATAAGAGGAGAATTAGAAAATTTCTTTAGCTCCAAACAACTAATACAGAGATGACTCTGTCCACCTGTGCACTTCCACTGTGAAGCTTAGATGGTGATATAGACAGAAGATAGGCGAAGAGCTTAAGGCTAGTTGGAACAACTCTGATTGGGTAAAAGATGGATGATCGATGACTGTGAAGGGGTTTAGCTTTTATAGCCCGTGAAGGCGGTTAGATCGGCATGAGTGACCTACCATATGAGCCTCCACTAGTCGGCTAGGGAATATTCCCTTTATCGTCGGGCTGAGGGCGCTGTCCCTGAACCCCTGCTAGGGGGGCAAGCACTAGGGGCTAGCGCCAAGGGCCGCTTTCGCGGCCTCCAGACCCCAAAGTAGGGGCCCCTTTTAACTCCCTTACCCCGCAACTCGATGCAATGTGCCTCGAGTTGCTACCAGCTTAACTACTCAGTCCAACGCAAAGATTAGACCCACAATGGTCACCTTTTTGCCATCTGGTCACATAGACCTCATTTGATATACAAGTTAGAACTCAACCAATATTCGGGCTCACATTTGGCTTATAAAACCTTTCTAATGATATTAAAAGCTCATTGAAAGTAAGGTAAAACTAGATAATGTTCATAAAAAATTATTGTGTAGCCTAGAGCTAAAGAAATCACATATGATAATGACTACAATCTATGAATAAGACACCAAAAAGAGCTCCACCAACCTAAAGATCAAGAAATAGCAATACTTTGATGATCAATCTCTAGTAGTGCTACTCAAGAAGTAGAAATACTAATTTAATCTCCAACAGTGACTTTAGTCTAACTGATATTAGAGGCTAGAGATAGGCATGGCGCAAAGACAAGTTGAAACCTAGATCTGATTGATTAGAGATGCTACTGGTATAGTGAGACGCTCGAGGGATACATATCAAAACCAAATATTAAAGTACATCCTAATCATGATAGTGGGGGCCTTATAACATTGAGCACCATGGATCATTGGTGGCACCTTATGAGGATGGGGCATTGAGCATATCTAACACTCCGATAGCTCCACGATTCTTGATGCAAGCTCAAGCATCCTCAAGCCTCCACCTCCAAGTTCCATCTTCCATAGCCACGTACAAAACAAGAGAAGAGAAGAGAGAGGATGGTGGAGAGCTTCACCTCCTTGATCCCTCACCCTTACACACTCACTCCCTCACACTCTCACACTCCCTCCCTTAAGCACACACAAGCAAGCAAAGAGAAGAGAAGGGGAGAAGAAGAAGAGTCCACTTTGCCACATACCAAGGAATGAGCTCTCATTCACTTTTTGAACTTTATATACAAAGCCCTAAATCCCAATTGGGTGGTCATCCCCTGCCGGTCATAGCCTAGGTCCTTTTTTCCATTGTGCGCTTTGCACTCTTTTACAGAAGTATTGGCTTGCGCTTTTCTTGAGCACCTCTCCTCGATTTAGGATTTTTTCACACTTCTTGTGATTCCCGATTTTTCTTGGCGTGCCTTCATTCTCCATTCCGCTTTTGCCTTGTCTTTGTCTTCTCCTTTAGATTTTTTGGATTTTTCACCTTGTTCGTTTGAGGGTTTACATTACCCCCTCCTAGTTGAGTACCAGTCCCATGGCACTTATTCGGGGATGAGTTGGGCTCTATGTCTGGAGTAGCCAAGTAGCTCTTTGAGTTTGTGTACGAGTCGAGTTGGAAGGTGTGTTGGAGGGATTTATGGAACTGTGAGGCCCTTGAGTTGGAGATGATCCCTTGTGTTGGAGGGATTTATGGACTTGAAAGGCCCTTGAGTTTGGACTGAGCCTTGGTCATGGAGAGAGGCTGGTGGGCGGATCTGGCATTGAAATTGAATATTGCATTGGATGGATCCATCACCTGGCCCTCTCCAGTGACCTTCTTATGCACTATTTGAAATGAGCTTCTTCATTCACTTTTCGATGGGGGTTGTGGTGTCCGCCCCTTGGTTTGTTGGGTCGGCATGGTAGGATGTTTCATAAGATGGGGAGTACATTGCATGGATGATGGGGTCGTTGAAGCTAGTGGTGGGGCCTTCGGTTGTACCAAGACAGAAAAGAAAGGTGCATTACATGTGGATGTGTGCCATTGGCACGCGGTGCATTGTGCGCATGTTAGTGGGGTGGAGCTTAGGGTGACAAGTCTAACGACAGGTGGGTGTTACCTCCCTAGGTGTGTCTTGCGCTTGATGTGCACTAATGGATGTGTGCCATTGGCACGTGGTGCATTGTGCACATGTTAGTGGGGTGGAGCTTAGGATGACAAGTCTAATCACAGGTGAGTGTTACCTCCCTAGGTTTGTCTTGCCCTTGATGTGCACTAAGTGGGAAGTGGGGGATCAAAATGAGGCTAGGGGTTTAGGAATGGAGCTGACCAACTGAAGCCACCAAACACATCTAACTTGAGAACCCCTAGGTGCAGTGACGATGATCGATGTGCAGCTTGCTTTTTTTTTTTGTGAATAATAATTTCTTGAATTTAGAGAAGTAGTACAATATGATATATTTATTTTCAGGGTTTGTGGGCATGGGATGGGGAAGTTGGGGGCTTTAATGATTTGTTACGGAAGTGCATGCTTAGCATATACCCTTTTTGGCCTATTCTAACGTGGAGAGGGGTGGTGGCTACATTTGGTAAATTGGCTGTCATTCACGTCCTCAAGAAGGGCCATGCAAAAGGATGGAAGTAAAGCAATGTGCAACATTAGTCAAGTCATGGCGCACCCATCTATTCCCGCATTAATGTAAAAAAAGAGCGGCGAAAGATGGTACTCTGTCCGTGCGGGGGATTGCTTGAGGAGAGTCCTAAGTAATCTAATATAGTTACATGTTGTTACAAAGGTGGGGGGTAGGCAAGAGGAGAATTCCATTAGGAAATGGGCCATGGAGTCCCATAGATCTTATTTTGAGAAGGTGAGTGCCTCCTCTATCGGCCATGGATGTCCGAGTCAAAATCTACTCCCACCCTTCGAGGATATGGTAGATAGTTCGGGTCGTTCCGTTCAAAGGACAGGGAGCCACAAAACAACATCCACGTGTCCACATTGCCATTCCTCTAGACTCTTTTCCTCCACTTAGGTTGGGATTCGTGGCCTTTCATCGTGTGGGGTACCTCCTTAACCTTGTTTTCCTAGTAATCTAGGGACTTTGCCCCCAAGCTGTTGGATTTTTCTCTCTTTCAGCGAGCCATCTTTCACCAAGCCTTTTTCCCATGGTGATTACCTTCGTTACTGTTTTGGTGGATAGTACTTTGCTCAAACCTACTGGATATCGGAAGGTGAAGTCAAAGGGTTGGCGATGATTTTCCCACTGCTCCCATACTATCAGCTCTAATTCCAGTTCATGGGTAAGCAGTCCCTTTCTAATGGGATGGGTAGTTGTGGAACTGCAAGTGGTTGAGCTTTTTTGCGTGCTTGATCTAACATTACGGCCCTCTTCTTTTTTTACTTCTGCCTTCCTTTCTGCTGTGGCATCTTGTTCTCAAGGGGGCTCTGGTTGTGGTGGGATCCACTCCTCATCTTGTTGATTTCCTTCACAGCTTGACCCTACCCTACCTCCTGGGGTTGTTGTTCTTGAAGTTTCAGGGCATCAATCTCCTTTGGTGTCAAGCCTATTCCAAACCGTTTCTCTTGCTGATCTTGACTGATCGGGTCAAGGCTTGCATCTTGGACCTGAGAGCACAACCCTTTTTTGATCGCGTTCCGGGCTATTTCTAGTTTCCTTTTAATCACATCAACTGCCTCCTCCTCCTCCTCAGAGAGTGTGATGTCTAAGATTGTGCTAAGGAAGGTACGTTGTTGGATTTCAAGGCTAACTTGAGTGGTGCCTGCCGCCTTGCCTTCTGCTAATATTTGGCCTCCCTCTACAAGGGCCAAGCGGCTCGTTAGATCCTTCACTTGCTTCTCGCTCTTGGCTTCCCATTCCCTTGCCTTCTCTCTCATTTCTTCCAAGCCCTCGCTTTGCCTTTGTGACAGCGCCACTATCACTAGCTCCTACCTTTTCCATTTTTGTACAAGGTCCTCTTTTTCTTCTGTTAGGCACCTAATCTTCTCCTCTAGTGTTGCTCGTTCTTCCCTTTGTCATTGTGTTCCACGTTCTACTTCTTCTCTCTCTTTTTTCCATTCTTTCTGCTCTTATGCTCTCTCTGCTTCCATTCTTTCTGCTCTTGTGCTCTCTCTGCTTCCATTCTTTCTGCTCTTGTGCTCTCTCTGCTTCTAGCATGACAAATCTTTCATGCCCTCTTGAAGTTTTCTCACATGTGCTTCGAGCTCTATTTTCTGTAGAACTAGGAGCTTGTATTCCCTTTGCATTATGACCAACTCCTGGTTCTCTTCCTCAAGTCTTTTTCACCACTATTCTTCGTCCTCTTCCTTGGCCCTTAGCTTTGATTTCAGCGCATGGATTTGTTTGTGTTGCAAGGCCACTTGGTGGGTCTTTTCTAGCTGGGAGGCATTTGCCATTTTCCTTTCCATGTCTAGCATTGCCACCGTTGATCTCTTCTCCTCATTTTTCCTTTCCAACTGAGTGTAGAGCTCCTTGACATGCTCGTCTTGGTCTACAGCCTGTGGCTCCATGGTGATGGCATCTACCTTTGGTCGCTGGGGTTCCTGTTGAGACTTGGTGTCTGCACCAGTTGATCTTTTCACTCGTGTGGTTGGGGTTCCTGCATTGGAGGTGGGCATTGGGGTATGTGTAGAGCTCCTTGACATGCTCGTCTTAGTCTACAGCCTGTGGCTCCATGGTGATGGCATCTACCTTTGGTCGCTGGGGTTCCTGTTGAGACTTGGTGTCTGCACCAGTTGATCTTTTCACTCCTGTGGTTGGGGTTCCTGCATTGGAGGTGGGCATTGGGGTATGTGCCTGATTGACTGAGAACTACGCCCATGCCATGAGGTTGCTGGAGTCCACTATGGCTAGGGTGCCTAGCATTGCTGTAATGGTTGGGATAGTGGGAAAGAGGGTAGAGTGTGGCTTTGCCCTTTCCTTTCGGGACGGGTGGAGGCAAGTCTTCTACCACTTGGGTACTGGTTCTCGGCCTGTCCTGCCCAGGCGGGCTCATTGATGCTAGTTCCTCCTACCTACACTGATGTTCAATGGACATGTGTACAGCTTATGCTAGGTCCTCCTTTTCTTTTCTTCTCGACTCCTCTTCTTATTCTGTAGCTCTTTTTGACTCAGCCTTGGCTTTAAGTAGGTCTACTTCATCTTGTTTCTTTGTCTCTTCCTCTTGCTTCTTCTTTTTTGCCTTCCTTTTAGGCGTCTTCACCTTCCGTTTGATGGATTGAGCTTCTTGCTCTTCCTCTTCTTCACTAGTCGTCCTCTCACTTGATGGTTCTTTGTTGTGACAAGGAGGTGACTTCTCAGGTGTTTCACCATATCCCTCTTCTCTGTCTTGTGCCTCTTTTATAGCCTCTCGGATAAGGGCAATCAAGACTCCTCCATACCCTATGAATGTGGCCTTGTCCGAGGGCTTCTTTTTGTCAGTTTCCTTTGATGCTAGGGATTCTCCACCCGCCGGTCTACTTTCGAGGGCGAGCGTCTTGGTTGGTTGGTCTAATGGTTTTCCTAACATAGCCGTTCCAATCTACTTCATGCAACGAATGAGCCGTCACGTTCTCCAACACGAGCACGCCGATTCTATACATGAGTGAATTGTACCTTAGGCTGGAGAAGAGGGTGTGGATCACCTTTGCTTGCAATCTAATATCCACATCAGGGATGTCCTGGATGCTTATGCCATCATTTGTTAAGACACTTTCCTTCTTTATCCCCAGCATGGCATAGATGTCTCTTTTGTGCCTCTTCTCCACCTTTGGGTTCCAACCCCAATGCCTTTTCCACTAAGGTCTTGCTAAGCAGGACCTGCAACACTTGCTTAGTTCCTTCCCTGCTCACCAAGGACACTGTCCCACTCTTCTTGTCAGGGTCATACGTCCTCATGAATTCCACACACCTAGTGTGGTTGTCCGAACTTTTCAATTTACGTGGCAAGGTTTCACTAATGCATAATCCTCCTTATAGCTTCTTTGCTGCTCACCACTCCTTCGATATTGTGGATGCTCCTAAACCTGAGTTGGTTGTACGCCCAATTTTCAAGGGATAGGCCATACTTTGCTCTTTCCTCTTCTGTGAAAGGTAGGCGATGGGCTCGGTCTTGCTGTGACATCTTTAGCTCTTGTCATAAGCCATGGTTTACCATTAGTGCTTTTCCACGTAGCTTTATCGAAAGACAAGACTTCATGCTAGGTAGATAAACCTATTTTTAGTACATGATTAGACTTTTTCCTTCAATAGTCTAAGCCCATTGCTTTCAAGTTTTATTGTCAATTCCTTAGTCACAAGTTACTTCATCCTACCATTGAGGTTCCTCATGTCCCGCATGTGTTATTTTCCTTTATGGTTATTGTTATGTGTTTTGGTTTGTTTTACCATACGTCCCCCTCTTTGAATTGAGAAGAATCCTTCCTAGGATTAAAGGGTTAGAGGATGCCCTAATGTGAGAGTTTTACATTTGCATGAGCCAGGCATAGAAATTCGGGTTATACTCGAGATTAGCATAATTGTCCATGTCAAAAGGGCGAATGCCTATGTGCATAATATAAGTGAGGATGTCAAGCAAGAAGTCATCGAAGTCCGTTCGACTAGCGACATGCAACTCCTCCTCTGTGATGATGCGATCTAAAAATGGATGTCCCTCAATGTGCTCTTCTAGGGGTCGGTTACGAATAGAAGACAACACCCTATAGGAAGTAGAAGCGACATAGATTGGGTCATATTTAGATGCCTTGATTGCATGCCACTATTTAGCATTAGTCATTATTTGGTGTCCCACTTGCTCCCATTGCAATCGTAGAGTGTACCATTTCCGTAAGAAGGAGGAGTTATGGTCGGCAAGTTGTTTTAACTCTGTGATTTCTTGCTTTGTGGCCGGGGTTGTAGTCTTGTTATATGACATAATGAGATGTTTCTTGATGGTTTGTTTGTGGGATATCTCAGTTATAATTAATTTCTTAGCTGCTTCAAAAGCCTTGACAAATACAAATTCTGACTCTTCCCAAGAGCAAGGGAGTGCTCATACTTTCATTGCTAGAGGTTCACCCAAGAGGCCTAAGTCTAATCGTTCGTATCTTTTAGTCAGGGTCATGAAGGTAGTGTCCAAGCATCATAGGCAAGAAACCAAGTCATCCCCTGTATTTTCAGCTAAGTCCGTGGCCAAGGTTAAGATTGATCGTCGCTCATAAGAGGGTCGAAGGTCGGTGGGGGGGTTGAGGCTTAACAAGACTAGAGAGTTCAATAGCCAATAGTTGCAATTTGGGTTGTTCATTAGGTTGGAGCTTGGCCTCACATTCGATGGGTTTAGTGGGAGTTGCGATTATTGTGCCAGTAGATGCCTTTGAGATGTGAGAGGTATTATTAGCGCTAGAGCTAGAAATTTTGCTAGTAGCGGGTTATGATTTTGGGCGATAAATTGGTTCAGGTCTTGCTTAGCTAGACTTTGGAGGTTCTACGGACTTAGCAGCCTGATTCTCTTGTGTTGTGAGTGTCTTTGGCATGATGTTCCATGTGGTCAAGTTTGAGGGTAGCATTTGAGTAAGACCTTTGGTCATTTTGGCTTTAGGTAGCCAAATCTAGGTGTTACCCGCATAGTAGTCTTACGCTTGCAATAAGGTCTTGGGGGCCCATCGTGGCTTGACCGTGCATCAACATTTATGGAAAAGTCTTGGCTTCCTAGGTTTTGGGTGCAGATGATGAGCTTTGCAAGGCCGTGGTGCAGATGATGAGCTATATCGGCAAAATCCAAGGGTAAAATAAATCCCCAATTGGCGATCATAGGACCTTTAGTACCCAATCAAAGCTTCCTCTCATTTTGGTCTTTGTTTCACAAGCTAACCGAATTGGATAGGTGGCTTGGAAACTATCTGATTTGAATGGCTGGTTAGGAAACTGCAGAGCACATAAGAAACTATTTTGTTTCATAGCACTCAAAAAAAGGAAGTAACGAATTCTTTTAGTTTAATTTGTGACTGTGAAAAACTGACCTTTTCTCTTCACCCTTTGTTTATTTTTGTTTTTTGTCAGAGTTATATTGAAATAACGAAGCTACATTATTACAAGTAATGCCGTCGTATGTCAGCGGACTTGTTTTTTTAGTTTTGCTTCGCCATCGTTTGGCTGAACACCGCAAATGGATGGACAATGAACGAAGGCATAATATAGCTATATGCATTGAATATAAAAATAGATGTCCAAAAGGTTAGCTTATGCAAAAAGCACATTCCATTATATACAGGTTTGGTCTTTTTTTGTTTCGTCAATTCTTAGAAGTTATCATAAATGAGCCATATGCAAGGAAACTTGCATGTATGGTTCTGATCGGAATATTAAAATCTATTTCACCGGTTTCCAATAACCTTTATACAAGTCGCTGCCGTCGCACCTATAATGTTTGCTAATTTACTTTATAATACTTGTATAAAAGATGATTTAACCTATTTTTTTGAAATCTTTTTATTGTTAAGTATAGTTAGTATTCCTGCTATGTGCCTTGATTATTTCGGGCGGGAAGGATTAAATGCCCTTGAATCTATCGTGTTGATTCCACTTTCCATCCGTAGCATGCCTTTTATGATTTCAGCTTGTGATTCAATTGCCATGTATCTAGCCATCGAGCCCTAAAGCTTATGTTTTTATGTGATCGTAGCCTCGAGAAGAAATTTTGAATTTTCTACAGAAGCTGCCTTAAAATACTTTATTCTAAGTGAATCCTCTTTTGGAATATTATTGTTTGGGTACGACTGGCCAATTACCAATACACATATTTATACGTATTTTTGTCTATATATGTATAGAGGTTCACATACAAACTATTCTATGTATATATAATTTTATTTGTTAGATAAACATCCTTAAGCAATGTCGACAGGCTGATTGACTATGCAGGGAGATTCGATTTCGATCCATATAAACATGGCCTCTATTTCATTTCACGATGGATAAAGTCCTCAGCGCAGAGTTGGAATTAGAAAGAATAGAGCGGAATAGATGTCTTTAAGAGTGGAAGTTCCGGAGGTGTGATGTTATGTGTTTTCTTGGGTCCTTCCAAGGATCCCTTAAGTGCCCTTATCTTTACTTTCTTTTGGAATGAGCGTGACCTGAGACAAGCTGGGAATGGTCGAAGCGAATGGATATCTATTTCATCGGGCTGGAGAGGCCCTCTTTAAGACATTCACTAAGATGTCCACTGGGGCTAGGAACACTTAATTACATAAACTTTTGTATATCTATTATGGATTGCTTTGGAGCATACAATAACCTAAACTAAATTGATTGGACAAATTGAGTCTTTGGCCTTGATCATATAAGCCATTGGTCCGATTTAATGTAAAAAGATGAACTATTTATCGGTTAGGATAAGAGCTGGTGATTACATCAAATAAACCTTATTTATGTTATTTAAGATTAGACATTGCAGCATTGAGTGGTTAGGTTTTTTGAATATATACGTAAAGAAAATTCCACTGATTTGCTTATAAGCAAAATATCCCCAAATAAAATAGAGAGTATGCTATAAACCCTAACCAACACTCCGATATGATATAAGGTTATATTAAAAGCTATGAAAGTACGCTTAAGAGCCGTCTAAAGGCCCATCTTTTGTCATCAGGCAAGCGGAGTCTGGACAAAAATGTTGTACAATAACTTATAACTATGCTTTAATTAAGAAAAATTACTATATGAGCTGGCTATTGTGAGGGCAAGGGTCCATTTAATTTGCATCACGATGCATCGCGAATAAAATCAACTATCTTTCTTTTACGGTTTGGAAAGCCCATGGTGCAAATTGCTTGGAATCTTAGGACCTAAAAATAGCTTTTTTTGGCTAAATGTAATAAACTTTTTTTCGTCTGCTTGCCATACTTGACCGAATGGATAGGGTGAAAAAATGAAAAGGCAATGCAATTCAAACTTGTAACCAAAGAAAATAAACTGTCATCTATTTCTATGGAAAGTAAAATTTCATTAGACAACATTTCCAAACCACCCGTATACGCATACACGAATAAATAAATGTCTAATCATAAATATATCTATAGACATAAAAAGAAATCTATTCGCATATACAAATGTTATTGTGCAATTGTTCTTTGAGACCTTTTTGAGGTTGACTTGGTGTCTCTCTATTGAGTTATCTCCATGATACGCGCAATATTATTATGGCTTATATGCGTTGTGAAGAGGAACTGAAAATGGATTAACCTAAGAGATTTAAATAAAGCAGATTTTCTCTCTTTTGCCTCGGAAACGCTGGCAGACAGAAAGGCAAGCAAGATTAGGATCCATTTTTGCAATAATATCAATATATGTTAGGATAAGAACAGCAAGGAGTGCTTCATGTCAGTTATGATAGATAAGTTGGAAAGGAAGACAGACAAATCAACCAATTATATCCTGTATGAAAAAGAGATAGCTTATTTGATGACTAAAGCCAACAAAATTTCTGTGCATCTGATCTGGCTCCGTATTTTTGGAATGATGTTTTGTGTGCTGATGAAACCTTATTATGTTTGCAAGGTTTCAAATGTGAAGGTGCAAAACCATTTGGCTATGAGATATCTATGTGTTATAAATTATGGGCTCTTGTTTTTTACACAAGTATCATTAGAAACAAATAGTCTTTAGCTTAGCATGCAGTGAGCTTGAAAAAACGGAAATAAGATTAGACACTAGAAAACCACTTTATATTGCCGGAGCAAGTGAGCCAGAGGCTCCAAGGTGCTATTGGCAACTTATTGATTTTGTTGGGTGTCCTAAAAGAAACTCTTTTATTTGTTGCCGCTAAGGGGGGAAGCCCTTAGTAAGCGCTATTCGTAGTGCAGATGATGAGCTTTGCAAGGTCGTGGGTTTCCATTCCTAGTGGCGCTCCCTATGTAGGTACCCATTTGAACTAGGGTTCATGGGCTTCAGTGTGGGTTCTAGTGGGTTGCTGGCCCCGAGATTGGGTGGGTTGTGATGAGTCACGACCCCCCTCCTTAGCCTTGGTGGTGGGTTTCTCTATTGGTGGCATTGTGGACTTGGAAAGGGTCACACCGCCCTTGATGAAAGCTGTAACTATGCGGACCTTACCCATGGTGAGGTGGATGTGCTGCGACTCGTAGTCGACATTGCAACAAGCTTGCTTCTTGAAAGTTCGTCCCAACAACGAATATGTGCCTGCATTCTTAGTGTTGGGCAACACATTGAAAATTATCGGCATGCTTTCAGACTCGATAGAAACTGCAACCTTGCACTTTCCCAGAAGTTTGGAGGGTCAGCCTCCATAAGAGGTGAGACTAGCATTAGTGGGCTGCAATTGCGGTTTGCCAATTTGGGTCGAATGGTCATGAGTCAAGATATTAAAATCAACTCCCTCATCAATCAATGTGTTGATGGTGCATGTGTGTTTGGCAGTGACCGTCATGCGTAGATAAGCTGGTGGTACTGCTTCCTCATCCTCACTGTCCATCTCAGTGATAATGGATACTCGTACGTTGTGACAAGTAGCGTTGGCATTGGGGGTTCATGCAATGGGTGTGTGTGGGGGGAAAGTACTTCTTTATGCGGCTGCCATTGAAGAAGCCTATCCCTTTCCCTCTAGGGTTTCAAGTTCTATGTTGCCAGTTCGGCTATTGGTTCGAACCTTGAAAGGTCCTAGCCCCTAGAATTTCAGTTTTTGCTTATGTCCTTTGACTGAGTACAGCAGTACTAAGTCACCCTATTTGAAGTTGCGATGCTTGACATGCTTTTTGAACCATCTTTTGCATCTTGCCTTCTCTCATATGAGCGCATTGGTGGCTAGAAACCGGGTTTTCGTTAAGCGAAGTGCAATCAAGAGTTTGGTCCATGCCCCCTTCCCATCCCATCTTTCTTGAAGGGCGATTCTGAGGCTTGGTACGAAGAATTCCAAGGGAAGGATTGCCTCTGTGCCATATTTCAATCCAAAGGGGCTCTGTCCTACCGTCGTCTTGTAAGTCGTGCGGTAGGCCCACAAGGCCGCCATCAATTTGTTATCCCAATCATTGCGTGACGTGGAGATGACCTTGGTTAGGACGTTCACTAGGATTTTATTTGTTGATTCAGCTTGACCATTGGCATGTGGGTAATATGGTGAAGATTTCTGATGGATGATTAGAAAGGAGGGCAAGAGGTGAGCTATCACTTTGTTGATGAAGTGAGTGCCTTGGTCACTAACTAGTTCGATGGGGTAGCTGAATCGTGAGATCACATGCTCCCACAGGAACTTAGAAGTGGTCTAAGCATCATTCTTTCTTGTAGCTCGCACTTCTGCCCATTTGGTTAGATAGTCGGTGCCCACAATGATGTATTTAGCCTATGAATATTATGCCGCAGGACTGATGGGACCAATGAAGTCAATCCCTCATTTCTCGAAAGGTTGTCATGTGATAATTGGAGTTAGCTCCATGCGATCTTTAAAATAGGTACTTTAGTTCATTGGCACTCATCACAATGCTTCGCGAATCGTGTCGCATCTCGGAAGAGGGTATGCAACCACAGCTGGGACTGCAACACTTTGCGGGTTATTGTGTCTCTGTTGAAGTGTCCTCCTACAACTCCATCATGTGTCTCTGTCAGTATGTCATGCATCTCATGTTGGGCGGCCATACAAAAGAGTTACAATAAAGTGTACAATGCTCATCAAAATGAAGGCAAAGTGTACTTGAATCCATAAGACTGATCGTACATAGAATAAATACAAGATCGCATAATGAAAGCGATGATAATGCCTTGTCCAGCCAGTTCTCCCATGAGGATGCGAGACAGATGGTCAGCCATGTAATGTTGTTTCCCCTTACGCACCGTCACGGAGAAATCAAACTCCAAGAGCACAAGAAGCCATCTGGCAATGCATCCTATGGCGCATGGTTTGTTGACCAGATACATCAAGGCTTGATGGTTAACAAAGAAAGTAAAAGGTGTAGCCAAAAGATAGTGCCGGAATTTCTTTACAACAAACACTGTAGGGTCTCTGTTTCTCTTTGTTCGGGTATGGGCCTTTGGCTGCTCTTTTGTAAGTGAGAATCCATGCTCGTATAGAGCCATTACTTCACTAGGGTCCAATTTGGAGGACCTGTCATGACGTGCGTTTTCCCTCCAACCTACTTGGGGGAGGTGCGGAGGCAGAGCCCCCTCTGCAGGGGGGAGGGGGGGGAGGGGGGGGGGGGGGAATCCCCCCGGCCCGCAGCGCCGTTACGATAAAAGCCATGCACAATTTGGAGGACCGTTTATAGCCAAATTTTGAACTACGTGCTCTAAATTTTAGCCCAGTGATGGATTTGTGATGTGCCTTTAGCTCTACGTAGCCTTTGGGGTCAATCTTGGGGTTTAGATGTGTCAAAATTTGTGTTCTAGATACCTGTCTGATTTCGATAGTTTTCTGTCTGATTTTCAGATGTCTGATTTTCAAATGTCTGATTTTCGGAATGGGACGTCCAATTCTGGGTGGTTCGATCGGCCCAGTGGTCCGATTTTGGTCACATTCGATTCTGGGAGTCAGATCGAAAAAGTGGTCCGATTCTAGGAATCGGATCGGACAGGGTGGTTCGATTGCCTCGATCGGACGAGCGTCTGATCGGATAGGATGGTCTGAGTCCGAGTGTCCAAGTGGTCCGATTTCCAAAATCGGACGGGTTGGTCCGAGTGGTCCGATCGGACGGTTGTCCGAGCGTCCGATTATGGACTGGTTTGATTCTGGGTGGTCCGATTCTGGACGGGTCCGATTCTGGGACTCGGACGAGTTGGTCCGACTACGCGGCCGATGGCCCGCGAGTTACACGCAATGCCTCTAGGCTGACGTCTACTACACTGAATCGTCCAGCGCCTTCCAGATAGGTGCAAGACACTACAAGGGAATGCCAGACATGCCTGGAATCACTGTGGTGCTCGAATCAAATGGCACTCCAAGGATCTGTGCCCCTATTTCCTTGTTTTAGCCTGTTATACATCAATAGAAAACCCTACTGTTTGCTTCTTTTTCTTTGTTTTTTCCTATCCTAAATGCATACAAATCACAAAGCAATCACCTAAACTACTCCAACATGCTTTTCCAAATCCAAAAAACCAAAAACCTACTTGCTAAGGAGATCAAATACCTCTTCAGACTCCCTCACTTCCTACCTATCTACCTCAAGCACTAGTTCGGGGAAAATCCTACCCCAATGCTCGATTCGAAGCGCGCAAGCGCTCAAGGCTTGAATTCGTTTGTCCCGACAACAGAACCAAAATGTGGGAGCTTTCGCTCGACCGCCAAGACCCTCGGACCGCTTATTGTTTCAAGCATTCCAAGCCTAGCACTAATGGCTACCTCTCACATAGCTGACGCGCCATCCATATCTATGGGTGTAGTGAGCTTACCTCCGTGCCGTTCGAGTTACCTCCTCTCCCGCGCACTTCGGTAGCTCCACGATCCAAGTGCAAGCTTCAAGCAAGCTCCATCCTCAAGCTCCACGCTCCAAGCTCCATTGCCGCAAGTAAGAGAAGAGAATAGAAGAGAAGAGAAGAAGAGAGGAGAAGATGGAGAGCTTCTCCTCCTCGGTTCCTCACCCTCACACACTCACTCCCTCACACTCTCACACTCCCTCTCTCAAGCACAAGCTCAAGCAAGCAAGAAGAAGAAGAAGAAGAAGAAGAAGAGGAGAGCTACTTTTGGCCACACACAAGAATGAGCTTCTCATTCACTTTTCAACTTTATATACAAAACCCTAAATCCCTTTTGGGCAGTCATCCCCTTTTCCCCTTTTTTACATGGCCAAGGCCCCTTTTTCCCGTTGTCCTTCTATCTTCCTAGCTTCATTTCCACCGCCTGTCTACATTTACAAATTGCACGGGTGAGAGCCGGGCGCTCTTTGAATTAAACCATGATGCGCTTACGCTCTTTTACAAAAGTTTTGACTTGCGCTTTTCCTTGTGCGCTTTTCTCCCTTATTTAGGACTCTTCTCCTTATGCGTCTTTGCCTTCCGTTTCTCTTTGCCTTGGCCTTTGTCTTTGTCTTTTACTTTAGCTTTTCCGGATTTTCCACCTTTGTTCGTTTGAGGGTTAACAGTGCTATTAACTTGGGCATCAGCCAATTATAGAAATCAGGGTTGTATTTCAATTGGGCATGACGATCGAGATTATGAAGGCTAATGCATACTTGGGTAATGTAAGTCAGGACATCAATTAGAAAGTCACTCGAGTTGATGTGGCTAGCCACATATAGCTCTTCTTACGTAAGGATATGATCAATGTAAGGATTTGTCTAGGTATTTAGAGCAAGTGATGGCCAAGACTCTAAACAAGGTTGGTGCTATGTAAGTCGGGTCATACTCAGAGTTGTCTTGATGGCGCATCGCTGCTCAACATTAGTCATTATTTGGCAACCCCGCTTCTCCCATTGGAGATGTAGATTACCCCATTTTTTATAGGAACGAGGAGTTAGAGTCAGCGAGGCGAGTAAGTTTCTCAATCTCAATGGTTGACACAGGACTTTGGGACTTGCAGTAGGATGTTATCAATCATATGATGAATGCGTGCTCTTTTGAGATTTCACCATTAATCGATCACTTTGGGGGATGTTACGGTTATAAACTCGTATTCTTCCCAAGTGCAGGATAATGAACAAACCTCAGAGGCAAGGGGTTCATCAAGCAAGCCGAGGTCAAGTCTGTCATAGCTCCTAGTGAACTTGGTAAACATGTCATCCAAGAGCTTGATGTAAGTCATCAAGTCATCTCCCATATTCTCAACAAGATCATTGGCGACCACTAGAAATGAACATCACTCATAGGAAGGCCCAAGGCCTGTTGGTGGTTGGGGTGGAATTGGGCTAGAAAATGATGGTTCTAGTGGCAGCGGACTTGACAATGGTGTGTCTAAGGGTGGCTCCGTAGTCAGATCCGTGTGTCTAATGCTGCTTTGGTGTACTAAGGGTGACTCCAATGGCATAGATGGTGCATTGCCTTCCTCTTGTGTAGCTATTGGGGTGCTTTGGGCTTAGATGATTCTAGGGTATTCAACTATTGTTTGGGTGGATAGATTGGTCGAGCGGCATATTGATTGGCCATCATTTGGAGCTGATTTAGTGGCATGAAATACTCAATTTTACACAATAAATCACTATTGTACACTCTAGGGCTGAAGCTTGTTTAGTCACTTTATGCTCTGGATCTGAGATTAATGTTAATGAGCATGAATCGTATGAAAATGGTGCATGGCCTGTGGACACTGATCATGGTTGGCATATGAGGGATGCAGATAATTCTTCGGGAGAGCTCTATGCTGCATGTCCTAATGTAAAAGTAACGATTGGTGATGTACAAGAAGAGCAACAATTCTTTGTGTAAGATAATTCCTTATATGTAGTGATTTTGGGACATCCCTATATTACATGAGTGCGTATGGAAACAAAGGTGCTTGATGAAGGCTAAACGCATATCTATGAAACGGGCTACTAAGGAATTGAAAGCATTGGGACTGTTAGTTGAAAATAAAGGCATTTCAGGCATCTTTTATGGGTTGAATATTAATGACACTATGGCTGAAATTTCAGCAACTATACATGTAGAAAATGAGGCTGAAAATAGAGTGTTGCCAGTATGTTCTTTAGACATGTATGAAGTTATAGCATTATTTTCTCAATAGGAAGGATTATAATGGGTTGAAGCACTTGTGGAGACAAAGTATAAGACAATTGATAAAAAAATGAAACCAATTGCTTTGCCACTTCCACTAGAAAGTGAGGGTTTGTATAAAAAAGTGTCAAGGCAGCCAAGCTTACCAGATCCTAAAGATATAGGTCATCAATTTACATGTGAAACATTACAGGAATTCAAAGTTGGTATAGAAGGGTTTCTTTTGCCTACTAAAAGACATTATTTTATGATGATGTTGGCTAGGCATGGAAAGGCATTTGCATTTCAGCCAACTGAAATAGGTTGTGTGGATCCAAATGTTGTCCCTCCTATGGTAATATTTACTATTCCACATGTACCATGGAACTTGAGGCCTATTCCAATGCCTAAAGCTTACTTGCCAAGGCTCATGGATTTGCTAAATGAAAAGATTTGCATGAAGATCTTGGAGCCCTCTTCAGCCCCGTACTCAAATTATTGGTTTACTATACCCAAAAAGAATGGGGCTTTGATATTTATTTAAGACATGCAACTGGTCAATAAAGTGACCATAAGAAATGTGGGTGTAGGTCCTGTAGTTAATGAATTTGTAGAGGCTTTTGTAGGTAGAGCGATCTATTATTTGGGTGATCTTTACTTGAGGTATGATCAATTTCAACTTGCAGTTGAAAGCAAGGATATCACAACCATGAAGACTCCCTTGGGGTTAGTACAGACGGGTACTCTTCCACAGGGTGCAACAAACTCAGTGGCACACATGACAAATGCTATGAATAGGGTACTCATGGATTTTATATCACAATTGACAATGCCTTTCTTTGATAAAGTTCCAATCAAAGGGTGTGCAATGGATGATTAGAATGAAGAGATGGATGCTCATGGGTGCAGATAGTTTGTTGTTGACCATATTGTGGATTGTAAGAGGATTTTGACGCATCTAGAAGAGGTGCATTTAACTCTTTCTAGACAAAAGTCTATCTTTGGAGTTGAAGAGGTTTTGATTGTTGGGCATATGTGTAGATCCTATGGGTGTTAACCCTCAAATGAACAAGAAGGAAAATCGGGAAAATCTGAAGCAAAAGATAAGGTCAAGGCAAAAGTGAAACGGGAGGTGAAGGTGCGCCATGAGAAATGTGGAAACACAAAAGTGCAAAAAAGTCTTGCACCACGATTTATTTTAAGAGTGTCGGGCTCTCACTCGTGCAAATTGTAAAGGTAGATGGATAGTAGGAAGGAAGCTAGCAAGATAGGAGGACAATGGAAAAAGGGGCCTATGCTATGGCCGGCCATGTAAAAAAAGGGATAAGGGGATGACCGCCCAAAAGGGATTTAGGGCTTTGTATATAAAGTTGAAAAGTGAATGAGAAGCTCATTCTTGTGTGTGGCCAAAAATAGCTCTCTTCTTCTTCTTATTGCTTACTTGAGCTTGTGCTTGAGAGAGGGAGTGAGTGTGTGAGGGTGAGGGACTGTGGTGGAGAAGCTCTCCATCTTCTCCTCTCTTCTTCTCTTCTCTTCTCTTCTCTTCTCTTCTCTTCTCTTGCTCTCATGGTGATGGAGCTTGGAGTGTGGAGCTTGAGGATGGAGCTTTCTTGAAGCTTGCACTTGGATCGTAGAGCTACCAGAGTGCTTGGGAGAGGAGGCAACTCGATCAAGCGTGGAGGTAAGCTCACTACACTCGTAGGGATGAATAGTGTATCGGCTATGTGAGAGGTAGCCATTAGTGCTCGACTTGGAACGCTTGAAGCAATAAGCGGTCCGTGGGGTCTCGGTGATTGATCACCTCTACATTTTGGTTCCGTTGCCAAGACCAACGGATTCAAGTCTTGAGCACTTGCACGCTTCGAATCGAGCATTGAAGTAGGGTTTTCCCTGAACCGATGTTTGAGGTAGATAGGTAGGAAGCGAGGGAGTTGAAGAGGTATTTGATCTCCTTAGCAAGTAGGTTTTTGATTTTTCAGATTTTGGAAAAGCATATTGGAGTAGTGTAGATGTTCTCCTAATGATTTTTGTTTACATTTAGATAGGATATGAGCAAAACAGTGTGAGCACACAACAGGGTTTCTGCTGCTGTATAACAGGCTGAAACATGAAAAAGAAGGGCAAAAAATGAAATTCTGGGTTAAATGTTGGTAAGAGAAGCAAGATTAAGGTGAATGTAGGCCTATGTAGGGCAATAAGAGACCAGGAGTGGCAAGGGAGGCCTCATTTTGCATTTAAGTGATTAAGGAAATCTTGACAGAGAGAGAGAGAGCTACTGAGTAGAAGAGATTGGAGCACTTGATTTTGGAGCTATTCTTTTGATCTAGGTATGCAAAACCCTTCCTTAATTGGCATAGATGTGATTTGGAGAGCCTCACAAGTAGCTAGGGACCAAGCTTGAAGAAATCGACCAAAATAATCATGTGCCCCACGTCGCTTCACAATTGGACCACTGTGTCTGGGTTTGTCGAACCAACCATAGGAATTGAACAACCAACTCCAATCGGACACACAATCTATCGTCCGAGATGAGATGCTTGAACCATCTGATCATGACAATCGACCCTTATAATCAGACAAATAGCATTGTCTGATCCTATCGGACATATCCAATAGGACCCGTGTCAATCGAATAGTCAAACTTGGCACAATGATTGGACCATCTTAGGTATCGGACCAAGCTATCCAATATCGGACCACTCATCGGACCAGCCCAGTCAGGCCATCCGACTCTATCGAACCACCCAGAATCGGCGAATAGTCCAATTCTGGGAATCATACCAACAAAGCAAAATAAGAAAGTATAGACTCAGGACCAGTTCCATGGCTCAAAGCCAGCTAGGATCGAGAAACCAGAACACCCCTGGAAACCCACCTTGGATTGCCAAAGCCAGTAACTAGAGGAAATCGTGATTGTACGGCCTAAAGGTAAACTCTAGGAGCTCGTCACATGGCTGACTAGATGTGTAGCCCAAAGGTTGGCCTCTAAACTGTAACCCAGCCCTGATAGAATATAGAAGCAATAGCACAATCCTTAGGAGCGACCAAAGATCGCAGTTAGAGTCATATTAGGTCGTAGACAAGAAAGGGGGGGATAGCTAGTATTGCATAATCATTTTGCAGGTGCACCCACACAGTGATTTCTTCCACATAAGTGCACTAGAAAAGGACGGAAAGCCTAATTTTGCACCATGCACAACAGAGCACCCATCACTGAATGTACATAAGTTGAGGACTATTTTCAATAACAAGGAACACACTCAGACATAAATAACTCGAAGGAACCCACCAGCAGGAGGAGACCCTAAAACATAGTCTGGTACCTCAAAGCCCCATTAACAGAACCCGCGAAGATGGTAGGGGGACCGAAAGGATAGCAAGATTGAGAGCAAAGCGCTACCAAAGCAACTCGGATTGATCCACAACCTTGTAGAGTAGGAAGCAAGACTGATGTCAAGAGCAACCAGGGAGACGATTAGCTAGACTTTGGGTGAATTCCCAGTTGCGGTCCAAGACATGATCAATGAATACGACTTGCTAACTAGAATAGTAATCCATAGTAGACCAGTAGAGGAGGTAGTGGCAAGCCTAAAGAAAGAAAGAAAAGCAGTTACAAAGGCGCTACAAGGCATAGCGACCTACAACCGCGAGCAGAGAGCTAGGAAGCTGTAGCAGGACGTAGATGTGCACAAAGCTCGACTCATGCTAGCCCTAGCTGGTAAAAGCAAGGCGAGACCAAACGTGGAGAGAGAGAGCATGCTAGAGGCAGACCTCACACTGAGCAAACCAAGCGGCTCATGGATAACACGGCTATCGAATAGAGCACAGCAGCACTAGCAACCTCTGTACTCTCACGCCTGGGATTTACTCAGGGGACGAAGAGCTAATAAAAAACCCCTGCAGTAGCCAAGCAACTAGACAAGTACCAACCTAGTAGCAACACATATGGCTTTGTAGAGCAATTTGAGCAAGTTTGTGAGGTCAACGGTCTCACGGACCTTGCACAACGCTCCCAGGCGTTTGGGTGCTACTTAGGCAGTAAAGGTAGGATGTGGTACACTAGCTTAGATGTAGGAAAGCAAGCAAACTTTGCCCGACTAAAAGATCTGAACTTAATGTACAATTGAACCTTAATCACCGACGAAGGATAGGCTAGAGACAAGAGTCTAGAGGATGATGAGCAGTCAAGCAAAGCTAATTCCAATGATGAGTACAAGGACTCCCAATCCATTAGTGAAAAAGCACAAGGGAAGATGTGGTGTGACAAGCACATCAAACAACGTGAGTTTGAGCAGGGAGACCTTGATTTGCTCTACTCGGCAAAGGGCCACAAGCAAAAAATGAAATTTTGAGGACCTTTCCTAGTGCACACCATTAGTAGGATGGGCACGAACTTGAAACCCTCGAAGGTGAGTGCATAGGCTTTTTCAATGGCAGTTGCATGAAGAAGTACTATACTCCCACACACCCACTGCATGAGCCCCCTGGGCTGGAAGCCCTTGTCAATTTCCAGTAGCCACCATCACCAAACTAGAGGACGAGGATGAAGAGGTAGTAGCACCAGCATACTTGTGCATCACGGCCACCGCTCAGCACATGCATGCTTTTGATGTCTTGATTGACGAGGGAGCTGACTTCAATGTCTTGACCTATGCTCATTGGACCCTGATTAGTCAGCCACGGTTACAACCCACCAATGCTAAAATCAGCCCATTCTTGCGCAAGTCATATGCATTCTTGAGGAAGTGCAAGATTGTAGTCTCTATCGAGTCGAAGAGCCTACTAGTCATCTTCTATGTATTGCCAAATACGAAAGGATGTAGGTCAAGAAATGCTATTAGGATGCACTTTCAAGAAGCAAGCACACTGCAACATGGATTATGATCTGCAACGGATTCACCTTTCTATTGGCAACGTTTGAATTGTGACAGCCTCCAGCAAGGGCAGCAAGGCTCCACCAAAGCATGTTGTGCCACTAATAGAGCTACCTAAGACCAAACCTAAGGCCACCTAGACCACAAAACCATCGCCAACTAAGGCCATCCCCAAAGCGATAGAGCCCACACTTAAATGGGTGCCAAGGCACCAAAAGTGCCCTACGTGCAGTAGGCAAACACAGCCCCACATGGCTAACAACTATCATTTGAAACCTAAGTGAGCACACAATCCAGCCGCAATGGATCCCCAAAGATATGTTGCGAGCCCAAGGATACTGCAAAGGCAACACTTGGATATGTGTGCCTATGAAGAGAAATCCTAGAAGCATAGCCCAATCACAACCACCACTTGCCACCCCATCTCCAGGAAGTATGTACTCAATAGGAAGCTGAAGGAGTCATGAACCAAGCTCGAATACTCAAAAAACCATGCTCTAATACCAGTTGAAAGGTGAGAAGGATCGAAGCTTGCTTGGAAGAGCTATGGCAGGAGAGCAAGAGCAAGAAAGAGAGAGACACAAAATGGGAACTCCAACACTCACAATGTGTGATTGGGCCTTTCTTTATTCAAACTATCACTAAAAGAATAAAGAATAAAGTGATGGTGAGATGGGCGCCTGCCACCTACAGTGTGTAGTGGTGGGTACTGCCAGTGTAGTAATACACGGGTGACTAGGCAAAGGCGCCTTTACCCCCAACACTTGCTTTCTCCTCCACTTTTCTTGCCTTCTAGGCAGAATGAGCTTCTTCATTCACTTTTTGACTTAGGTTTCCTTGGTCTTTTTCTCCTTCATTTTGGCTACATGGTTCGTGTTTGTGACATGTCTTGTAACATTACCCTCCTCCTAGATGAGTGCCAGTCCCATGGCACTCGCAGGCTTGAGTTGATGAAGATTCAATGATTTGAGAGGCAGCCGTATGGGCTGATGATGATGGGGCCATCAAAGTTGGTGGCTTGCATTGTTTGGAGTTACCTATAAAGAAAAGAAGGTACACTACCTAGGGATGTGTCTACCTTATTGTGTGGTCCATTGTGCTTGTGCTAGTAGAACTTGCGCCTGGGTGTTGTCCTAGACTCGAGGACCCAATTAAGGGGGTTTAGTGAGTGTGGCTTAGGGAGATAGGTCTAAACATAGGTGAGGGTTACCTCCCTAGGTATGTCCTGCCCTTGATGTGCCCTAAGTGTGATGTGGAAAATAAAAATGGGCTAGGGGGTTAGAGACAGATCCCAATTGGCTGAAGCTACCGGTGCACCTAACTTGAGGATCCCTAGGTGTAGTGATTGTGGCCTACATGTAACGAGATCATTGAGTTGCTTCCCTTGTGATTTCCTTCGAGTGGTCTCTTATTCTTTCTCTTTCATTATCTTTTCTCTTCTCTTCTTTTCTTTCTCTTCTTCTTCTTCTTCTTGTAAAAAAAAAAAGCAGATGAAAATCTAGTCTTCATCATCAGAGTCATGAGAGGGAGAGGTTGGAGCGTTAATGGATTTGCAAGGAAATTGTCTACTTTGGATGTATCCTTTTAGGCCTATTTGAGCGTTAAGAGGAGTAATGGATAGGAAGGGATGGTTGCAGCTAGTGATATGGCTGTCGCTCATATCCTCTAAGAGTTCTATGCAAAATCATCATGTGGGAGAGACTGGTGTGCTCACGCTAGAGAGATCATTGAACTCATCCTCCAAAATGGGCTCAGCATCCTTTAGATGTTATTGGGCTTCTCTCACCCACTCCTTTATCTTTTCTATAGCTTTGAGTTGGCACTTCGGGTTGGGATACTCCCCTACCTTGGCACTTCTTTTTTCAATTGTCTTTAGAGTGGATGTTTTGGCCTTAGCATTTGTGACTTTCTTTTCGATAGTCAGTGTTGCTGCACTCTCAGTTTTCAATGTGATCTTTTCTTCACTTTTCTTCTTTCTTCATCTACGACTTTACTTTTCGATTGAGGCTGCATTTAGGTTACTAGGCCCTAGCAATGATATGCTAGCTTGCTTTGTCTGCGCACGGGTCATGACATGCAACGGGATGAGCGTGGCCTCCCCGTTGAGTGTCTCATTGCCAAACAACCCCAATGGATCTGATGGTACCATTGCCAAACTAGAGGATGGTCTTTGGCTAGGGTAGTCAGCAAACAAGTGGGTGATTCTACACTCAGTGCATCTGAGATTAGTCTTATCTTGATTGGCGAAGCAACGCGAAGAGATGTGCTCTAGGTGGGTGATTCTACACTCAGTGCATCTGAGATTAGTCTTATCTTGATTGGCTTACTCCCTCTCGAAGCAACGCGAAGAGATGTGCTCTAGGTGACCAAGTCTAACAAGAAATCAAATCTTGGGTTTGCCCTCCTAAGCCTTTGCCTCTCCCTCTTCCCTAATGCCATCACTGACACTAGTCAATAGTCCATGAGAACTAGATTGCCCTTTTTGTTGTACAAGACATAGGGTTCACGTAAGGCTCCTCATCATTCGATTCTTTCAC
Organism: Lygodium microphyllum; assembly: GCF_053477565.2. Lineage (NCBI taxonomy): Eukaryota > Viridiplantae > Streptophyta > Polypodiopsida > Schizaeales > Lygodiaceae > Lygodium > Lygodium microphyllum. The sequence continues at coordinate 34,501,955 of NC_141161.1, forward strand.
ATAGTGGACTCGAGTGTCACTTGGTGGTGGATGGGTTACGAAAGGTCCAAGCAGTCTAGGTATGCCTCTGGGATTGATCTGTATCCTAGGGATGGCTGGCTTTGCATCGCTAGGTGCTAGAAGGGCCAACGATACTCCTCTCTTGAAGAAATTCAGAGGCCTATTCCCTAGGTAAGGTTGGTTATAAAGCTGTGATTATGGGAGTCTCTAGGCAGTCTCTGCAATCCATGGCATCATGGCCAAACCTTTCACAATTGGCGCAAGGTTGGGACCTAGGGTCATGACACTCAACTGGAAGGTAGTTTCCGTCACAATACACGCATTGGACATGTGATCAAGTAGGTCTCCTTATCATTTCATGTAGTCTGGCTAGGTCCATTTTCATCTTTGCTAGCTCCAGACCTTCCACACAACGGGTGAAGGTCGGGACCTAGGGTCCTGACACTCAGATGGAAGGTAGTTTTTGTCATAATACATGCATTGGACATGTGATCAAGTAGGTCTCCTTATCATTTTGTATAGTTTGGCTAGCTCCATTTTCATATTTGCTAGCTCCGAGCTTGGGTCAGCGCCCTTCCCTTTACCTTGGTTTCTTGGGCCTCATTGTTCGCTAGATGGCATTGCCCTTTCTAGGATTCTAGAGTCGACATCGTCTCAATTTGAGGCCTTGGAACTTCTCTCCTTAAGCTGGTCGTCCACTTGTATGGCCTCTTCAAAAACCCTGGCTAGTGTGCCTCTCTGCAAGCTTGAGTTGCATGCCAAGGCCTTATAGAGTTCCTCATTACATATTTTGTTGATGAACACTGTGGACATCGCTCTCTTGATGTTGGGTCGCTCGTTAGTGGGGATTCTCTTATAGAGACTCTACATGTGTGTAACATAGTCCCTAATGTCCTCTTTTTCCCCCTGCTTGACATTCATCAGCCACACGATAAGATTATTTGAGTACCCGGCCTTCGAGAATCTCTTAATGAAGAGACTCTTAAGGTCATTGAAATTGTTGCGCTCCGCAGCATCTAGGATTGTGTACCATGTTCTATGCTTATCGCCTAAGCATAGGCCGAAGGCTTGTGAGTGCTGAGCGAGAATTTGTGAGGCTGTTAGCCTCGTAGAATTACTCGAATATCTCTACAAAAATGTACGGGTTGTTGCTTAGCTGGTACCTGTCTAGTTGCTTCGCAACTGCGAGGATCCTCGACTAGCTCGTGGAGCCCCTGGGTAACTCCTAATCCTCCAAGCAATGATGTTGCTAGTGTTGCCGCACTTTGTTTTGCTAATGTGTTGTTTATTAGTCACTTCGTGAGAAGCTCGATCAACATTAAGTCTGCCTCTAGTGCTCTTTCTCTCTCTGCGTTCGGTCATGCTCGATTTCTATTTGCTAGAGCTAGTGGACTTCTTGCATTTCAATGTCCTATTGCACAATCTCCTGGTCCACTGCTGCTAGTTGCATGCCACTATGCTTTGCAAGGCTTTCTATGCCAGCTTTCTTTCCTCCTTGAGGTCTGCTATGATCTCTTCTGATGGTTTGCCATGGTGATCCAACCTGGTTTATGAGTCATATTTGTTCACCATTCGCTAGATTTCGACTGGGAAATCTCCCAGTTGAGCTCTGTTTTTGCGATTTATATTGGGTTTTGCCAAATCTGTCGTCTCTTGCTCCATTAAATTATTGATGAGGTTGATCAATTCGATGAGCAGTGTTGCACTCCCAATGGTGTTGCTTCTTCGATGCGTCTAGCCTTCCGTGTTGTGTCCATGACTCGGCCCTACCCAATTGGGATTGCTTGATCACTTGTCTAGGTTTGAGGGTCATCTTCTATTGGTGGATTCATTTTGTTCATCAAGTCTAGGTGCGTTTCTTTTTATTTATAAACAATTCTCAATTTACATTCACTCAGTGTGTGCGTAGTGCTCTTTTCCATGCATTGTGAAAAATTAGGCTTTCAATTTTTCCAAGTGCACTTCAAGTGTTGAAAACAATGTGGGTGTGAAAGATGAGACAACAAATGCAGCTTCCGCACTCTGGTCTAAGTTCTAGGACAAATAGGGATTTATACTCAATCACTGGCTACTCTCTTTGGTCTCTAGGGTTTGTGCTACACTACTCAACTCGACCAAAGTCAAATGGGGATATGGGGGTCAGTTTACAGCTCTAAAAGGGACTAAAAGCCAACATGACTGTTAGCGATCGTGTCTAGCCATCCGGCTATGTACAACCATTCCCAGCTCAATGCCACATCTGCTATAGTCATGTCCATAACTTGAAAATTTATTTTCATAATATGCAATTGCACTTTCAATGGAACATCATGGACTTTTGTATCCCACATATCCTTTTCATCCCCATTTATGAGAGAGTTGACATAAGTATGAGTCCTAGGTACTTGGGAACAAATATAGCTTCTTAACCAACATATAATTAATGAAGTTGTGAGTTGACCCATAATCCACGAGAATATGGACTCGTTTTCCATCAATCATACTTTTTGCATTGGGATGAAGTCATGGAGGCCAAACATGGGCTGCCATGGTGTAACAGTCAAGTATCACTCATGCTCATATGTTTGTTGGCTAGCTTATACAACAAAATATTTAGAATAAGCTTCTAAAGAAAGCATATGTACCATTTGTAGTGCTTTTTCTTTGTTCTTGTTCTTATCAATCTTATTGGCTTTAAGTTTTGTCCCATCTTTTTTTCAAGGAGGGCCTAAGCAATTGAAACATAACTTCTCCTTACGTGCTCATATGAGCTCTTTGCTTAAGAGTTGCCCTTTAGCCTCTTTAGGCTTCTTAGTATTCTCCTCTTTGGATGTTGCATTGAACTTTCTCTTCCCTACTAATGCCGATGTAGTTTTTGAACATGTAGATACATATGGATATGTTTTTCTATCTAGCATATCATCAAAAATTTGTGCACTCTTGATGGCTTCTTCTAGTGTTTTAGGATATTGAGTTTCTAAGTTGGCCTTGTTCTCATTGTCTAAGCCTCAAATGAATCCTCTAACTTTTTGAAAATCATATAAGCCATCAAGTTTGAGAATGATTTCACTATATTTGGAGATGTACTAGGTTAGTATTAGACCCTCCATTTGACACTTATCCTATGCAGTCTATTTTGATTCTTCTCATTCTCCAGAAGAAATTCATTTTGAAACATTTTCTCAAACTTGGTCTATGTTGTAAGATGAATAGTGGTATTAAGACTCATCCACCAATTGTAGGCCTTGCCCTCAAGTGCGAGGCTTACCTCAACTGCTTTAACAAAATTTGGGGTACGATATAACTGATGCAAGTCACTTCACTTTTTAAAAAAAATGTTAAGTGCATCCTTGTTATGATCTCCTTCCTCTCCTCGAAACACAAGAGCTTCATTTTATTTAACATATTATTAGCCACATGTGTACCAAGAGAGACAAAGGCCTCAGCACCTTAAGGTAGGCCTATTGACAGAGTAGCACTAGGAGCAACTCCACCTTTAAGAGGCATACTTGGACACGTGAAGCTTGTTGTTGTACCAATTGCCTTAAAAGTTTTGAGATCTATGTAACATTTTCGTTGAGAGCAGGAAAATTTTTCTCTAGTGCCTTTGTGTGAGCCACTAGAGCACCAAATTCTTCTTTGTCCATTAGTTCAAATGCATCTAAATCATTCATGGTTCCATCCTTGTGCATGTTTACATGTTCGTCATGATGTGAATGTGAAAGTGAGAACATGGTGCAATGCTTGAAATTGAGAGAGAAAAAATAATGCTTACCCTTAATGTCTTCATAGTGAAACAATTCACAAATTAGAAGAGCATTATGGTAGAACTCCATAGGTGCTATATACCAAGAGGTAGTTGAAAGACCTTGAAAGCTCTTTATCTCCTCCCAATAGGATTTTGAAGAGTTTCTTTGTAATTTGGAGCAACTCCAAGGCTTAACTTGATGGTTAGTTGCCTTGGAGTTAAGCATACTTGGATGTAGACAATAGTGGGATGGGTGACCTTTTGGGTAGTTTTATCTTCAAGCAAATGCTTTCACCTCATGCACAACCAACATTACCAATGAAGCTTCATAGCCTCATTGCTAAGTATATCAAAGTCTATGTCTTAATTGTTGCCACCATAAAAGGGTACTGGTATGAGTGGGACATTCGTGCAGTTGTGCGGTTATAGGGCCAATCGTCCTGACTACTATTGAATGGTGTTGCAAAATCCATGATCTATCACTGCAACCTCACTTTAATACCACTATCATGCACGTATGAATGGCTTGCCTTCAACAAGCATAGAAGTTAGGAAAAGCTTGGTTAATATCCTACCCACTCAGGATGATAATCTCTTTTTGCATTGCATTGGTATATTTTGGCAGATCCATGGACTATTTTTAGACCTCAACTTTTAATGTGCCCATTCACACTGATTGCATATCCTTTGACCCTTTGATCCATATATCATTGTGCCCTAATGTAGACTATCTCTTGACCTCTTAACCCTATCAATACCTTAACATAGTGGTCCATTACCTACTATTAGCACTATGGTCAAGCTATCCTACAGATCTTCTCCACTCAGGACCCTTGTCTTAACACATGTGCACATATGTGATAAATGGAGCGCGAGGAATTCATTGCATATAAGCCCCATATATCATGTGCATTCAAGTCTTATTTAAAAAATACCCTTATCTGTAATTTTTTTCTAAATAAAACACACCCTCTTTTCTATTCAATCTATGAATAACCCATTTATATCTAAAAAGTACGTAAAAAATACATTTACAAATCCCTTCTTTTGAATCCACATGATATAATTACATATTTATAAGTGACACTTTAGGTGTAACCTCCCAAGGAGAGTGCCCACTTTAGATCCTAAAAAATTTCGAACAATAGTTGCAAATTCTCTGAAGCATCAAGTCATGTCAAACTTAGTGTTTAAAGAATATATCCATGTATGCCTAGAGTAATCATCAATAAAAGTCACAAAGTATAAGTAGTTACCAAAAGATAGCATTTGTACTAGACCACAAATATGATTGTGTACAAGAAGATATAGTTTGAAATGACTCTCATTGAACCATATTTTGGAAAGAAATCATGTTGCATTTTACCCTATATGCAAACCTCATATGTGTATTTTGTAGGTGCCTAAAGGGTAGGCAATTAAGACACTATGTCATATTTCTATAGGTGTAGTAAACTAGTTAAAGTCAGATGATAATTGTATTTGAAATAGCTTGGGAATCTACAACTACAGATGCCATATCTTTCATAAATTTAATTATAATTATTGAGTTTGTACAACCCATGACATAGTGAACCAAATGAAATAATTATGTCATCACATGAGAGATCATGAACATTACAATTTTCATCCATAAACTTCACAATCAAGCCAATCTTGGTAAGTGGAAAGACTAACATTAAATCTTGTTTATATGTAGCACATAGGAAGGATCTTAGAATGTAAAGTACTCCTATTATCAGCAATCAATGTAAATTTTCCAACTTTAAACAAGATAAGAGGAGTTATTAACATATGTGATAATATTATCCTTAGAGGCAAACTCAATAGAATTGAACAAATTGTGTTGCTAATAGTGGTACTAGTATCAAAGTACCATGCATTTGAATCCATAAACATATAAGAATCATATTAAGAAGGGTCATAAATTGAATTATGTATTAAATTCCCACTCTATATTCTACACAATATCTGATGATTCTGAAGTAGAAGGAGAGGTATTGGCAATAGCCATAATAGCCTCTGTCTTCTTATCCTCTCTTGTAGCCAATTTAGGATACTCCTTAATGATATGGCCTCTTGCCTAATAATATTTGTGATAAATTTTACTATCATTTTTCTTTTCATGCTTATCAATCTTCTTTGTCTAAATAGTATTTGCAAATTTTTGCTACTAGCAAAAAATGTAGTTTTTTCTTGCTTTTTTGACTAGCTACACAAAAGCTTGTGCAACATGCATAATGGATCTATTTTATCGAGATTATTCTTGTTACAATAGCAAGAAAAAAACCAAACCATCAAATGATACAAAATTGGGATTTTCTTTCATTATCAGATGGAGAGTATATGCAAGTCTTTAACAATAATCATAAAGATTATTATTAAGAGCAATTTGCACATATAAACTCTTTGGTAAAATCTAAATTGTAGCAATTACTTGTTCCTTAAGATATTTGATCTTTGTCCAAAAGATGTGAATAGGGTCACCTTCATCCATATGTTTAGCTGTAATTGCTTATGTAAGTAAGCAACATAGGCCTCGTTTCTTCCTTGATATAATTGTGTATCCCATGTATCTCTAGCTCTCTTGGATAAGCAAATGTGGAACTTATGGTATGGCTAGAGCACCCTACACAGAGTGATATCAAAGTTAAAGATTTACAAGACTTACTATATCCTAGAGTGAATAGGCATACATATAAGGCTGTGTGAGAAAAGTTGCTAGAGAGAGAAAAAGTGCCTTGATGATCCCTTAGTGTGTTTGTACACATCACTATATAGTAATATAGACCATGCACATGTGGCTATAGTCTTGCTGTATCTTTGCTATTTAAGAACACCTCAACATTTATATCAAGTAATATATTTTTAAACATAGCCAATAAATCATCTTTTAAAGTCTATTTAAGTGATTGTGCAATTTTTGTTGTCAAGATATTACACAATCAATTGTTTATTCTCTCAAAAGTGTATGCAAGTGATTGTGCAATTTCATTATTTGTAGAATTGTTTATCAACATATTTTATAATTGATTGTGTGAGTGAATGAATAGTCAATTTTTCAAAAGATTGTGCCATTCATTGATGGTCTCATGCATTAGATAATTTTATTATTTTTTAAATGTACATTTGATCATGAAAGCATAAATAAGCTACTAATAAGAAATCAAATAAAGTCAATAAGCAACTATTTGGGTTCAATCACTCACTTAAGTGTCTATATGTCTTAAAGTATTTGGCTATCAAATTATGATTATTTGTCTATTCAAATTCTAGCAAAACACCCATTGAGGAAGTTTATGGTAATAAATTACATGTCCTTATATTACTATAGCCAATGGCATTCTAGTAACTAATGCTTTAGCCACTAATGATGTGAGATCCTAGAAGAGGTTACAAGCAAAACCTAACAATCTCTCATTACTCTATGATAGAGATCCTCAGAAATGAGTTGAGACTATAATCCACCTATAAAAGTAATACAACCATGATTTAATAGATTCTATCCTTATATTTACTTATGAAGATAATGCTATTATGACTATTCATTGAAAAGAGAAGATTACGCAACATTGAAAGCCCATTGAAAGGCATCAATAAATCAAACTAGCTCCAAGATATTATGGGTCATTTCACATTGTTCATAAGATCAATAATAATGTATTTAGATTGGGCATTCCTCCTCATTGGCAGATCCATAATTCTTTCCATATTAGTTTATTGGAACCTTTACTCATGTTATCAATGATCTTTCATTGTCAAAGAAATATATATAAATTTTAATATTCAAAGTAATTATTGACCATAACCAGACCATAAGTAGAACTAAAAATATTTTCATCAAAATCTCTAGTGAAGTACATAAATCATTTTGTGGAAGAATCTCAGTGGATTCAAAAGTCGTTGCTAAATTTGGCTTACCATTGAATATATGTATCATTCACAACCACATTAATGTCCCACGAGCACAAATTCACTCCATTAGGCAATGTTTTGTAAAAATCCATGGATTCAGTCCACATTCCCGATGCGGATTCATAACCCCCTTGGTTAGGGTTTGGCGGTTTGCGGGGGGTAGCTAGCGCCATCCTTCCTTAATTATCCCTTTAGGAAATCATACACAGCTGAAGCAACCAGCCTAATAACATTTACTAGGAAAAACATCCCTTTTGTTCCCATGGCAATTAATCCTTACAGTTCCCGCCATGAACATATAATCACTTGGATATTCATCCAAAACCACAACCAATCCTTAAGTATCCTTTCGAAAACAATCAAGCTGAAACAACCAACCTAACATCCTTTAACTAGGAAAACATCCTTTCCTAATCCAGCAAGTAACCACTCTACTTACTAACCTCTTTTCCATCTTAAATAAGGTCAATCCTCATTAGAAACATCAATGGTAAACCACTTCAACAAGTCCCTTAAGCCACCGTTGCATTGAAACTTAACTTATCCCTACTTAAATCATTTTCAGTCTTGATATACTGCCTCCCTAGGGTTTACTCTCCCCCTTGGGATCTAGGCTTGCTCAAGGAACAACTTTAACGATTATCTTCTAGATCTTTTTAATGATCTATGTGATTTCACCTTGACCTTTATTAATCAAGGCTACCTATTTAGGGTAGAAGATCAACCCATCTTAAGCCCTTTAATGGCAAATACATGCATTTATGTTTTTCATGATACGTCGGATTAGGGTCTAACTTGCCCATCTTCTCTCTAAGACAACTTTTAACTTTATCCTACAATTTCCAGGCTATCATACAAAACTTGAATTCAAGCACTTCAATGTATGTTAAAATTGATGCAATCTTCCTATGTAACCTTGATATGCTTCTTGTTATATTTTATGCAATTTTCCTTCAATGCATCATCTATTGTTACTTGCTTTTCAGTCTCCTTTCCTATTACTCATCTAATGTAACACTAATGACTTTTACCTATTTTATGCATGCAATTCTACCTCTATTTAAGAATTCAAGATGCATTAGAAGAATCTAAATCTTGGTACAACTTGGATATGAGCTATAGTTGTTGGAGGGTTGGTGGTATTCATGTCTCCACTTGCATTGGATATGTTCCTAGCTCCATTTGCAACTTCAACACTTGTGCTCCTTGTAACTCGTCTCTTGGGTGCCATCCTTGTGCATTCTTGGTCTTGCAACCCTTGAGGTAAATCGACCGCTCTTGCCTTGGCAGAAGGAAGTGGTACGAGGGTCCACAAGGAATCTAAGGCCAATCAATGTGACTTCAAACATGCATAACTCTTCTTCTTCTTTCACCCTCTCCCCAATTTGCTTTCCTTCTATCTCACCCTCTCCATCTCATAGTCTTCTCTCCCTCTCTCTTTCTATCTCACTCTCCCTATATCCTCCCTTAATTATCTTCCACTTCTCTCTATACCTCCCAATATCTCTTCCTATTGATCTCCCATCTCTCTCCAAATCTTACTTCTCATCATTCCCTATCATTACCTCCTCCTCTCTCTCTCTGCCTATTCTCACTCACTCTCACTCACTCTCTCTCTCTCTCTCTCTCTCTCTCTCTCTCTCTCTCTCTCTCTCTCTCTCTCTCTCTCTCTCTCTCTCTCTCTCTCTCTCTCTTGCTAGCATGACGGCATGCAATAATGCCCCTCTTTCGAATGGGGGGGTGGGGGGGGGGGGGTTGATAGCCTTTTATAGGCTTTTAAGGAGGCTCTCTCCCTTGAATGCTCTGGTTTCCACCGTGAGGCCGTACCGCGCCTGTTCCTCTTCCGAAAAAGGGAGTTTGCCCACTTTGTCTTGGCCTGCCATGGTCACTACCTGTACATCCAGTCAACTCGCTCCTTAGTATTTTGGCAACCAATTTGTGGGACAACCATAACAGATTTCATCATTTTTTTTAAATTATTATTATTTTTTCAACTTCTATCACCTGTTCTTACATGGCATTTTAATTTGGAGCTTTTTCATGCGTGGTTCACTTTTTTAACTTTCATGCTTGGTTTGCTTTTTAGATTTACTGATTTACTGCCCCACTATTTAGATTTACTGATTTACTGCCCCACTATTTCCTGCCCTTTCCCTGGAGGAAAAGAAAAATCCGTCCCAGGATTGGGGTGTGGGCTGCAGGTGGTCAGGTTGTTTTAAGGAGGAGCCAATCGTAGAAGTTGGGGTTATATTCGAGGTGTGCAGTGTGGTCAAGGTCACAGGGTCGGATGCCTACGTGGGTGATGTATGTGAGGACATCGGTAAGGAAATCTCCAGAGTTGGTTCGACTTGCGATGTGGAGCTCTTCTTCGGTCAGGATTCGATCGAGATAGGGGTGTCCTAAGATATGATTGTCCATGGTTCGACCTCGAAGAGTGGTTAACACTCGATACGAGGTGGGTGCGACGTATGTGGGATCATACTCGGCCGTCTTGATGGCTCGGTGTTGTTCGGCGTTGGTCATTGTGCGGCATCCTTCTGTTGCCCACTTTAATCGAAGAGTGTACCATTGCTTCAAGAAGGGAGATTCGGTGTCCGCGAGGTGGGACAACTTTGCTGTTTCTTGGTTGGTGAGGCTGGACACTGTGCGCGGGTCAAACGATGGGATGAGGAGTTGCCTAATGGCTTGCTCTTCGGAGACCTCGCGAGCGAGTAGCTCAGCGGCAGAGCGTGAAGCTTGTGCCAAGGCGAATTCGAAAGTCTCCCAAGAGCAAGGCATAGTGCGTACGTCCGTTGCAAGGGGTTCTGCTAACAGTCCTAAGTCTAGGCGGTCATAGCTAAGGGCCAGTGCCACAAAAGTGGCGTCGAGTTGTTTGATGCAGTCCACAACGTCAATCCCTGTGTCCTCGGCGAGGTCCGCGGCCAACGTTAGGAATGACTTCCGTTCATAGGAAGGCTTAAGGCCGTCGGGTGGTTGAGGTTTGTTGGGGCTAGAGGTTCGGTCGGCACAGAGCTGCCGGTGGGGGCCTGTTTGAGTCAGCGGCTCGGCCAACGGTTGAAGGGACGGGTCGAGGTTGGTCTGAGGGACTGTGCTCGGGCGGTCGGCAGGGCTGCTGGGTTGCGGGCCAGGGGGGTTTGGTGAGACCGCCGGCAGTAGTGGCCGGTGCTTGGGCCGTTGGGCGTGTATGACGCCTGTGGAATGACTATCAAGGGAGTCGGATGACTGGGATGGATTGCGCGGTTCGTGGTCTTGAAGTGTCCGAGGACCAGACTTTGCGATTGACGTAGGAGCAGGACCTGTGTCAGTGGGGACCTTGGGGATCCACAGCAAGGCATTCCCTTCATAGTAGCCTTGTGCATGCATCAGGGTTTTAGGGACCCATATTTTCTTGACCACGCGGCGCTTGTGATGATGGCATTTTGGTCTTCTAGGTTTAGGTTTATATGTGTTTCGCGGATCCGCACGTCTAGTTGTAGACTGATCCCGCGGCTTTTTCGGCACCCAGTGCAAGCGAGTCTGTTGGGGTTTTGCCTTAGGTTTGGCGGGTTGCGGTGCATGGGGATCTAGGGGTAGTAGATATGTACGGCCTTCTTTCTTGGTCCTTTATGCAACTATTTCTAATGGTGGTTCGTTGAGCAAGGTTGGGGTTACGAGGTGCTAGTTAAAAGTCGTGGTAATGGTCATATTTCCGATTGTTAGGTGGATGCGTTGTAACTCATAATCAACATTGCAGCGGGTCTGCTTTTTAAAAGTTTGCCCGAGCAGTGACTCTGCGCCTGCCTCCCTGGCATCGGGTAGGACATATAACAACATGGGGATAGTTTCAGTCTCGATAGAAACTGCAACCCTGCACGTGCCAAGGAGAGGGTAGGATTGGGCCCCATATGGGTTCAATCTGGCTGCTGTGGGGTGAAGTGTTGGAGCGCCGAGTTGGGTCCAATGCTCGTATGTTAAGATGTTAAAATCCGCCCCCTCGTCGATCAGGGCATTGATGGAGCACGTTTGCTTGGCCGTGATCGTGATGCGGAGGTAGGCGGGTTCGACAAGCTCATCCTCATCTTCTTCGATTTCTGTAAGTGTGGCTACTTGTATTTTAACGAGCGGTTCCACCATTGGTTGTTCATGCAGTGGGTGCGTGGGTGGATAATACTTTTTGACTTGACTGCCGTTAAAGAAGCCGATGCCCTCTCCATCCATTCCAGCTCGACATTACCAGTACGACTGATTGCGCGGACCTTAAAGGGCCCAAGGCCTCTGAATTTCATCTTCTGTTTGTGTCCTTTAACTGAATAGAGGAGTACAAGCTCACCCTGCTCAAACTCTCGTTGCTTGACGTGCTTGTCAAACCAGGTTTTGCGTCTAGCTTTCTCACAAATAAGCGCATGGGTGGCTAGCAGATGTACCTCCGACAGGCGTTCTAGCTCGACTAAGCATTGCGTCCATGCCTCCCTCCCCTCCCATCGTTCTTGTAGTGCTATCCGCAGGCTGGGGACAAAGAATTCTAGGGGGAGAATAGCTTCGGTCCCATAGGTTAGCCTGAAAGGCGTTTGCCCGACGGCCGTCTTATAAGCTGTTCGGTAGGCCCATAGGGCCGCCATCAACTTGTTATCCCAGTCACTTCGTGAGGTTGAGACAACTTTGGTCAAGACGGTGATGAGAATTTTGTTGGTTGACTCAGCCTGGCCGTTAGCCTGAGGGTAGTATGGTGAGGATTTGCGATGGATGATGAGGAATGTGGATAGGAGATGGGCTATCACTTCGTTGATGAAGTGCGTTCCCTGGTCGCTGACCAATTCGATGGGGCACCCAAAGCGTGAGATCACTTGTTCCCATAAAAACTTGGCAGTTGTCCTAGCATCGTTTTTCCGCGTGGCTCTCGCCTCCGCCCATTTGGTGAGGTAGTCGGTGGCTACCACTATATATCTAGCCTGTGAATATTGTGCCGCAGGGCTGATGGGTCCTATGAAGTCAACACCCCACTTTTCAAAAAGTTGGCGAGCGATAACCGGGGTTAACTCCATCTGATCTTTACGGATTGGGACCCTCGTTCGTTGGCACGCATCGCAGTGTTTGACAAATTGTGAGGCATCTCGGAAGAGCGTGGGCAACCATAGCTGGGACTGCAACACCTTCCGAGCTGTCGTATCCCCGCTAAAGTGTCCTCCTGCAATGCCGCTGTGCGCCTCTGAGAGCACATCGTGCATCTCATGCTCACATACGCATCTAAGTAGCAGACCGTCTTGCCCCAGCCTATAGAGCTGGCCTGCAATCAACTGATAAGGCTAGATTTTCAGGATTAATCACCTAAGTCGTGCCCATTCCATTGGCCGTTCGGGCAGCCCATGCTCGAGTACTTGGACTATGTCGTCCGCCCAATATGGTGTCAGGTCGGCCCTGAATAGGTCTTTTTCGCTGGACATGCGGAATAAGTGGCTATCTGGTAAATCGTCCACTATGCCTTGTCCAGCAGCTTCTCCTGTGGGTATTCGGGACAGATGATCAGCCATATAGTGTTGTTTTCCCTTCTGTACTACCACTGAGAAGTCGAACTCTAGGAGCAGGAGAAGCCATTGTGCTATAAGCCCGGTAGTGCAAGGTTTGTTGACTAGGTAGAGCAGGGCTTGATGGTCGACAAAGAAGGTGAAGGGGGTGGCGAGCAGGTAATGCCGGAACTTCTTCACGGCGAACACCATAGCTAATCCTTCCCTTTCCGTTGTTGAATAGTTCATCTCTGTTTCAGTGAGCTGCCTACTTGCAAAACTTACTGGGTAATCCAAGTTATGCTCACCTGGTTGGCACAGCACCGCCCCCACGGTGAACTTAGAAGCGTCGATGTGTACGTGGAATGGCATGGTCCAATCTGGGGGTCGTAGGATAGGTGCTGTCGTTAGGGCTTTTTTCAGTTCCTCGTAGGCTCGCTAGCAGGCCTCGGTCCACTCGAAGGCAACTAGCAGTTTGTACAATGGCCTAGCGATGAGCGCATAGTTTAGTACAAACCGCCTGTAGTATCCTGTGTGACCTAAGAAGCATTGAACCCCCCTATAATTGCTTGGGGGTGGGAGGTCCACGATAACCTTGACCTTTGAGAAGTCCGTGGCAATGCCGTTCTTGGACACCACGAGCTATAGTTGTTGGAGGGTTGGTGGTATTCATGTCTCCGCTTGCATTGGATATGTTCCTAGCTCCGTTTGCAACTTCAGCACTTGTGCTCCTTGTAACTCGTCTCTTGGGTGCCATCCTTGTGCGTTCTTGGTCTTGCAACCCTTGAGGTAAATCGACTGCTCTTGCCTTGGCAGAAGGAAGTGGTACGAGGGTCCACAAGGAATCTAAGGCCAATCAATGTGACTTCAAACATGCATAACTCTTCTTCTTCTTTTACCCTCTCCCCAATTTGCTTTCCTTCTATCTCACCCTCTCCATCTCGTAGTCTTCTCTCCCCCTCTCTTTCTCTCTCACTCTCCCTATATCCTCCCCTAATTATCTTCCACTTCTCTCTATACCTCCCAATATCTCTTCCTATTGATCTCCCATCTCTCTCCAAATCTTACCTCTCATCATTTCCCTATCATTACCTCTCTCTCTCTCTCTCTCTCTCTCTCTCTCTCTCTCTCTCTAGCATGATGGCATGCAATAATGCCCCTCTTCTGAATGGGGGGGGGGGGGGGGGGGGGTTTGATAGCCTTTTATAGGCTTTTAAGGAGGCTCTCTCCCTCCCTCTCTCCTCCACGTGCGCTAAGACCTGCCAAGTGTGTGGTATGCATGGCGGCTGCCCTTGCATGATGGCGACGGAGATGGTGATTATGAGGTGAGAGAGAGACGTGTCATGCAGCCGCAATGGTGAGGGCAGATGATGATGATTATAATGACCATGGTGATGACATCGTAGATGATGGGGGAGGGGGCAGTGATCATGACACTGGCGGCCCACATGGTGACGTCGACTGTAGTTAAGGTAAGTTTAAAAAAAAAAATAGAATTAACATTTTCTTATATATATATATATATATATATGAAAAGATCGAGTTCGATCGGGATGAATGCCAATAAATCTTTTTGAGATGGATTTAATCTTCAGGTTTCAACGTAATGTAGGGAACATTACATTGAGGCCGCAAAGAATTTAATTTAGTAACAAGAAAGGTAAATTTACAACCTCCACAACCACTACAAAGAAAGGAGGGGGGGTGGGAGAGAGAGAGAGAGAGAGAGAGAGAGAGAGAGAGAGAGAGAGAGAGAGAGAGAGAGAGAGAGAGAGAGAGAGAGAGAGAGAGAGAGAGAGAGAGAGAGAGAGAGAGAGAGAGAGAGAGAGAGAGAGAGAGAGAGAGAGAGAGAGAGAGAGAGAGAGAGAGAGAGAGAGAGAGAGAGAGAGAGCTCTCATTTCCAAAGCAAGAGCTATTATCTAGCCAAGATTCATGCCCACAAACTTTCGTACATGGTTAGAAAAGGCCTTTGCCACCGTAAAAAGAATATTTATAAAGTAGTTCTTGAAGGCTCCGAGGTAAGGCTTTGAATAAACTTGAAACTCTTGAAGGCTCTCTAAGGGAGGGCTTTGAACAAACTTGACACTTTGTTTGTTGCAACCTAATGCCCTCCATGTAACCACTTTGGTGTACAAGCATTGTAATCCAATGCTCTCCATGTAACCACTTTAGTGTACAAGCATTGTAACCATAGTTACGAGCCTTTTGGGTAGGTTGCATGTTTCTCTTAAGGAGATTTTCTTAAATTCTCTCAAAAATTTTAAGAAAGTGACTCATTTTTTGAAATTATGTAAAAAATAACATATAAACCTCTAAATATTTCAATATATTTTTAATAAAAGCCAATATGATGAGAGGATTTGTTTCTTAAAAAGTAGACCATTTTTAAGGATTTTTTCCATGTAAGCCAATAACTCGATATCACAAAGTTTATATAGTATAGATTTATCCTTTTATCTAAAATTTAGTCATCAACTAGATATTGGTGCATGATAAGAATGTTGGACTTGGGAAATTTGATTTGTAAAACTTTGATGCTTAATAGATAAGAAATATGTTATTGTAATTATTTGTCAAAATGTACAAACATTAATTAATTTATATTTTTAATCATTAGAGAAAATGTCATTAACATGCTATTATTTCACAATGATATCATCAACATGCTTCTGTATAAGTGAAGTTTTATATTATGAAACAAAAGTTAACATCTATAGAGTATCAAACACAATAATCTTGTAAGACAAGATATGAAAACTAACATTTAGAAATCCTAGTATGAACTAACAAATTTATGAGTTCTCTTCAATGCAACATAATCAAAAACATATTTAGATTTCTTATAATCTTATACATTACAATCTTTCATTAAAATCATAAAAAAGTATGGACATTGATATGGATTTACCATAACCACTAAAGCAACCACTATGGCATAAGGACTTTTTCTTATTGAGTTACTAACATGTCCTTTAATGGGTTCTTGCACCTCTATTGGTCTAAACCTTGTACTCTTATCAATTGGGGCACAATGTATTTGCATGACTAAAAGGGAGATGAAAATATATTTGATAAGGTTATGTTCTCTTATATACCTCCTAAGCATGTTTTGTTCTAAAGGCAAGATACTCTATTCTAGCTTCCCCTTAGCATTATAAGTTTCGCTCCTCTAGTAATTGACTCATCCTTGAACTCCTCAGAGGCATACATAGTGCTTGGCTCAAGCTTCTCCGATTTCTTAGATTTCTATTGAGGTCTTCTCGTTCATGGAGGTATCTCCCTTGGTGGACTCCTTTTCTTATATGTGTGGTTGCTACCTTATCTCCCATTACTCTTGATTTGTGTAGAGTGAATAGACTTTTGGGATAACAATACATTAGTTGATGGAACCTTGGACAAAATCTCGATAAAATAAGATAACATAGCAATAAGATTCTCTTCATCATGAATTCCATCTTTCAAAGGTCATGCATTTTATATTGAGCTTTAACTAAATTTTTCTCATCATCAAAATCTTCAACTATTGAATCGTTAAAAACTATCAAGTAAACCATGGAGCTATCTAGATCTACACAATTACATGACATAAACTTTCCACTTTGCTTTGCTCTATTAATTGATAGCATCTTCAAGCCAAGATTTCTTATAAGGCACAAAATGAGGTTTCCTTAGGTAGGGTATGATAAACACTACTCATTGTGCTTAGGGTACTCATGTGTGGTATGCTTTGCTAAAGGCCCTTCAACTACAAGAAGAGATGTCCCAATTTGTTGTGGCTACTCAATAAATCCAATAGTTTTCTTTATCTACGATTACATTGGCTTCTCCTCACTAGAACTATAACATAGTGTTGAAGAGTCAAATCCAAACTCTAGAGTTTCATGTGTTTATGGATCCTCTTTAAGTTTATGCTTTATATGTAAGGACTTTGATGGTATAGGAGGCTATTGTTATACACCTAAGGGTCAAGCCTTAGTTCCTTCAATATGCTTCTACCTTGATGATTGTGTGCTCTTACTTTGTTTTGCAAAAGCACCAACTGGAAATATTTCTCTCTTGCAGATACTTTGGTGGCTTGTCTTATTTGCCACTTATATCTCTCTCACGACCCTTCTCACCATGAAGTTTGTTACTATTCTTTGCCAAGAGAGTCAAATGAATTAGAGGTATCCCCTTTAAGAGTATACTCTCATGTCTTCTCGAGCTTTTCGCTACTCTCTTTGACTTGTCTCCATAACAAGGATGTTTTCTAATCAATAGATAAATAATAAAAACAAAAATAGAGTTACTATCTCAAAACTTACTTTTGATACAATCCACTAACTGCTTATAGTTTTGCTTCAAATTTCAATTTCATTAAACAAACTTGAATTTGACAAAGTGAAAGAAGTTGATATGCAATGCCAAGTCATAGAGACATTGTGCTTAAATGTGGATCTAATTGATGAAAATGAATAACAAGTAGTAAAAATCCTTGCATAAGAAAATGATAATGCACTACATCAAGTTGAAGCATTGAAAGTGAAGGTATTCGAATAAGCATAAAATACATGAGTGCAAGAGCATTATATCAACTTAGAGAGAAGTTTGGAATGAAAGGAGTACTATTTGATATATTACATCAAGAAGAGGAAAAAACTTAAAGAAGATTCTATCGAAACTCAAAAAAACATCTAATAAACTTGATGCATTACATCAAGTAGCTAACTAACCCAAAGCAAAATATAATCTCACTAGAAGGATGATAAAGATTTAGATGGAAGTAGGAGCAAATAAGTTATTTATTTGATGCAATGCATGAACTAAAGTGGAAAATTCCACAGTATCTAGCTTGGATTTATGATTGATAACAAGTTCAAGCTCAACTTCACTTAAGATAGTGACTCAATGCATTGCATCAAGTTGGAAAAGAAGTGCAAATAATACATTCAATTAAGCTAGTAACTTGATGGACTACATCGTGTTGGAAAACAAGTACGCAAAATACAACACCAAAAATTGAAAAGCCACAAGATAAAGCTGAACAAAAACAAACTAGTGAGAGACTTCAAAAATAGTGCATCATGTTGGCAACAAAGATTACTTAAAATATATACCAACTTGATACTTTGTATCAAGTGGATGATTAAAGTGTCAATAAATTTCCCTAGATTGTTTATGGATCAATGTGATACATTCAAGGGCTGCCATTGTTATTGACAATGAATGCGATGTGTTTAATGCTACCATAGCATTGATTAAGAAGATTGTGTTAAAAGTTGCAAGGTTGAGCTTATTGTAATTATGGATGGGTAGGATTATCATGACGATTTTGAGCATGATGATCTCCATAAGAATAGAAAAGAAGCTCAATGCCTCATATGCATGAGAAAAAGAAGTTGAGGTAGTGCATCAACTCGCTTGGAAAGACATATATTTTTGGGGATTCTTCCAAAAACCTTATCAATGATGCAAACTTGATGCACTACATTAATTTGGCTTTTAAGAAATACAAGATTTGCCAATTCTTGAACATGATGACAGTAAAAACAAGAAAGCATAATGAAAAAGGAATAAAAAAATGAGAAATTTAATTTATTTTGAGAAAATTTGTATCAAAATACCATCATAAAATCTCAATAAATTTGGATTTGAGGGCACTGTCTCGAAAACTCTACTATGATAAAATTTGGCTTCAGGGGCACCCCCTTCCCTTGGACCCCCTAGCAATAGTTATAAATAAAAGACCCAAAAAAAAAAACTGAAACTAACTTCAAACTCCACTATTAAACACTTGTAATATAAGAAGTTTGAGAGAAAGTAATTTGGATCATTCTTAGTGAATTGATGCACTAGAATAACTTATCAAAAAGGAAGAAATTTTTCTAGGAAACTTGATGCATTGTATTAAGTATGACAAAAAAGATACAAAAATTATATGAACTTTATATATACATCAACTCAACCAAAACATATGGTAAAATTTTAGAAGACTTAATGCAATGTATCAAAATGGATTTTAAAAAAACAAAACTTTGTGTGAAATTCGATGCATTACATCAGTTAAGACAAAAATTGATATAAAATTAAGCGAACTCGATACAATGTATCAAGTTGAATAAAATATATGTTAAAATTCTAGGAAACTTAATTCTCTATATCAACTTGGTTTTAAAAATAGTAAACTCTCTATGAGATTTGATATCTTGCATTAAGCTAGTCTAAAATTGATACAAAACATAAGTGAAACTTAATGTACTATACCAAGTCAACCAAAATATTACCTTAAATTCTAGGAAACTTGATACAATGTATCAACCTAGCTTTGAAAATGACAAACTTTTGTAAGAAGTTGGAAATAGTTAAAATGTTGATAATATGCCATGTCACACTGACATTGGTATATATGGAGATAAGTTGTAAATTTCCACATCTTTTTGACATATCAATACATTTACAATCTTTCTCTCCCTTCTTGCTCCAAGCTTCCATGGCTTCTTCATCTTTCCTGTCTTTCTCTCTCCAATTCTAGTCTTTCTCTCTCCTCGTCACTCTATTTCTCTCTCTTCCTGCAGTCTTTCTCTCTCCTCTGCAGTCTTTCTCTCTCCTATTCTTCTCTCCCTAGTTCTCTCTCTGACAAGTGGTATCAGAGCTTCAGTCTTTGATCCATTATTTTCTTCCATTTTCACTCCTATTTTCCTATTTCAAAACCAATTTCAGACAAAAATGGTACAAGACAGTGACTAGTGGAGTGCTGTAGGACAACTACAGTTAGCAAATGACTACATCTGGAGATATCCAAGGTCAGATATGGCGGATAAAGGCTTAAATGGTTGGACGTCATCAAATTTTATGCAAAATTGAAGGTACACAAGTACGGGAGCAGTAGGGGAGTTTCCAAAGCGTCTCTGGACCACAAGGACTGCATGCAGAAGCATTAATGGCAGCTTTCTTGGGAGTTTACACTTCCAGACCACAAGGACTGCATGCAGGAGCATTAATGGAACTGTGGCTGTGCCTTCAATAAAGCTGAAAAGAAGTCTCCATGCCTATTTCATAACCAGGAAATGGCCTGGCATCCATATCCAAAAAAAAACAGCATCACTTTTCTTTGTGATCTAAGGCAGTGCGTGTAACTTAGGAGAGAAGGCCTTTCGTCTGAACTAAGGGCTTTCGTCTGAACTCGGAGGAGAGAAGCTGACGCAAGAGAATAGCTATGCCAACAACTGTAGCAGCTACAGTGATAGACCATACAACTTTAGGCTTCCTGGAGATTCCTTGCTTTGTGCGTGCCTTGTCAATCTGACGCTTCTTTACTTTCTTAATAAGATCAGCAGGATCAACATCACCTACATCTGCCATCGGCAGTAGCTGCTCTCCAATCTTTTCTTCACACGTAGTTCAGAAGCAGATGCATCATCATTGTGAGATGGCATATCTTGCGTTGCATAATGGCTTTCCACCTGATAGTTCACAGAGAAAGGATCGAGGTCATGGATATTCTCGTGGCTTGCAGGCTTTCGTCTGAACTCGGAGGGGAGAAGGTGCAGCTAGTCAGAGCATTTCCAGCCATGGCTGATGCTAGCAGACTGGCTTGATCACGGCCGGGGGAGAAGAGGCCGAGAGAGCGGGTTAAATGCGGAAGTAGCCATTTCCCTCGCCATTCTTGAAGCACAACGCGTCCCTTTCCCATTCTCACCTCCGTCCATCATCCTCCACATTCTATTCTCCCTCTGCTTCCTCTGCTCCCTTACCCATGGCCTTGGCTCCATGTCCACACTCGTCGTCAGCTCCTCCGCCGACGGACGTGCTTATGCGTGTGGCATATTGCAGGGACCTCTGCAGGGCGTTCAATGCTGGAACTCTGTGGACAATTACTTAGCCCCTGAACATCCCTAATACCTCTGCTCCAAAGCCATGGAGGCGCTTGTGTAGATTGATGGTGTACTCGCGAGTGATGACCTCGTCCTTGTGGAAGGCACTCCACAGTCGACTTAGCTGGTGGGGAGCTTCCCTCCGACAGTTGCGCCGCTGGAGAGTCCGATGGAGAAATTTTTTTTTGGCACGGGACCCATTGTTCTCAGCTCTTGCCTCAGGCGTCGAGGTCTGTGTCACTCCCATGAGCAGAAAGATCATCATCCGTGCCACCAGGACTCGAATTTGCAGATCGTAATCCCTGAAATTGTCTGTCATTCCTGCCAAGCACAAGGCTGCCCCAACTTGAACTCCTCTATTTTGCATTAAATAAGGGTTATAGGCTCAGTCTACATTGAAGAGGACAAGCTCTGTGTTAATGGCCACCATCACTCCTCCTATTCTTGTGGATGATGGACTGAAGGTATATGCAGTCACAGATCAGAGACAAACTGCTAGTTCAAATCAGATTGACATGCCATTTTCAATATTCATAACAGCGCCAGGCCCATGATCCATAACTCTGCTTGTGTTACTTTCAGAGATTATCAAACTGTCATTAGAACTTGTAATCTGATGTGTTGTCTTGTTAACGGACTTCTGTGGTATGGAGGGCTCCATTTCAGAAAAAGCATTTACTGGATATGCATTTGAGAAGAAGGCCAGTTGTTCTGGGCCTGCATGCCTGAAGTGGCCATCCCTCCTTTCAAGAACAAGGAGCATGTTTTCAGCAGGGATATTTTGTTTATAAGGCATGTGCTCAACAGTTGTGCAAGAGGATAAGGAGGGGCATCCATGTTGCTGTTGTTGATACATGATGAGTGGCTCCAGTGAGAGCCACAACTGAACGCCACTTCCAATCTACATCTTCCGCACCATATCTGGAATAAGGCCAAGTGGAAAGAGAGGATAAGGAGGGGCATCCACGTTTGTTGCTACTGATCCATGCTGAGTAAGGAATGAGCAGATCTCCATGGAGTAATGCAAGGAATTTAAAGAGCCTGACACATTCCTTCTTTATTACGCTTTTCTGCTCCGACTGAATAGCAGTGATGACTAGATTGGTGGCCGCCATACAGTGATGAGGTAGGTTGGTCAGAGTAGCTCCTAGGCCTTGGCAAGCTCATGGCTGCTCCAGTAGTGTAGCTTTCTCTGTACATACCACGTGGTTGCTGTCAGTTTTAGGATGAGAAGTTCCTGAAAAACTATTTCGAGGCTCTTCCATATCCAGATTTCCCTTCAGCAAACTAGAAAATCCATGGAACTCTGAGGTCTTTGCATAAAACCCTTTGTAACAAGGAGTACTCAATAAACTGTTCACAGATGTATCACTTGTGGTACCTCTCAGTCCTTTTAGGCTAGATAATGAATATGGGATTCGTACTAAGCCAAGTGGTGGACTTTCACTTTCAGCAGATGATGATTTTCCTTGTGATACACATTTAGGCACATCCTTTTGCTGAAGAAAAGGTTGTGAAATTGGTGGATGAACTGCTACACTGTTTGAGGTCCACCCAGCAGATGTAGGGATGCAGCTCTGAATGTGGCTATCTAGTTGATGTGACAGTTTCAGATTACTTGAAGTTGAAAATAATCTGGCCACTGACCCCATTGCCAACAAGCCATCTTCAGGATGGTTCTTTGCATTGACATGTACATGTTCTACTCTTGCAACATGATCGGACACAATGTCAGGATCTTGTTTTGTTGGAAACAAAGGCAACATCTTTGAAGGAAGTGAAGAATCTGAAGTTAACTTGTACCCAGAAGGCACTGACACTGGAGGTGTTCATGGTTCCTGAAAAGGCAGATAAGATGATCCTGATGGAAGATAATATTGGCTTTCAGTCCATTGTCTTCCATTCTCGTTGAAGAGTGTTCTCCTTCTGGATGTTGTAATCTGCCAGGCCTCCCTTCTCCTCGCAAGTCCTTCAAGCTCAATTGTATCAGCAAGCATGTGCAGCTCAGAATTCCAAAGAGATCTGCCTGCTGTACCATATGTTGCATTTCCAGGAAGGGGAGTCCAAGGGTGTTGACTCTGGAACATTCCAAACTCCTTGCCAACTCCCCAAGCATTTAGAGGAGTCATAGATGCACCATTTGGAGCTTTGTAACTGCTTTCAAACACATTTGAAGCTAATGGAAAGCCAACAGAGAGAGAGTTGTCTCTTGATCTAGACTCTATATACATGCCATCTCCATCCACCAAAGAATTTCTACATTCCCCTTCAGTGATTGAACTAGTGGCTGACACATTTGAAACTACTGGTTCAAGGGGCAAAGCATTTATTCGAGTAACATGAGGAGCCAATATAGCCAATGGAGAAGGAACAGAAGAAGGTAAGGGCCCATGTAATATGTGCAGCTGGATGAGAAGGCATATGCATCAAGGGCACTGATGCTACCATTTCATGAACCGGGCTTTTCTGATTCTGGATATTGTAAGACTTGAAAGCTGAGGTTGAGCTTCACCACATCCTGACTGGAGAAATCTTGGCTCATTCCCTTCTTTACCAAACCATTGAGGAAATTTTGATATTGCTGGCTGCAAAAAGGCCTCATCATCTTTAGTGTTGGTTGCGGGTTGATCTTCATCTTCTGTGCCATCATGTTGATGCTTCTCAGTTCTGATGGCTTGACATGTGTTTGACTCCTTATAGTTCCCATTAACATCAGATGAAATCTTACTTCCTTGATTATTTTCTTTTCGTGAGCCTGATCTTTGAAAAGCAATTTTAGAAAACCCAGGAGGAACAAGAGGACGTGGTGTTGTTGGAGGATTAATGGTATGAACTGGTACTAAACTTCCATGATGAATTGGTCCACAGAATCAGCTTCTTCACTGCCACTTCTTGGCCATTTCTGAGGACACCTTTGTACACGACGCCGAAGCTCCCTTTCCTTAACCTACGGGAGTCGCTGAAGCTATCGGTTGCCTTCTTCAGTTCCTTGGCTAAAACAGGCTGTAGTCCAAACAGGGACAGATTTGGAAAAGTTGCTACAGAAATTAGTAGCATCATTCTAACGACAAAGGAACAATTGGAAGTGATACTAGTTATCATAAGCTTCGAGTGGAGCCATCAAACGTCTCATTTGGACACATATTTCTCGAGCTAGAGCCTATTTGGTACCGGCAGTTCACTAGTAGTTTACTGTGGATAGTTCTGGAAATTCTTAAACAGAGAGGGGTATTGCTACTCCTAAATTCAAACCAGGATTTCTACTTGATACTAGACATCCTAACCTTTGAGTCAAGCTATTATACACCTTATTTGGACTTCTATTTTTCAAGGAACAGCATATCTCTTCAACTTGACTGCAATGGCAGCAGCTAAGAACAATAGCTCCAGCTCTAGTGAACAACGTTGGCTTCAAATACATGCTAAAATGGACAAACTTGGACAAGGTTGGCTTCAAACACAGGCTAAAATGGACAAACTTGGACAAGATCAGCTTCAAACAAAAGCTAATATTGACAAACTTGTAGTTTCGATTCAACAGTGTATTGCTCTTATGGGAAAAACAGCAGGACCTGAATTAAATGATTATGCTCATGGCCAGCATTTATATGCTGATGGTACACACTATGATCCATATGCATCTTATGAATATGAACAGCAACAATATGCAAATGAATATGAGCAGTATGCAAGTACATCTGGACAGCATGTTAATGCTTATAAATATGATGTACCATATCATAATGCAGAGTATCATTCCATTGAACCTTGGCAGCAGAATGGTTATTATGGTCAACATGCTTATGCTTATGAGCATCCATCTCTTCAGCAACATAGTTCTTATGGATGTAACAGAAATGGTTATGCCTATCAGTACACTTCTAGCTTTGATCAACAGCAAGCAAATGATTATGACCAATACAGTGGGATCAATGATCAAAGGCAACATGCTTACGAATGTGAGCAGCAAACTGCAGTGGAAACAACTGCATATGTTCAACCTAACTGTCCCTCTGATGTGCACCAAGACTATTATCACCATATGCAGTATGGACAGCATGAGCAATATGGTTATGAGTATGGACAGCCATCTATTGTACATGATGAGCATGGGCAGCCATCTGTTGTACATGTTGAGCATGGACAGCTATCTGTTATGCATGAGCAGCAAGATGACTATGAGCAGCATGTCAAAACTATCATAGAGCTGACCAATGGTGATGAACAAGTGTGTAAATTGCTATCTAAAGCTAAACGTGTTAGACACCTTACTAGTGATACAATACGGGAACTGCATGCTGCGGGCTTATGCTATCGTTGTGCTAAGCCACTATCTTGTAATCACCAAGCCACATGTAGAGCAAAGTCTGCCAAAATAATTTTGCTATTTGAATATTATGATGTAAATGATGGAGAACATCTTGTTGAAGACCATTTTGGTATGAGTCCACAACAAGAAGTTCAACAACAAGAAGTTCAACAACAAGAAGTTCAGTTCAAGAAGGCAGATTATGGATAGCATGTGGACTTGGAAGACCATCATGCAATGGAAACTTTATTAGTGAGTACTATCATGATGATCGTGTTTCCTGCAGTATTTGATTTCGATCTTATGAAAGTTGATCCTATGCATGGCAAAGATACAACTTTTCCTTTTGATCCGGGAGGCTACAGGCTGATTTTGACCTCCTGTATAGATTAGTACTACTATTGAGTATTAGGTAATCTTTTCTTTTATCCCTTGTAATGCTGTACAGAGTAGTACTCTGTTCTATCCATCTCCTCTTTAGCTTGTTTCTAGGTTTGTTTTTGAGGACAAAAACTTTTGGGAAGGGATGGATTGTAAGAAGTTGGAAATAGTTAAAATGTTGATAATATGCCATGTCACACTGACATTGGTATATAAGGAGATAAGTTGTAAATTTCCACATCTTTTTGACATATCAATACATTTACAATCTTTCTCTCCCTTCTTGCTCCAAGCTTCCATGGCTTCTTCATCTTTCCTGTCTTTCTCTCTCCAATTCTAGTCTTTCTCTCTCCTCGTCACTCTATTTCTCTCTCTTCCTGCAGTCTTTCTCTCTCCTCTGCAGTCTTTCTCTCTCCTCTTCTTCTCTCCCTAGTTCTCTCTCTGACAACTTTCTAGACAACTTAATGCACTACATTAACTTGCTTGAGAAATTACTAAAGTTTCTAGCAATGTGATGCACTAAATTAACTTGGCTAAAAATTTAGCAAACTTTTTAAGGAACTTACTGCACTACATGCTGAGGATCTTCATCATACAACAATGATTATTAACTCAAAATTAAAAAATAATAAAATTTAAATAAGAATAAAATTAGAGATAATAGAAAAGAAAAAGAGAAAGTATGTTTGACATAACATTAAGTACAATCTCCCCCCATGCATGAGTAAGCACCTCCCCCGTACACTTATTTAAAATTTGTATTAAGCTTTTGTTCTTACAAATACTACTAAAAAGCATCTCCTTTTTGGGCCTTTGCTTTTATTATGCAAACATCGTGCCTTTACTCCAATATTTCTAAGTCCTATCAAATACGCATGAGTTAAGGTTTACAAAATAATAATAATCAAGCTTTTTAGGATTTACAAATTAAATCTGCTCAATTAAATAAATTACACATAAGTACCTACAATTTTTTTACACTGAGAGATGTATCAAAATAAAATAATTTTATGTTATGATATTTAATTTCTATACATTAAATGTGCTTTCTCAAAATATTTATTTTGCATAACTCCATTTAATAATCTGCACACCATAATATAGAACATACGTGCCTACTTGTGCAACAAGTCACAACTCATGTGAAAAATATAAAAAGTTTATAAACATAAATAAATTTAAAATCATCTTAATAAAATCTTAATTTTATTGTGAATTTTGATAAATACCATTACTTCATAATATGTTCTGGGGATTAAAAGGCAACCATCCCTAGTTAATGAAATGAACAAAACCACATATACGTGACTCGAGATAGGATCTCGAGGCCTTGATACTAGTTATAAGGCAGAAACTTGGTAGGATAAACCTTCGGGTTTTTATTTCTGAGAGATGGAAGGATTCTTCTGCGGAGGCAGAAAGAGACACTTAATTCTCCTGTATGGGCAGGAGACAAACATTAATTTGAAGATAAGTTAAGGAAGTGTTTGATCTTGTTTTATCTTGTCTTCGTGTTTGTGCCCTAAATTACATAAAGGAACCTGTGATTAACGAGTTAATTAAGGAAGCTGCTTTTATGTGTCAAACATAATGTGGTAGGTAGTTAGATAACTAAAACAACCTCCGAGGGAAGCGTGGTGGATGTAACCATTGGGTCCATCCTATGACAGGGTAGTCTCGGTTAGCCGAGAGCTTTCCTCAATGGAATTTATTTGATGCGAACATTAGATAGACAAGGACCTTAGAACTTGTGAGTTAAAAACCTGATTCATGCCGTTTTAGGGGACCGAAATGGGACTATGCCTTACGGGTAGAGAGGTTGAGCGATGCATTCCTCTCATTTCCCATTCTCTTTGAACCAAGTGCGGTGTGAGTCTGCCTTGGTCTAATTGTATCTACGCAAAGTGGAGCAGCTATCGACCCGGCCTATCGACCGATGCTAGAAGGCTGCTAGGAAGACCCAACCTAGGAACCCGAACTTCAGGTTGATCCTAGTGGGAACGGTCGGATAAGTTCCGTTGCGAGGTAGACTCGAGAGACCCTAGTTGGCAAACCCCGTGTCATTCCTTGGGAGTGCTGAGTAGCGTCTCCTAGATATATCTCTCGATGGACTGCTAAGTCGTGTCTTGCAATTTGAGGAGTGGTCACGTTACACTCAAGGTCTTCTTCCTTCATAGCTACTAGCATTCAGAACACTATCTCGCTTTGCGGCAGCTTCACTGCTGTCGCAAAGCGGCAAAGCGGGTTGTGAGGAAAGTGAAGCTGTCGTGCTATCTGATGCCAGAAGGTATATTTCACTGTGGATTCCATGAGACCATGGTGGATTCTGTGAGGTTTTGCGATGGATTCCATAAAACCATATTTATTTACCGGGGCTTGTACACAAGGTGGATTCCTTGTGCGAGACGTTGACGGGGACGCCTGTTCTTTTCGGGCGTCATGTTAATTTAATGTGCATGTGGGTGACTCCACAACAGGTGATTCCATAAAATACATATTTAAATTAATGGACGTTTATGAGTTTAGAGTGCACTCGTATTAAATTAAGGTTAGGAAAGAGTTCCAACCTATTTTATTTATTTTGTAGCTGAAGACTGCTAGGTATTCATTGTTGTTTGTTTATTTTATTTATAAACAATTGTGAATGCTTCAATTGATGTGTCAAGCAAGCAACGGTGGCTTTGGGTAGCATTAGACATTAGCGTAAGTCCAAGCGTAAATTTCATTATTAAAATTATTATAGATAATTATCCTTAGTACTATTAATTAATTTATTTTTTAAATATAGAGTATTTTAGAATATGAGATTTAATATATGTTCTTATTGAAATAACCATTCTTTATGGAACACTTGTTATTTTTTTAATGTAATTAAGTTTAGAAGGCTTTTCTATATTTCTTTATAAAAGCAATAGGATCGCACGTAAAACAAGAGAACAGGGTGAAAACTTAGTTTTTTCATTTTTCTCTCATCCGGAATCGGAATTCAGAGCTTCAAGAGTCATTATGGGGGTTTTGGAACGCTCCATACGTGATGGTGATGTCAAAACATGAAGATTCAGTGCACAAAATTTTCTACAGCAACTGCAACATGTTAAAAGATACCTCTTGACTCTTAAAACTCTGTATTTCAATTGATCATTGTATTTTCTTTGTAATTATATG
Organism: Lygodium microphyllum; assembly: GCF_053477565.2. Taxonomy (NCBI): domain Eukaryota; kingdom Viridiplantae; phylum Streptophyta; class Polypodiopsida; order Schizaeales; family Lygodiaceae; genus Lygodium; species Lygodium microphyllum. Next base: position 34,530,785 of record NC_141161.1, read on the forward strand.
TAAGATATGTATGCAAATATCCATATAAAACTATAATATATAATTAAGGATGGCAAACCATGGCTTTTGCCAAGGGGAAGGTTGGGCCCAATCGTGCATTTCTCTCATGTCTTTCTCAATCTATTGAGTTATTCAAATCCTCTTATGTATTCTAATATTGTTTGTATTTAATAGTTGAGATGTTTGATTTATTAGATTTTTCCACTAAATGTTTTGTTTATGATTGAGATTTGATTTGCTAGATTTACCACGTGTTCCGCTTTGCAATACTATTGCACAGTAGCTTTGCCACCCTTGAGAACAAAAACATCATATGCTTCACTATTGCATGCTAATGCTATCACACGATAGCTTCACTTTTCTATTGTATAGTAACTTTACCACCCTTGAGCACAAAAAAACATCACTTGCTTTACTCTCCTCTACTCACAACCCCTCTATCTCTCACCACTTTTACACCTCCCCCCTCTGTATCCACACTCATTCACTCTCTCCCTCCCTCTCTCGCCCTCTCTTTCTCTCTCTCTCTCTCTTACATGCATGTATAAAATGCCAGATATGCATTTGCATCTAGGAGTACATAACTCATATATACATTCAATGACCTTGTACCAAACTTGTAAACTTATATCCATACTTGCACTGCGCAACAGTTAGAAGTAGCTCTACATGATCCTTGGATGTTACAATGAGAAATAACATTGGTACGTTGTCGCAGTGTGTGGGGTTGAAGGTCACCACAGGGGTTTGGCAAGAAAACTGGACAAGATAGATAGAGATGTGTCTTCAACAGATAGGTAGATTACAGTGAGAGGAGTAGACGGAAGAGAAGAGGTTCAAAGAAATTGAAGATGTAGAAGAATACTCCAAAAAAGAATTAGAAAATATAGAAGAATACTAACAGAGATGAAGCTTGTCAGTTTCTTTCAACATTATGAGAAGATATAACTCTAATAGATAAAAACGTGTGTAAAATAATACATTCCTCTATGCTGCTCAGATCGCCAATCTGATGCTTCCATGGGCTCCAAAAGGGGGGGTAAAATACCTGCACACCTAGCCAGAATTTTGCAAGATCACTCCTTTTTCATCTCCCCGTTCGAAGTGATGTTTACTACTTGAAAACAATGATCGCGCGTCCCACGATTTCGTCAATCTCTATTTTTACATAAAATCCTCTCAAATTGGCTGAAAGCTACATGCTTTCTTTTACATGTCATCCTAATCTAGAAGTTGTCTATAGTTTTATGGATTTTTACAAGAGATAATATCTAGAATATCAAAAATTGGCTAAAACTTGTCCAAAAATCTAATATTTTTGAACCATGGACACTAACACTAATATCTAAAATGGCATTGGCTCTCTAAATCAATAAGAAAGTCACATTCTAGATTTTTTTTAAACATGATGTGCATGTAGCAGCATGACAAGGCTGAAACGAACCATAAACGAAAGTTAACGAATCACACCACAAAGTTTAAGTGTATCCTAGCATTACATACAAACTCTCAGTATTGATAACCCACATAGGTGAAGCAAAGCCTGAAACCAAAGTTTGTTCTAGAGACCGTGCCAATAACTTTGCACCACAAATTCAAGTATCAACAAACCACAAAGTGTTACTCCTTCATTGTGCCTATGCATCTGCATCCAAATGTTACAGATTTTTTGAAACTTCCCATGGGGTCTAACCAAAATGAAGCTTTCTTTTCTTTGAGAAATCACTGGGAAAATTTCCATTCTCCAATACAGGATGGCTAGGCGAAGCAAGCTCCATCGCCACTCTTTGTCTTGGTGATGGTACAAGGGACATGATAGTCTTTCCTCTCTTTCTTGTACCTAAAATTTTAGAAGTCCACAATGTAAATGTAAACACATCTAACAACCAACAAAGACCACTTAACATTAGAACAACAATACCTAGCCTAAAATCTGCAAACCACTCAATAGGCATTATCACAGCTTTGTGTAGTGTCACAAAACAATTGAGGTCTTTAGATTCATATGTCGGTCACCCCCTTGTTATTCTATTAGTGTGAGATCATCGAAACCCCTTATCCTGTTCAACTTCACCATATAGTATTTATTATCAATTAATTAAGTATTAACTTAATTAATTAATACTATAAATAACTATAACTATAACCATATATAACTATTAATTAACCAATTATTTTACTATTAATATAATATAAATATAACTAATATAATTATTAACATAATTATAATTATAACTGTTATAGCTAAAACCATATATAACTATTATTCATTCATTCATTATTAATTAAATATTAGCTTAATTACTATCACTAATACTAATATGTTAACCAATTTAATACTAATATCTATTCTGTTTATTTGTTTAATTTAAAATGATAACTATATAACTATAACCATATAATTATTAGTCATTATTAATCAGTTAATTATTAAGATAATTAATAATATCTATTCTATTTATTTGTTTAATTTACCATCACATTAATTTATTATAGTATACTACATTAATATTATATTAATATTAATTATTAATTAATCAATTAATAACTTATAATAAATCATCAATTATTAATTCATCAAATAATAACATAATTATTAAATATATTTATAACTATCAACATCATCAACAATCAACAATCAACTAATTATCAATGGTATTAATAATTAATAATAATACTAAATAATATCAACTAATAATAAACTATCAATCAATTATCAATTAATTAAACAACTAACTGAATATTAATAAAAACTAACAACTAATTATTAATTATCAATAAAATAATAACTTTAATAATAAATCAACAAATAACTATTAACTAATTTTTAATGTTAGTAATATTATAATATTAAATAAATAATAACTGATTAAAATCAATGATCAATTAATCTATATCTAATTTAATCGAAATCTAAGTTAACTAATTTGAATAATAATAATAAAATAAGATAATAACTAATAACTATAACTATAATATATGAAATGTGAGAAGGATCAAAGCTTGCACGCGAGAGCTATGGTGGGAGAGCAAGAGCAAGAAAGAGAGAGACAAGAAATGGAAACTCCAACAACCAAAATGTGGCCAGGCCTTTCTTTATTCAAATTGTCACTAAAAGAATAAAGAATAAGTGATTGTGATGAGCGCCTGTCACCTACAGTGTGTAGTGGCGGGTACTGTCAGTGTAGTAATACACGGGCGGCTAGGCGGAGGCGCCTTTACCCCCAACAACCTCCCACTTAAAGGCGAATCTTCCCCAGTGAGAGAGAAAAAAGAAAAGACAGTACAACATGTATACATGTACAACATGATGAAGAAAAAGACGTCATCTCATCTAGTGCCCATCAATCTCTTGAGGAAGGCAAAGCGCTTGGTATGAGGCTTTTCTGAGCAAGTCTGTAAGATTCTGCTTAGTTGGAATCTTGACAAGGTCAACAGACTTGTCCTCAACGACCTCGCGAATGAAGTGATACCTCACCTCAATATGTTTCGTCTTCGCATGGAAGACCGGATTCTTGGCCAACTGAATAGCACTCATAAAATCCGAATGCAATGTAGGAATAGCATCTGTCATACCAAGGTCTGCAATCAAACGGCCTAACCAGATAGCCTCCTTGCAAGCCTCTGTGGCAGCAATATACTCGGCCTCTGTAGTAAAAAGAGCCGTACACTTCTACGCCCTAGACATCCAAGAGATAGCCCCTCCAGCATAAGTGAACACATGTGGTCATCTTGATCACAGGAGAAAAGACTTCATCAAAGTCAACACCATGCTCCTACTTAAAACCCTTAGCAACCAATCGAGCCTTGTATGCCGGCTTGGGGTGTCCAGGGGTACTTTTCAGCTTGTACACCCACTTGCATGGCAAAGCCTTCTTACCCTGAGGTAAGGAAACCAAATTCCAAGTCTTATTCTTATGCAATGAGTCAAGTTCAGACTGCATAGCCCTCTCCCAAAAGTGACAATCACCCCTACACATAGTCTCATCATAAGTAAGAAGCTCTCTTGCATTTGTAACTAGTACATAATCCATAGAGGGCGCAAAACGGTCAGGAGGTCGTCTATCTCTAGTAGTGATGCCAGGAGGCATATTCCACGGTGGATTCCGTGAGATTTTACGGTGGATTCCGTAAACTTAGATGACCGGGGCTCATACGCAAAGAGGATTCTTTGTGCGAGAAGTTGATGGGGACACCTGTCCTTTTCGGGCGTTTCATTAATTTAGTGTGTACATGGGTGATTCCATAGCGGGTGATTCCGCAAAATGCATATTAAATTAATAAACGTTTATGAGTTTAGAGTGCGCACTCGTAATAAATTAAGGTTAGGATTTATTTCTAACCAGTTGATTTATTTATGTAGCTGAAGACTGCTAGGTATTCACTTTTGTCGGTTTAATTGTGTTATTTTACTAACGATTGTGAATGCTTCAGTTGATGTGTAGAGATAGCAGCAGTGGCGGAGGAAAGCATTGGAGTCTAGCGGGTTTTCGACTCTTGGATTAGATTTTGATAGGCGTCACGCCTATATTTTGTTATGTCTATTGAGACATCGATTATTTATTATTATTTTATATGCGCTTATGCGCCTGGATATGTTATTTCTATTTGGACATTGAGATTGGGCGTGCCAGACTCTATGGGCACCGTCCATTAGCTTTATTTTCCTATTTTTGGTAGAAAGCAAACTCAAAAGCTAAAAGCTTGTCATATTTTTGTAATTGGGCTATTTTTGAGCATGAAGATTGGAAATATACATTAAATACATGCTTTGTGAAGCGCTCACACAAGGCATGGGGGAGATTGAACCCAATTTGTCTCTTGCCTCTTGTCGTGCTTGCTTTTACATGGGTTTTTGTGCTAAAAAGTGGAGTACTTTGTTCTTGGGGACCTTCCGGGATTCACCACGTGAGCTATCTGCGTCCGATCTGCGCTCCAGTGGTATCAGAGCGGAGCAGAGATCAAGAGCTTCCAATCGCTACCAATCTCGGGCGAAGGCGGAGCTCCAGGAACAAACGGCCTCTACAGTCACTCTCGTCGCGAACCGTCGATACAGGCAGACTTCTGGCGATCAAGAAACCCTGTTTCCACTGTCAGATCGCGAAGGACCAGGCTCTGTCGGCGGAGGACCACGCAATCATCTTCTTCACTAAAATCGTGGATAATAGACAAAAAGAGTAATTCTTTTTCTTCATTAAGCTTCAAAGCTTAAAGTTATCAGTTAATAAGCCTAGTTATAAGCTTAAGAAAGCTTCAACAAATAATTCGTCAATCGGCGGCATGAGGCTGTCCAGGGCGGTGCAAATCCGTGAAGGACATATTCTTGTTCTCAAAATCCACGACGGATTAAGAAGCTTAAAGCTTATTAATCCATTAAGTCAAACAAAGCTTCTAAGCTTTTTGCAAGTCACACAGGGCAGAGAAGTCGATAAACTCCGGGTCTCGCACTCCTGAAGTCAAGTTCCGTAAGTCGACGGTAATCAAGTACTGCAAGTTCTGCAAGTCGGCCTAAGTCCAGCAAGTCAACAACTCTGCAAGTCTGTTAAGTCTGCAACTCTACAAGTCAGACTAAATCAGAACTGATTAGTGCTTAAAACTCATAGAAGACTTGTTCGTATGCAAAAACTCTGAACTGGAAAGTTGTTCGCAGCAAGCTGTTCTACCTATCTACAAGTTCGTTGAAGTACTTTCAGCAAACGGAGACAGAAATATTGCAGAATTTCTAAAAATTGAAGAAGAAAATACCCAAAAATACATAGCCTTGTAACCCCAAATTTGAGCTACGCTCATCCCGCTAACTGATTTTGAGTGAGAAAGGTTTGTTGAGTTTTACAGGATGACTACCCCACATATAGATGATCCTATGGCTGAAGACGACCTACCCGAGCCTACCATGGAACAAAAGCTGGATCTAATCATGCTGCAATTGGAAGAAGAGCGAAGGGCTAGGCAAGCACTACAAGCGCAATTGACAAAATTACAAAGAGCATCCACCGACAAAGAAGAACCTCAAGCTGAAGATTTGATTCGACGTACCATCGACGCCACTCTTGAAGCACAAACCATTCGCAAGGAATCCAAGATAAGTAAACGAAGTTTCAAATTTCGCACTTTCAATGGCATACGAGAAGGAAAGACTGTTTTATCATTCATTAGCCAGTTTGATGACTATTTCCATGAGAAAACTTATCCCGAAAAAGATAAAATCAAGTGTGTTACTAATCATCTGATAGACAGAGCATCACTTTGGTGGACTGTAGTCCGCAAGAGCATAGAATGTCCTGCTACATGGGAAGATTTCAAGAAGAAGTTCATGCAAAATTTCCTTCCACCGCAATTTCATGAGAAGGCTATCAAGCAATGGGATTTACTCCAACAGCGCGATCGTGAGCCTATTCCACAGTATACAGAGCGTTTTTGGAATGCACTCCTACAGCTACGCATGCTTGAAGACGTACCAGAGACGACACATAAGCGGAAGTACATGTCTGGACTTCTTGGACATTACTACGCTGAGGTGAATATGTTCAAGCCTGCTACCCTTGAAGACGCCATCTCATTAGCTCACAACACTGAAGATAAGTTACTCGGAAGAGATCGACGACCACAGCCATTCCAAGCAAACGGTAATTATGGATCTAAACAATTCAATTCCAATTTCAGAAGATTTAATCCAGGTCGTTTCTCATCACCATCTTTCCGCAAGAATTGGCCTAAACCACCTGCATTACCATCCACTGTCAATTCAAATCCTAAGCCTATTCCACAAGCAAATCCAAATGTACCTAGACTCCCAGCCATTGCAAATAATGTGACCAAAGCCAAGCCCATCGTATGCTACAAGTGTCACCAGCCAGGGCATCTCGCAGCAAATTGTCATTCAAAGAAGCCATCAGCACATATCAACTACATTGGAGCTATGGACGAAGACGAGCATGAGGATATGCCGGATTTCACTGAAGAAGAAGATGATCCTACTACTACTTCCGACACTTTACCAGGTATGCCTACTTCACATTCATTGTTGACTATGAAATGTATGGTGCATGGAAAAGAAAGAATTATATTGCATGATGACGGTAGTACCCATGACTTTATTTCAGCAAAATTGGTAAAGGAATTGAAATTGCATACAGTACCTACGCACTATCGCATAAAAGCTGCATTTTTAGGCACTAGGTACAATGGCACACAAGAAGTTCAAGATTTAGAAATTCAAATTGGTCCATATATTGAAAGAAGAAATTTCTTAGTTGTCCCATTACAGTCTAGCGACATTATTCTAGGAATGCCATGGAGACACCAACATAATCCCAATATAGATTATTCCACGCACACAATGAATATTAATTTTCAAGGAAAATCTATTACATTATTTGGTATGCATGCATCTCATATTTTTCCACTGCTTTCGCATACTCAAGCAAAACGTGCACTACGCAAGAATACTAAATCATATCTCATTTGGGTGAATGAATTGCACGCAAAAGAAACTCATATGCACCCTAAGCATAAGGAATTTCTCGCATATTTTAAGGACTGTTTTGCAGAAGACCTACCACCAGGTTTACCTCCATCCCGTCCAGAAGACCATAAGATTGACCTAATACCTGGCACACAACCACCTTGCAAAGCCCCATATAGGCACAATCAAATAGAGCAAAAAGAAATCTAGAGTCAAGTTGAAGAATTACTAAATAGAGGCTTAATTCGACCTAGCAGTTCTCCATTCGGTGCACCTGTGCTCTTAGTCAAGAAAAAGAATAATACTTATCGTATGTGTATTGACTACCGAGCATTAAACAAGATCACTGTAAAGAATAGGTATCCTATACCTAGAGTTGATGACCTTATGGACAAACTGCAAGGATCTTCTATATTTAGTAAAATTGACCTTAAGTCTGGATATCATCAGGTGAGGCTAGATAGATCCGACATATTTAAGACTGCATTCAGGACACAGTTTGGCCACTACGAATTCTTAGTCATGCCATTTGGATTAACTAATGCACCTACTACTTTCAGTAGAATGATGAACCATATTTTTCTAAAATATCAATATTGTGTGATTGTTTTCTTTGATGATATTTTAGTGTTCAGTCAAAGTGAAAAAGAGCATTATGAGCATTTATCATTAGTCTTTCAATTACTGAAAGAAAATTAATTGTTTGCAAATCCTGACAAGAGTGAATTCTTTAAGACAGAAATAGAATATCTAGGTCATATTGTATCAAAAGAAGGAATAAAAGTTGATCCTAAGAAAATTGATGCAATATTGCATTGGCCTATTCCTAAAAATGTACATGAACTACGCTCATTCCTTGGTCTTGCTAGTTTCTATAGGAAGTTTGTACGTAATTTCTCATTACTTGCTTTACCATTGACCAAACTTCTTAAGAAAGCCATTGTTTATCAATGGACTGAAAACCAGCAGAAATCCTTTGATTTACTCAAACGTGCATTGACCAATGCCCCTGTTCTACAATTGCCTGACTTTAACAGACCATTCTTTTTAGTTGTGACCGATGCTAGCGGATAAGGAATAGGAGCTGTGCTAATGCAAGACAACCATCCAATAGCATATTCTAGTTCTAAGCTGAAACCCTCTGAGCTTAAATATTCCACTTATGACAAGGAACTCTTAGCAGTTGTACAAGCATTAAAACAATGGAAGCATTATTTAATGGGTTCAGAATTCATGATAAAGACCGACCAGCAAAACATTAGACATCTACTTAGCCAACCCTAAATTTTTGACCGTCATATCAAATGGGCTTCATTCATTCAAAGTTTCCATCCTATCATTCAATACCAACCTGGAAAAGAAAATGTAGTTGCTGATGCATTGAGTAGAAGACCTGCAATTCATAATATATCTATCATATCTTTTGATTCTTTGATTGCTATGAAAGACACATATCACCAGGATATTACTTTTCATTCTGATTGGCAAAAATTAGTTCAAAATAATTTCATTCCTGTTGATTCATTGTCATATAATGATGGATTCATGTTCTTTGAAAAGAGACTGTGTGTTACTATTCCATTCCGATCTTTTGTTTTAAATGAAATTCATTGTCCCCCATATCAAGGTCATAGAGGTATCATCTCTACATTACGCATGTTAACTGAAGATTTTTATTGGCCGCATATGGATGCAGATGTATCTAATTTCGTTTCTGAATGTTTGATTTGTCAAAGAATAAAGAGACATCATGGTAAACAGTATGGATTATTAATGCCTTTATCTGTTCCATCTAAACCTTGGGAACATATATCTATGGATTTCATTACTGGTTTACCAAATACTAAATCTAACCATGACATGATTTGGACAATTGTAGATAGATTTAGTAAGCAAGCATATTTCATTGCATGTAAGAAAACTTTAACAGCATCACAAGCAGCACAGTTATTTTTGAAAACTGTTTTTACTAACCATGGATTGCCGAAAGTGATTATTTCCAATAGAGATTCTAGATTTTGTAATAATTTTTGGATTACACTGTTTGCAAATCTAGGCACAAAGATTGATTTCTCATCTGCATTTCATCCAGAAACAAATGGACAAACAGAAGCCACAAATAGCACTATTTTAGATCTTTTACGTGCATATACTATCTCTAAACCTCAGACTTGGGATACTCATTTACATTTATTACAGTTTGCTTACAATAATACACCGCATACATCTACAAAGAAAGCACCTTTTGAAGTTATTTATGGATATAGATTATCTATCCCTGTTGCATCTTTGTCTAATAGAATACAGAGTGCTGATGATATTGCTGTTATGCATAACACTATTTTTGATGAGGTCAAGGATATGATTGCTAAAGCCCAACAATCATATACCAAACAAGCCAACAAGAAAAGACAAGCCATGAATTTCAAAGTTGATGACTATGTTTGGCTTAGAATAGAAAAGGGTAGACTGCAAAGTGTAGATAGACATCCAATTGTCAAATTAGCTCCTAGATTCTACGGACCATTTAGAATCATTCATAAGACTAATGACAATGCTTTCAAGTTAGAACTGCCATCTCATTGGAAAATTCATAATACATTTCATATTAGTTTATTGAGACCATTTAAAGGCCAATTACCTATCCACCCTGTCTATGAAAACCCACCTTTACTAGAAGAAGAGACTGAAATACTTGAACCAGAAGCCATTATAGACACTGACTACATGACCACTAGAACTGGCCAAAGGTATTCTAGATATCTAGTGAAATTTAAGAACCATCCTGTAGAGGAAGCACAATGGATGCACGCTAGAGACTTAAATGCTTTCCCCACTCTGTTAGCTCCACATTGAGCTAATAGCAATTGAGGTCAATTGCTATCCCACCCCGGGGGTATGATGCCAGGAGGCATATTCCACGGTGGATTCCGTGAGGTTTTACGGTGGATTCCGTAAACTTAGATGACCGGGGCTCATACGCAAAGAGGATTCTTTGTGCGAGAAGTTGATGGGGACGCCTGTCCTTTTCGGGCGTTTCATTAATTTAGTGTGTACATGGGTGATTCCATAGCAGGTGATTCTACAAAATGCATATTAAATTAATAAACGTTTATGAGTTTAGAGTGCGCACTCGTAATAAATTAAGGTTAGGATTTATTTCTAACCAGTTGATTTATTTATGTAGTTGAAGACTGCTAGGTATTCACTTTTGTCGGTTTAATTGTGTTATTTTACTAACGATTGTGAATGCTTCAGTTGATGTGTAGAGATAGCAGCAGTGGCGGAGGAAAGCATTGGAGTCTAGCGGGTTTTCGACTCTTGGATTAGATTTTGATAGGCGTCACGCCTATATTTTGTTATGTCTATTGAGACATCGATTATTTATTATTATTTTGTATGCGCTTATGCGCCTGGATATGTTATTTCTATTTGGACATTGAGATTGGGCGTGCCAGACTCTATGGGCACCGTCCATTAGCTTTATTTTCCTATTTTTGGTAGAAAGCAAACTCAAAAGCTAAAAGCTTGTCATATTTTTGTAATTGGGCTATTTTTGAGCATGAAGATTGGAAATATACATTAAATACATGCTTTGTGAAGCGCTCACACAAGGCATGGGGGAGATTGAACCCAATTTGTCTCTTGCCTCTTGTCGTGCTTGCTTTTACATGGGTTTTTGTGCTAAAAAGTGGAGTACTTTGTTCTTGGGGACCTTCCGGGATTCACCACGTGAGCTATCTGCATCCGATCTGCGCACCAAGTAGAATGCCTTAAGCCAGGCTCTGCTACCTGTACCAACATCCTGTTTAACATCAACATGTTTAACATCTGGGCTATGAGCATCAGGTGATGCTGAGCGGTGTCTAGCTGGCCGTGGAGCGGGCTAAATAGGAGGAGGTGGCTCCTCCTGAAAGATAACTTTGCGTACCTCAACCACTTTCTCAGGTTGTATATGCATTTTGTTCTCATGTAAGATGACATCATGGCTGCGGATCACTTTCCGCGCCTGCGGATCCCATAGACGGTAACCCATCTCTCCTACATCTCCATAGCCAATGAAAATGCATTTGACACTCTTAGGATCCAACTTATTGCGTTTGTCCTTGGGCACATGGTAGAATGCCTCACAGCCAAAGACACCCAAATGATCATAAGAGGGGGGTTTGCCTGCCCATACCTCCTCTACAACCTGAAAGCCTATGCCATTGCTAGGCGACCTATTAATGAGATACACTGTAGTAGTAATTGCCTCAGTCCAAAAGTGCTACGGTAAGCTAGCCTGGCTAAGCATGCTACGGACCCTTTTCTGAATGGTTCTATTCATGCGTTCAGCCATACCATTCTGGGGTGGGGTGTAAGGAGCGGTCAACTGACGCTTAATACCCCGCTCATCACAAAACTGCTCAAAAGTACATGATACATACTCATCCCCATTATTTGACCTTAGGCATTTGAGCCTTTTCCTAGACTGGTTCTTTGCCAATGCAAGCAAACGCTAAAATGTGTCTTAGACATCGGATTTTCTCTTTATGGAATAAGCCCAAACCTTACGTGAGTAATCATCTATGAAAGTAACAAAGTACTTTGCCCCACCAAGTGACTGACAGGGCATGGGCCCACATACATCTGAGTGCACAAGAGCTAAGAGCTCACCCATGCGTTTCTTATTAGAATTTTTATGCATATTTCTATTATGTCTGCCATACAAACAATGATCATAAGAATCAAAATGCAAAGAGTCAAAAGGCGGAAGATATTGCAAAGCACGAAGCATTTTCATTCCTTTAAGAGACATATGCCCCAAACGAGCATGCCAAAGGGATACATGGGGAATAGAACCCACAGACAAAACATGATCCAATGTAGCTCCTGATACAAGTAAAGGATAGAGACTGCCAGACTTGGAACCTCTTGCAAATACAAGTCTGCCATGAGTAATCTTCCATGCAGAGTCTCCAAAAGATACAAAATACCTTGCATCATCAAGCTGTCCAGCTGACATAAGGTTGCGAGTCAACGCAAGCACATGGCGTACATCATGCAAAACAAAAGAGCTGCCAGAAGGAAACTACAGCCTAATATCTCCAATGCCCACAATGTCAAGAGACCTATTATCACCAAGATGCACAGAACTAGACATGGTACGATAGGTATGAAACCAATCTCGACAGGGTGCCACATGAAAGGACGCACCCGAATCCAAGAGCCAGCACTGCGCATACATAGAATGTATCTCAAAAGTCTGCAAGGCATTGCATGAAGAAGTTACACGTACGTAATCATCATTTGAATTAGTGGCCTACATGACATTAATCTCTTCTATCTTCACACTAGACTTTGCAGGTACTATGCTACGCTTAGAAAACTTTTCTTGCACTTTATCTTTTCCCTTTTCCTTGCACTTATCATCGTGCATTTTATGGCACTGCGGCCTAATATGTCTTGCTTTCCCACAATAATGATAGGTAAGATCAGACTTCCATCCACGAGACTTCTTGCGACCACGTGACTTGGACATGGACTTCTGAGAGTCCCTGCCCTTATGATCATTATCATGCTTGCCATTTCTGCCACCTCTAACGGTCAATGCATGTGAAGAGCGGGAAGCATCATTGTTTCTCTTGTTGATTTTCTCAGTCAATAAAGCACTCTCAACATCTTTGATTTTCAACCCATCATGCTTGTTCGTGCGTATGGCAGTACGGAATACATCCCATGATTCACGAAGGGTGCCAAGCAAAAATAACTGGTGCAAGTTATCGTTGAACTCAATACCCTGTGACAACAGATTCTTCATGATAGCATGAAACTGACTAAAATGAGATGATAGGGATGACCCCTCCTTCATGCGAAGGTCCATTAACTGCTTCAGCCAATACATCTGTGACGCGGGACTCTGTTGCGCATAGAGCTCCTGAATCTTCTCCCATAAATCCCATGCACTCTGATTCTCATCTTCAACAACATTATGATGGATCTCTTCTGAGAGTGACAAAATAATGATAGACTTGCATAGCTCATCAACTTCCATCCAAATATCATCATCCATATTCTCAAGTTTGACACCTTTGAAACGCAAGGGTTTAATCTATAACTTTTGCGCCAAAATCTGTCATATTTGGGACTTCCAATACCCATAGTTGGTACCATCCAACTTGGCAATGTTAAAGAGAGCTGTGTCTTTCAGATGACCAGCCATACTGTTCCAAATCAATGTAAAAAGATAAAATTACAGGTTGTTGTAATTAGCAAAAAATGTACTAAAACCACTGCTAAAATTGGTTGAAAGAGTGGATTTTACCAAGAGAACACTACAAGATATAGGCCTTATACTGACGTTAAAAGCGACCAAAATGTAAATAAAGAAATTTGCTCCCGTCGTCGCAAAAAGTGTCATTATTGGCAACACCATAGAACATTCGATATTAGTGTCGTTATCAACGTTGATTTGTGACGCTGATACTGACGCAAATAACGATGCTTTGCGATGCTAATAACGATGCCAATAACGACACATACAGGTAAATTTGTGACGCTAATAGCGACGGTAACATGAAAAAAGAAAAATTTATGGTTAGGCAGAGCACTATTTGCTTTTTTTGGGCCATACAAAATAGTTTCTACATTGTGTACAATGCTCATGTAAATAAAGACAAAGTGTACTTAAATCATAACACTGATACATGAAATAAATACTTGATCGCATAATGAAAGCGACTGGTACAATCATGGCAAGATATCACTACTATATAGAAAATGTATACACAGATCACGTGACTAAAAAAGAAGGGTGTGTGAGCTCCAGGGATCCAAGGGCGAGCTATAGATCCTCGCCAGCCGAAACATCGTCCCGCCGCAAAGGAGCATTGAACGGACTCTACAAAAAAAGAAACAACTACACATCAGTCTACCGTACAATAATGCATTCTAATTAAACATGGTAACTTTGGACAAGAAATATAAGTAACTTATAGGACCGCTGTGTCCATACAATCAGTCGATCAATGTAGTGAGATCGTGCCTCTTTGCATATCGAGTCTCAAGGACGGTTGGATTGCGATTTGTAATGAAGTGTTGCAAAGGAAACAAAATACTAACTGTTAGAAACATGATTGTCAGTACAAAGGATATTACAAAAAAATAAGCAAGCAAAACAAAAGAAAAAATTACAAAGTCCTCTAGATATGTCCTGTGGCCACCACTCCCAAGATGATGGATCACTCCAGCCTCTAGTCATGCCCTCGCCGCCTCGCGCTGCTGACTTCAACGTCCTAGAGAATCTATAGCCTCCTCCCTCAGTTAGTGCCAGTCGTCCGTGTCTAGCCACTCAGGCTTTGCAGTTCCACTCTTGAGTGCCTTGCGTGCGTCCGATCGTCTGTGTGACATATATGCACGCATGCACTCCATCATCTAGCCGGTAGAAAACCTATCTGTTGTGGCTGGTACCAGAAAATCCTCATACAAGGATGCTACTATGTAGTCCTTGCTCCCCTCCGGTATGTTTTTCCAATGATCCAAGACGTTATGCTGAAAAACTTGTTGGCACAACTCTCATGTGAGCCATCACCCTCCTCCCCTCATCATTCATGATGATGGCTCCTGACCTATCATCTACAAGGTAGCATACCTCTCTGGGGTATACCTAAGATGGGTCCTCTCCCACCTGCAACCATGCTCCTTGGCATATCTAGGAGACCCCTGTACATCTGGTGTACTGACCGGGGTAGTATCTATCGGAGTAGCACCCATAGGGGTGACACCTGCGGATGGCTGAGCAAAAGTCGGAGTGACTAGAGTAGACGTTCCCACAAGTGTGACAAACCCCGGAGGTGACGCAACTCCAGCAAAATGACGAGACGGAGACACCACGTGCATGCCTCCACAACAACCACCTGAGCCATGCTCTCTAGAACTACCACAAGAGCGAGAAGTAGCACCTGTATCTCGAGCCGACCGTGGGCTCATTGCATCCGTATCTCTACAGCATCCCCCTGACCCTGAAGCACTCTCTCCGTCTGGCCCAAGTTTGGAGCGTTGACCTTGTCTGCTCGAAGCTGAAGCATCTGATTGCGCCGAAGTAGATCTAATAGAGTGGCCTGACGATGTCCGAGATAGCTCTTGGTCCGCCATGTCTCTAAATCTTGCCATCTGATCTGGAGACATGCACGTGAAGATATCTTGCAACTCCTCATCGCTCATCCCTTGACTCATCCTGATGATCTAAGTATCCACAAAGGTCACTTGCACAGACAAAAAATGATGTTAGCATAATCAATTTAAATCATACAAAGCACGGTAATATAAATCTTTAAAAAATGATCTTACTTAAAATGCATATCTTATGTACCCTTATAAGCGATTAGTCAATGAATTGAGTAAGTGGATACTCCAAGTATGAAGTATCCTATGGTCCCATGTCAATCTCCTGACACAACTCGGCATAAACTGGAAGGTTGATAGACATGTCACCACAAAAAGATGACTCCATCTCGTTCTCAAAGAATTCTTGGACTCTTGTATTTCCATCATTGTTACTCGATGCTGGCTCCTCTACATGCTCCAAGCTTTCGGTGGTCTCCACCCCTTGCAATATCGACTCCTCTATTTGCATATTGTCCTCATCTATGCTCGGAACATTGCTTTGATCATATACTCTTGCACTTCGGGCAGCTGAAGGTATAACATACCACCATCGAGGTTGTCGAGGGTTTGGATAGAAGATTACTTGTTCACAAACATGTACAGGAGAGATTTAACTATTGTGACATGTACTATGTCATAATACAATTAACAAACAAATGAGTTCATGTACCTGTTCACAATGGACTGGCAACACAAAGGTGTTCTGCAAATCCGTCTATTTTTTTTCAGAATCTATTTTGAGAAATCCAGATGGACCTCGTCGAACTGATTCTCTACCTCCTTCAAGTACCACTTTGAACCACTACACATCGAATAGTATCATGGAGAAGCTACGGTAATCCACTATAACAATACTTTGCAAGTTTCCAAAATACTCCATCTCATTTATAACCATGTTTGGATCCGTTGCTCATTGTTGGCTCTCTTGCTCGAACCTTGCCATGATACCACAATTTATTGTGGAGAGCATTTTGTCAATACGCTCCACGTGAAAATGCCGTCAGTGTGACCATGCTGCACTATATATTTTGTACTGTACATTGAAATACTCAATTAGTTGTCGCATATAAAATATAGATACGACAAATCCTAAACACGTCATCACCTTTGGACTCCATCCCCTCGAGAATTTCCACTCCTTGGTTGAGACCTCCGTCCCTTCGCGAGACGCTGCGGTCAAAGCTCCATGCAACCATCGCATTGATATAAACCGCGAGATCTCCTCCATGCCCTCGGGATATCGAATCGGTCGATGGCGCATACTATGTCGAAATTGAGATCGCGCTTCCTCTCGATCTTGCCTAGCTTGCTTGTACCTGGCGAGCCACGTTTCAATAGAGGCATGGTGCAATATACAAAAGCAATTCACTTTCTCCTCCATTGCAGCATCCATTCTTTTTTCTACCCCATTTCCAACCACCACATCTCCGGTCAGTCTATCATCATCCTTCAGCGACCATAGCATACTGTTGTCTGGATCCACCATTGGTAGTCATTGTGAAATATGCACTAGCACCTCAGACACCAACCAACCTTCACCCATACTACCTTCTAGCCGAGCTCATTGTTCCACAAAGCCTTTCAGGGTTTTCATGAAACGCTCCAAGAAGAACATCCATCGCATATGGACAGGTCCAGCAATCTCCACTTCATCCATAAGATGCACAAGAAGGTGGATTTGTATCGTGAGCATACTGGTAGGTAGGTATTTCTTAAAGAGACAGACCGTCTCCACTGCTCCCCGCCTCGTGGATTCAATAGAGGACATCTTAATCTCCTTCTGTGAGATCCATTGCACTAAAGTCGACAACTTGTAAATGGCCCCGTGTATTTCTAGAGTAAGGCATCCTGCGATCACGATTGGTAGTACAAACTACCACAAATGAGAAAGCATTATGAACAATGACTACACTCCAAATAGCAAAATGCACAGGCCACTTACAATCCATTCGTAGTACAAACCTGACATATCTTATGCCAATCATGGGATTTTAGCCCTGATAATTGGTTGTCTTTAGAAAACACAGACTTGAGAGAACGTATCATACCTGTCAGAGTGCGGATAGACTTGACTATTTGCTTCACAATGCGCTCTTCTTTAGTGGACAAAACCTAAGGAGCGCAAGGTAGTTGCACACAACCATCAGCACTCGACTGCGGCCAAAGCACCTCCATCTTACCTACCTCCTTCAAATCCATTCGTGCCCCTATAGTGTCTCTCTTTCCTGTGATGTAGTCCCATATCAAGCTGTCCATGTTCTTGAAAATATGCATGGGATCCAACAAGTGGTTGATCTATAAGTGGGCCCAATATGGCAACTCGTAGAAAACTGAGAACCGTCGCATTCCATTTGGATGTGACTCCACGTGGACCATTTTCAGCTCGTAGGGCATTCATACATGTTGGAGGTCGTCCAAGAAAACCTTCCTTGAGTTCATAACCCTCTCGCAAGAAAGCAGCGTGTCCTTGATATACCATCTTCTTCATGGTTCGTGACCTTCGAGAGTTTAAATGTGGCCCGTACAATGGACATGCATGATAACCTGAGGTAACCAGACCTGTCCCAACACCTCCATCCAGTGAATACAAACTTGAACGAGCTATGATAAATATTACCAACAAGAGCGGAAGGCTATTTACTTGAGTACTCTCCAAATCCTGGAAAGTCATACATCGTCCACATGAGAATGGCTCGAATATTGGCAGACCGTCGACCATTACCCTTGCTCATATCTTGCACGGTGACCCCTTCCTCCCACAAAATCTTAAGCTTATCGACTAATTGACAAAGATATACGTCTATATTTTTGACTTTGTAGCGGTCGGGGACGAGTAAGCTAAGGATGAGATGTCCTTTCTTCATAGAAAGCCATGGAGGGATATTGTAGTTGACAAGGGCTATAGGCCACACACTGTAAGAAGTTGAGCACAGACCGAATGGGTTCATGCCATCCATTGCAAGACCGAGCTGAAGATTCATTGGCTCTCGGGCAAAGCCTGGGAAGGTAGAGTCAATGTGGCTCCTTGCGTATGAATTCACTTATATTCGTTGAACTCGATCTGTGGACCTATTCTGCGCATGCCACGTTGTCAAGCTCACCATGTTGGATGTATGAAACATGTGGTTTATGCGGGGGATAAGCGGAAAGTGTCTAAGAACTATTTGAGGGATGGTTTTTTCTTGCAAGTCCTGTCGATACATGTGAGAACCACACTTTGGACATGTCTCTATAGTCTCGTATTCTCCTCGAAACAATATGCAATTGTTGATACATGCATGGATGCTGTTGTAGTCCATGCCAAGCTTTCGTAAAACATGTTGTGCATCATCACGAGATTCAGGCATGGTATTTTCAAGTGGTAATATATGATACTTCAGTAACTTGAAAAAAATCATAAAACACCTTGAAAAAGCACAAATGTTTTTAATGATAGTGCCGAAAAGAAATCAACGAAGTGTACGTACAAGGTACCTGATCAACTCGGTCACACTCGCATTGCTCCATCCGTATTTTGCTTGCACACTTAGGAGTGCAAGCAGTATCTTCAGGCGAGATACTCGGCACCCATCATATAATGGTGTGGATGCTTCCTCTCTAAGTGGATCAGAAGTCTCAACATCTATGGGAATCAATGCATCGATCATTGTCTCCATCTCAGGCTCCAAGATTGTAGGTAAGTCTCAATGGTTGTCTGTCTTTTCTGGTATTGATGGTATAGATTTGGTTGTACCTTCCAAGTGGTAGATTGGCTCAGGCACTCCATTCATCGCACGCCCACGAACTCTTCTAATTGGCCACAAAGGGTGCACTCCTTCTTGGGACAAGACATCATCTCCATGGATAGAAAATTTGCCAACCATACCAATCTTTTTGTATATGGTATTTAATTACCTTACGAGTACAATGCATGATTGATATTAACTTTTCTTACCGTTTGCTGAAAATCCAAGATCACCTGATCAATGATCTCAGATTGAAACTTGTCGAAGCATCATACGTGTTCTATAGACAATCGACGTTTTCGTCGAATTGCTAGCTTGCATTGAGAGCAAGGACATGGGACATGCTGATTAAGATATGCCTCGTGATCTTGAACATCAAGACCTTCATCGTTTTCCATTTTGTCTACGTTATGACAAACAATTTGTTTTTGTTATCATTCTTTTTTTCTTTCTTAAATTGTTTGAGAAGGGATTTCTTCTCTTGTAACTCAGTAAAAATTAACTTATGTAAAGTCTCCACCCACCCACCCACAAATTAACGTATATCGGAGTGTTTTTCGTCTCGTGGTATTGCACCGGACCTCGCCACCACTCTCTCTTTGTTTTTTATCCATTCATTATCTCCTCTCCTTCCATCTCTCTCTCTTTTTCTCTTTCTTTATTATGCTGTATGTTTATTCCCTCTCTCTCATTCCTTCTTCTTCTTTCTCTTCCTCCCTCTCTCACATTTTCTTTAACAAAACATATATCTCTCTCTACAACAACAACAACAACAACAACAACAACAACAACCACGACGACGACGACGACGACGACCACCACCACCACCACCACCACTACTACTATTACTACTACTACTATTGATGCCAGGAGGCATATTACATGGTGGATTCCGTGCCACGGTGGATTTCGTAGGATTTTATTACTAGGGCTCATACACAAAGTGGATTCTTTGTGCGAGAAGTTGATAGGGACGCCTATCCTTTTTGGGCGTTTTGTTAATTTAGTGTGTACATGGGTGATTCCGCAAAATACATATTTAAATTAATAAACGTTTATGAGTTTAGAGTGCGCACTCGTGATAAATTAAGGTTAGGATTGATTTCTAACCAATTTATTTATGTAGCTAAAGACTGCTAGGTATTCACTTTTATCGGTTTAATTATATTATTTTACTAATGATTGTGAATGCTTCAGTTGATGTGTAGCGATAGCAGCGGTGGCAGTGGAAAGCATTGGAGGATAGCGTGTATTCAAATTTATCGTCAATATTTTGACGGGCACATGTCTTAGGCATGGCGTCTATATTTTGTCGCACTCATTTATCAAGGCGCTTCATATTTATTTATTATTTTGGTATGCAATGGGCGCACGATTTAGATATTTGTATTTGGACATTGTATTTGGGTATGCCTGACTTCTTGGACGCCCATTACCTTTAATTCTCTATTGGCACAAAAGCAAACTCAAAAGCTAAAACGTGCTATTTTGTAATTTGGGCTATTATTTGAGCTTGAAGATGATTAATATATGAAATACATGCTTTGTGGAGCGCTCACACAAGGCATGGGGGGAGATTGCACCCAATTGGTCTCTTGTTCATGTCGTGCAAGCTTTCTACATTGATTTGTGTGCAAAAAGTAGAGTTCTTTTGTTATTAGGGACCTTCTGACGCTCACTACGTGCGCTTACGGCATCTGATCTATGTACCAGTGGTATCAGAGTGAAGCTGAGATCGAGAGCTTCCAATCGCTTACCATCTTATGCGAAGGCGGAGCTCCTGGAACGATCGAGCTCTATAGTTAGTTTCGTCGTGAATGGTCGATACCGGTGTGTTCCTGGCGGTCAAGAACCCCTATCTGCACTCTCAGATCGTGAAGGACCAGCCTGTGGAGGCAGAGGACCACTTGGACATCTTCTTCTTCAAGTCGTCTGTCAACAAATAAGAAAACTCCTCTTCCATAGCTAAAAAGCTTAAAAGCTTTATATCAAAGGTTTAAAAAGCTTAATAGTAAGCTTTAAGAAAGCTTAGCCCCACGAAAATTCCATCAGCGGCGTCAGTATCTTTTCATCGTCGTCAAATCCTTTGAGAACATCTTCACTTACACGAAAATCATGCTTAATCCAGAAGCCTTAAGCTCTCTAATCCACTAAGTCTTCCAAGTTATACAAATTCTGCAAGTCACAGAAGTCATTACTGACTTACTTCAATCACTCTAAAAGGGACAGTTCACACGTAGAAGCCTATAAACTAGTTTATTGCTCTCTGGTAGACCCAGTTCTTATTTGCAGACTTGCTAAACCAGTTTCAGCAAATGCAGAAGGTCATACGCAGTTTCTACGAAGACAACAAATATTGCAAACACAAAAGAGAAAGACCATAAAAGCCAAATAAAAATTTACAAGCCTTGTATACCCGCCTTTGAGCTACGCTCATCCCGCTAATTAGATTTCGAGAGTGTGAGGTCTTTTGGATTTTATAGGATGATGTAACAAAACATGGACGATTTAATGGGTGAAGGTGATTTATCTGAACCTACGATGGAACAAAAGTTGGATTTGATTATGATGCAGCTTGATGAAGAACGAAGAGCTCGACAAGCTTTGTAAGTTCAATTGGCCAATCTGCAACGATCTACCACTGACAAAGATGGACTGCAACCCGAAGATCTTATACGACGTACCATCGATGCGACACTTAAAGCCCAATCCATCCGCAAAGAAACAAAGATAAGTAAAAGAAACTTCAAATTTCGTACTTTCAATGGATCTCGAGATGGAAAGACTATACTTGCATTTATCAGTCAATTTGATGATTACTTCCATGAAGAAACATATGCTGAGAAAGACAAAATTAAATGTGTCACTAACCATTTAGTCAATTGAGTATCTCTATGGTGGACTGTGGTTCGCAAGAGCATTGATTGTCCCACTACCTGGGAGAGTTTCAAAAAGAAGTTTTTGCAGAACTTCCTTCCTCCTCAATTCCATGAAAAAGCCATAAAGCAATGGGATCTTCTACAGCAAAGAGATCCGAACCTATTTCCCAATACACTGAACGTTTTTGGAATGCCCTACTACAACTACGCATGCTCGAAGATGTACCTGAAGCGACTCACAAACGCAAGCTTATGTCTGGCCTACTTGGACATTACTATGCTGGAGTCAATATGTTCAAGCCAACAATCCTTGAAGATGCAATTTCCTTGGCTCATGACACTGAAGACAAGATTCGCGGAAGAGATAAGCGACCACAACAATTTCAAGCTAATGGTAACTATGGTTCCAAACAATTCAATTCAAATTTTCGAAGATTCAATCAAAGTCATTTTGTTCCATCTTCATTTTGTAAGTCTTGGACACGACCACCTGCTTTGCCATCAAATACCAATCCAAACCCTAAGCCATCCTCACAGCCAAATCCCAACATTCCTAAACTTCCTGCCATTACCAATAATGTATCTAAAGCCAAACCTATAGTTTGTTACAAATGCCATCAACCTGGACATCTAGCAGCCGATTATCAATCGAAAAAGCCACCTGTCCATATCAATTATCTTGGAGCAATGGAAGAAGAAGAACGTGAGAAAATGCTTGACTTTACGAAAGATGATGATGACATTGGTACTACTTCGGATACTTTGCCAAGTATGCCAACTCCATATTCTTTGTTAACAATGAAATGTTTTGTCCATGGTAAAGAAAAGATTATTTTACATGATGATGGTAGCACACATGATTTTATTTCTGCAAAGTTAGTGAAAGAATTGAAATTACAAACTGTTTCTACAAATTATCGCATTAAAGCTGCATTCCTAGGTATGAGATATAATGGAACACAAGAAGTGTATAATTTAGAAATTAAAATTGGTGAATATACTGAACAAAGGAATTTCCTAGTTGTATCTTTGCAGTCTAGTGACATTATTTTAGGAATGCCTTGGCGGCATTAGTATAATCCTGACATAGATTATTCTATGCATTCAATTAAAATTTATTTTCAAGGATAACAAATCACATTGCATGGTATGCACGCTTCTAATAATTTTCCACTGCTTACTCATACTCAAGCTAAACGTGCATTACGTAAAAGTAGCAAATCTTATTTAATATGGGTGAATGAACTTCAACCTAAAGAAAAACAAATGCATCCTAGGCATACACAATTTCTTACTTAATTTCAAGATTGTTTTGCTGATGATTTATCACCTGGACTACCATCTTCACGTCCTGAAGATCACAAAATAGATTTAATTCTTGGAACACAACCACCATGTAAAGCACCATATAGGCATAACCAAATTGAACAGAAAGAAATTCAAAATCAAATAGAGGAATTGCTTAACAGAGGATTAATTAGACCTAGTAGTTCTCCATTTGGCGCACCTGTTTTATTAGTAAAGAAGAATAATAATACTTATCGCATGTGCATTGATTATCGTGCCCTAAATAAAATTACTGTTAAGAATAGATATTCAATTCCTAGGGTAGAGATCTTATGGATAAACTACAAGGTTCTACTATATTCAGTAAGATAGATCTTAAATCTGGTTATCATCAAGTAAGATTGGATAAATCTGATATCTTCAAAACTGCATTTAGAACACAATTTGAACACTATGAATTTCTAGTGATGCCTTTTGGTCTAACTAATGCACTAGCTACATTTAATTGAATGATGAATAGCATATTTTTGAAATATCAGCATTGTGTATAGTATTCTTTTATGATATATTGGTATTTAGTAAAAATGAGAATGAGCATTATGAAAATCTGTCTTTAGTTTTCAAGTTGTTAAAAGATAATCGATTGTATGCTAATCCGGAAAAGAGTGAATTCTTCCAAACAGAAATTGAATATCTAGGACATATTGTTTCATCAGAAGGTATTAAGGTTGACCCTAAAAAGATAGAAGCAAATTTAAATTGGCCCATACCCAAAAATGTGCATGAGTTACGTTCTTTTCTAGGTCTTGCTAGCTTTTACAGAAAGTTTGTGCGAAATTTTTCATTACTTGCATTACCTTTGACTAAACTTTTAAAGAAAGGTATTGTTTATAATTGAACTGACAATCAACAAAAATCTTTTGATTTATTGAAACATGCATTAACCCATGCTCCTGTATTACAACTACCTGATTTCAATAGACCATTCTTTTTAGTAGTTACTGACGCTAGTGGATCTGGAACAAGAGCCGTCCTTATGCAAGATAATCATCCCATAGCCTATTCTAGCTGTAAAATCAAACCATCTGAAATTAAATATCATATATATGATAAAGAATTGCTAGCTGTAGTACAAGCCTTACGTCAATGGAAACATTATTTAATGGGTTCTGAATTTATGATTAAGACTGACCAACAAAAGACATCTCCTTAGTCAATCCCAAATATCTAACCGACATATTAAATGGGCAGCTTTCATTCAAAGTTTTCATCCCCTTATACAATATCAACCAGAAAAAGAGAATGTTGTAGCCGACGCTTTAAATAGAAGATCGACAATTCATAATATTTCAGTGATATCATTTGATTCCCTTATCCCTATGAAAATACTTATCATTAGGATCTTACTTTTCAAGCTGATTGGAATAAATTAGTTGCAAATAATTGGATTCCTATTGATTCACTGTCTTACAATAATGGATTCATGCTTTATGAAAAGAGATTATGTGTGATAGTTCCATTTAGATCATTTGTTTTAAATGAGATTCATTGTTCTCCATATCAAGGTCATAGAGGTATTATATCTACTTTGCGTACATTGATTAAAGATTTTTATTGGCCACATATGGATACTGATGTATCTAACTTTGTTTCTGAATGTTTAGTTTGTCAACGAGTTAAAAGACACCATGGTAAACAATATGGTTTACTAATGCCACTATCTATTCCATCACGACCATGGGAATAGATTTCAATGGATTTTATTATTGGTTTACCTAACACTAAAGCTAACCATGATATGATTTGGACTGTTGTCGACAAGTTTAGTAAACAAGCATATTTTATTCCATGCAAGAAAACTTTAATTGCATCTCAAGCTGCTCAATTATTTTTGAAAACTGTTTTCACTAATCATGGTTTACCAAAAGTTATTATTTTTTATCGTGACTCTAGATTTTGTAACAATTTTTGGATTACTTTGTTTGCAAACTTAGGAACAAAGATTGATTTTTCATCTGCATTTCATCCTAAAACAAACGGACAAACAGAAGCTATTAACAGTACTATTTTAGATCTTTTACGTGCTTACACTATTTCAAAACCACACACATGGGATACACATTTACATTTACTTCAGTTTGCATATAATAATACACCACACACAACTACAAAGAAAGCACAATTTGAAGTTATTTATGGATATAGATTGCATATACCTGTTGCATCATTATCAAACAAAATTCACACTACTGATGATATTGCTAACATACATGCCACTATTTTTGATGAAGTTAAAGATATGATTGCCAAAGCCCAGCAATTATATACAAAGCAAGCAAATAAGAAAAGACAGGCCATGAAATTTAAAGTTGAAGATTATGTTTGGTTACGAATAGAAAAACATAGATTACAAAGTGTAGATAAATACCTAGTTGTGAAATTAGCACCTAGATTCTATGGACCATTCAAGATCATACACAAAATCAATGACAATGCATTTAAACTAGAACTCCCACAACATTGGAAAATCCACAATACCTTCCATATTAGTTTATTACGACCCTTTAGAGGCCAATTACCTATACACCCTGTCTATGAAAACCCACCTTTGCTAGATGATGAGACTGCAATCCTTGAGTCTGAAACTATTATAGATATTGACTTTATGACCACTAGAACTGGCCGTAGATATTCTAGATATTTGGTCAAGTTTAAAAACCATCCTATTGAAGAGGCCCAATGGATGCACGCTAGAGATTTAAATGCTTTCCCCACTCTGTTAGCTCCACATTGAGCTAATAGCAATTGAGGACAATTGCTATCCCACCCCGGGGGTATGATGCCAGGAGGCATATTACACGGTGGATTCTGTGAGGTTTTACGGTGGATTCCGTAGGATTTTATTACCGGGGCTCATACACAAAGTGGATTCTTTGTGCGAGAAGTCGATGGGGATGCCTATTCTTTTCGGGTGTTTTATTAATTTAGTGTGTACATGGGTGATTCCATAGTGGCTGATTCCGCAAAATACATATTTAAATTAATAAACGTTTATGAGTTTAGAGTGCACACTCGTGATAAATTAAGATTAGGATTGATTTCTAACCAATTTATTTATGTAGCTGAAGACTGCTAGGTATTCACTTTTGTCAGTTTAATTGTATTATTTTACTAACGATTGTGAATGCTTCAGTTGATGTGTAGAGATAGGAGCGGTGGCAATGGAAAGCATTGGAGGATAGCGTGTATTCAAATTTATCGTTAATATTTTGATGGGCGCGTGTCTTAGGCATGGCGTCTATATTTTGCCGCACTTATTTATCAAGGTGCTTGATATTTATTTATTATTTTTGTATGTACATGGATGCACGATTTAGATATTTGTATTTGGACATTGTATTTGGGTACGCCTGACTTCTTGGGCGCCCATTAGCTTTAATTCTCTATTAGCATAAAAGCAAACTCAAAAGCTAAAGCGTGCTATTTTGTAATTTGGGCTATTATTTGAGCTTGAAGATGATTAATATATGAAATACATGCTTTGTGGAGCGCTCACACAAGGCATGGGAGGAGATTGCACCCAATTGGTCTCTTGTTCATGTCGTGCAAGCTTTCTACATTGATTTGTGTGCAAAAAGTAGAGTTCTTTTGTTATTGGGGACCTTCTGATACTCACTATGCGCGCTTACGGCATCCGATCTGTGCACCAACTACTACGACTACTACAACAAAAAACAAGAAAAGAAAAAAAAACTACTATTACTACCACCACTATAACAACAACAACAAATAAGAAAACTAAATAACAATAAACAAGAAAACGAAAAAAACCATTACTACTATAATAACAATAATAACAACAAACAAGAAAACCACTACTACTACTACAACCACGACTACGATGACTACGACTATGACCACGACTACGACTACGATGACAACGATGACGACTACGACTACGACTATAACTACGACTACGACGACGACGACTATGATCACAACGACGACGACAACCATGACTACCACTACCACTACCACTATAATAAACAAGAAAAGAAGAAAAAACAACAACAACAACAACAATAACTACTACTACTACTACTACTATAATAACCACGAATACGACCACGACTACCACTACCACTACCACTACCACTATAATAAACAAGAAAAGAAGAAAAAAAAACAACAACAACAACTAGTACTGCTACAATAAATAAGAAAAGAAGAAAAAACTACTACTACTACTACTACTACTACAACAATAAAAAACAAGAAAACTAAACAATAATAAGCAAGAAAAGAAAAAAAACTACTACAACAACAACAACAACAATAAACAAGAAACCAACAACCTCTCCCTCCTTTTCTCTCTCTCTCCCTCCCTCTCCCTATCTCTCTCTTTCTCTCTTTCTCTAATATGTTTATTGTTTTCTCCCTCTCTCTCTCTCGTTCTTTCTTTCCTTTTCTCTCATCCTCTTTCTCTCTCATTTCCTCTCTCTCCCTCTCCCTCTCTTTCTCTCTTTTCCTATTTGTTTAATGTTTTTTCTCTCTCCTCTCCCTCTCTCATTTCCTTTTCTCTCTTCCTCTCCCTCTCTCATTTCCTCTCCCTCCCTTACCCTCACCCTCTCTTTCTCTCTTTCCCTATTATGCCTCTCCCTCCCTCTCCCTCTCCCTCTCTTTCTCTCTTTCCCTATTATGTTTAATGTTTTTTCATTCCTCTCCCTTCCTCACCCTCTCCCTCTCTTTCTCTCTTTCCCTATTATGTTTAATATTTTTTCTCTCTTCCTCTCCCTCTCTCTTTCCCTATTATGTTTAATGTTTCCCTCTCTTTCCTCTCCCTCTTCCTCTCCCTCTCCCTCTCTCTCCCTCACCCTTTCCCTCTCTTTCTCTCTTTCCCTATTATGCTTAATGTTTTTTCTCTCTCCTCTCCCTCTCTCATTTCCTTTTCTCTCTTCCTCTCCCTCTCTCATTTCCTCTCCCTCTCTTTCTCTTTCCCTGTTATGTTTAATGTTTTTTCCTTCCTCTCCCTCCCTCACCCTCACCCTCTCTTTATCTCTTTCCCTATTATGTTTAATGTTTTTTCTCTCTTTCTCTTGTTTTTTCTTTCATTTTCTCTCTTCCTCTCCCTCCCTCACCCTCACCCTCTCTTTCTCTCTTTCCTTATTATGTTTAATGCTTTTTCTCTCTTCCTTTCCCTCTCCCATTTCCTTTTCTCTCTTCCTCTCCCTCTCTCATTTCCTCTCCCTCCCTCTCCCTCTCCCTCTCTTTCCCTATTATGTTTAACGTTTTCCTCTCTTTCCTCTTCCTCCCTCTCTCATTTTCTCTCTCTCTCTCTTTCTCTTTCCCTATTATGTTTAATGTTTCCCTCTCTTCCTCTCCCTCTTCCTCTCCCTCCCTCTCTTATTTTCTCTCCCTCTCTTATTTCCTCTCCCTCTCCCTCTCTTTCTCTCTCATTTCCTCTCCCTCTCTCAATACACATGAATTTTAACAAAAACAAGTAAAAGAGAAAGAGAAAACACAAAAACAAAGCAAGAAGAAAAAATGCACTCACCGTAAAGGCTCGAAGAAGGGTTTGGCAGCTCCTCTTCGCCTTCTGTACACTTCCTCCTCTTCTTCGTGAATGGCGGCGGTGAGAAGCTTTCTTTCTCCCTCTTTCTCTCTTTCTCTCCCTCTCCCTCTCAAATGCAAGATGTTCACTCTCCCTTTCGCTCTGTCTTTCGTGTATGCGCGTAAAATAACGCTCTCGAGTTTTGACCTGCATTTTTTTTGTCTGAGTACCGTCGCTAGCGATGCAAATAGCGACGCTACTATTTTGCGTCAGAAACTGCCGTCGCTATACCTCCATATCCTTGTAGTGGAAGCACCCATCCACAAAATATGGCCAAGATAACATCAAATAGTAAGCATTACCCTCAGAGAAGTGATCAAAATCTGCAGATTTTAGCTTGCTATAATAAATAATAGATTTTAGTAAATGAGAGCTAATTGTGCCAGAAGCAGATCCCAAGTCAATCATATACTGCCAAGACTATAACCAGCATCATGCGGGCAAAACATAGAAAGCATGAATTCAATACTTGAACATGTCATGAAATATTTGCCAGTGAGTAGACACACCCCCTAGTCAACGGAGCAAAGTGTGCTTGCCACTACCAAGACTTGACACAAGTAGGTGTCAGCTCATAAGGAAAGGGATCCAAGTCAAAGAGTCAGCTCATAAGCGTCGGAAGAAACCAAGACATATGAACCATACATCATCCCAAAGGGTAAGAAATCCCAAATAGTCTCAAAAGTTCAAATAGCATAGACCGTCTGCTCAATGCCTGTTAAGTATCCAAAGACGCTCCCCCTAGCATAAAGGCCGTAAATATCAAGCAACAAAACTCAAACAAAGCATGTACAAGCACCAGTGATAAGTGTCCAAGATAAGCATCAATGAGACATCCCGGACATGGAGGCGGTGTGACATCCATATGTAGCATCCATAGACATCAAGTATATCCCAAAATAAACTATGGCAAGCTAATAAATCTCCAAAATATACTCCAGACAATCGAATGTCAAGCCCAAGTAAAGCTCTAATAGCATCCAAGCTCAAATAATGTAACTGGCATAGGTAGGTGACATGAGCATAAGTGCATGTCCAAAGCGGTCAAGCATAGACCGATAAGTACCAAGATAAATATCCAAATGCCATGGAAAGTAGAGCTCAAGCTCAACCAATGATTAAGAAGCAATGTCGAATTCTTTTTTTCAATCCTCGATAGTCAATATATCAATGTACATCTCCAAGACATAACCTGAAGAGCATAGGCATAAGCATATATAAGTAGAATAGCTTCAGTCCAATTGTTTATAGCAGACATTCACTATTCCAGACTGAGTATTTCAGGCCTCAAATCAGTACCAAAATAATAACAATCCATTAATATAGCATCTTCATATATGTAGACATCGTCTGGGCATCAATATGCATCAAGTAATCAATCCTGGTAAGTATAGACTTCAAGAGATAAGTGCTGCCCTGTTTTGGCCAGATCTGGGACTGTTCAAAACAGTCAATGGCCGAGCTAAATCAGTTCCAAATGTATCTCATATAAGAAGCATAACATCCATAAGTAATTTGGTATCAATAGACATAAGAAGAAGCATCACATAAGTTATAGGCATACAAATACATGCTGTCTCAGACCTGAAATCTGTTGTAGAATATTTTATCATCAAAATTTGGCAAATCTGATATCACCATCACGTGCGGAGTGTGCCAAAACCCCAACTTAGACTCTTACCTTGCCTGAATCGGGTTCCAAATGCCCAAGATATGATAAAAAGATTGATTTTTGAGTCATTTTTGCAAACATGTGCAAATAAAACGTGAGCATGTTGCTGTACTTGAGGAGCCAAATCAGGGTGGGTAGGGGACAAGCAAGAGCCCAATGAAGGCCTACAATAGGCCTACATAAGCCTAGGACAAGTCTAAGCAAGAGGTGAAGAGAACAAGTTTCAATGATGGAAGCTATGGCTGTCTCTTCATAAAACCCTGATGTTCATGTCAAAGAATGGCTGAGAACTGAGTGAGAAGCAAGCTCTCATACCTCGTGTAGATATCGGGGAAGGCCGGGAAGTGCTCGCGAAGGTCCTGCTCTGATACTAGTTGAAAGGTGAGAAGGATCAAAGCTTGTATGTGAGAGCTATGGCGGGAGAGCAAGAGCAAGAAAGAGAGAGACAAGAAATGGGAACTCCAACAATCACAATATGTGATCGGGCCTTCCTTTATTCAAACTATCACTAAAAGAATAAAGAATAAGTGACTGTGATGGGCACCAGCCATCTGCAATGTGCAGTGGCGGGTACTGTCAGTGTAGTAATACACAGGCGGCTAGGCGGAGGCGCCTTTAACCCCAATAATATAAAATAACTAACTATACCTATAATATAACTAAGACTAAAACTAACTGATTAACCAAGTAATAATCGTCTAATTAATTAACTAAATTAACTAAAACTAATTATTTCTCTTTCTCTCTCTTCCTTGACCATGTGGCATTGTGGTGGTCAATGCCATGTGGTCAGAAGGGAGAGAGAGAGATGATGGCCACTTGACCACGTGGCGTTGACTGCGGAGGATGAGAATGATGGTGGCATACGTAGCAACATGCAAAGGAAGAGAGAGAGAGAGAGCTGCCTACACCACCTTGCAGAAGACAACACGCATCACACCCGCTACTTGCATGATCCCGAGCTTGCTCCTTGAAACCACCCACTTCATTGCGAATGTCAACATCTAATGTGAAAGAAAGAGGCAAAGAGAGAAAATACATCGCGTATGCATTAATGACCTCAACATCTCAACTATAGTAAATGATTACCAGGCAAATTCAAATTCAAATCTAGGCTTGGGGGAGAGAACAAGCTCGAGGCTAAAAACAGAGGTTCGAGAGTTCACCGAGCCTACAACCAAAATAAAGTAATATAGACATTATTAATGCATTAATGATCTCAACATCTCAACCATAATAGATGATTGCGGGGCAAATTCAAATTCAAATCTAAGCTTGGGGGAGAGAATAAGCTCGGGACCAAAAATGGAGGTTCAAAAGTTCACCGGGCCTACAACCAAAATAAAGAAGTAGCATAGAAGTATAGATGTAGAGGGCTCTTGTAATGTGGACGGTGGAAGTGCGAGAGTAAAATCGAAATCTCAAAGATCGACTCGTGTCACACGCTGAAGAATGGATTGGACTTGGGTGTAACTCATGCAGATACGATCGATTCCCAAGGCCCGGAGATTCACAGCAGAGTCCAGACGGGTCAATATATAAATTTTGTTAACGTTGGCGTCCACTCAATGAAAAAGCTGCCAAAGAAAAAAAGGCGAGGCCGCATGGGTCATCCTTTCTCTCTCTCTCACACACTCAGCAGTGAGCACCGCCCGGCGCCACCGTGACACCGTCTGGTTACCCTACTATAATTATTATCCGCATGGGTCATCTCTCTCTCTCTCTCTCTCACACACAGCACCGTCTGCGTTACCCTACTATAATTATCCAACACGACATTCTGACACTTTGAAACTGGACCGTTGCATTGGAGTCCGTAAGCAGAACGGGAAAAACTCGGGGGAGGGGGGGCCGGGGGGCCGACTTAAGAGGCAATGGCCTGTCATTGGCCAGCCAGAGCCCAGATAGAAAAATACTACAAATGTATTTTGTATTGGGTATATATGTGTATTATACATGTGGTTGTGTATGTCTCTTCTGTATGTACGGCGTAGGAGCAGAAACAGTGAGAAAGTAGCGTCCTGTGTCAGTGTGAGAGAGAGTGGGTCACCAGCGTCGTAGAGAGAGTGGGTCATCAGCTCCGTAGAGACAAAGGTCACATTGTTGTCTCTCGTTTCGAGGAACGCGCAGGGTGTCTCGAGCTCTGGTCCTCTATTTTACTGTAAAGAGCTGCACACTCCAGAGTGACTGTTGCATGCAAAGCCAAGCCGCAGCTACAGCGGCTATGGCGTCCTCCCCGGTCTTTCTCTTGTTCTTCAGCCTCGTGGTGGCGGCATGTATGTCCGTGGAGCTAGGGTCATCCGTGGGGGTGAACTACGGCATGCAGGGCAACAACTTGCCCGCGCCGGAGGAGGTGGTGAAGCTGCTGCAGGGGACGTACATCGATAGCGTCAAGCTGTACGCGTCGGACCCGGCCGTCCTGTCGGCCTTCCTCCACACCGACATCAAGCTGGTGCTGGGCGTGCAGAACGAGCTCATCCCAGCGATGGCCCGCAGCCCGCGGGCTGCGCGCCTGTGGGCCATGCAGCACGTGCGGGCATACGTGCCGGAGGCCGCAGTCGTGGCCGTGGCGGTGGGGAACGAGGTGCTGACGGGCCGGGACGGGCGGCTGTCCGAGGCTCTGATTCCGGCGATGCGGAACCTGCAGCAGGCGCTGGTCTCTCTTAGGATTCCGGCGAAGGTGGCCGTCTCGACGCCTCACTCCATGGCTGTGCTGGCCTCCTCCTCGCCCCCGTCGTCCGCCGCCTTCCGGCCGTCGCTGATGCCCATCATCAAGCCCCTACTGCAGTTCCTCTCCGAGACGGGTTCGCCATTCATGGTGAACGCCTATCCCTACTTCGCACACGCCGCGGACCCCGCCGGCGTGCCGCTCGACTACGCCCTCTTCGCGGCCAAGGGCGCCGGTGTCAGGGATTCCGGCAGCGGGCTCTCATACGGCAGCCTCTTCGACGCCCAGGTGGACGCCGTCTACTACGCGATGAAGGCTGCTGGATTCCCGGACATCCCCGTCTACGTGTCGGAGACCGGCTGGCCGTCCGCCGGCGAGGCCAACGAAACAGCAGCCACGCTGGCGAACGCGAGGGTATACAACAGCAATCTGGTGAATCGTCTGGCGTCGGGTGTCGGAACCCCTCTGAAGCCCCGGGAGCCCGTTCCCCCGACCTTCATCTTCGCTCTCTTCAACGAGAATCAGAAGCCCGGCCCGGCGTCGGAGCGCAACTTCGGGCTCTTCCAGCCGGACGCGGCGCAGGTGTACGACGCCGGGCTGATGCGGCAGGCGCCGGCGACGACGGGCGGGAGCAGCGCGGCGGGGTCAGCGGCGGGTGGCGGTAATCAGGGGTCGACGGGCGTGTGGTGCGTGGCAGGGCCCAGCGCCAGCGAGGAGCAGCTGCAGAAGAATCTCAACTTTGCGTGCGGGGAGGGCGGCGCCGACTGCGCCGCCATCCAGCCCGGGGAGCCCTGCTTCAGCCCCAACACTCTCGCCTCCCACGCCTCCTACGCCATGAACAGCTACTACCAGCGCCATGGCCGCAACTACTGGAACTGCTTTTTCGACAACGTCGGCCTCGTCACCGCCACCAACCCCAGTACGTCGTATATCAGCCCCTATCCCTTAAGTCTCTTTCTAACTAGGTAGTCAAGGATTGCATACCCACTTCGATTCTAATGATCAAATTTCCTTGTTCTCTGGACAGGCTATGGCTCTTGCATCTACCCATCCCAGTAGGGGTGGTTCCCTGCTTACCCTCGCTTCAGAAACCACTGTAGCGCGTAGACGTGCTGTCGACAGGTTATGTATGGTTCTTGTATTCACCTATCCCTTGACAGGACACGGCGTTGGAACATTATCCATCTGCATTTTGCTAGGTTGCTATCCTGCTGAAATATAATGTAAAGAGCTGCATCCTTTTTGGAAACTCCTTGCGTCGTTGATTGACTGGCGGGTCAGTAAAGCTGGTGTGACATTATCTTATCACCTATCTAATTAACCTTTATTGATCGGCCTTGTGTGATTATTGTGAAAACTAATCTCATCCATTGTAGTGTTGGTTATATCGTGGTTAAATAGCTTGGGAGTTGTAGCACCTATTGTGCGGTTCTGGTCTTTATTTGGGTTTGATTATGCAAGTTCGCTTTTGATCTATTGCTAGCACTATGGTCTTCCCTTCCTTGTTGAGGAAGACAAGCATTGAAGTGTCCATATAACAAGTAGAACGTGAGACACTTCCTTGTTGGGGGTGGATAGGGTTAATATAACCCCCACTCTTGCGCTTGCTCTGCTAGCACCCTCAAAAAAAGCTGTGTTGACCAAGCGCTTGTGGCATTGCAACTCTAATAAGATGAGCACTTGATGAAAGGCCCCTTAAATGTTTGCCCATCCTAGCACTCTCGTGTGACCATGTGTAGAAGTCTCATCCTTCTCTTTCATCCCCATAGCCGTTAGTGTGATGGTGCTCTAAGGGATTCCCAATTTGTTAGATGCTTTGCAATTTCATTTTTATGGGGCGGAGGGGAGTAGGGTTAATATAACCCCCGCTCTTGCGCTTGCTCTGCTAGCACCCTAAAAAAAAATTGTGTTGACAAAGCGCTTGTGGAGTAAAGTGACGTCTTTACCTTCCATTGGCTACTCACATTGCACTCTAATAAGATGACAAGCAATTGATGAAGGCGGGCTCTAAGTGATTCACGATTTGTTAGACGCTTTGCAATTTCATTTTTAATTCCATTGGCTACTCACATCACAACTCTAATAAAGATGAGCCTCTTGAACGTTTGCTTTTCCTAGCTTCACCAAATCGTTTGGGGGGAATTAATTGTTTGCTTACACATTGTGTCAATGCCCCTTTATTTTGCAACACAAATTGTTCATTCTTGCTTGCATGCAATTGGTTTTATAAAGATACTCCCTAACGTGTTGTCATCAAGTTAAGAGTCGTCAAAATAAATCAGTCACATATTATTAAACATGTGCTCCTCTTGGTACTCATGTGCAATTGTGATGTTTATGGGGAAGTCTCAGCCTTCTCTTTCAACCCCATAGCCCTTGGTGTGATGGGGCTCTAAGGGATTCATTATTTGTTAGACGCTTTGCAATTTCATATTAAATTCCATTAGCTACTCACATTGCAACTCTAACAAGACAAGCTGTTGGCTCCTCCTAACACTCTTGTGCAACTGTGATGTTTATGGGGAAATCTTATCCTTCTCTTTCAACCCCATAGCCCTTGGTGTGATGGGGTTCTAAGGGATTCATGATTTGTTAGATGCTTTGCAATTTCATTTTAATAAAAGTGAAGAATAGATTGTCCCTTGCCTAGATTTGTTCGCCAAATTGTTTGGGGGCAATCAATTGTTTGCTTACACATTGTGTCAATGCCCCTTTTTCCATTTGGCTACTCACATTGCAACTCTAATAAGATGAGCCTCTTAAACGTTTGCTCCTCTTAGCACTCTTGTGTGATTGTGATGTTTATTTGGAAGTCTCATCCTTCTCTTTCAATCCCATAGCCCCTTGTGTGATTGCTGCGAAGCGGAACATGTGACAAATCTAGCAAATCAAATAGCAAATCAAAATCTCAATCATAAACAAAGAATTCAGTGGAAAAATCTAATGAATCAAACATCTCAACTATTGAATACATAAGATGATTTGAATAACTCAATAGATTGAGAAAGACAAGAGGAAAACGCACGATTGGCCCGACCTTCCCCATGGCAAAAGCCATGGTTTGCCATCCTTAGCTATATACATAAGAGGATTTGAATAACTTAATAGATTGAAAAAGATAAGAGAAAAATGCATGATTGGGCCTAACCTTCCCCATGGCATCAGCCATGGTTTGCTATCCTTAACGTTATATTCTAGTTTTACATGGATATTTGCATACATATCTTACATATAATTACAAAGAGAAAATATCAATTGAAATACAGAGTTTTAAGAGTTAACAGATCTTGTAACATACTGCAGTTGCTGTAGAAAATTCTATGCTCTGAATCTTGGCGTTTTGACATCAACATCGCATTCGAAGCATGCCAAAAATTCCCAAAACAACTCTTAAAAGCTCTGAATTCCGATTCCGGATGAGGAAAAAATGAAAAAACTAAGTTTTCACCATGTTCTCCTGTTTTGTGTGTGATCTTGTTGCTTTTATAAAGAAAGTTAGAAAAGCCTTCTAAACTTAACCACATTAAGAAAATAACAAGTATTCCATATAAAAAGCTTATTTTAATAAAAGCATAGCTTAAATCTCATATTCTAAAATAATTTATATTTAAAAATATATAAATTAATAGTACTAAGGAGAATGATCTAATTATTACTAAAGAATGTTAAACTTATAACTTACAAATAGAGTAATACTTTTAATAATAAAATTAACGCTAATAAAATTAACGCTTGGACTTACACTAACGCCCAGTGTTATCCAAAGCCACTGCTGCTTGGGGTAGTTTATAAATAAAATAAATAAACACTGGTGAATACCTAGCAGTCTTCAGCTACAAAATAAATAAATAGGTTGGAACTTTGTCCTAATCTTAATTTAATACAAGTGCACTCTAAACTCATAAACGTCCATTAATTTAAATATGTATTTTACGGAATCACCCGCTGTGGAGTCACCTATGTGCACATTAAAAATGTACACATTAAATTAACAAGCTCGAAAAGGACATGCGTCCTTGTCAACTTCTTGCACAAGGAATCCACCTTTTGTACGAGCCCCGACAAATAAGTAAAGTTTTACAGAATCCACAGCAAAACCTTACGGAATCTACTGTGGAATAAAAAAACTCACGGAATCCACCGTGGTCTCACGGAATCCAACGTGGAATATGCCTCCTGGCATCAGTGATGGGGCTCTAAGGGATTCATGATTTGTTAAATGCTTTGCGATTTCATTTTAATAAAAGTGAAGAATAGATTGTTCCTTGCTTAGATTTGTCTGCCAAATTGTTTGGGGGAATCAATTGTTTGCTTACACATTGTGTCAATGCCTCTTTTTCCATTTGGCTACTCACATTGTGATGTTTATTTGGAAGTCTCATCCTTCTCTTTCAACCCGTAGCCCCTGGTGTGATGGGGCTCTAAGGGATTCATGATTTGTTAAATGCTTTGCGATTTCATTTTAATAAAAGTGAAGAATAGATTGTCCCTTGCCTAGATTTGTCTTCATTTTAATAAAAGTGAAGAATAGATTGTCCCTTGCCTAGATCTGTCTGCCCAATTGTTTGGGGGGAATCAATTGTTTGCTTACACATTGTGTCAATGCCCCTTTATTTTGCAACACAAATTGTTCATTCTTGCTTGCATGTAATTGGTTCTATAGAGATACTCCCTAAAGTGTTGTCATAAAGTTAAGAGTAGTGAAATAAATTAGTCACATATTATTAAACATTTGCTCCTCCCAGCACTCCCGTTGTCGCAGTGCGCAGGGTTGAAGGTCACCACAGGGGTTTGGCAAGAAAACTGGACAAGATAGAGATGTGTCTTCAAGAGATAAGTAGGTTACAGTGAATGTTTAAAGGTTCAAGAGGTACTTCACGGTCCATCACAAGGGTTTGAGAGAGAAGAATATATGGGGGTTCAAGAGCTTAGACTTCGAAGATGGTAGAGATAAGAGAAGGGTTGAAGGTTTCAAGCCAAGTTCTTGAAGATGTTAATAGAGCTTCAAATTGTATATTTTTAGCAAAGATCACAAGAGTATTATCTCATAAGTTCTAACTCAAATCAAGCTTATTTTCTTGATTGTAAGAGCAATCACAAATTATAAAATCAAGTACAATATGCTGTCATGTATCATTAACAACTCTGCATTCCATCATTCACACATATGCCATAGCATGAATCAACTTTGCATGATTACATTCAATATAGATGGTTAGGGATAAAAGCGTATGAGTTAATTACAAGGCTTGTAGGGCAAAGAGACTTGCTTCAAGAGAGCTTCAAATTGAGTTCCTGATAATGATAAGTTATCACAACCAAGAAATAAGAGTCTTAATTCAAGTCAAAGCATCTATGAATGATTTACAAACATTTCCCTACCATAGGGCCACATAATAATTGCATACTTTGACAAGTTGTCTTCTATAGAGTAAGAAATGAATTAAAAAAAATATTGTAGCTAATTCTCTGAATATGGCTGAAGATATCAGTCCCAAATTAACCCAAATATCTTTCGAAATTCACCTCTGACGATAGCATAAACTTCCCTAACATGGTGTCGATACATTTGGTATCGAAAGTCTACCACAGGGGTAAGAGACAACAGGGTGAAGGGAGATTCAGGGAGAGGAGTAAATGGAAGAGAAGGGCTTCGAAGAAATAGAAGACACAGAAGAATACTCACAGAAAGAAATAGAAAATGTAGAAGAATACTAATAGAGATGAAGCCTATCTGTTTATTTTTGCATTATGAGAAGATAAAACTTTTGTAGACAAAAACGTGTATAAAATAATACCTACCTCTATGCTGCTCATATCACTAGTCTGATGCTTCCATTGGCTCTGAAAGGGGACTAAAATACTAGCACACCTGGCCAGAATTTTGCCGGATCACTCCTCCCTCTTCATCTCCCACTTCATAGTGCTGTTTATTGCCTGACCTTGTCTATAGTTTTATGGATTTTTTACAAGAGATAATATCTAAAATATAAAAAATTGGCTAAAACTTGTTCAAAAATCTAATATTTTTGAACCATGGACACTAACACTAATGCCTAAAGTAGCATTGGCTATCTAGATCTATAAGGAAGCTGCACTCTTAGAGTTTTTCACATGATATGTGCCTAGCGGCACGACATCCACCCTCTCCTAACCTGCACATTCTCTAGCATGTGCCAAAGTCTTACGGATTTGTAGTGTCAGAAGAAGTATCTTTTGTCATGTCAATGTCTTCATCTTCTACCTCTTCTTCTTCCTCTATGTCTTCATGCTCTTGAATTATATTCAAGTCTTCTAACTCATATGTTGAACTTTCTCTTCGTTTAAAGAGCTTGATTCTTTTTCGAGCTATATGTATCTTCATGCTTGTCCCATCCAATTCAGTCAATGAATATGTGGCATTGTCATGAACGACCTTTACCACATATGGGCCAAACCAACACTTTAGTATCTTCCTAGAAGCACTGTATTGATTATCTAGGCTACTGTCATAGACAAGCACCCAAACATTTTCTTGGATAGCTCTTGGCCGAAGTCGATGTTGCCTATCAAATTTTCTTTTGTTTTTTAATCTTGCTATTTTTAACTTCTTAATAGTTGCTTAAACATTTTCAGACCTTCTTTCTCGCTGCCATATGCACAAAGTCAGCAACTCTTCTCTACTGATGCCTTCCTTCCAAGGTAGAAGACTCCATGTGAGAATAGATTCTTCAATTGGCATAATTGGTTGTTGCCCATGCATAAGTTCAACTGGCATATAACAAGTCATTGTATTGTGAGTAGTCCGGTTAACCCATAGTGCAAAAGTTAGCATTTTAGGCCATTCTTTGATCTTTCCTCTAGAAGACTTTGAGAATAGGTTGATGTCCTCTCTCACTCTTTCCATTGCCTTTAGGATTGTAGGCTGATGTCAAAGCCAACTTGATACCCGATTGATCAAAGAAGTTGCGTGCCTCATCGGCATCCAATTCTGCTCTATCTGCAGTTACCTTGCCAACATAGCCATATCTGCAAAATACTTCTTCAATCAAAAAGCGACAAATAACTTGAGTGGTCTTGGTTGTTAAAGCTTTACCTTCAACTTGATTGGTTAGATCTTCTCTTGCAAGTACTAAATATTGCATATTCCATATCCCTGTAGGTATGGTTACAAGATCAATAACCTATCTATAATGTATAAACAAGGGATAAGTCGGTTGTAACCCATCTCAATGCTTGACCATAGAATACATTTGACACACATAACAAGTTTCAACAAAATGCTCTATATCTTGATGCATGTTCTGCCACTAGTATTTTTATTTGACTTTAATAAAGGTTTCACATATACCTCTATGGCTAGCCCACAAGCTTTCATGAAAT
Source organism: Lygodium microphyllum (assembly GCF_053477565.2). NCBI lineage: Eukaryota > Viridiplantae > Streptophyta > Polypodiopsida > Schizaeales > Lygodiaceae > Lygodium > Lygodium microphyllum. The sequence continues at coordinate 34,571,599 of NC_141161.1, forward strand.
TCCTTCATTACTTGTAGTTGCAACTTTTTATTACCTAAAACTCGGACATACAGTCCTTTCTTTTTCTTTGCATACTTCCATGGATGCCCATTTTTAAGAAAGAAGCCATAAGCTTTCCTCTTAATATGCTTGAACTCTTCATCAGTCCAAGTCTCTTTCTTCTTCATTGTGCTCAAATATTGGCCGATCTTTAGCTAATCTTCTTCATAATCTTCTTCAAGGAAATGAACTAGAACTTGAGCAATGCAATAAGCATGCTGGCTTCTAGTTGTCCACCCTTCTTTCATAGTCAAATCTTTGATCGTTGTTGCTGTTTGCTGAATTACAGCAGTACCTTTTCTTGTTCTTGCTGTACTTAATGTTGTACCATTAAAAAGATCAGCAACACTTGCTATTTTCAGCTTTGGATATGTATATGCAGCTATTGAAAATGTACTTTCAATAGGTGGCATTGAATGAAATTCAACAAAAGTATAGATTCTTCACCTTCATCTTCTTCCATGAGCTCTTCTTCATTGTCATATCTTGCACGTGATAGCATGTCAACTGGATTCACCTTTCTTGCAATATGCTTTAATTCGGGGTTGAGAGATTTAATATATGCAATTCATCTTAGCATAGCAATGTCGGGTGTAGAGCAGTTGGCAATCATGCCCAAGAGTGGAAGACAATCAATTTCTACTACTACGGAAGAACCTATAAAGTATTCACGATCATACTTTAATGCTATTACAACTCCCCACAATTCCCTTTTTACTTGTACATACCTTCTTTGACGTTCATTGAGAACCTTTGCTCCAAAATGAATTGTATATCTATTACATTCAAGGTCTTCTTGGCCAACAGCCCATCCTATCCCAATGGGACTTGTATCCAAAGTAAGGATGATGGGTTGACCATTTGAATAATCAGCCCTTTTGAGAGTGGGGGCTAAAATGAACAACTTCTTTAGTTTGCATACAGTGAGAGTATGCTCTTTCCCCCAATATAATCTTTGGCATTTTCTTAATAATTGATAGAGATTTTTGGCTACATGAGCAAAATGTATTTGTACGAAATAGAATACACATGCACCAATTAATCTTTTCACCTCTGAAATATTTATGCATTTTTCTTGCATTCTACTGATGGCATCTATCTTGATTGGTGAAGGTTTACATCCGTAGGGGCCACACAGATGTCTGACCACTAGGACTTCTTCTACTCCAAAAATCGACTTAGCTCCAGAAAGGGTAAGATGTACCTCTTCTAGCCTTGTCAAAATCTTGTCACAATCATGAATATGGTTAACTATAAATGTCCTATAGCCATCTTCATCAAGCTCCTCATTCTTTTCATTGACTTCACATCCCTTGATAGGTACATAATCAAGAAATGGAAGAGTAAGTTGTGGAATAAAGTCCCTTGAGACTTTGTGCATGGCATTCATCATATGGGCTACGGAGTTTGTTGCACCTTGTGGTAGAGTGCACATGCGGACAAATCCAAGAGGTGTCTTCATCGTGGTAATGTCTTGGCTTTCTAATGAAATCTAAAATTGATCATATCCTGAATATAGGTCGCCTATGGAATAAATTGCTCTACTTGCAAAAGCTTCAGCAAACTCGTCAACAATTGGACCCGAACTAACATTTCGGATTGTAACACGATTAACAGGCTGTAGATCTTGAATGAATCGTAAGGATCCATTTTTCTTGGGCATGGTAAACCATCGATTTGAGTAAGGTGCTGAAGAAGGTTCTAAAATCTTCATTATGATCTTCTCATTTAGAATTTTCAATAATTTAGGCAAATGCGCGCTTGGAACGCGAATGGACTTAAGGTTCCAAAGCACATGTGGGACTGTAAAAATGACCATAGGAGCCATAATATTTGGATCCACATAGCCTATTTCACATGATTGAAATGCAAAATCTTTTCCATGTTTCATTAGCATTCGCATAAAAGAGTGTTTTTCAACCAGCGAAAGGAAAGAATTTTCACCTATTTTGAGCTCTTTTATACTTTCAGATGTGGACTTGTGACCAATGTTAGAAGGATCATGAAGACTTGGCTGATTTGTTGGCCTATCAGCCAGCCCTTCACTTTCAGGAGGCAGTCGGATTGTCACAGGCTTGACTTTCTTATCCACCGTCTTGTATTTTGTCTCCACTTGCACTTCAGCCTTGTTGAGTAGACCAATGTTTTCCTGCTCAACAAATTCTTAAATTGTTTGATAAATATCCAATGTACATACTTTTATGGATTAATTTTCAGCCAGATTTTCTGTATGAGCAGCTGTAAATATTTCAGCCAATGTGTCAATAGTAATCAGTCCCAAAAAAAAGCCTGAAATATCTTCATTTTCAGCCATCATGTCATAAGTTTTTAGCACTTTTTTTATATGTCAAAAACATTTTCTTTCAGCTTTAGTCATGGCTGGAAGAGACTTATAACAGCCCATACTATTGGCTGTACATACATACAAATTTGCTAGAAACACATTTTCTATAGCATAAGGAGGTTCAATCTTTTTACATGACACACTGCCATAGCCTCCTTTTACAACACTGTAGCCTGAAAACCCTTGAATTCTCAGGCATTAGGAGGCACATGATAATCATGCAGTTGATCTCTGTGTTTACGATGGTTAACACACATAGTAAGAAATTGGACAACTCGTTCATTATCCTTGCTTCAGATTTTAGCATAGTAAGAACCATCATCAAGAGATTTTATTTCCAAGAAGGCTTCAGAAATGTAAGGTTGTCCAAGAATGATAGGGGTAACTACAAGAGTCCTGAACAAAAAAGTGAAAATTGTCTTTTATGTCTCCAATAGTTATCTGCACATTAGGACATGCAGTATATAACTCTCTAGAATATTTATTTGCAGCTCTCATTTGTCAATCTGGATTAATATCTATGGGCCATCAGTTGCTTTCATAGATACTCCTTGCCATGACGTTTATCTTAGAACCATGGTCTAAGAGTGTAATACATGGTGTTTCTTCTTCTCCAATTTTGACGACTGTCTCCGTTGTTGCTCTTGCCCAGTGTGTACGGGAGTAGTGACTCCTTGGAAAGAATCAAACTTCTTTCTTATCATGCATGTGCTGTAGATGACCTTCTTTTTGAGAGGTGGACTGCCCAACTAGTTTGGACTAGCTGACCATTACATTTTCAACCTTCACTTCTTTAATTTTTGCATCCATGCTTTCTTTATCTTCAGCTTCAATTGCTGGAAATAACTCTTTAAATACTTTAAGATGAATTCCTTATATAGCTTCTCTTCATCCTGCACAAAGACTCCTAGAGCTTGCAAAAAAGCACGTACTGTTTCTTCAGCATTATCACCAACACATTGCCTTTTATTTTGATTACATTAATAATTACATCATGAAATTCATGTTTGGCAATTTTGAGATTTCACCTAAGGTGAACTCAATTTTACTTCCCAGAATTCGTTCTTCTAGAACTTGTTTGAGATCGGTTGCAGATTCTATGTCAGATTGCAATTTGTAGCTCGGTTGCTTGTCTTTCTTCTTTCCTTTGGTCTTCTTTGTTTGTCGTGCAAGCTTTGGTTGTTCAGGCGTTCTTTTAGTTACCCGTTTCGGAGGGCCAAAAGAGGAAGGCCCTGGTTCATCTTCTCTTCTTCTCTTTTCTTCAATCAAGACTTCTTTATGATTGACGCTAGCCAAATGTGCAAAGGCAGAAAAGGAGTCTACCGGTTCTTTCTAACCAGTTATTCCTCGAATGCATTGACTGGCGTTAGTCAAATCATCTTTGGCTACTTTGTCGCGTTTTATTTGATCTAATGCCTGCATCCATACTTTAGATTGCCGATTAACTTTACATACTTTCAAATTTGATTCAGTTGGCTCAATTTACAGCCCATAGGTAGTTGCATCAATTTTTGCATAGGCATTCTTTACAGCTAAATCTTCTCATCTTTTCTTCATTTCACCATTGCCAAAATTTGGCTCTAGTGGAAGACTAGTTTCAGTTGCATGAATTTTTCCATCTTTTCAAAAGACGAGCTTTTATGCTTCAGCCTCACGGAAGGCATAACACTTCCTTTTGTCATGTTGTTGGCTATCACACCAAATACAACGCCTCTTATAGCCTTCTCTCATGGGTCTTTGAGTTGATGATCGTCCTCATTCTTCAACTTTGACATCCAGCTTTTCTACCTTTTGGAACTAATTTCTGTAAGATTCAGATGAAGGTCACATATAATTTTAATGAATTCATCCATGACATCATTTTTAGAAGGAATAAAAGAAGAAAGAGTTGGATGATTAGTCAAAGGAATAGGGGATTTTAAAGGTGAAACAAGCTCCATCAATGGAGTTGATGAAGTTGAAGTAGAGTCCAATCTTAGTCGCATCCGCTCTCTTCGAGCAATCATGTTAATTGCATTAGTAACATATGTCCATGCAGTCTTGACTTCTAATTCGGAGGTAGCATCTTCTAGGCGATCAATAAGCTTCTCTTATAGAATGGGATCTGTAGTCTTAAGAAATAATTCAATCTTCTGACCTTCCATACTTTGTTGGTCTTTAGCATCAAGTTGTCCAAATTTACTTTCAAACTCATGGTATAAAGCTATTGTAGTTAAACCCCTGTTGGGTTTCTCAACCCAATCAATGAAACTTTTCTTCCTCATTAGGCCAGAGTCTTCTAAGAAGAATTCTTCGCGTAGGGCTTTTTTGAATGCAGCCCAATCTGCATCTCGTTGAAAAAGACCATGGATTCTTTCTTGAAGACCATGCTTGGCTAGTTTCGTAAAATAGTGACTCCATGCATATTGCAGTACACCAAAAAAGAGCATTTTCTCAACATACAAGTGAATGAAAACATAGGCATTTTGACAATTAAATTGTTTTGATTCCCGCTCAACTTCCTCTAGGGCCTTGATGGTTATGGAATCAATCTTCTCTTCGTCTTGCCTTTGTTGTTGTTATTGTAACATTTGGATTTGTTGTTGTTGAGTCTGCTGCAGTATACACATCAACTGTTGTAGAGTATCTCCTGAAGAATCCCCCATCTTGAAGTTCTCTTACACCGATCTTCACATCGGGTTCACCAATGTCGCAGCGGGTAGGGTTGAAGGTCACCATAGGGATTTGGCAAGAAAACTGGACAAGATAGATAGAGATGTGTCTTCAAGGGATAAGTAAATAACAGTGAATGTTTAAAGGTTCAAGAGGTACTTCATGGTCAATCACAGGGGTTTGAGATATAAGAATGTATGGGGGTTCAAGAGCTTAGACTCCGGAGATGGTAGAGATAAGAGAAGGGTTGAAGGTTTCAAGCCAAGTTCTTGAAGATGTTAATAGAGCTTCCAACTGCATGTTCTTATCAAAGATTATAAGAGTATTATCTCATAAGTTCTAACTCAAATCAAGCTTGTTTTATTGACTATAAGAGCAATCACAAATGATAAAATCAAGTACAATATGCTATCATATATCATAAACAACTTTGCATCCCATCATTCATACATGATGCCATAGCATGAATCAACTTTGGATGATTACATTCAATGTAAATTGTTAGAGACAAAAGCTTATGAGTCAATTACAAGGCTTGTAGGGCAAATAGACTTGCTTCAAGAGAGCTTCAAATTGAGTTCCTGATAATGATAAGTTACCACATCCAAGAAATAAGAGAAAAAGCTCCTCTTAATTCAACTCAAAGCATCTATGAATGGTCTACAAACATTGCCCTGTCATAGGGGCACATAATGCTTGCATATTTTGACGAGATGTCTTTTGTAAAGTAAGAAATGAATTAAAAGAACATTGCTGTAGCTAATTCTCTAAATATCGTTGAAGATATCACCCCCAAATCAACCCAAATATCTTTCGAAATTCACCTCTAATGATAGCATAAACTTTCCCTAACACTGTGTCAGTGTGTTTAGTGTCGAAAGTCTAGCACAGGGGTAAGAGACAACAGGGTGAAGGGAGATTCAGCGAGAGGAGTAGATGGAAGAGAAGGGATTCAAAGAAATAGAAGACGTAGAAGAATACTCACAGAAAGAAATAGAAAATGTAGAAGAATACTAACAGAGATGAAGCCTGTCAATTTATTTCTGCATTATGAGAAGATAAAACTTTTGTAGACAAAAATGTGTATAAAATAATACCTTCCTCTATGCTGCTCAAATCGTCAATTGATGCTTCCATTGGCTCCGAAAGGGAGGTAAAATACTAGGACACCTAGCTAGAATTCTGTTAGATCACTCCCTCTTCATCTCCCACTTCAGAGTGATGTTCACTACCTGAAAACAACTATCGCGCATTGCATGATTTCACTAATATTTCTTTTTACATAAAATCCTCTTAAAATAGCTAAAAGCTACATGCTTTCTTTTACATGTTATCCTAATCTAGAAGTTGTGTATAGTTTTATGGATTTTTTTACAAGAGATCATATCTAAAATACAAAAAATTGGCTAAAAATTATCCAAAAATCTAATATTTTTGAACCATGGACACTAACACTAATGCCTAAAGTGGCATTGGCTCTCTAGATCTATAAGGAAGCTGCACTCTTAGAGTTTTTCACGTGATGCACGTAGTAGCACGACACCGTGTGACTGTGATGTTTATGGGGAAGTCTCATCCTTCTCTTTCAACCCCATAGCCCTTGGTGTGATGGGGCTCTAAGGGATTCATGATTTGTTAGATGCTTTGCAATTTCATTTTAATAAAAGTGAAAAATAGATTGTCCCTTGCCTAGATTTTTTCGCCAAATTGTTTGGGGGGAATCAATTGTTTGCTTACACATTGTATCAATTGGGCCCCTTTATTTTGCAACACAAATTGTTCATTCTTGCTTGCATGTAACCGGTTGTATAGAGATACTCCCTAAAGTGTTGTCATAAAGTTAAGAGTAGTGAAATAAATTAGTCATATATTATTAAATTTGATTGTGTAAACTTTTACAAGTGAAATTTATAACATAGGTATGGCTTGGAGAAAGTTTTGGAATAGTGAAATAATTTAGTCACATACTATAAAAATTGGTTCTTTATAAACTCCCTAAAGTTTTGACATAAAGTGAAGGATAGTGAAATAAATCAATCACATACTATTAAATGACTGTAAACTTTTGCAAGTGAAATTTGTACCTTAACCAATGAATTCAATCAATGCACTCACCTAACACTTCCACTACATATTAAGCACTCCCCATATGCCCACACATTTTTGCACCCTTGTTTGGATCATATCATTTTTATATTCATTGAGTTTGAAATACATGTTTATTATGCTTGATGTATAAATTATTGCACTTGTGACTAGATTTAGTCTTAAGTACAATTTTTTTTACTATGGATATGTTTGCACTTAGTTTGGGTTGTTGAATAAGGGATTGAAATAGGAAGATACTCCATAAGCTCCCTAAAGTTTTGGTACAAAGTTGAGAGTAGTGAAATAAATTAGTCACATACTATTAAATTTGACACTCTATAAGCTCCCTAAAGGATTGACACAAAGTTAATAGTAGTGAAATAAATTAGTCACATACTATTAAATTTGTCTCTCTATAAACTCCCTAAAGTTTTGACATAGAGTTAAGAATAGTGAAATAAATTAGGCACATACTATTAAATTTGACTATGTGAACTTTTGCAAGTGAAATTTGTACATTGACCAATGAATTCAATTAATGCATTGACCTAACACTTCGACTATATATCAAGCACTTTGCCCACACGTTTTTCCACCCTCGTTTGGATTGTATCATTTTTTATATTTATTGAGTTTGAAATATATGTTTATTATGATTGATGTATAAATCATTGCACTTGTGACTAGATTTAGTCTTAAGTATTAATCATGCTTTGTTAACTTATGTATACGATGGGTTGAAACCACTTTCATTTGCTATGGATATGTTTGCACTTAGTTTGGGTTATTGAACAAGGGACACCCAAAACAATTGCGAGGTTGCATGTTTTTTAGATGTCAACCTGGCATATATTGAAAGTTGACATGTAGTCAAATCTAGAAAAGTTGAATTTGAACAAAAAAAGTAAAACAATGAAAAGTTACCTTGGGTTGGATCCCCTCACCACATTGATGCTTCTTATCATTTGATATATGATGTTTTAGATCATATTCCATTGGGGATTGTGCCAATACCCTTGTCCATTGTCTCAAGTTTTTGATTCACAAGTCTATCACAAACTCAAAGGCTATGTGACCTTATGAATTGGCCAACAAGTTACCAACATGATTTTGGCAAATCTAGGCATGAAGGGAACATGTTTTAGTATGTGCATATATATATATATATGTGGAAGTTTGAATGCCATAGATGGAATGAGCCATGCTACATGAGAAAAATTGTGCCAAAGGTGAAGTACTTAACTTTTCATAAGCTTGATATCATGTTTTTGACTTTCTTTTAGACCATTGGATAGCATCGTGTCTATAATATAATACCATTATTCAATGTAAAAAAAAAATTCCCCTACCATTTTGATCTTTTGGGAGCATATTGTTGTGTTCTATGTGTATCATGTTTCTTTGATTTTGTGACTTGAATTCTTGCTCATGTAGGATAAGATGCACAAACACATGCCTATTTGTATTGAGCACAAAATTATTTTGTATTAGTTGAATATTAGGGCTTACAAAACGTTGGGTGTATATTGTTGTATTTTATGTTAATAGTGTTTCTTTGCGTTTGTGACTTGAATTCTTAATCATGTAGGACGAGATGTAGGAACACACGCTTGTTTTTATTGGGTGTGATATGCTTTTCTATTAATTGAACATCATGGCTTACATTGAGGGCCACCCAAACCTAAGCTTATTGACTCTTGCATGTGCTCTCCCATTCAATGTCCAACTTCATGACTAGCCAAGTGGAGCCAAATCACTTTTGATCATTGCTATCAAGGTTGACACACTTTCAAAATTGTTGAGTTTGGAAGGTCTATCCTCACACCATGTTTAGGTCTTGGAAGAGAAGAAAGAGGAGAGTTTGGAGGCATCCTCCCCCTCAAGAAGATTGAATTTGGTTTTATAGTAGGGTGCTAACAAATAAGTTGCCACAAGGGAGAGGCTATGCAAAGCCATGAAGGTCTCTCCCAAATCAAGAGGTTAAGCTACTATGGTTTGCTCTTAAGGAAATGGATAAGGTTGTTAGATTTCCCTAGTAGCTCTTAGGTTTATCTGGAACTTTAGAAACAATAAGATGCACCTAGGTTTGCTCCCTTAACTAGCAATAAATGTTAAGATGAAACTTTCATAGCACTCAAAGGAGTGGGTAAGAAGGATCCTCTTTTTAGTGTTGCTGGAAGGAGTGATGTCTCCCATTATGGTATGTGGATTGATGTATATATTCTTATTCTTGTGCTACTTGCACTACGATTTATTCTTGGATCCCTTAAAGGGATCTTACAAAACTGTTTCAAACTTTAGGATTTACCTTTAGTAGCCCTAAACATTGAGATGATTTCTTGATGGTGGTGCTTGAAACTACACTCCAATATCTAGGATCTTATTGAGCTAACAAAAATCTTAGTATTTGTGAAAGTCCATGCATGGTTGATCACCATCGCTTGACAATGTTTTAGTGCTTGAGTATTTATTTCTTCATCATTTTTGCTTCCTCTAAAGAACATTGGTGCCTATACGATATGTGCCATCATAAAATCTTACATCCTTGATGCACTTTACAATCTTATTCCACAATAGCTTCGTTTTTGGATGTTTTCAAAAAAGATGTCGTTTGTTTTCTCACGACGATAGATTGAAGAGAGGCCCCTTGTCTTAGTAATAGTCCTTTAAAGGATGAAGTTGAGCCTTTGGGATAAAATATTGATGGATCTTTCTCTCCTCTTCATCATTTATCCCAAAGGCTCAACTTCAAAGTCATTTTTTTGTAGCTTCTCCTATCAACTTTTAAATGTGATATTTCTTGATGTCAGATGTCTCCTCTATAGTCTTCAAAGTCTTCTAGCAGCCTCCATGGTCCTATGTTTTGGGGACACTTTTTACTCAATCCTTTGGTCTAACATGTTGGGGATAAAGGTGCATGTGCCTAATAGCCCATGTATTTATTACATTGATAGTACTTGTACACATGTACACTATAGGTGACAATCGGGCACTCATCATTTTCACTTCATTTTTTATCCTTTCACTAACATTCGAATAAGGGAAGTTTGGTCAAACATTCTCATTGTTGGAGTTCCCACATACAATATATCTCTCTCTCTTGCTCTCTTGCTCCATCTGCCATAGCCATTGCCTCCACTTGTGTGCTTCCACTCGGGCTCTACCTTTCAATTAGTATCAGAGCCAACTATTCAAGGAGCTTCTTCATCATTTCTTTCAGTCAAAATTCAAAGTTTTAGCTCAAGATTTCATGGGGTAGCCATTGTTTCTTCCTCTTGAGGTATGCATTGAGTCTTTCGTTGTTCCAACTTGCTCTTGGCTTTTCAAGAAGGTTTCCAAGGCTTAGTTGAGCCTTATTGAGTTGAGGAGCAGCTATTCTATGCATTTTCAATGGATACAAAGCATGATGTAGAAGTTGTGGATAACTATGGCAACTTGATAGCACTATCCTATTTTAGCCATAACTTTTGCATACAATATCGAATTTAGGCATTCTACAGTTAGAAACAAAGAGTGCAACAAGAGCTACAAAGCATGTTGTAGAACTCGTGGATACTATAGTAGCTTAAGAGCACTATCCTATTTTGGCCATAACTTTTGCATACTATATCAAATTTAGGCATTTTATAGTTAGAAACAAAGAGTGCAACGAGAGCTACAAATCTAAGTACTTACAAAGTTGATTATGTGTAGTTTTTAGTTCTTTGTTTCACATGAAATGAAGTAATTTTGGTTTGGACAGTAAACAATAAATTCCATGATGCATGTTTGATACTTCGGGAATGCTATTTTGATGCCCAAATGGTGTGATTGGGCTTTTGGAATACTATTTGGATTGTTTAGAGTTTGATTAGAAATTTTATAGAGGTTTATTATTGTCATAATAGTTTGGACATCAAGCATACAATTTTGAGCGAGCTTCGTGCTTTGAATACCTATTGTGCCTACATGGTATTTCAAGTATGCTACATGATTATGGTGATATCTAGCATTGATGTGTGAGCTCAATTATACTTATGACATGCTTTGGCCCTTATATTTGAGCTCCATTTGATGTACTTGGAATTTGGTCAGTTTCTTTGAGCTTTAATGCTTACTTACGGGTATTAAAGCTTCGTTTGACACTTATGCTCTTGAATGTATTTGTGATGTGCTTGGGCTTCCTGGATGCTTTGACATATATGCTTATAAGCTAAATTGTAAGCCTATGAAATATATCTTTCTTGGTTGTGGGGATGTAGGAAAGATGGCCTATTGCCTTTGGGATTTGGAAGCTCAAAAGGTCATCCATAGCCATGATGTTATTTTCCATGAAGAGAAAATGCATAAGCAACTTGAGAAGGTTGTTGAGGTATGTAGGGTGATATTTTTGGAGGGGCCTTCTATTATTGTATAGCTTGTTAGACCAACATGTAGCAACCGATGCTCCAATGGCCAAGGACCATGATGTTAGACAGGAGGTACATGCTCCATAGTCTATTTTACAATGGCATACTAGAGATAGATATGAGCGTGATTTGTTTGCATCCTCTATGGATTATGCTATGGTAACAAATATTGGTGAGCATCTTACCTATGATGAGGCCATGTCATAGATGTGATAGTCACTCTTGGGAGAGGGTCATGTAGTCGTAGTATGCCTTATTATAAAAAAATCATACATTAGATTTGGTTCCTTTGCCTAGTGAAAAATATGATTTGCCATACAAGTGGGTGTACAAGTTCAAGAGTATCTCTAGATGCCCCAAGGCAGTCTATAAGGCTAGCACAAAAAATACAAGTATAATCAACACCACACGAACAATAATTGAATGTATGTAGTTGGCAAGAAAAGTAACTCCTCCCTCGCGTCTTCAAAAGAGTATTGAACTTTCCTTTTGGTATCTACTTTGGATTCCATACAATGTGTCCTAACCAAAACTATGCCTTGAAGATGTACTTAGTGTTTAGCCACACATGATTTTGAAGAAATGCAAAGCCAAAATCAATATCATATAATTTCACAAGAAATGTAGCACATAAAGAGAGGGATGCACTAAAAAAATTCATGCCTAGCTTGACTATAAGTTCCCGTGCATCATGCAATATATAAACACACTTCCGTAAGTGAGTTAGGATCCTTAACCTCACCTCTCATCACTCACCACCCAGATCTCACAATTTCCCAAGAAAAGAGATCCTCATGATGTTGATAAATTAAACAACCCATCTCAAAAATTGAAGGAGTCCTTCATGAACTTTTCACTGTTCTCTCATCCTTGGACACAACTCCATTAATCGTGCAAATGTTATGTCTACTTTTTAACCCATCATATCTCTTCTCAAGTTATAGTCACTTTCCCCTTCCCCTAAAGGAATATTAGAGGTATGATAATGTTTCCTAAGTGCTCTTGGTTTTTCTCTGCCCTCCTTCTTTTTCTTCCCTCCTTTCCTTGTCTTTGTCTCTCTTTCCTCACCAACCTTACTAGTTTTGGGCTTCGCTCTCTGTACATCTCTCCTCCTCTGTGTTGTAGGCATTAGATCAATCATTTTGTTTTCTCACCTTTATTTTCAATAAGGATATAGTTTAGGACAATCTTTCCTTTTTCTTGCTCCATTATTCTTGGTGCTTGGGATGTGGAATGGTCTCATATTTCAATTCCATAGTCATTTTTCCTATTTGAAAGATTTTGTGGCAAGGGATACATATCTCATTCCACTCTAGGTGGATAATGACAATTTTGGCTCATGTGACCTACCTCTCTACAAGAATAACATGTTGCTTATCTTCTAAAATAACCTCTAACATTTCCTCCTCATCCTTCTCCTAGATTTCCTTGATGACCAGTTTTTCCTACAAGTCCCCCATTACCTCTACCCCATGGTATCATCCCAAGCTCATGTTTTGTGGTTGCCCTGACAATTGTTCTTCATCTTTAGGAGCTAACTAAGCACTCTATCTTGCTAGTAGCTAATAGTTTTGCCCATTTCCTTGCAATTTTGAGTCTCTACTCTTAACATTTAGTCTTTCAAAAGGTTTTCTCTTTTTTAACTTCTTAAATTTTTGTACTTTTTCCATTGCAATTCTCACTACTTCCTCAAAAGTGTTAGGTTCCTTTAGTTCTAGCATAGTTCTCACCTCACCTTGATACTTTTCTACAAAGTGTTTCATTTTTAGCATTGCTTGTGCTTGCTCTCTAGTGCCAAGGGGTGTCTTCCAACAATCCCAAAGTCATGTGAATTCTAGAGAAAATATTTCTATGGTTGGGTCTTCTTTCTTCTGACAAAATTATATCTTTCACCAAAGATCTTGGAAGGTCTCAGTCTCTTTAAATCATCAAGAAATGCATTCTTTGTTGCTTCATATTCTAATGGAATATGAGGTTTTCTCTAATTCAATAGCTTCTCATAGCCCTCAATCTAGTTTCTACCCTTGTCCAACAATTGAAATCTTAGGATCTAAAATTTTAATGTTGGATCAATGATTCATTGGATAATGCATCCAAGCTCAAGTTTCTCAAGGAATTGCTAAGGATCCTCTCCTTTTGTGTAGTGAAATTCAGGAAAAGAACTAGCCATCTTGAATGGTCTACAATCACAGTTAGTAAGTAAAAAAACTCACTCACAAGTCTATGTCAAATAGCCAAGACAAAGTCAAATCGACACTCCTTAATGGGGGCACCAAAAAATATATCACATGAGTGGTGAAATATAGAAACATACCTCACAACCTGAAGACAAGAAGATAAGGAGTCCCTGTGAGGATGCTTGACTTTACCTAAGAACTAATCTCAACTAGAAGCTCTTAACAACATTAGTCCAAACACCAACAAACCAGTCTTGAAACAAAAATGATAATGCCTCTTGTACACTACAAGGATATAGGGGCATAGTGACAAGCATTTGCAACACAGATTAGCAGAGTCAAATAGCGATGGTACTCTGAGAAAATAAAGCAGAGCACGGTATTTTTCCGCAAATAGTTTGAGAGAGAGTGAAAGAGAGAGCAAAAGAGGTCGTGGCTTTGGGAGGAGGGAGAGGGAGAGGAAGAGGAAGAGAGAGAATGAGAGCTTCTCACCACCGCCAATCATGAAGAAGAGGAGGAAGTGCACGAAGGAATAAAAGGGGCCATCATGAAGAGGAGACTAAGAATCCATCCTTGAGCCTTTGCAATGAGTACATTGCCTCCTCTTGGTTTGTTCTTGTTTTTTCTTATTTTCCTTTGTTTTTTTTCTTGAGAATGAGGTGCATTGAGGGAGAAAGAGAGGAAATGAGAGAGGGAGAAGAAGAAAGGAAGAGAGAGAGAGAGAGAGAGAGAGAGAGAGAGAGAGAGAGAGAGAGAGAGAGAGAGAGAGAGAGAGAGAGAGAGAGAGAGAGAGAGAGAGAGAGAGAGAGAGAGAGAGAGAGAGGAGAATGAGTGAGAAAACACAAGGGGATGAAGAGAAGCAAAGAGAGGGGCCGTCGCAAAGAGGAGACAAATAATCCATCCTCCTCTTGGTTTGTTCTTGTTCTTTCATCATTTTTTTAAATTTTATTGAGAATGAGATGCATTGAGAGAGAAAGAGAGGAAATCAGAGAGGGAGAAGAAGAAAGGAAAAGGAAGATAGAACGAGAGAGAGAGAGAGAGAGAGAGAGAGAGAGAGAGAGAGAGAGAGAGAGAGAGAGAGAGAGAGAGAGAGAGAGAGAGAGAGAGAGAGAGAGAGAGAGAGAGCTCAGACCAAGATTTAACCGCATGGCCCGTTTGGGTGTGACTTCGATTGCGGATGCTACCCTTGCCACTCGCAATGTCCTTGTATCATTTCGGACTGCTAGGAGACTTTTCAGGATCCCGCGCGGATACCGTGATTTATGGGGGAAGCTTTCCTCGGAACTTCAGGGTAGGCAACCCTTCCCTGCCCTGGCTATGGATCGCCCTTGGCAGGATTGGGACCTTGCAGGCCGGTTGAGTCTGGAAAAGGCCTCTACTAATCAGGTGTATCATCTTCTCATTAAAGATCACCAATGGTTGGGCGTGAAAGTTAATGCTGTTTGGGGCCTGCAGAAATCACTGTCATGGTGGCAGGCAACGTTGATGGAGGGATGGCAGAACAAGACACCTTTCAAATGCAAGGTCTTTCTGTGGCGGGTAATGATTGGTGGTCTTCCTCTTGCCTCGGCCCTTTCCAAGCGTCGAATCTCGAATGGCACTTGCTTCTTCTGCACCACTTCGGCGGAATCGGCCCGACATCGTTTTCTTTCCTGCCCGCTCGCCAAAAATATCTGGTCACTCTTGTCACGAATCTGGCACGCGGTGGTGGGGTCTTCACTGACTCCCTTCGATTGGGTTTTTGTGCGCCCGAAGTATCCCACACCACCACCGTTACATATGAAGATCTTATTCCATTTTTTCAGATACTGGGGATGCTGGCACATTTGGACCACCCGAAATGCTTTTCTCTTTGATTCGGCTTCTAATGTACCGCGACATATTGCAAAGCTTAAAGGGCTCTTGCATTGGCAGCTAGATCTCATCAGGCACTCTGACTTGCTCCCTCGGGAGGATTTGTATTCCTGGCATTTGGCAATTGCCTCTGGGTCCTTGCCATGATTGGTGTAACTTTTTAGTACCCTAGTCCGGGGATTTCCCGCACGTTGGCCTATGGCCCTCGTGTCTCTTGTACTCGTGTAATCATGTAATCTTGTACTTTCTTCGTAATTAATACAATTACCTTTTACGAAAGAGAGAGAGAGAGAGAGAGAGAGAGAGAGAGAGAGAGAGAGAGAGAGAGAGAGAGAGAGAGAGAGAGAGAGAGAGAGAGAGAGAGAATAAACATGAAATATAACAAAGAAAGAGTGAAAGAGAGAGAGAGAGGGAGGGAGAGAGGAGAATGAGTGAGAAAACACAAGGGGGTGGAGAGAAACAAAGAGAGGGGCAACAAAGAAAGAGAGAGAGAGAAAGAAAAAAAAGGGGGAGAACATAAAACGAAGAGCGCAAAGAAAGGTGGATAAATTGTGTTAGGATAGTTAGAAAATTGAAGCTACTCTTCGAGGGAAGGGGATGTTTAAAATTGCCCGTGGATTTTTTATACAACAAAGTGGTCTTGGTTAGCCAAGAGAATTCCATTAAAAAATTGAAATGGTAGATTAGGTCAAGTTAGGAATGATTGAATGTCAACTATTCTAGTGTGCCATCCTAGATCCAAATCAATGTTATTTTAGGGGGCTGAGTTGAGACTATACCTTATTAATAAAGTGGTTAATGCATATTATTCCCCTCATTTCTCACTCTCTTTAAACCAATACAATGTTCTACTTAAGTTTGAGAGATGATATCAAAGTAGTTATCTTAAGCTAATATTAGATAACCATGGTAGGATACTATAGTCATGATTAAGGCTTGATCCTTGTGGGATTGAGGTGGAACTTCCCCTATGAGGTAGACTTAATTTGGATGAAAAGGGATCAATTTGTGCACACCTTAGATTGACTTTATGATCTTTCTACATTATGAAAGGTGTTGGATATGGAACAACATATATTGCTTTATCAATGCAATCATTTTCCCTATATTAGAACCAACTTTTAGTAGATATAGTGGATAGGAAATCTAAAAGTTATTCAAGGTTTATTTTGAAGGAATTTATGGTTAACCATACTATTAATGTGTCTAATTTCCATGTATTTAAAGTTGTTATGTGTTGTAAACCAAGATGTTTCAATTGACATTAATTTTATTGAGTTACAAGAGAAGAAATCCCTTCTTAAACAAATTAAAAAAGAAAATGAGAATGAGAATAAAAACCAATTTTTGTTGTAACATAGACAAAATAGAAAACAATGATGGTTGTGATGTTCAAGATTGCGAGGCATATCTTAATCTTTGTGTCCCGTGTCCTTGCTCTCAATGCAAGCTGGCAATTAGACGAAAGTGTCGCTTGTCTATAGAACACTTATGATGCTTTGACGAGTTTTATTAGAGATCATTGATCAGGAAATCTCAAACTTTGAGCAAATGGTAAGAAAAATGTGTATCAATCATGCCTTATATTTGCAAACTAATTGAATATCATATATAAAAACATTAGACATGATCGTAAAATTTATATATGGAGGTGACATCTCATCCCAAGGAGGAATACACCTATTGCGGCTAGTTTGAAGAGTTCGTGGGCATGTGATGGATGGAGTGCCTGAGCCAATCCAAGGCACGACCCAGTCTATACTATCAATATCAGAGGAGACATGTAGCCTTTTGAACTTTCCTCCAATCTTGGAGCATGAGATGGATGCAATGATTGATGCATTGATGCCCATGGATATCGAGATATCTGATTTGTTGCTAAGAGAGGAAGCATCTATACCATTATATGATGGGTGCCGACTATCTCACATGAAGACACTGTTTGCACTCCTAAGTGTGCAAGCAAAATACGGGTGGAGCGATGCGAGTGTGATCGAGTTTTTCAGGTACATTCTACGTACGCTTCGTTGATTTTTTTCGGCACCATTATAAAAAACAATTGTGCTTTTTCAAGGTGTTTTATGATTTCTTTTCACGTTGCTAAAGTATCATATATTACCACTTAAAAATACCATGCCTGAGTCTCGTGATGATGCATGACATGTTTTACAAAAGTTTAGCATGGACTACAACAACATCCATGCATGTATCAATGAATTCCTATTGTTTTAAGGAGAGTATGGGACTATGGAGACATGTCCAAAGTGTGGCGTTCATAGGTATCGACAGGACTTGCAAGGGCAAACCGTCCCTTAGAAAGTTCTTAGGCATTTTTCACTTATTCCTTGTATACATCACATGTTTCGTACGTCGGGCATGGTGAGCTTGACAATGTGGCATGCGCAGAATAGATCGACAAATGGAGTTTAACGAATATTAGCGGATTCACGCACATGGAGTCACATTGACTCTACCTTTCCACACTTTGTAAGAGAGCCAAGGAATCTTTGGATTGGTCTTGCTAACTATGGATGGCGTGAACCCTCTGCTCAACTTCTTATAGTGTGTGGCCTATAGTCCTTGTTAACTACAAGATTCCACCATGGCTTTCTACGAAGACACGACACCTGATCCTTAGCTTGCTCGTTCTTGGTCGCTACAAAGCCAAGAATATGGATGTCTATCTCACTCCATTAATCGATAAGCTTAAGATTTTGTGGGAGGAGGGAGTCGCCATGGAAGATGTGAGCAAGCGTAATACAGTTTGCTAATATACGAGCCATTCTGATGTGGACCATGCATAACTTTTCGGGATTCGAGGAGTGCTCAAGTAAGTAGGCTTCCATTCTCGTTGGCCATATCTATCATAGCTCGTTCAAGTTTGTATTCACTAAATAGGGGTGTTGGAACAGGTTCGGTTACCTCAAGTTATCATGCATGTCCATTGTGTGGGCCACAGACTCTCGAAGGTCACGAACCATGAATAAGATGGTATATCAAGGACACACCTCTTTCTTGTTAGAGGGTCATGAACTAAGGAAAGGTTTTCTTGGACAACCTCTAGCACGAATGAATGCCCAAATTTGGTACAAGTTGAAAATGGTCCACAAGGAGTCACATCCAAACAGAATACGACGATTATCAATTTTCTACGAGTTGCCGTATTGGACCCACTTATAGATCAACCACTTGTTGGATCCCATGCATATTTTCAAGAATGTGGGTAGCTTACTATGGCACCGTATTATAGGAAAGAGAGACACTATAGGGGCACGAATGGATTTGGAGTTAGGCAAGATGGAGGTGCCTTGGCCACAGTCAAGTGTTGATAGTCGCTTACAACTACCTCGCGCTCCTTGGGTTTTGTCCACTAAAGAAGAGCGCATTGTGAAGCAAATTATCAGGTCTATCCGCACTTCGATGGGTATGATGCATTCTCTCAAATCCGTTTTTTCTAAAGATCGCAACTTATTAGGGCTAAAATCCCATGATTGGCATAAGATATGTCAGGTTTGTACTTGCTAGATTGTAAGTGACTTGCGTATTTTGCTATTTGGAGTCTAGTCGGTGTTCGTAATGCTTCTTCATTTGTGGTAGTTTGTACTATTGATTATGATTGTAGGATGCCTTACTCCAAAAATACGTGGGGCGATTTACAGGTTGTCAAATTTAGATCAATGGATCTCATAGAAGGAGATCAAGACATTCTCTATTGAATCCACAAGGTAGGGAGCAGTGGAGACGGATTTGTCTCTTTGAGAAGTACCTGCCCACTAGCATGCTCATGATACAAACCCACCTCTTTGTGCATCTTGTAGATGAAGTGGAGATTGCGGGACCTATCCATACGTGATGGATATTCTTCTTCGAGCGCTTCATGAAAACCCTGAAAGGCTTTGTGCGATAACGAGCTCGGTCAGAAGGTAGCATGTCTGAAGGTTGATTGGTGTCGGAGGCATTAGTGCATATTTCACAGTGGATACCGACAGTGGATTCAAACAACAGTATGCTATGGTCGCTGAAGGACAATGATAGATTGACTGGAGATGTGGTGGTTGGAAATGGGGTAGAAAAAAGGATGGATGCTGCAATGGAGGATAAAGTGAACCATTTTTGTATGTTACACCATGCATCCATGGAGACATGGCTCACTAGGTACAAGCAAGCCATGAAAGATCGGAAAGAAGCACGATTGAAATTTTGATGCAATACGTGCCATTGATCAATTTAATATCCCGAGGGCATGGGTGAGATGCTGTGGTTTATGTTTATGTGATGGTTACATGGAGCTTTGATTGCAGCCTCTGGAGAAGGGATGGAGGTCTCTATTGAGGAATGAGAATTCATGAGGAGATATAGTCCAAAGGTGACCACATGTTTTATAATTTGTCATATCTAGATATTATATGTGACAACTAATCTAACCGTTTCAATGTACAATACAAAATATACAGTGTGGCATGGTTGCATGAGTGACATTTCCGCATCGAGCGCATTGACAAAATGCGCTCCACAACAGATTGTGGTGTCATGGTAAAGTTCGAGCAAGAGAGCCGATGGCAAGCCACGGATCCAAAAACTGTTATGGATGAGATGGAGTATTTTGGAAACTTGCAAAGTGTTATCTCAGTGGATTACCGTAGCTTATCCATGATCATATTTGATGTGCAGTGGTTCAAAGTGGTACTCGAAGGAGCTAGGGCAATCGTTCAATGAGGTCCATTTGGATTTCTGAAAATAGATTTCAAAAAAAGATAGATAGATCTGCACGACACATTTGTCTTGTTGGCCCATTGTGAATAGGTATATGAATTGTTTTTATTGTGAATAGGTATATGAATTGTTTTTTAAAATATTATTACAACACATATATGTCACAAATGTTGAATCTCTCTTGTATGTGATTTTGAACATGTAATTTTCTATCCAAACTCCCGACAACCTTGATGATGGTATGTTGTGCCTTCAGCTCCTCGAAGTACGAGAGTGTATGGTGAAAGCAATGATCCCAGCATAGATGAGGACAATATACAAATGGAGGGGTCGATATTGCAAGGGGTGGAGGTCGAAGATGGCTTGGAGCATATAAAGAAGTCAGAATTGGGTAACGATGATGGAAAGACATGAGGCCAGGAATTCTTTAAGAATGAGGTATACTTATCCTTTTGTAGTGACATATCTATCAACCTTCCATTGTATGAGAACTTGTGCCAAGAGATTGACATGGGACCATAGGCTACATCGTACTTGTAACATCTACCTACTCAATTCGATTGATGAATCACTTATAAGGGTACTCTAGAATATGCATTTTAAGTAACATCATTTTTTTCAAAGTTATATTACCGTGCTTTGCTTGAATCTTTATATTGATTATGCTAACATCACTTTCTGTTTGTGTAGGTGACTTTTGACGATATTTGGAGAGCATGCTGAGTCGAGGGATGAGCAATGAGGAGTTACATGAGATATTCACATGTATGTCTCCAGATCAAATGGCTCGATTCAGAGATATGGTAGACCACGAGTTGTCTCGGACACCATCAAGCCGTTCCATTAGATCTACTTTGGCATGCTCTGATGCTTCGGTTTCTAGTAGACAAGGTCGATGCTCCAAACTTGGGATGGATGAAGAGAGTGGTTTTGGGGGATATTGCAGAGACATAGATGTGGTGAGCCTGCGGTTGGCTCAAGATACAGGTGCTACTCCTCACTCTCGTGCAAGTTCAAGAGAGGGTGGCTCAAGTGGTTGTTGTGGAGACACCGATGCAATGTCGCTATCTTGTCGTTCTAGTGGAGTTGTATCACTTGTAAGATTTGTCACACTTATGGAGATGTATACTTCAGTGACTCCAACTTTTACTTAGCCATCCATAGGTGGCACCCCTATGGGTGCTACTCGAAGAGATACCGCCCCTGTGGGTACACCAGATCTCTAGGGGTCTCCTGGTTATGCCCAAGAGTGCGGCCGTAGGTGGGAGAGAACACATCTTAGACATACCCTAGAGGGGTATGGATACCTTTAGATGATAGGACAAGAATCGTAATCATGAGTGATGAGGGGAGGAGAGTGATGTCTCGTATGAGAGAGTTGTGCCAACAAGTTTTTTGGCACAATGTCTTGGACCATTGGAAGAACATACCCGAGGGGAGCAAGGACTGCATAGTAGCATCCTTGCATGAGGAGTTTGTGATACCCACTGCGGTAGAGAGGTTTTCCACAAGCTGAATAATGGAGTGCAACATGTTTACATGTCACATAGACGATCAGACACACACAAGGCACTCAAGAGTGGTGCCTCAAAGTCCAAGTGGCTAGATGCAGATGACTGGCAAAGACTCATGGAAGAGGCTATGGATTCTCTAGGACATTGCAGACAGTAGCGTGAGGCAGCGAGGGCACAACTGGAGGTAGGGATGGCCCATCTTAGGAGTGGCAGCCATAAGACTTATCTGGAGGATTTTGTTAGTTTTTCTTTTGCTCTTCTCGCTTTATTTTTTGCAATATCACTTGTACTGACAATAGTGTTTTTAACAATTGTATTTTGTTTTCTTTGCAGCACTCCATTACAAACCGTGATTCCACCAGCCTAGAGACTTGATATGCAAAGAGCTATGGTCTCACTGCATTGATCGATAGACTATATGCGTGCGATGGCCTAGTAAGTCACTTATTTTTCTTGTCTATAGTTTCTATTTTTATTAAAATGCATTATATATGGCAGACTTATGTGTAGTTTTTTTTTTTGCAGACTTCGTTCGATGCTTCTTTGCATCGAGACGAGCTTTCGGATGGCGAGGATCTATACTCAAACTTGGATTCGTGGAGTGCACATCCTCTTCCTTTTTGGTCCTGTGATTTATGCAGGCATCTTCTATGTACTATGTTATTATCATTCTTTGTATCTTGCCATGATTCCATGATTTTTCATCAGTGATTTTGTATTTATTCTATGTATCAATCTTGTGAATTCAATTACATTTTTACACTCATTTTGACGACCATTACACACTTAACATGTAATCCATTTGTAGAATATAAATATAGCACACAATTTTTTTTTCTCTGTAATCCTTGCTATTAGCATTACAAATTTACTACACGTGACGCTATTGGCGTTGCAATACGTGTCACAAACCGTTGTATTTGCGTTGGTTTTGCAATGCAAATACTAATGCAAATACCAATGCCAATAGCGACAGTGTCATGGAGACGCTAATATCGACGTGTTTAGCGACGACGAGGGTAATTTTTTAAATGAACATTTTCATTGCTTTGAACGTCAGTATGAAGCCTATATCTTGTAGTGGTAGCTTCTCAAACATGTAGAATATAGAACATGACATCCACAAAATAAAAAACTAAGAATCGCGAGTTCTTTTTAAACTATGATATATACACAATGCAAGAAGAAACAACCAATAACAACATTAAAATTTTGAAACAATCTTTCTATCATTCATTATATCATGAAGCAAAATCCTATGAAAAAGGTCAATATGTTAATCTTAATGCTCTCTAGTAGCTTATATGGTTTTTCCATAATGTCAAAAACTTATTCTCTTACTCAAATTGATCCAATTTGATTATATTCTTCACAAGACTTCCCAATATGTGCAACCTCCATCCTCAAATCATGCTACTATCAATTTAGGGAGAAGCACACCCAATTAGTTGTCCACCCTCAAAATATATAGCCTTTTTGCCAAAAACACAACCTACTTTGCAAAAGCCTTTCTAAGATTGTCCTTTCCCATGCTACTTGGCATCAACAGCTTTTTGAGACCTTGGAGCTTCTACACTTTACCTTGTCAATGGGAGTACAGTAAGCTATAACAATTATCAGTATGATCAAATGGTCTATTGACAGCCATTGACTCCATCAGAGACCAATGTCAATGTCTAAGAAGCCTTCTTTGATTACTACAACTACATCAGTCAACACATCCTGCAAACCTGGTGAAGAGCTTTTGATTGTCCACAATCCAAATCTGAGTAGTCTTAGAAAAGCTTGCAGAGAATGCCACCATCTCCAACACTACAACAGCTTGCAACCTACCTCTTCTCCTAAATTAGCTCTTCTTGGTCTGTAACTATAATGACTGCAGCTTTCAAAAGTGATGAATCCTCTTTACTCATGTCACCCACCTCAAGCTATGATTCTACCTCCTCTCATAATCATGACATCTGATGTTGCACGCTAGCCCCAACACGACATAGCATAGCAACTCCAATCTCCTCCCATACAATAGGGACACTGTTCCTATATCACGATAACTAACCCCCCAATATGGAAATCATGATTCACCACTCGGTCATCCCTCCCTTCTTCCATGGTCCGTACTTTGATGGTAGCCTCCCATGATGCTATCACTAATCTTTGAAGGCTGTGATCAACTAACCTCATGACACATGAAACAATATCCTCATATATCTATATCTTCCTTAGGTGCCGCTCATAATCAACAAAATAAGTATACAAGCAATAATAATATGTGCCAGACTACTTGACCAAGTGATCTTGCAAGGGAGAAAGGAATTGCAAGCCATACTTAGCCTCCCAACAAGTACCCTTTATATGTCAATGATGATCTTACTGCTATTGCACTAATCCAATGTCCTTTGCCAATAGATGCTTTGCGAAAGTCTCCAATAATGTTTGTAATGACAAATATGAAGCCACCTGAACTCAACATTCTAAGATAGGAGCCTTCATAATTTCCACAAGCTTGGTTGTAAGAGTGAGCTCCCACACAAATTGTTTTTCTTGCGAGGGCTTGGACCTTTTAATCATTAGGGGAGTTTTGAGGTCTCGAAAATGCCTTGTAAGCGATCCTAGAGAGAGAAATTTTTTTAGAAAATAAAATTATTTTTAGAATTTTAAAAATATTTATATTTTGATAATTATATATATATATATAAATTAATAAGTCATTATCGTGATATTCTCATGGTCACATCAAACCTAGAAATCTAGGCCACCATAAAGGTGACAAATATTGTCATAATGAAGATCTTACTCATCCTCATTAAAGTGGAAACTAGTATTTAATTTGAATTTCCTTCGATGTTTGAGTGCTTCCCTCCATTCTCACTCCTTTCTTTCTTTCCCATCCTTACTAGTTTCTTCTTTGTTTTTCTTCTTATTTCTAATTCACAGAGTTTGTCAATCCAATCTTCTAATCACATCCTTAGCTATGGATCAATCATCCAATGATCTCTGTATCTCTAGTAAAAGACCTCTATATCATCTTCATATTGAGTTGGATAGTGAGTATGAACCAATAAGAAAGAGAACAAAACCCATTACTATTCAGGATAATTGAAAAGCTTGTTCATCTTTATATAGGATTTGCATGGAAAATGAAGCCATTATCAGCTAAAATAGATGTTATAAAAAAGATTGAAAAAGAGTTATATGCAAATGGTATACATGGTCATAATATTCTTATTGAACCAAATCTTCAAAAGTCTAAGGATGGGAATTCTATCTCCAAAAAACCATCTATTAGTGGAGTGAAGGCTAGAAGGTTTCTAGGCTTTCATGGGAGAATTGATAAGATAAACTTTAGGAATGGTGGCTCAACTATTAGATACAATCCGTGGTGGCGGAAGTCCCTGCATAATGTAGTTAAGGATCTGTTGATAATGGACAAGCTCAAAATAGAAAAGCCAATGTTTGAAAAATACTAGACAAAGTATTCTTTTATTGTGATAACTGAATGGAATGATGATGATCTTAAAGACTTCAAAAACCAATTGAATCTTTTTAAAAAGGCAATGATATAAGCTTGGGGTAATCGACACTTCACTCACTATATGGTAAGAAGTTTACCTATGTATGTTTGTTTATTGTCTAACTCATATAAGGTTTTTAAATTGACTTTCTTTATTTCTTAACTATGCAACATATTTTATATAACCATGCTCCATATTTTATCAAGAAATATGGATCTCTATCTGTTTGGCGAACCCAAGCTTTGGAAAAATCACATTATCAAGCAAGAACAAAATACTTTAGATACACAAGACATGGAGGTGGAAGATACAAAGCAAATAGTTTATTAGAGATCTTCCAATGGTTCTATAGAAAAATTTGGCACAAATTCAAGCTCAAAGATGCAACCGCATCATGTAATACATCATCTTTAGCAAGGATTATACAAACTGTCACCCAAAGAAGAAAATAGGGATATTTAAACTCTTATGTAAAGCAAAGATTTTCAGAATGGTTACAAACTAGACAAAGAGATGCATAAAAGATGGGTTTCAAGGAACCTTGGACATCTTTTAGTGACTTTGTTGTGCAGAAGAGTCTCTGGTTTCAAGCCATTCACTAGGTCCTCTAGAGGAATCTTTTGTTTCCTCCCACTCAATGAGACCTCTACATTTCATGAACCCTTGTTTTCTATAGCCTAGAAGGAGCTTCAAATTCTTGGCATCTCTTACATGGGAGAGTAAATAAGAGCCAAGAACTCCAAAGTATCCTACCCTAGATCCACTATATCTAGACATGAAGCCAAAAACTCTTATAGCTTTTTCCTTCTCCACCAAAATTATCTTATTTGATCCTCTATTGAAAACTTGGGATCAATCACCTTGGAGATAGCTTTGAAAGCCATCATTGGCAAGCTTGGAGAGGTTGACAACCTGCTATGATAAATTGCAACTTTTGATTATTTAAGCTTCTAATATAATGGCCAAGGCCTTGACTTTTGCTACCAAATTTCAATGGCCTTGAGCCCTTGGCTCTTCCAAGAAAGCTGTCTGCATCTTCAATTTCTATCTGCACAATAAACCACAATAGTGTAAGATGTCAATAGATAAATATCCAATAATATTTGTCTATAATGCATAGCATACTCTAATATAAACCACAATGGATATCTTAGAATTATCTTCCATACCTTAGGGTTTTCATCTTCTTCAAGAAGACTATTATCATAAAGATTTATTGAACTTTTTGGTTTCTCCTCTAATGGAGACTTCAATTTCTCTTCATAGTCCATATTATCAATACTAAGTCTCTGCTAAATTTGAAATTCTTCCTCTGTAGGTATCCCCCCTTTTCATATTCCACGATATGATTAATACATGAATGCAAGGCTACAGAGCTGTCTTGAAAATTTTCTCCCTCAACATCAAGACTTGCTAGCAATTCCTATTCATAACCTATAAAATTCTTTTCATTTCGACCCATGCTGCAAGGATTACCAAGCAGTAATCTTCTCTGAGATTAAAAAGGTGTTGGATGTCATTTAGCAATATATATCTCTTTTTTTGATGAGGTAACTGGGAAATGTTGGGACACATTCAAGAGGACCTGTCTTAATCTTTGTACTAAACTCTTTCTCCTTTTCTTCCACTTTTGTAATGTTTTTACTTTTAAACAAAGCAACATCAAATCCCTACACTAATTGGTTCTCAAAATTCTCCTAAATTATTTTCCCCTTCTCTTCACAACCCCTTTATCTTTTCTTGAAATATCCTCTATCTTTTTCTCTTGTATAGTGTCTAAAGAACAACTATCCATATATTGAAGATATACAAGAAATCCAACATCCTTCTGTACAAGAAGACATTGATCCTGATTTCGATGAAAAGGGTAATCTACTTCCCACTTCTTGAATTCCTCATCAATAAGGATAAACCTTGTTTCCAAAGTTGTTTTAGTAGCATTGGTCACTTCCACTACATCACTATAATGGGCAAATCCCTCAATCTCTAGGCCTTCAACATGTCTATCATAAAACTCCCTATAATCCTTCAGTTTGTCTTCAAGATCCTTCAAGAGCTCTTGCAAATCAAAAGGAACATTAAGCATATCTCTGATATAAACAAATTTGGATGAATTTTTAGTTGCATGGAGGAAATCAAAGAGCTCCTCATCGCAGGTATCCTCTAAATCCTCTTCCACCATTCCCTCAAGAGAAAACTTCATTTTAATCATCCTATTTACTCACAGACCCAAACCCTGAAAACAACAACATAAGTTTAGAGAAACAATATACGAATTCACATTTGTTCACGCCCAAATTTTTTGTCTAAGCTATGTATAATATGCTCACTAAGAAAACTTGAGCAAGACATCAATGTGAAACTAGAACAATGAGCCACAATGACAATTTATTTCATTCATCTTGGATGTCTAAATCCATATATCATACTCCACATTTGCAAATGCTTGGATAGCATAGGATACATGTTAAAAGCACAAAACAAAATAACAGTGCCTTATGAAAGGTGAATTGACCCTTTGGGCAATAGAGCAGAGACAAAGTAAGTGAAAAAAAAGGCAAAACAAGCTAGTATAATAACATGTAAATCATCCTTAAAATTACTACCAAATCAAGTTGAAAATAAGGGGTACTACCAAAGTAATGAGCTGTCCACAAACTGTCACATCCAAGTGACTACCTTCAAATAGAATGCATTGAATTGAAATGATAGGTTTTTGTAATAAATTGCACCAATATGTAAACAATCAACCGTGAGCAACCAAGAAAAGAAAAGCTAGGAACAACTAGCATTGAAGATTGTCAAAAAACTGCAATGTATCGGTAACCATGCATGCAATGGCCATAGACGTTATGAATAGGGTAGGTCTCAAGGTAAACGAAGAGAACTGCTAGATGCATGACCCACCAAGAAAGGCTCAATACATAACCTAGAAGCATATGAAAACGATAATAATCTAGCAGACATAAGTGCCAGGTCCAAGATAAAAGATCAAATCAGCCCATGATAAGATAATTGCATCCAATTAGTATCAAGAGAGCATATACATGTCATAATGAGTTCCATTGTCTCACTGTTATAGGATCAAGCACAACTATAAACCAAATGCCATATAGTGCATCCAAGTGTCAAGTAGTTGAACAAAAGTCAACAAATATTAGACGAGCAAGCAAAGCTCAAAATATCATGTGAGTAACATCCATACATCCGAGTTTCAAGTAATAGACATCAAGAGCATCAAACCCAATGTAGTTGGCAAAGCACTTATTGTTGAATCCAAAGAGGTAAATGAAAACCAATGTCAAGTGTTCAAGCTCCAAGAAAGCTCAAGTGTAAGTCAAATACAAAGCTCAATGTCTATCATAACACAAGCAAGAATGTAGCATCCATATCAAAATACATCTAGCAAATGACTCATGTATGATCCAATGATAAGATACATGAAGTGTCTCAAATGAATGCTTGTTGTGAGAAATGATAGTCAAAGTCAATGAGACCAAGCTTCAATCTCAACCCAAGAGTATTCCAAACACATAACCAAGAATGTGGCATCAACCGTAGACATCGGTGTAGCATGCTAAGTAGTTGGTAACCATCAACAAGCAATAGGCATGAAGTTTCCTTGACCAAATGACATTTAGCCCTACTTATTATAGCAGTAAAAACCTCTGTAAAACTAAGAAAATGGGTAATC
Source organism: Lygodium microphyllum (assembly GCF_053477565.2). Taxonomy (NCBI): domain Eukaryota; kingdom Viridiplantae; phylum Streptophyta; class Polypodiopsida; order Schizaeales; family Lygodiaceae; genus Lygodium; species Lygodium microphyllum. Next base: position 34,600,574 of record NC_141161.1, read on the forward strand.
AAATCAGTCCAATAGTGTTCCAAGACATTCAAATATCATCCTCAAGTGAGCTAGCATTAAATAAACATCCTAAGAAGCATAAGTGACCTCTAGACAATGAGTAAAGGGTTGTCCAGAACTGTATTACAGCAAACTGTCATAAACTTTGAGCTAATGGTTGAACCTAGAAGCTCCAACAAATGCCCAAAATCATACCAAAGGTGCCAAGTATGATGACAAGTAATTGCCCAAGGTCAAGAACAATGCCATGAGCTAAAAATGATGTGGTATGGACCAATTTTGAGTAGGAAGTGGGGCTGTCCAGGTAGCGCAAATTGCACATGCTATCGTAGGAGCTCTGCTAGTTGTACTGACACTAATGGGGCTCAAGGGGAGCTCAGGGTGAGCTTAATGAAGCTTTGGAACATGCCTAGATAAGCTAAGAAGCAAGTGAACCATAATACATACTAGTTCAAGCTCTGAAACATGCCTAGACAAGTTGGGAAGCAAGTGAACCATAATACATACCACTTTAAGCTAAGCAATGGCTTCCATGAAAATTATAATAGTACGTATTCTCCACAAGCTGATGTCAAGTTGGGCTTGATCTCTTGGTGAAGATGGCTTTGATACCAGTCGAAGGGAGTGAGCCCTGAAGTGGAAGCATGGAGTGGAAGCAAGAGCTATGGTGAAAGGAGCAAGAGCATGAGAGAGAGACACAAGATGTGGGAGCTCCAATAGTCACAATGTGTGACTGCCTTCCCTTTATTCAAATATCACTGAAAGAATAAAGAATGAAGTGATAGGAATGGGCACCCACCACCTATAGGGTACATGCGTGCAGGTAACTAACATAGGTGGCTAGGCATAGGCACCTTTTACCCCAACAATATCATGCTTCCTTATCAATCAAAGGTACTGCTATTTCTTGACATCAATTAGAGGTATTGAGAAGAACTATCATGCTTCCCTATTGATCAAAGGTACTGAGCACACTTAGTGAGTTGTGTCGATACTCACCACTATCATGCAAGTTGTAGCATGATGTGTGGCAAAGGTGTCGTGCTTGGTAACTACATGCATGTGCATTGTCGATGTGCTGTTGCTCAAAGGTGCTGAGCTCACTCAATTAGTTGTGCTGATACTCACTACTATCATGCACACTACACCATGCTAATGTGGGTACTGGCAAATGTGCCGTGCTTGGTAACTACATGCATGTGCACTATGGAAGTGCCATCATCCTACTCTATTAATCAGAGGTATTGAGTAGAACTGTTATGCTATCATGGTATTGAGAAAATGCGCTGAGCTGTTTGTGTGTTGGGAATACATACATGTGGATTCTAGAGGTGTTGTCATATTCCTCAATCACACGTGTGGAGTTGCTAGCTAAGATGCCCATTGTTGTTGTGCTCAGATTGCATGCTTACTCAGGAGTTGCTAGTTGAGATGCTATCATGATCAGGATGTACTTTAATATTTGGTTTTGATATGTATCCCTCGAGCCTCTCACTATAGCAGTAGCATCTCTAATCAGTCAGATCTAGGTTTCAACTTGTCTTTGCAGCATGCCTATCTCTAGCCTCTAATACCAGTTAGACTAAAGTCACTATTGGAGATTAAATTAGTATTTCTACTTCTTGAGTAGCACTACTAGAGATCGATCTCATTAAAGTATTGCTATTTCTTGATCTTCAGGTTGGTGGAGCTCTTTTTGGTGTCTTATTCATAGATTGTAGTCATTATCATGTGTGATTTCTTTAGCTCTAGGTTGCACAAGAAATTTTTATGAACATTATCTAGTTTTACCTTATTTTCAATGAGCTTGTAATATCATCAGAAAGGTTTTAAGATCTTTTAGGATAAGCCATGCTATTTTTCATTATGCATATCATGAGGCAACAGTCCTCCCTTGTCATGCATTGCTTGTATAATTGAGTTTTTGTGTGCATGTGTGTTATCATTTATGTTGTGACTGATAGGATATGTGGATTGGCATGTGTTGTGCATTTGACATATACATGTCATGACATGTTTGTCTCATGATAGGTGTGTATAGGGATGAAAGGTTTTCAAATGTGCACTCAAACTCATGAACTCAACAAGTGAGTGTCTTTTGATAAGTATGTTACAATCAACTTGGCATTGCGCCATTAACTCGGCATAGAGGTATCATTTTGATTATGACATCCTCCCTTCGCCTTGGAATGGATGGGTACTTGGTTGGGAATTCAGCTAGACAGTGTTTTGATGGGTTGCATCATGTGAATAAACAAGTGATGGACATGTGGTCATTTATTTGGTTACAATGTTCGGTGTGCTAATTATCTAGTATTTTTTTATGGGATGGGCATTTAGGTAATATATTTAGCCATAAAATGTCATGACCTATGTGTGATTTTTATAAGTTCACGAGTAATGACTTAATCAAATCGTTTACTAGTGCTTTTGATTTACAAAAAAAATCTTATTTTCAAAGCAATTAATACTTTATAGAATCATAAGGTTAAATGGAGCTAAAAGCGTACATCTTACAATTTTTATCTCGGTTTATAGACAGTATCTTTCCAAGTCATAGTTAGTTCTTACAAGGTTCTTTGAATATTGTCATTTCGTTTCCTTATCACCTCCAATTTTCATTGATCACATAGATTAAAAATTCTTAAAAATATGGTTCTATCCAAGCTAACCGCTTGCTTAGAAATTATAGCTATAAAAATATGGTTCTATCCAAGCTAAAAAATTTCATTTATAGCTATAAAAATATGGTTCTATCCAAGCTAACCTCTTGATCACATATCATAATCTTTGGCCATTTATACTTTACAAAATTATAGTGTAATGACATGAATAGATTGGCCCTCAATTGGCAATGTGGGATGCTAGATGAGCCTATGCACTAATGTAGAAGTCTCTAATTTTACAAACATAGTATGCAACATTAGTACCAATAAAAATATAGGTAAGATATCCATAAGCAGTTTAACACATCGAGTTCTTTTTCTTGGGAAGCCAAATGAGTCATCAACACATGCCTAAGATTTTGGATAGAGAAAAAAAATTTCAATGTAGGCTTCGGAGAGTAAAGTTTACCATTTGAGCATAGCCAAAAAGTTGCATGTACGAATTTATGTCTAAAACTCACCTTAATCATATCTTAAGATATGAAGTCCCACTGCATCATAACAAATGATTTTTCCATTGCTATTGCATGATCGACACATAATGGTTTTTCCATTACTATTGCATAATCAACACATATTTTTTCTAGAGGAACTTGTGTTGAATTGAAGCCATCAATGTTTTGCCTCCTCCTCTTGCCTCTACTGCTATGTCCACCAAAGATGAACCAAGTTTGGGAATTGGTGTGACAAAAGGTGGAATAGGCTTCAGAAGTCTACATAAACAATAGTCAACTCACACATATCATATTTGATGTTTCTTGGCTTATATTCATTCTAAAACATGCTAATGGGTTTGTGCATCTAAGCAAGGAAACTTGAAATATTGAAATCTTGGATATGAAGGAATTTTAGGTTATTTTTTAGTAAAATATAAATATTGAACTTGTATTTTAATAATTTCATATTGAATTTGGTTTTTAAAAAGGAATCTGTAAAAAAATTTCAAGTGGTAATATGCAAATGTTTCTCCTTAGCCATCGTGCTTATATGCTTGATTTTCATGCTTGATTTTCCTTACTATAGAGAGCTTGCAATTTGTGGAGATGGCACTTAACATTGCCAAAGCACTTCACATCTATTTGATAGAGGCCATATCATCTAGTACATAAGAGTTGGTATGAGTCATCAATAGCAACGATGTGGCATTGTCAACTTCTGTAATCAAGCATGCACAACTATGCATACCATGCTACAAGAGTAAGGGCTATCACACTATAGAGAGCTTGCAATTTGTGGAGATGGAACTTAACATTTCCAAAGCACTTCACATCTATATGATAGAGGCCATATCATCTAGTACATAATAGTTTATATGAGTCATCAATAACAATGATGTGGCATTGATCAACTTCTATAATCTAGCATGTACAACTATGCATACCATGCTACAAGAGTAAGGACTATTACACTATAGAGAGCTTGCAATTTGTGGAGATGGCACTTAAAATTGCCAAAGAACTTCATATCTATATGATAGAGGCCACATCATCTAGTACATAAGAGTTGATATGAGTCATCAATAACAATGATGTGGCATTGATCAACTTCTATAATCAAGCATGTACAACTATGCATACCATGCTACAAGAGTAAGGGCTATCACAATTAGTTGTTAATATGCTCTAAGACCTTGAAAAAAACTTGCATCTTTATTGCACATTACTCAAAAATGCTCCTAAGATGCTTGATGATATTAGGAAGTTAGCACCAACATCCACATCAAAAGAGAAGTCAGTCTTGTGGAAAATGAAGTGGAGAGAGGCAATGGCATGCTCAAAATAGGCGAAGGACTTATCTAGTGCAACCTCTCTACCAAAGCATCTAAATACTACGATGAGTATAGGTTATGGTTCAAGTACTATGATGCAACAAGATGATTTGTCAAGAGCAAGAACTATGTGGTGGACATTGAGGAATCACCAATGTGCACCAACAATTGGCGTTCCCTTTGATGCCATCAAGCCAAGAAAAGTCATCAATGAAGGTTCCTTTAGGCAAATGCGTTGAAGCCACCATAGACAACATTAGTTATTTTCCTTCAGATTTAAAATATTATGTCAAAATGTACAAGGGATCTAACAATGCTAAGTTACAACAATTTCAAGTGGAGTGGGGAATGCAAAAAGTCAATGCATTGATTGTGTGATGCATTGATTTTACCTTTGAACCACCTTAGGTTATGGTCTTCCCCTTCTTCAATGGTGGTACATTGAGTGATGTATTGATGTGGGGCCCTTTTTGAGAATGTAAATATGGAAGACAATGGAGCACCTATCCAAGTCATTAATATCAATGGGATTCAGACGTGATTCTGACATAGTGTTGTGAGCATAGGGGAGAAGCCTTGAATTGTGGGCGACATCAATAACATGCCAAACATTATTCATGGATTGATGGATGGGATGAAAATTGTGCATAGTGTTGGCATCATCCATTCAGATTTTCATGCCAAGAACATGGTATTAGACTTCACTAAAGACAACACCCCTAGGGTGGACATCATAGACTAGGGTCTAATGCTTATTTCCACCATGTCAAGACTGGCCCTCAATTGGGAATGTGGGGTGCCAGATGAGCCTATGAACATCATAGATGAGTATCAATGGAAAGGAGAGCTAAAAAGGAGAAGAAGGCTATGGATTCCACTTGAGATCTATGACTCCTTGTGCCAATCTGCCTACAGTAAGGAATCAGACGTGTATGCAATTGATTGGCTTATCATTTGCATTGTGGAGTTTTGGTGCTTAGGGCAATGCTTGTGGTTGCATAGGGAAGTGAAGGATGTCCTAGATAAAGTGATCATGCACTTGGTTGAGTTCAAGGTAAGGGATCGCATTGTTGGTGGATGATAGGGCCGTGCGAATGTCATTTACAGATCTCTCTAACTTTTTGAGGTCAAAGTGTGACTTGATCTTGCAAAGGCACAAAGACCAGTTGTAGAGCTTGGCCCTATCTTAGCTCACCCTTTTTGAACATTCCATGTCTTGGAATATTTCATTGTGTCCAGTTTTTAAAAAAACCCAATTTCTAAAGTCTTTGAAACTTGTGAATCCAAAGATGTCTTGAAAAGAGACAAACTTGTTTGTAAAATTCTAGAATCTATGGAATACAACTTGTAATTTGTGCCTTATGATCAAGTTGGTTATATGGTTATAATTTTTAGGAGCAATTAACTCGAGATTCCATGCCTATGTCAGTCTCATTCACAATTTGCATGATTGATAGTTTTCTCAAGTTTTGAAATTTATGATTTGCACTATCTCATGTATTTTATATCATGGTGTAAGAGTAAATATCTATAAATTGTTATAACTTTCTAGTTAGCAGATGTAAAACATTGGTGAGTAGCTAATGCACATGTGAAATATATGAGTTCTATAATAAACTACTACTTTGTGATTAGTCTCTATTGACTTCTAAAAATGTTTAGTTTGGTCTCTTGGAGTTAGAAAAAAGTCTTTGTGAGTCTTTATTGACTTCTAAAAATGTTTAGTTTAGTCTCTTGGAGCTAGAAAAAAAACCTTGATTATGGTTCTTTACATTTATAGATAGATATTATGGCTTATATGTAGTTTGTATACTTTGGGGATTAATGGATATAATTTTTTATATTGAACTAGTTAAAAACACAATCTTGAATATTATTTTTCATTTTTCTATAGAAATGGGTAGGTTAAAGAAATAAAAAATTTGTGAGGCTTTGAGGAGAGAGATCACAACATTCTTCGGCAATGCAACAAATATCTCTCTGACTAGAAATGCTATAGCAAACTCACAAACATTTACAAATCAATCAACTATATCAATTTAGGAAAACGAAGCAAGTAATGAGGTTGAAGCACAATGCCAAATAGTAGTAGACCATTAAATCCCTATTGTTGCTAGCATTGCAACAATTGATGCACGACTTACATCTCTACAAAATGATCAGGGCTAGCTTGTAGAAGAAAATGAAGAAGGAATGCCATGTTCTTCGAAAAACGTACAATCTAGTGAGAAAAAAAAAAGGATTTGGAGCATTGCAAACCATAGATTTCAACTAGATTGGGTGAGTAAGTTTCCATTTATTGAGTCACTTATACCACCAAATGGTGTCACTCCCAAAGAAGCTTGATGTGTTGTTTTTTCATGGAAGAAAGAAATTGATTGTAAACTTCAGCTCAAGTTTGATACTATCGCGAAGCATGCAGGAAAAGTTTATGAAAAAGAAAATGTTGATGGAAAAAAAGCGAGTTAAGTGAGGTGGAAATATAATAAAGAATGTTTGCATCTAAGGAATGTAGAACTGTATGAGAAGCATTTACTTGATGAAGCATAGAGTGAAAAATCGTCAATCAACACTATGCTAGAAAAAATACAAGATATGAGCTTGAAAAGTAAAATATTACAATTGAAGGTATTTTTTACATTACCAATCATCATTAATATGTTTGTAATATGTTCTATATATTATAATACTAACTCGCAATGGATTCTCTCTCAACGATTTTTCTATATCTTAAGGCGAGGATAACCAATGGTAGACTATCTTGAGTACAAAGATTTTTTGTCACAACTTGGTATTGATAATTTTCCATATTTGCATTGGTCATGGAATAGTGGATGGGATTGGGTTGAAGCATTGTACGAGGTCACATTTGTCAAAAAAAAGATATTGTTAATTCTTTTCTCTTTCATTGGATGATGCCATAGCTAAAGATAATAGTAGTTGGGTTTGCATGACTGTTTATCCTATAGAAAACCATGTTTAACATGTAGATTTTCTCATAGTTAGACAAATGCAAAATGATGCAACAACTAAAAATATATTTTTAATAGCCCAAGAAAACTTAATGAGTATTTTGCAACTATCAAAAGCTGAGATTGCAAAAAAAAAAAGTTTTTGTGGGGATTGATAGAGCAATAGTTATGCAAGGACATCAACAAGGATTTGTATTTGACTACAAACCTCTGTAGCACCTTTCATGTTAGGGATTCATTGCATGGATCATCGAATGAACTTGGCTTATAAAGTGGTTGATGAGTTTACTAGTATTGCAAAAGTGGAGTACTTGGTCAGTATCTCTAGTGGTTTCTTTTGTAGAAATTCCAAACGATATTTGAAGTTTCAAGAGATGGCAAAGGATTTAAAAGAGGGTAGAAAATTATTGAAGCATGTGAGCACAAGGTGGATCAACTTGCACTTACCAATTAAGAGGTTGCTAGATGAGTATCCATCTATAGTGAGACTCATGGACAGATTGGTGGCTCAAAAGACAAAGGATGCGGACAAGGCATTAGAGTTGTTATTAATACCTTTAATAGATTTGGAGACATTTTTTACATTGTTAGGTATTTCAATGTCCTTTTACATATTATATATACTGTTTCTTTTTTAATTTGGTATCAATTTTTTTTCTTTGTAGGAATTGTTCCTCTCATTGCTTAACGTCCTTGTGAAGCTTGCTCAAAAGTAGACAATGTACATAGCTAAATATAGTAATATACGAAAGATGATGTGCTTATCATTGGATTCTTTTTATGCAAATATGAATTCTCCTCTATATGAGGAGAAATTCAAAAAACACAAGATTTAAAATTTTGAATAAGAACTAAGAAAAATCTTTTTAACAACAAATAAAAATGGTACAATATGCATCAAAGCACATTCCAAATTGATACATCTTTATATTTCTAGGAAGCGAATTCAAGGAAGACTTTTAAAAGACAACCAATAAAGATGAAAACTTTCAATGATATGGTGAGGAGTATTAAAACTATCTTAGCAAAAGTTGTAAAATCTTTGGTAAATGAAATAAGAGAATGGTTTCCAAGAAGTGAATTATTAGAGGCAATGTCAATAGTATATTTGTAATTTTGGAACCACAAACAAGATATTCAAATTCTTTAAGAAAACTTCATGAAAAGAGTCAATGTCCTTAAAGATTACTTTGGAAAAGTTGTACAAGTATAGGAGTTTGATGAAACCATCTCAATACTAGATAGGGGCACACTTTTGCAACAGTCACAATGCTTTGGAGATATTATGTGGCACCAGTTTGGTGAGCTTATAGAGCCTACAAAATCAAGTGTTATTACCCAATTATGGATCAAGTTGAGCATGAGCCAAGTTATGCAAGAACACATGCTTGAATATTTCTAACTTACTAACTTGGCTCAAACAATGATTTTAGAAACAGTGGAGGATGAATGACTATTTGGCATTATGGGGTTTTTTAAGAATAAGGTGCACAACAAGCTAAGTACAAACTTGGATATCTTCATGAAATTATATGTTTCTCAGTGCTTAGTAGAGAACTTTCCATATGATCGAGCTTTAGCATATTGAATATCAACTAGTGCTCGAGGAAATCATGTGGATATCAATTCAAGGTCAATAACACCAACAATATCTTCCACAAACCTAGATGAAATTTATGAAAGCCTAGTACCATTGAATGGCAAGCTTGAGATATTCAAGTATTTTTCTTTGTATAAATAAACCTAAGTAAAAATGCTCTCTTTAACAAAAAATGTGGTTCAATGTTGCACATGCATTTGATCAATATACTATCTATGGATATTTGTTTGCAACAAGTGTGATCTTTTATCATTTTTTGCTTTCTAATTTACATTGCTTTAGTTATACTATTTTCTTTCCATTAACATGGTTAAACTATATTTTATTCTATGTTTTTTTTGTCTAACTATCGAGAAAATTTATTAGTAATAGTCTAAAAATGACACATTGAAAGTTCTATAACATTATGAGTCTCATTGGAAGTATTTGCCAAAAAGATTATATGATTTCTTTTATTTAGACAAAAATTACCTCACTTTTTAAGGCCTAAGCTAGAACTTTCGCCACATATTTTGTAACATAAAATTATAGATAGGTCCTTAAAGGGATCCGTAGAAGAAAATATCCACATTGTTTGACATTGCCATTTGGAGCTCAATGAAGGAGGATAACCTTAGCAAGCTACTCCAATTTGTTAGAAGTGAATGTGTGAAGTCATCAAAGCAAGAGCCAACCTTTGTATTTCAATATGAACAAGGTAGGTGCAAAGCCACTCCCACACTTACTTCTTCTAGAAGGAGTTACACTAAGCCCCTTTTTTGAAATGTTTTGATGATATTGATTAGCTACACTTCAGCCCAACAACGACACTATTTGTGGATGATAGTATGGAGAGGATGCAAAGGAACCCGCCCAATGCCTTTATATTTCCACCCCTATTTGAGAGAAATCCCATCCACATTGTCCTCTTGAAGCACATGCTTCCCTACTTGACAGGGCTAGCGTGCTTTCATGGTTTAGTCTTGGATTCTATTAGGGACCACCCATTCCATCCTCTAGCAATGGAACTCGATTAATATTTGATGTGCACAATGAATAGGTACTTCATAATTACTTGATTGTGCTAATTTTCAAGCACAATGAAATGAGGATGAGAGAGAATAGGAGAAAGAGAGAGGAATATGCAAGTGAGGCAAATTTTGCATGTGGTTTTGCTCAATTGTAGTACCATAAGATGTGTAAATAAATCACGGGCAAAGAATCAAGGGAGGGGTGGAATGTAGATGTATGCATGCATATGAATGTATATGTGTACAATTGATTGACTAACAATGGGGTAATATTATTGTCCTGATATAAACTATTTGAACACTTTGAAAAACAATATATATCACACATTTTTGTAGTAATGTAACAAACTATTTGATATTGTATCCTCTTATCATAAGTTCATGCAATAATGTACAATTGAATGTAGCAAAAACATATGCTAGGTAGTTTTGCTTATGTGTGCATAATCGAAGTACTGATATATTGGGATGTAATTGTAAATCACACACATAAGAGCGTAAATGAATGTGAATGTATATATGCACGAAGGAGTAACAATGAGATATTCTTATTGCTATGATATTATCAACTAAAAGTGTTAGAGATAATGGATCTCATCCAAACCCTTTCCCCTTGCAAGTTAACAGGATTGTGAAAACCAGATGCATAATGTGAATCTATATTTGAGACTAAGCAAATGAGAGAGAGAGAGAGAGAGAGAGAGAGAGAGAGAGAGAGAGAGAGAGAGAGAGAGAGAGAGAGAGAGAGAGAGAGAGAGAGAGAGAGAGAGAGAGAGAGAGAGAGAGAGAGAGAGAGAGAGAGAGAGAGAGAGAGAGAGAGAGAGTTGTACTTGAGGATGGGGGGAGAAACATGGGTGGGGCAGTGGTGGTAAAAGCAGTGGATATGGTGGTGGTGGAATCAGTGGTAGTGGCAGCAACAATGTAGGTAGTGGTGGTGGTGGAGATGCTAGTGGTAGTGGAGGATAAGTGTTTGATATATGCTAAGGAGAAGACGATTAAGTGGACTATGTGGAACAAGAATTGAAGCTTGCTTAGAAAATCTTGCTCAAATGCTCACTTTAAAACAATTGAGCATGAAAGCAAATGGGTTAGTCTTCTTCCTACTTAAGAGAATAGATAAGAGTCACCTTGAATCTCGATCCTCAAGGGATTGCTAGGAAAACTCTTAGAGGCTAAAATAATAATCAATAATACAAGATGGAGACATATATTGCTATGTGCCAAAACAACAATATGTAGATCAAGTAGTTAAAGACTACAATAGGAAAATGTTTGGCGTAAAAGACTCAAATTGGTTTCCAATTCTTCTGGTTCCCAAAAAGATCTGATAGATGAATCAGTTTGATCGAGCTGATTTCCAATGCAATCATTCACCAAGCTTGATCTCTCTTCTTGAGCTGAGTCTTTAAAGCGTCCAGCTCAACATAACCACTCTCAACTATAAGCTTTTCATTTATATATGAAGAAAATATCTATTTACTATCAATATAAAATACATGTACAAATTTTATGATAAATTTTTATAAGCCATCTCCATGACTTATACATACAAGGGCTTACAACCAACGAGGTAAAGCTACTTTTTTTTTTGAGAACTTTTCTGAGGAGAAGGGACATCCTTTTTAGGAGTCCTTTTTTCTTTCTTTGATGCTTTGGCTGCCTTGGGTGTTGAAGGTATAGCTTCACCTGCTACAGTTACATGCACCTCCTTTCCTTCAATGTCTAAGCCCTCACTATTGTCCATTCTTGTTGGTTGCATACAATTGACCATTATGTACGTCATGATCTTTGCTCTTATATACTAAACATGCTCACTTGTATAACAATCCCTTATAAACTATACATGTGTAAGCAAAGATTTTTAGTTCATTGTTATTTTTTACAATGGACTATATTATTATCATCCATGGACTATTTTGCAACAAACCTCAACCTTAAAGTTTAGTATCCTTCACATTGCCTTTATAAGTTTATCTTCATTGAGATAAATAACCTGACCAATCTTCTGGCATTTGCAATTACTCTCTAGCCACGAGTAACTATCATCCTGATAAGGACACTGCAATCAACAATATAAAGTAAAATTATGAAACCTGTTTATGGTAGTTTATAGAATAAATTTTCTTATTATGTTCCAACCATTCAAATCAAGACCTTATCGCAACTTGTCTATATTGCATTGTCGCAAGTAAATTAGAAGGCATGAGAGGCTTTTTCTCTAACACTTCAATTAATCTTTTAATAGCTATGTACAAGAAAGACAATAAAATTTAGAGTAATTACAAAAAGTAAGATCAAAATATCAATGAGACCTTGGATTATATAGCTTACAACTTGGCATTTTCGTGCATAGAATTGATGAGAAAACATTGCCTCCCCACACAATCTATTCCAATTAGGCTCCAATGAGAATTGATAACAATTATATTTTAATAATTTAGTAAATAAAATCTAAAAAATATCAAATTACTTACTTTTCATTGTATGGAATTAGAAGAACCTCCAAAGTGTCAAAGTCAATTGGATTGAACCAATTATCAAATGCACTCGCATCAAGCTCACTCCTCATATAACATGAGATAGATAAATGGAGTACCTCAATTTTTTGTTGTATATCAAAGGGGAGCTTGTGCATTACACACTAGCAAAGGAATGGATATCATAGTGAGCATCAATAAGAAAGCCTATTGCTAGAAAAATATAGTGAGTAAAAACAAATTTTGATATATTATACCTCATCCCAGCAAGAAGAATAGAGTCATTTACTTCTCTCATTTTATTCTTGAGGATTTGAATATAGTTAGAGTAAAAAAATATCATCTCAGATCTTTTGTTAATATCACAGCAGATAAAAAGCAATAGACATTGAAGCCCTTTCAAGAAGGGTAGATAGCTCTTCTTTAAAAGATAGGAGTTGCTTTACTTCCTTTTTTTTCCCTTCTTTCTTTTATACTCCTTCCATTTATCTGCCTGCTCTTCTGTGGCCTTTTCCTCTTTCTCATGTAGTCTTGTGTCTTTTTCATGGGTGACATCTACAACCTTAGGACCTAGATCACCTTTCTTTTTTCTATATGGAGGCACATTTAAAATATTGAAAGCCTTCACATAAAAAAGGGGGACTAGCTCAGAGCTAGTTTTGGTGCAGACAAGGATATGACAACATGTTGTTTTAGAACTGTTTTTATTGTGCCTAATTTTCAGAATTAAGCCACTTACATAAGGTTAAATTACTCTTCAAGAGCTATGTTTTGACATGTGGCACACCTCATTTGGACACTTCTACTAGAAGTTATGGCAGATTTGGTCCAACAGGGCCTATTTACACAGCAAGCTATCTCCTTCATTCTGAGCTCATCAGTTGAAGACTTTATGGCTCCGTATACTTTTGAATAATTCTTGATCATATATATAGCTGAGGCTTACTTTTGTTCTTTCATTCTAGTCCATATGTCAGTCATCTTTCATTCATTTTTCCATTTGTAAAGCTGTAAAAAGTAGAGTAGTACTCTGTTATATCCATTCTTTTCTAGTCTTTATACGTTTGTTTTTTAGGGCAAAAACCTTTGGGATGGGATGGATTGTAAGAAGCTGGGAAGAATAAGGATTTAGTGTGTGAATAATATTGATGATATGCCATATCACACTGACATTGGTATAAAAGGAGAGGACATGTAATTTTTCCTATCTTTTGACACATTAATACATTACTGTCCTTCTCTCACCTTGCTCACAACTTCAATGGCTTCTTTCTCTTTCCTATCTTTCTCTCTCCTAATCTAGTCTTTCTCTCTCCTCGTCGCTATTTCTCTCTTCTGCACTCTTCTTTCTTCTAGAGTCTTCTCTCTCCTCATTCTCTCTCTCTCCAGTCCACTTCTTGACACTTTCTTGGTTATGGAGATGCGGGTAAGATGGGCTATCACCTATGGGATCCAGAGGCTCAAAAGGCTATCCGTAGCCATGATGTCATTTTCCATGAGAAAATACACAAGTAACCTAAGCATGTCATTGAGATATGTAAGGTGCTATTTCAAGAGGAGCCTCTTGCTACTATACAATAAGCTAGACAGCCTACAATAGCGGCTCATACTCTAGTGGCCTAGATCCCTGATTCTCCAAAGGATGATGTACAAGCCCCACAACCTAGTCTACTAGGGATAGACAACAACACCTGAGTGTTTTGCATCCTCTATGGAAGGCCATGCGCAGAGGTAATAGTTACTCTTGGGAGAGGGCCATGTAGCCAAAGTAGGACTCACTATAGAAAAATCATACATGGGATTTGGTTCCTTTTCCTAATGGAAAGTATGCTTTGCCATGCAAGTAGTTATACAAGTTGAAAAGTATTCATGGATGCTCTAAACCGGCATACAAGGCTAGATTGGTTGCTAAGGTTTCGAGCAAGAGTATGGTGTGGACTTTGATAAAGTGTTTTCTCCTATTGTGAAGATGAATACCCTATGCTTAGAACTGGCTTTGGTTGCTCAACTTGACTTGGATCTTTATGAAATGGATGTCAAGACAGCTTTTTTTCATGGGGGCTTGCATGATGAGATCTACATGGAGTAACCTAATGACTTTGCACAACCTGGCAGGGACCACCTAGTGTACTAATTGAGAAAGAGCCTTTATGACTTAAGCAGGCACCTAGGGAATGGTACCACAAGTTTGATGCTTTTATGCATTCAAAGGGATGGTGGTCTATGTTTATACAGAAGAAGGCTCATGATGGTGGTCTTATGATTTTGATACTCTATGTGGATGACATACTGATTGTTGCTGGGAGGAGTGCTCATGATGAGCTAGATGCCTTGAAAGTCCAGCTCAAGAAGAGCTTTGAGATGAAGGATATGGGATAGGCCTTAGATATTCTTGGGATGTGCATTGCATGCAATTTCTCTAAGGGGCTCCTTTACTTATCATAGAAGGAGTACATCTAGAAGGTCCTTGAGCACTCTCATCTGCAAGATGTTAAGCTTATTGGATGTCCTTTACCTTCTCATATGAAGGTTAGTTAAGTCAATTGTCTATAGTCTGATGAGCAAAAGATGGCCAAGATTTCTTATACATCCGTAATGAATAGTTTCATGTATGCAATGATAGCCACACATCTTGACATAACATTTGCAATGGGAGTTGTGGCATACTATATTGTTATACTTGGTAGATGGCATTGGGATGCCGTCAAAGGTATCATGATGTACCTAAAGGCCACAACAGCTATGTTTATCTATCATGGTGGCTAGGATACATGAGTCATGGGGTACACTGCCTCTAATTATGTAGGACATGCAAACAATAGGAAGTCCACCTGTGGCTATGCCTTCACCTTTGTTGAAAGTGTTGTTTCTTCGATGTCCAAGGTGCAAAAATGCATGGCCCTATCTATTACAAAGGCAAAGTATGATGCTTACAAGGAGGCTCTCTGGTTAGGCTATTTGGTGGTAGACCTTGGAATTACTAATGTGGTTCATACACTACATTCGGATTCTATGAGTGCTATTGAGCTGGCCAAGAATCCGATCTTCCATGCGAAGACGAAGCACATTGTAGTGTGTTACCACTTTATTAGAGATGCCGTTGAGGATAAGTCCATTGAGCTTGTCATCTCAATTAACCACAATCCTATAGATCTTTTCACTAAAAGTCTCTCATCAGAGCATTTTTTCTTCCTTAGGAAGTTGATGGGCATTGGATGAGATGACATCTTTTCTCATCCTATTGTAATCTATGTACACTTGTACTTTGTCACTTTTTTATTGTCCTCTCTTCACTAGGGGCACATTCACCTTTAACTGGGAGGTTATTGGGGGTAAAGGTGCCTATGCCTAGCCGCCTATGTATTAGTTACACTAACAATATCTGCACGGTATATAAGTTACCTGCACACATGTAGGTAGTGGGCATCCATCATTGTCACTTCATTCTTTATTCTTTTTGTGACACTTGAATAAAAGGAAAGCTGGTCACACCTTGTGGCTGTTGGAGTTTTCACATCTTGTGTATCTCTCTCTCACCCTCTTGCTCCTTTCACCATAGCTCTTGCTTTCACTCCATGCTTCCACTTCAAGGCTCACTCCCTTGAAATGTTGCCTCCACAATGCATGCACTTGCATTTACTAATAAGTTCTTAGCACGGATCCTTTGCTACACCTCACACTACAACATGTACAATAGCAGTGAGTTGTGGTGTTTGCACCTTTGCCTAGCACTAAGTGAGTTGTATAACATAGACACCAAGTTGTGCTATTGGCACATTTTCTTTAACACTGAGTGATCCACATGGAAATATGTAGTAGGCTCTGATACATGCACCTTTGCTTGACACTAGTGAGCTGCACAATAAAATCTGTGCTATTGATCAAAGGTGGATAGCACATTATACAATACCACTGAGTAGGACAACAATGAGCATGACAATAGTAAACAGCTCCAGATTCAAGGGTTCATCAATAGTGTGTCTAAGTAACTCTAGATTTAGGGGACCATTGGGTATGTGTCAAAACTTACTGGTGCACTCTGAGAGAGAGAGAGAGATCCACCGTGCTTGATGAGACAAGCATGTGGGGATGGAGGAGAGAGTGTGTATGAGGTGTTGTAAAGGGGGGCTATAACCCTCTTTATTATCCACCTCTACTCTCATGTTCCCAAAGCATATCAAGGCCTCATCATTGTGTCCTTCCTTAACATATTCACTAATTATTGTAGTCCAAGAGACTAAATCCTACGATGGAAACTTGTGTCACACTTGTTATGCTTCTTCCAGCACACCACATGTTGCACATGCTCACAAATGCAAGGCACAACACAAGATTATGGTCTCCATTGGTCCCCTAATCTGTAGACTGCATTTGGGGAAAGACCCTTATCTTGCATTTGGGAATGTCCAAACCACAAAGTTTTTGCATGTGAGAGTTTTAGAGCCATTTGAATCCCTTTCTTATTGGTGTAGTCACCCAAATCTCAATCATTAAATGGGATTCTTTTCAAAAATCATATATATAAATAATGGAGCTAAGCTATTTGGACTGACATATGCTACTTTGAATTGCATTTTTTGGGCCTTTTCTTGGGAGGCATTTTGCTAATCCTATAACAATTGATCCCAATGCTATCTCTATCCTTCATAAGAAGATAAAATCTAAGCTATTGGGATGTTGTAGTCCTAATCACAAACTGAATTATAATTGCAATATAATTTTCAATACCTATATAAATACTAAATCTTACTTATTTTTTGCTAATGCAAGTTGTAGGCTATGAATGCTGGAATTTGAAAGGTTAAACCAATAGTATTTTGGCAAGTTTCCATGTGTATCTCTTGGTACCTATGGCAACAAGTGTGCTCTTTCTTCAAGGATTGAAAGACCCAATAGGTGGCCACAAGTGCCCTTAATAGAACTCTAAATCTTGCTATTCTCAAATGGTTAATAACTTGGTGATGGATTATATTTATTTCATGACCATCACATTGATGCTAACAATTGTATATCCAAAGTAGTCTGCATCGATGTGGGCTAATTTGGCCTTGGTTAATATTCAAGCGCTGAGTTCAAGAAGAGGTCACACAAAGGCAATGAACCAAAAGAAAAATCATGATATGTGGGAATGTGGTACACACCAAGTATACCTCCCTATCTCAAAATGGGGTAGCTAAATCCTAAAAATAAGGGATGACATGGGTCGACATTTCTCATGCTTCTCATTTGCAACAGCATTCCATCATTAAGCATCCAACCTTGAACCATAAGAAACACAAAACATAGTAGGAGTGGGAGTAATAATCTCCATAACCATCTAGTTTAGAGTTTGTCTTCTCAAATTAGAAAATCCCCATCATGTCTACCCCAAAAATCATTATAACTCTCCCTCTTATCCCACCCATGACAACACTCCCACTTTTAAAGTGTCCTATGTAACTGAAAATTTGACAACAATAAATAAGGACGAGTCAACTTATTACTTTGGTATTGAACAACCTTCCACATGAGTTTAGTGCATTGGCAAAAGGTATTCATGTAGAAAGGATTCATGATCTTTTCAAGAAGTTGGTGCTTTAATACTTGATGAAGGGTTATGAAATCAAGTGCAATCTCTTAAGAAACCAGGGAAAGTGGTATTTGAGGGGGGAAGTCGTGACTCCATGAAATGTTTGGCATTTGCCTTGGGGAATTCTTTGTGATTGGTGCTTCTAGGATACACTTTTGTATCACTAATCCAATGCATGTTCTTGGGACATGATTCACGATTTTAGTCATTTGCAATGATCACTTTCTAATCGATGGCTTGGGTTTAGATTAGGCTTCAACATTGTGCTGCCTTCTAAATGCTACATATGGCTGAGGACTATTGGATGGTCTTCTTGGATATTTGAGAAACTCTTATTTAGACTATCTCGAACATTGGTGAGCTACCACATATCAAAGTCCCCCTTAGGCCATAAGTTAATTCTACTCTCCTTATCTAGTGATATAGGTGAAGTCAAGGTGGGTTGGTTTTATGTGACAAATCTTATCATATGTCCATAAATATAAGAAGGGTTTAAAGAAATTTGGGCCAAAGCACATCATTCAACATCTTCAACATGATTCATAAATCAATAAATCTAGATAAATATAAGGCATAGTTCCACTATTCTTTCTAACATAGCTTCATACCCTTGCATGGTAGCACTTCTAGTGTAGTAACAAATATATATTTCCAAACTAACAAATTATTCAAAAATTTGTTCAAGAACTTGCACATGTTATGTGATCTTGGTCCACTAAGTCTATCTTTCCAAGTTGACATGGTCTTCCAAGGGATTGTCTAAAAACTTGCATGTGGTAAGTATGTGTCAAATATCCATCCAAAAATGTATTTGGATGGATGCATGTTCTAAATAATATGTTGTGATATCATTAGAAATCAAAAACCTATTTGGATGGGGGCTTAGTCAATTTGTCTTGAATGAAAAGTATGGGAAAATTAGCATCCATATATTTTTGAGTACACAATCAACTAGATGCATGGCATCAACTGACTCTGCCTTGGTATGGGAGTTTCATGACAGCACTATCTTCAAGGAGACAAACCACCATGCTATCACATGTTGTTGTTGTGGCGAAACCACCAAGACCCATGGATTGCTTATTCTTTCAAGGGTTTCAAGCCGAGCACTAATGGTTACCTCTCACATAGCTAACGTGCTATCTCTCTCTATGAGTGTAGTGAGCTTGCCTCCATGCCCGATCGAGTTGCCTCCTCTCCTGAGCACTCTAGTAGCTCCACGATCCAAGTGCAAGCTTCAAGCAAGCTCAATCCTCAAGCTCCATGCTCCAAGCTCCACTACCGTGAGCAAGACAAGAGAAGAGAGGAGAGGAGAAGATGGAGAGCTTCTCCACCATGGTCCCTCACCCTCACACACTCACTCCCTCACACTCTCACACACCCTCTCTCAAGCACAAGATCAAGCAAGCAAGAACAAGGAGAAGAATAAGAAAAAGAGAAGAGCTAATTTTAGCCACACACAAGAATGAGCTTCTTCATTCACTTTTTACCTTTTATGAAAACCCCTAACCCTAATTCCCTTTTGGCAGTCATCCCCTTTTTGGCCCATTCCTGCAACCCTTCTCCTCCTCTTCCCTATTGGCATGGCCTCAAACCGTACCTCTAACCATCTACAATTTGCACATGTGAGAGCTTGATGCTCTTTTACAAAATAAATCATGGTGCACCTTACGCTCTTTCACAAAAGTATTAACTTGCGCTTTTTCTTGTGCGCCTCTCTCCTTGATTTAGGACTTTTTTGTGCTTCTTGTGTTTCCAGATTTTTCTCACCGCGCCTTTATCTTCCGTTTCACTTTTATCTTGGCCTTGTCTTCTGCTTTAGATTTTCTATATTTTCCACCTTGTTCTTCTAAGGGTCAACAGTTGTGTTTGTGGTTTCTTTGTCAACCTCGATCATTTTATATTGGTTGATCTCCTCCAAAGCCTCTGCCAATCGTGAGAATGCCTCACTTTGTTGATCACTTCATAAGGTATTTCCTCTCTCAAATGGGTCGCAGAGAGTAGTACACCACTCCACCTTCACCATCGTAGTAGTGTGGGAGATAGTATCTTGCAAAAGGGGAATTTTACATAACTATCTATATGGACCTCTACACATAGACCTCACTATTAGCAACATATTCTCCTTTCTGAATGTTACTGTAGATAATATTATTGAGGCACATTTCTTCACCTATGTGTATGGTTCACACATCCTCCACCATTGTAGGTTCATCATCTTGAATTATATCCCCCTTGTAAAAAGATAGATCATCCTTATTGACATTGTATTGTGGGTCGAGGAGGGGGGAGCCGGGGGAAGGGGGGGGGGAGGGAGGGAACACAAGTCATGCTTGTTTATTAATAGCTATCACATGCCTTGGCGCTACTAGTCTATGATCTTGCATTCTTTTCTTCCTTGCAAAGGACAAAAAATCACTATTGATATCATGTAATGATATAATGTTTATAATCTTTCACATCATTTGACCATGGCATGTGAAATTCATGAGCATCATTTCTTTACCTCTATTTATGCGTGCCACGTTTGATGTCACTACCATAGATTCAAGACCTTTAGTTCTTCCACCCTCTGTACAATACAAAACATTGTTATTGTTACTTAATGATGAAGAAGATTAAATGCTTTCCCACTATGAGTTTGTTGCACAAGCAAGCTTACATCTGAGTGCTCTATAATACTCGTTTTGATGGGATGTGATGCCATGTCCTTGGCTATCCCACTCTATAGTGATGTGTAAGGTAAGCCTCTCCATCGCAAGATTTGGATAAACCTATTCTATCCTTCTATTCATGCCAATGATACAAACCTCCCCGGTGGTGCCTTCCACTACAAATCAAGTCCATTAGAAACATGTCAAGAGATGGAACAATACAAATCCTTTGGAACAATTTGGATGAATATGTAATGGATAGCAACTTGCAACTTCTAATTTTCTTCATACCTCTAGTACTCAAGTGCGTTGCTTGTTGCACCAATGGTGGGATTGTGATATGCTCTTCAATGGTATCAATCATGGGGTCTATATGGTCATGTGGTCACAAATCATATTTAATTATATATTTTCACTACAAGAATACAAGAAATGTCTTGGCTATCGTACTTTAAAACATCAAAGATTTAGAATGTGGAGAAACCAAATTAATTAATGATGAGGACCGATATCCACTTAGCCTTTCTTTGACAATACTAGGTGTTTGCTTGCCCTTTTATTTTCCTTTTTTGACTACCACACTACTAGTATCAATTTCTTGAAAACCGACGACAATCTCTTTACTAGGAGACAATAAAGTGCTATATATACCTACGAACGCAAGTCATTTTACTTTGGCTTTGGAGCCTTGTGTCTCTTGTGTTTGTTTTTTTCTTGAGCATTTCTAGTATAAACCTTTCTCATTAGAGGAGTTTTTATCTTTTGGGTAGTCAAGAAAGATAGGGCATCTTCGATATACCTCCTCGTTCCACTTTTACTCTATCTGGTAATCTTCATACATACATTGTCTATCCTATAGGTCCACCTAGTCCTTGCATCCTCTCGACAAAGTTTGTATCGCCTCCCTCTCCATCTAATCTCATACATGAACTTGTCACAAAAAGGCACCGTTACATTTTTGGAATTGATTGGCAAGATAACATCACAAATATGCTATTAAAGAAGGATATTGTAATTTACACGTAATGAAGCCTCCATGCTACCAACTTGGATTACTTCTATAACTCTATATCTTCATCTAGCTTGAAATCATGGAAGATGGTGTGAAACATTTTCTCTCTATGTTTTCTCTTTATTTCTTGCGTGTATGAGAAAAACAAATCATGTTCCACTCAAATGTTATAATAGTCCTCCCAACTTGAGAGGTCCCAACTTGAGAGTGGTCTCCTTCTGTCATCTTGAAACATGGCCCAAAAGGTCTCTTATCTCACCCAACTTTGAAAATGTGCATTTTTATTTGCTCAAATAAAAGTTATGTCATTTAATAATAATGTGTTAGACATACAATGGAGATAGTATAAACAAATGAGAATGACTTACGTTCAGACATTCCCATCAACATTTGAATTTTCTTGTCAAAACTCTCTATGGCCTTCAATATCCTTATGTGATCTATCTCAATTAGCTTCGAGGATGCCAATGTGTATACTCTCTCCTCGTTCAAAACACCCTCGGTCTTGGAGCTCCACTCCAAGCATGAGATCGTTCTACAATGATAAAAACATTGTTACTTCACACCAATGTAGTTTTAATATATATAACATGTAAGTATAGAGAGGTAGCAACTTACTAATACCACTTCTCTTTGAGGGGCTAGGTGTCAAGAATCGCGTGGTGGGGGGAGTTGCTCAAGATGATGCGCCGAACACACACAGAATGCACAAGGAGAAGCTCACTCAAGAGATAAGAAGAGAGATGGAGGCCAAAACGTTTTCTTGCTGATTTCTTCTTCTTCTTCCACACTCTTTACAATGTACACAAAGTATAGATAAGATACAACATAAAAGGAAAGTGGCCTACTAAGTCAAACGATGCATAAACGACTACACTAGTCGATTGGCACTATAACTATGCCAGCTATAAATAGGTGTAACAACCTGAATATAATAAGTAATGAGTCAGTGGCCATGTGAGAGTCATAATGACCACCGACGTGCTAAGTGTAGACGTGTGGACCCATTTAACCAGGCTGTCCATCATCAATGTCCGCATGTGTTGAGCTTGTCATCTCAACACTCCCCCTCAAGCTCAACTGCATCTCTGCAACTCTAAGTAAGCTTCGAAACTTTTGAAGCTTCTCTGTACCCAATGCCTTTGTGAAAATGTCAGCTATCTGATCCTGTGTGCTAACATACACCAAGTCAATCTCACTTGCTAGTACCTTCTCTCTCACAAAGTGGTAGTGTACCTCAATATGTTTTGTCCTGGCATGGAACACAGGGTTCCTAGCCAACTGTATACTGCTCATGTTGTCACAATAAATGACAACTGGACCTTCCACTTGTACATCCAAATTAGCCAATAGCTTTTGCAGCCATACTACCTCACATGCTGCAACAGCAGTACCTCTATACTCAACCTCTGTACTCGACAAAGCAACTGTAGATTGCTTTTTGTTGCTCCATGCAACTGCTGCACTACCAAGAGAGAACATATATCCGCTGGTAGATCTTCTATCAGACATAATACCAGCCCAATCTGAATCTGTGTATCCAAACACCTGTACATCTATACCTGCCTCATAGAAAAGTCCATAATGTAACGTGGATTTCACATATCTCAATATGCGTCTGACTGCATCCAAATGTGGCTTTCTAGGTACTTGCATAAACTGACTCAGAAGACCAACAACATAGCTCAAGTCTGGCCTTGTAATGGTCATGTAGGTCAAACTCCCCACTATCCTCCTGAACATAGTAGGGTCTTCTATCTCATCCCCAACATCAGCACTCAGCTTTACATTCTGCTCCAACGGGACTGAAAGTGGTTTGCATGGAGTCATACCATACTTGGACAACATATCCAAGCCATATTGTCTTTGGGACAGCCATATACCATCATCACATCTAATCACCTCAATGCCAAGGAAGTACCTTAGCTCACCTAAATCCTTCATCTCAAACTTCATCTTCAAACAGCCCTTGACTTCAGCAATCCCACTATCACTATCACCTGTAATAATCAAGTCATCCACATAGATGACTATGATGACCAAACTTGCATCTCCCTTTCTCACATAAAGTGAGTGATCAGCATCAGAAACATAAAAGCCAATATTGACAAGATACTCTCTGATCTTGTCAGACCATGCTCTAGGTGCTTGCTTGAGCCCATAGAGTGCATTCTTCAACCTGCACACATACATGGGATGCTCTAAATCTTCATAACCTGCTGGCTGATCCATATACACTTCTTCCTACAAATCACCATGCAAGAAGGCATTCTTTACATCCATTTGCTGCAACCTCCAACCTTTGGCTGCTGACAAAGCAATCACACATCTGACAGTTGTCATCCTAGCAACTGGACTAAAGGTTTCATCATAATCTATGCTATATGTATGGGCATAGCCTTTTGCAACCAACCTAGCTTTGTACCTACTAATAGAACCATCTGCATTGTGCTTAATCTTCTAAACCCACTTACATCCAATAGCTTTCTTGCCCTTCGGCAATGATACTAGATCCCAAGTCTTATTGGCCTCTAATGCAGCCATCTCCTCATCCATTGCTGCATCCCAATGAGCATGACCAACAGCCTCCTCAAAATAAGTGGGCTCAACATCCTCAACTAGTTTCACCATATAAGCATAATGGTGAGCTGCATAACCTTCAAAGCCAAATCTTTTAATAGGGTATCTCACCCTTCCAGACCTGCGTACCACTAGATCACTCAATAGAGTCTTTGCATTAACGTGTGCTCTCTGCACACCTGGAGTCCTCACTGAAGGAATGCCAAGATCATCATCCAAGCTCTCTAAGCCACTGGAGTCTCCATCAAAAACTACATCAATGCCTTCTGACACTTTATTCTTTCCTTTGTCTTTACCTGTAGTGCTACTAGATGCACCCGAAGATGTAGAGGTACTCCTTAGTCTCCTAGACCAAGGACTACCAGATGATGTCTCTGGTCCACTAAGAGCTCGTGATTCTTGCTTTTCAGCCTGCACATGAGTGTCATGATCATCATCATCATCCAATGCATCACCACTAGATGTATACCAACTGCTCATTTCATCAAAGATGACATCCCTGCTCACTCTGAACTTACATGTGACAGGGTTGTAACAACGATACCCTTTCTGCTCTAAAGAGTATCCAATAAAGACACACTTTTCAGCCTTTGGATCCAGTTTCTTCCGCAACTCATCTGGCACATGAACATATGCAATGCAGCCAAACACTTTCAAGTGTGAAACATCAGGCTTCTTACCTGTAAAACATTCTTCGGGGGTCATACCATGAACTACAGCTGCGGGAGTTATGTTCATAATATAAACAGCAGTATGAACAGCCTCAGACAAAAAATACTTAGGCATATTCTTTTCAGCCATCAAGGCGCGTGCCCTTCCTCCTATTATTGTATCAACCACTCCCTATTACCTTGCTCCTCTTTAAATTTTATTATCTTTTCCTCCTCATCTTCCTTCATTTGCATATTCTTCCAAATTGAGTCTAACAAGCCTTACATGCCCTCCAACTGCCTCTCTAACCCATCTACTTTTTCTCCCTAAGCTTCTCTCCATTCTTGACCTTAGCTGTTCTTTCTCTCTTCCGCCATTGGGATGGGTGCATTGTCTCCCTTGTCCTCCATGTTGTTGTGGGGAGCTACACCTTGGCCTTGGTGTTGTCACTACTACAAGGAAGCCATGTTTCACCTTTAGATAGTGGTTGTGCTATGAGGAAGCCATGTCACATCTTTAGATGGTAACTTGTGTCAAAGTCCTTGTGCTAGGGGTCATAGTGCCAAGGACCATCATGTCGAGGGTCATTGCACCAAGGGATGTTGTAATGGGGATCAACATGATGTGGGGAAACACAATGTGTATCATAATGACATGATTTTGGGGTAGTGGATCTTCTCTCCTAATTCTGGGAGCACTCCACTCCAAGCAAGAGTTGCTCTGATACCAAGTGTAATGTACTTGCACTCAATCATCCACTTGATGTGGCACAGGAAGGTGACATGATATGTGAGAGAAGGGTATACTCTTGTATTATTAAATGAAAGAAATAAAACAAGATATACCAAAGCCACTTCAAAGGGGATCACCTATGTGTTTTCTTATATTTATGATAAATCAATCATGCTACCATTGTAAATCTTAGGGCACATCTCTACTCAATCTTTGAGATAACCAATATTGGTCAGTTTTCCTATTTTTGAGTTATTAGCATGGGGATGAGATCTTTCGATTCCAAGAAACATATTGTGAAAGCTTCTCACTCAATCGCCAAGACCCATGGATTACTTTTTGTTTCAAGCGTTTCAAGCCAAGTGCAATGGCTACCTCTCACATAGCCGTACGCACTCTCACACCTACAAGTATAGTGAGCTTATCTCCATCCTCGATTGAGTTGCCTCCTCCCTTAAGCACTCCGATAGCTCCACGAACTAAGGTACAAGCTCAAGCAAGCTCGATCCTGAAGCTCCAAGCTCCAACCTCCATGCTCCATTGTCACACGTGAGATAAGAGAAGAGAAGAGAAGAGAAGAGAAGAGAAGAATAATAAGAATAAGAATAAGAAGAAAGGAAAAGATGGAGAGCTTCTCCACCATGGTCCCTCACCCTCACACTTTCTCTCTCAAGCACAAGCTCAAGCAAGCAAGAACAAGAATAAGAAGAGGAAGAGGAGAGCTAGTTTTGGCCACATACAAGAATGAGCTTCTTCATTCACTTTTTTGCTTTTATACAAAACCCTAATCCCCTTTGAGCACCGATCCCTTTTTCACATGCCTGTCCATTTTAGCCTAGGTCCTCCTTTCCAATTCCCTTCCTATTTGCATTGTGCCTTCACCCATGTCCATCTATATTTAAAAATTTCACAAGAAGGAGCTTGGCGTTCTTTTACAAGGATTTAGAATGCACTTTTATATTTAAAATGTGCCTTTTCTCTTTCATGCTTGCCCTAAACTTTAAGGTTTTCCTTGCACTTTTGGTGTTTTTTCCTCCTACTTCTTCAGTTGAGCTGTCTTTTTCTGCTTTAACCTACTTCTTTTTAATTTTCTTTTTTCTTTCTTTACATTGGGATTAACATTATCTCCCTCCTAGTCAAGTGCCAATCCCATGGCACTTGTGGGCACTGGTTGATGAGGGCTACTCGATTGGTTGAAGGGTTGCCATGTGGGTCCACAATGGGGATTTGTGGAGATTGGACAGGTGAGAGCTAGATTTTAGGACCCGATTTGGACCCGTTCTTGGAGCGTTGGAGCTCGTTTTGGAGCTGGAAAGTATCCGAGAGGCGTTAACGAGCCAATTTTCATGAAAAATCAAACGGTGGCGGATGGTCAAGCTAGAGTTTATCAAGATGCATTTCGACATCTGGAACCCAACGCAAGTCTCAGTTCGTCAATCGGAGGTCATTTGACCTCCCATTTAATCCCCGCAGGGTCTAGAATTATAAAGTAGCTACGGGATCAGGAAGCCGTAAAGTGCGTAGGAGAGGCCATATTGATGGAGTTTGACGCTACGAAACCGCCTGTCCAATCAAATTGCAAATCAGAGTTCGTTTGGGCCTTCAAAATTGAAAAATCCACTTGCGGAACAGTGTGAACACAAAAAGATGAACCAATTATTTTAATATTTTAAACCTTAGGCTTAATAAAAGCCTTGAAACTAATGCAAAAACTATCAAACAGAGGGAACCGTGAATGTGTCTCCTCATTTTTGCTCCATGCTTCTCTGATTCAAACTCGTTTAGAGAGAGAGAGAGGGAGATTCTCGATCAGGCAGGGAGAGGAACAAGATGGCTGCAAGCTTGCCCGTTTTAATGGAGGATTTAAAAATCTCATTTTTAGTCTTTCTCTCTCCTCCCTCTCTCTCCCCAAGGGGTAGTTCATGCACATGAAGAAGAATGAAGACTTGTTGAAGGATGCTTGAACCAGATTGCTCCAAGATCAAGAGGAGGCTGAGGGGAGATGTTCAGCATTGAAGATTTGCTACTAGTCGGTCTGTTGGCAACCCGAAAAAATAATTAAAAAACCCGCAACACGCAAATAAGCAGTATGCCTCATTTTTACAAAGAATATTTGCTTATTTTTTATGTTTGATGGTTAAAATGGAATTCATATGGAACAAAAATTTGTTTGGAGCTTTTTTATATTATGATTGAGGGCTGTGCATAAAAAAATTACAAACCCGTAATGATAAATAGTCGTAATAATTAAATTATGGCCCGAAAAGCACATTTTTAATGTAAAAATGAAGGATTTATTGGTTTCGGGTGGGGAAAAGAAACGAGCATGGGATAAAATTCTGAGACAAAACATCTTTCAGCTCTGTCATAATCAGTCACTAATCATAAACTAGAAAATAATATGCTTTTATGCATAAATAAATAGAGAAAAATAGCTTAAAATTAAAAAACTAAGATTTTCTTGCTATAAAAATCTAGAAAATTATGATTCGCGGTCATGGTTGTAAAAAAAAGCTGAGGCATGAAGTTTGCCTTCAGTTCGGCTTTGTTTATGTGTTATATTTTATGTTTTTTCCATTTTATGCGAAAAATACATACAAAATAATAGCCTACACCTATGCAATGCAACATAACCTAAATGTTAGAGGGACAGTGTGTGGTTAAGAGATTAAGAGGGTTGAGAGGGTTTGAATTTTTGAAGCATTTGATTGTGCATTGCATTTAGAATTGCGATATTTCAGTTTAAGGGGCTAGTAGCATGAGAAATCGGTGCTAGTCTCCATACATCGAAGCATACGTTTAGTGAAAATCATGAAAGTGTTATTTTTTCCACATCACATTATGCTGAT
Organism: Lygodium microphyllum; assembly: GCF_053477565.2. Taxonomy (NCBI): domain Eukaryota; kingdom Viridiplantae; phylum Streptophyta; class Polypodiopsida; order Schizaeales; family Lygodiaceae; genus Lygodium; species Lygodium microphyllum. The sequence continues at coordinate 34,629,114 of NC_141161.1, forward strand.
TTGATAAATATTGTTTGTGCACTAGGATCATATACACTATGCATGGTGCATGACATGGTATTAGTCCTGGACTGTATAGCAATTGTCTTCCTCGAGCATGACTTATACGCTGAGTGGAAAGGAGCCTTTGCTATAGGTCAATTGTACGCTTTCCTTGGGAATGTTTGATGAGGATTTATATATTTCTGGATCGTACAAAACAAGAAAAGAGTGGAGTTTTTGCATTATGTTTTGTATGTTAGAGCAACGCATCTTGAGGCCAATCTCTAAGGTGTAGGAGAGTCGCAGTGGAGCCACGGTAATCAACCGAGGGGAGCTTCCTGATGCTTGTGTCATGAGGCACTATGCCTACATGTTATGGGATCTCCCTCTAAGGAGAAGGGAAGGTAAATATTGGACTACATATCAACTACAAATGCATAATTAAGTCTCTAGTGTTCATCGGTGTATTACAAACGCTCATGGCCCGCAAAGCCATGTGGTGGGGTTTCATGTTTTATGCATGAGGTCCGGCTAGTGCCATAGCCAATGTCAGCCTATTTTAGGTCCCATCAACATGGAGAAGAAGCACCACAAAATTGAATGAGAGATTGCATAGGTCAAGGATAGATTGGAGTGGGTAAACAAGGGCCTGCAATGTCGATGGTTGATCGCTCGCAGTTGTTGAGTGTACTACCTAAAAAAGAAAAAGGAAGTGCACTATACCTGAGAATGTGTCTACCTCACCGTGCAATGAATGGTGTCTGTGCCAATGAGACTGGGAGTTGGGACGAACCACAAGGAGCTTGTGGTGTTGTCCTATACTTGAGGACCCAGTTTGTGTACAAGGGGAGGTGTTGTGGGTGTGACTTAGGGAGACATGTCTACCATAGGCAAGCACAAACTCCCTAGGTGTGTCCTGCCCTCAATGTGCCCTAACTGTGAAGTGAGGAGAATAGGAAGGACTAGGGGATTAGGCACGGAGTGGGTTGATCGAGGCCATCGGACACATCTAGCTTGAGAACACCTAGGTGCAATATTTGTGACACTTTGATATTACATGGGAAAGCTCATTGTTCCTTCCCTTTTGCTTTGTGTGGGTCTTTTCTTTGTTTTCTCTTTTCTTTTTCTTTTCCTTTTTTTTGTGAGATACATTGGGAGGGAGCATACTAGACATCATCCTAATACTCTTCATTAGTTACATTTCGAGGGGCCTAAGAGATCTGTCAAGGAATGCATGGCTTGGCATGTAGCCCTTTGCTCTTTTGACTATACTTGTGGCCACAAAGGGGGGCTTGGTTCTTGCACTCATTCTTTCTCTTGTTGATCTGATTCAAAAACATGTCCTTCTTCCTGGACTAGCTCCGTGGCTCCTGTTGAGATGGTTGCATTTGCTGTTATGGCTCCCCAAGCCCTAAAAAGGAGGGTTCATGTGTGGTTAAGCCAATTGAGATTAGGTGAGCACGTTGCTCCTCTACTCCCAAGCCGGCACTAGCCTTGGGTGCCGTGGCATAGAGTCCATGTTGCAGCAACCTCCTTGTTAGCTCTAGTTTTCTTTTTAGTTGTTTCAATGTCTCTTCTCCTCTCCGCTACGTGATATTCAATGCTATACTCAAGAATGCGCATTGTTGCTCTAGCATTCTGAGAGTGAATGCCTCCTGGCGAAAAGTAAAGCCGCAGTATCGAGATAGGCTCTAGTTTTCTTTTTAGTTGTTCCAATGTCTCTTCTCCTCTCCATTGCATGATATTCAATGCTATGCTCAAGAATGCGCATTGTTGCTCCAACATTCCTATCTCGATAGCCACAGCTTTACTTTTCGCCAAGAGGCATTCACTCTAGGAATGGACCAGCTTTTAGACTAAATTTTTTATTCTATTTTCACTAGAGCAATATCCTCCTCCTCTTATTGCCTTAGTCGTTATTCCTCCTCTTCTTGCATTTTCCTACTCTCTTCTTCTAGTTTGCTCGATTCCTTCTCCACCCTTGGCAGCTCTCTCTTTTCCTTAGATCTGGATCAAGTTTTTCTTATGGGGATTTTGAGAGTGATGTTTTTCCTCTCTCCTTGGCTCAGCAATTTTGAGCCTTTCTACTCACTAATAACTATCCTCTCGTTCAAGGCTTCTTGCTATTTGAGGTGGTTCAACTACTCTACCAATCATTCTCACTCTAAAAGGGCCACTTGAAGTTGGTTTTCCACCTTTGTTAGCTTTTTGGCTGACATTTTGTCTCTTTGTGCCTTAGCCTCACATAGTTCCTTGAGCAGCTCTTCCTTTTGTAGTTTCTACTTGTTGCACTCTATGTAGGCTTGGGCCCTAACCCTTTCTAACTCCTCAGTGAGCTTGTCTCTGATCTTCTTTAGCTAGTTGAGGTACTATTTCATCTACTTGTTCTGCTGCAAAAGGACCGAGAAGTCTCCTCTAGCATAACCTCTTCTTCTTTCTCATCATGGGGCTTTTGTGCAACCTTCTCCTCCATTTTACTTTCTATTGCTTGTTTGGCTTCTAGCTCTTTTCTCAAGTCACTTATTTGCCTTTGTTGGGTGGCTATTTAGCATGTTTTTTCAAGTTGATAGGCTGAGAATGTTTCCTTTTCAGTTTTCAGCTTTGCCAGTGCTGCCTTCCTCTCCTCCTTTATTCTTTCTAGCTAGCCTAGTAGTTCTTGGATACACTCATCATACTGCACCGACCCTGGCATGGGCCGAGGGTACGGACATGGTCGAGGCTTCCATCCTGGCCTTCTTTGGGTCCTTCCTAGACTAACATCCACAGTGGCAGGCCTCTTTGTCCCTAGTATGGGGACTCCTTCACTAGGTACTGGTCCAAGATGTTGGACTACATTGACTAAGCATTGCACCCACGCCATCACATTGCTTTGGTCCACTGTGGCATCCATGGTTTCTTAGGTGGTAGTAGTAGTGGCGACCATGATGCGTGAGGGTAGTTCCAATAGGGCCTTCCCTTTGCCTTCCTCCACGGGTCCTCTGGCCACTTTTTCTACTACAAAGCTAGTTCTAGGTGCATCATCTAGGCTCCTTCTAGCTAGCTCCTTGGCGCGGAAGGGTTGCTCAACCAACAGTTTGATGGCGAGAACCATTTTCTCATCCTCTTCTCTCCCTAGCCTTTCCTCATTTTCTACTTACTTTCTTCTTCATTCCTCTTCCTCCCTTCTTGACTCCTCTTCCACCTTTCTTACTCATTCCTCTTTCTCTTCCTACTTCTTTCTCCATTCATATTCTAATTCTCTCGATTCCTTTTGTGCGGCTTCTACTTCTTGGTCTTCTTCTACCATGGTTTTCTTCCTCTTTCCTAGGATGATCAGCTTGATTTTTCTTTTTGCACCTCGACTTGATAGGATTGAGTTCTCCTTCCCTTCCTTGTTGATGGTTCTCTCACTTGAGGCCTCTTGTTGTTGGTGGACTTGGGATGGAGCTTCCCTCTTTCTAGATGATGGCACTGGTGATGTGGGCTGGTTAGTGCGAGGGGTTTCTTCTACTACTTCATGTCTTTCCAAGACCCCAAGGGCCTCTTGGATGATGGGGTGAGTACACCTCCAAAGCCTATGTTGGAGGCCTTAGCTACTGCTGGCTTTTTCCTTTTTGTCTATGCTATGGAAGCCAGAGACTCCCCACCTATTGCTTTAGCTCCTATGGCTAGTTCTTTCCCTGAGGATTCCATGGTCTTACACACCTAACCATTCCAATTGATCGCATCTAGAGACTTTGCTGCGAGGCTCTCGAGTAGTGGTACTCCAATCTCATCAAGGCATTGTACCTCTGACTAGAAATAGAGCATGGACTATTTTTGCTTGCAGCATGATGTCGGGTTCGGGGATGTCAACTAAGCTAACTCCATCATTTGTGTGCACTTGGGCCTTGTCCATCCTTAGCATAATGTAAACATCTCTTTTGGGCCACCTCTCACGCTTGTTGACCAGCCATAGAGCTCTTTCTACCATTTCGGGGCTCAACTCCACTTCTACTCTGCAAATCTCTCCTCACTGTCTCACTATCATGGTGCCATGATTCTTGTTTGCTTTAAAAGTTTGCAGGAATTCCACACACTTGCTGTAGTCAATGGCTTGGCTAACCTTCTCCATATATTTACCAAGGTTACCCTAGTCAACCATATGTTTCACCACTTGCTCTTTTATCACCACACTTTCTAAGTTTTGAATGCCTTTGAATTTAAGTTGATTAAAGGCCCTTGTTTCCATTGTTAAGCTGTATTTGTCTTGCTCTAGTTTTGTGAATGGGAGCTTGCTGCCTTTGTCATGCCCAACCATCTCGGGTTCTTGTCATGATGCGACAACTCACTATTAGTTCACTTGAAATGACTTTTTGTGAAAAGATGAGGGGGTTATGAATATGTGCTATGAAAAGATAAGTGCTCAAGTACAAATGAAAAATTTTGCTTCCATCAGTCCACATAGTTCCACCCAGCATTTCATGAAAAGTTTACTTTAAGTACAAATTGACTTTTATCAACAGTCCTTTTTACTTTTTCAAAGTTCTGTTTAAGATTCATGTTGTGTCTTCTTTTTCACCTTACCCCCTCCCCCCTTGGGAGTGATGAAAATCCTTCCTAGGATTGGAGGATAAAGGGTGAAGGGCATGAAGCGCATACATGGTGTGTTTTACTTTGTCATGAGCCAATAGTAGAAGTTTGGGTTATTCTCCAAGTGGGCATGGCGGTCCATGTCATGAGGTGTAATGCCTACATGTGTAATGTAAGTCAAGACATGAGTGAGAAAGTCACCAAAGTTCATCCTGCTAGCATATGCAGTTCTTCCTCAGTCAGGATATTCGATCGAAATAGGGGGGGGCCATGACGTATTCCTCTAAAGATCATTTACGTGTGATGGCCAAGTCTCAGAACGAGGTAGAAGCCACATAGGTAGAGTCGTACTCATTTGTTTTGATTGTGCATCTCTGCTTAGCATTGGTCATGATTTGGCAACCCTCTTGTTTCCCATTGGAGATGCAGAGCATACCATTTTCACAGAAAGAAAGAGTTAGAGTCGGCTAGCTTTGTCAGCTCTTCTAGCTCCTGGCCTTTGTAGAGACTTTGCTCCTACAATAGGATGTGATCAGTCATTGTGTGCATGCTGGCTCTCAAGAGATCTCACTGTCAATCAAGGCTTCAGTCATTTCGAGAATCTTGATGAACACAAATGCATATTCCTCCCAAGTGCATGAGTCCAACCATTTATAGCTCCTGGCTAGAGTGGTGAATGTGGCATCCAAGCATCTAACAATACAGGTGATGAGCTCGTCCCTCGTATTTGCGGTTAGATTTGAGGCCAACGTAAGGATGGATCTGCGCTTATAGGAGGGCCTAAGGCCTATGGGAGATTAGGGATTGGATGGGCAGGATAACTCCACTACTGATGGCTGCCTCCTGGATTGTTCTGTGGGGTGTTTGTCAGCCACTTGTGTGATGGATTGGTCGTGTGGCTCAGATGATGTGTTGCCTTCTACTCATGGATCAGTTGAGACACTAGAGGTGTTAGGTTGAGTTGGCCTAAGGTCAAGGGCCAGCTAGTTGCGGCTTTGGTCGATAGACTAGTTGAGGTTCTATGGGTTCGGTGCTTTTGGAGTCCATGGATTTCTCATTCCTAGCTGGCTCACCACTTTGTGGAGATGGGTTGGAGGGCCTGGATTGAGGGGCACGCATGCCGCTCATAATCTTGGGCAACCCAATCTAGTTGTTGCCTTCGTAGTAGCCTTGAGTGCGCAATAGGTCTTTGGGTACCCATTGTGGCTTGACCCTTCATCTACTTCTATAGCGCTTGCTTTGCCTCCTAGGCCTAGGGCGTGATGTTCTGTGATCACAAGTTCGTGTGGATTTGGCTTCTAGGTGATTGTGGTTGGCATTTGGGCACGCATTTGAGCTCTTGCTCTGTGGTCTTAGATGTGTCTCCTTTTTTTTGTGGGCAATTTGTCTTGGCAAGGTGGGACAAGTTGCAACCCCCCTCCTTATACCTTGCACTTAGCTCCTCTACTTGTGGCATTGCAGGCTGTGATGGAGCCATGCTACCCTTGCTGAAAGCCGTCACTATCCGAACATTGCCAATGGCAAGGTGAATGAGATGTGAGTCATAGTCAACATTGCACTATGCTTGTTTTTTGAATGCATGTCCTAACAGTTATTCCTTATCAACGGCCTTGGTGTTAGGCTACAGTTGTTGGGGCTGAACAATGAGGGTCCAATGATCATTCATAAGGATATTACAATTAGCTCCCTCATCAATGAGTGCATTAAACATGTATATCGTGTGACCAATGAATAATATGCACAAGTATGCAGGTGCCACTTCTTCCTCATCATCTTCCTCAATCTAAGTCATGGTGGCTACTCTTACATTTATAGGTAGGTTCAGCATTGGAGGCTCATGTGGTGGATGTGTTGGCATTGATCGATTGCTAGAGCTCCTGGCTATCATGCATAGTGGTACTAATGGCGAGGTCTTACCCTTTGACAGTTGAAATGTTGTGGCTTTATGAGACTCACTGATTGTCTTGGCAGCCTTTTATAATCCTCCTCTTCATCTAAGAACAACAAATCGATGGTGGCTTGCGTATGCATCCAATCCCGCTTGTCCTCATCGGGGCAAGGGATATACTTTGTTAGCGGCCCCTAGGAATTGTTGACTTGTGTGTCTCCTTTCAACATGGTGGAGATGGCATCTAGGTCGACTGGAGTGGTCTTCCAAGTATCCATTTCAACTCTCACGGCTTTTGATCTGTTGCTTAAGAATATGAGACCGTTACCCCAATCTTCTATCACTCATGCATTTCACATCTAGGGCGAGCCTAGCAGAACGTCGTAGTCCACTCCCTTCATGACTATGAAGTTCACTGAGAACTAGACTGTCGCTATCTTCAAGGGCTAATCTTTTAGCACTCCAAATGGTCTAATCTTCATTTCGTCAGCCAACATGATATTAAACCTTGTAGTCTCCACAAGTCAATTACCCCAAGCCTATAGGACTACATGGCTGAGCACACTGACTCCAACTCCTGCATCTACAATTTCCTTCCTTGTAGCATATCATAATGCATTGACAGGTAAGACTGCATGCATCTTTGTGCCTTCCCAAAAGGCATTCACATGCAAAGACTTAGGCACTAGATTTAAGGTTAAGCTATGTATGTGTGTTACTACGTCATGGTTAGGCAAGTCAGTCACTCCAAGTTATTCATGTCGTTCTACCCACTGCTTCAACCCTTGCCATAGCGTGGAGTTCCACCTAAGCAACTCTCCCAAAGGTAGGGTCACAAGGGGGCTGATATCAGCATCGTGCGCAAGTTGCCAACTATCTACTTTTTGTTAGGCTCTACAATCTTTTGCCAATGATCATGGGTAGTTTGCCCACATGCTACGTGGCGTGCGGATGTGTCTCTTGATTTGAATTGAGTAGGCAAGACTCGTGTGCTCACACTAGAGAGCTCATCGATCTCATCTCCCATAATGGGTTCTGTATCTTTTAGATGTGCTTAGAATTCTTTCACCCACTCCTTGACCTTATCAACCAATTCTAATTAGTACCTCCGATCGAGATATTCTCCAATCTTGGCACTTTCGTTTTTTGTTGTCTTAGGAGCATATGTCTCTGCTTCTGTGTCCGTGACTTGCTTCCCCTTTGATAACTTGGTGATACTATTTGTCTTATGCATAATCTTTGTCTCAACCCTCATTTTCCTTCTTCTACGGCTTCTCTTTCCTATTGAAGTTGCATCAAGGTTGTTAGGTAATGGTAATGAAATACCGGCCTGCTTTGCTTATGCTCGGGTCATCATGACATTCAACAGAATCGGCATGGCTTGCCATCAAGTGTTTCAACTCCGAACAGTCCCAATGGTATGGACAACACAATAGCTCGAACTAGTGGAAGGTTTCCATCTAGGGCACTTGGCATACAAGTGTGTGATCCCACATTCAGGGAATCTTAGGTCAACCTTCTCTCAATTGGCTTGCTCCTTCCCAAGGTATCATGATGAGATGTGTCCTGGGTGACCTCAAGTCCGATGAGTTCCTAGTTCTGTCTTCCTAGACCTCTACATCTTTCCCTACCCAACACCATCACTAGTACTAGTCTAAAATCCATCAAGATGGGATTGCCCTTCATCATACGAGATGTAAGGGTTTATGTATGCTTCATCCTCATTCGGCTCCTCTATGTAATGTATCGGAGCATCACTCGGTGGATGGATCACCATGGGTCTAGGTGGTCTAGGTATCCCTGTAGGGTTGATGTCCATCCTAGGGATGGTTGGCTTTGAATCATTAGATGCTTGAAAAGCTAGTGGAGCTCCCCTTTCGTAACGTGGTAGTCTATTTCCTAGGTAGTAAGACTGATTGTATAGCAGGGTAAAGCAATCGCCTCGATAATTGGCAACTCATTTCATTATGGCTAACCCTACCGCAATTGGTACAGGGCTTGGATCTAGGATCTATACAATCAACCTGAAGGTGGTTTTCTCCACAATGCATGCATTGCACGTGAGGTCGTGCGGGCCTTCTCATCATCTCTTGAAGCCTAGCCAACTCCAGCTTCACGTCCGCCAACTCCTACATGTGGCTCACACTCTTTCCCTTGTCTTGGAGTTCTCTAGTTGAATATTTCACTAACGGTCGTAGCTCTTTCTGAGATTCTAGAGGCAATGCTGTCTCAAGTTGTGGATCTTGAGCTCCTCTTCTTGAGTAGTCATCCACTCGTATGGCTTCTTCAAAATCCCTAGCTAGCACATCCCTTTGCAGGGTTAAGTTGCTCACTAAGGCCTTGTAAAGCTCTTCTCTTTGGATTCTGCTAATGAAAACAATGGAGACCGCTCATTCGCTAGGTCACTCTGTGGGGCTAGGATTCTCTTAAAGAGACTCCACACATGGGTGACGTAGTCTCGAATATCCTCCTTGTCATTTTGACTAACATTCAACAATCTGACGATGAAGTTGTGAGATTATTATGCATCAAAGAATCTCTTAATGAAGAGACTCTTGAGGTTATTGAAGTCATTTAGTTCAACATTGTCTAGACTAGTGTACCATGTCTGTCCTTTTCTCTTAGGCACACTCCAAAAGCATGTGCACGTTGAGCAATATCCATAAGGCTATTATCCTTGCATACTTACTCAAACTACTCCACAAAGCTATATGGGTCATTGTCGAGCTGATATTTCTCAAGTTGCTTAGCAACCATAGGTATCTTAGTCTGGCTCCTAGAATTTAGGGTAATTCCAAGTCCTACTAGAAATGTAATTGCTAGAGCTACTCCGCTCTGCTCCACAACTATGTTGTCTAAGAGACGCTTCATGAGAAGCATGAGAAGCTTGCTTAGCATAAGGTCAACTTCTAGTACTCTCTCCCTCTCATCGTTTAGTCCTATCCTAGTTTTATTGGCGAGGACTAAGACAAGTTCGACCTCACGCATTTCTATGTCTAGCCTCAGCTATTGAGCTTGTTCCTCTCAGTTGTAGGCGGCCATGCTTTACAATGCTTTCCTTGCCAACCTTCTCTTCTCCTCTAGATCGGATATGATGTCCTCGACAAGTCTACCGTAATGCTCCATTTTTGTTTGCAAGTCATACCGGGTCATCACTTGTTGGATGTCGACTGGGAATTCTCCCAAATCAAGCTCATCATTTTGCAGGTTGATGTTGGCTCCTAACATGTTGGCAGTTTCTTAAGCCAATAGGGTGTCAATCTAATTGATCAAGTCAGGTAGAACTACGTCTCTAATCATGCATGTCATTGTTGCTCCCTAAGTGGTTTGACAATTCAAGTCTCTCAATGCTCGGTGATTGGGATCCTTGGCCACTATTCAATGTTTGGGGGTTTCCTTCTACTTGTGGGTTTGTTCAACTTACCTCATCTTGGGTGAGTTCTTTACTATTTAAAGCAATCCTCAATCTTATGGGCACTCAAATGCTAGTGGTGTGCTCCTTAAAGTATGTTGTGTGAAATTAGGCTATCAGATTTTCTTGCACATCAAGTATTTAATCGAAGCAATGTGTGAATCCAATGAAAACAATGCATTGCAACATACACTTTTCCTTATTCTTTCGTTCGTTTAATGACCACTCTAGCTGGTTCGTTTTGGTCTCTATAGCATCCTAGACGTGTGGTTTGAGGGGTAGAAAATTTGGTCAATGAGCTCGGGTCTCTATTGAAACAAAGAGTTGAGGGTCAGTGCCGCAGTCATTCTCTAGGCCGTTAGATTGTGATTTGTGAGTCCGGTGGCCCTATGAGACGTTTTACATGTTTGGAGGCCTACAAGGGTGTCATCTAGATTGGGCTTAGCCTTTGTATGCCATGTGGTGGGTCCAATTTGCTAGAATCTAGGTTCTACACAACTCGTCCAAGTGAAAATGTTCAAGTTGGAGTGTTCGAGTTTCAGACTCGGACATCTGAGTCGGGTATCCGTCCAAGTCCGAATGGTCCTGTTCGAGTCTGAATGGATTGTCCAAGTGCTTGTCTAAGTTGCCTAACTCGGACTGCCATCCGAGTTCGAGTGGTCCTCATGGATGGGCACTCGGCCATCTGAGGCCAAATATATGGGCGTCTGAGTGGACCATTTTGGAGCATCCAAATTCGGCCATCCAAGGGCGAATTAGGTTCAAGGACTTGTGACTCAGACTGTTGGAGAGATAGTGGGACTCGAACGACTATGGAATCCATCCGATTGTGGCGATTAGGGGTCCAGAATGAAAATCTTACCGAATCTCACACATCTTGATGAATCTCTCAACTATGAACCTGGAAGCAATTATCCAACATAAAGGCACACTCAAAGCTTACCTCTGCAAGGCTCGAAGGCGTGGTGGTAAAGATTGCCAAGCACAAAATGGTTTCCAGCCCTATAGCTCTCTCTTAATTGAATGCACCCAAATGAGCTCTCTCTCTACCCTCTCTACCCTCAATCTCTCTTGCCCTACTACTTCCCCCTTCTCTTTGTTTGCTATCCTAATGCCTTGAAGCTCTCTTTTCCTTCCTATTCTGCCATGTTTACAATAGTAACCCTATAGTTTGTTTCTCTATTTTTCCTTACCTAAATGCATCCAAAATCACAAGCAACCACTTATACTAATCCAACGCACTTACTTAAATTTAAAAAAACCAAAAAAAAAAAAAACTTGCAAAGGAGATCGAAGACCTCTTCAACTCCCTCACTTCCTACCTATCTCAAGCACCGGTTTGGGAAAAATCCGACTTCAATGCTCAATTTAGAGCATGCAAGCACTCAAAGCTTCAATCCGTTGGTCTCGAAAAACAAAATCAAAATGTGAGAGCTTCTCACTTAACTGCCAAGACCTGTGGATTGCTTATCGTTTCAGGCGTTTCAAGCCAAGTGCAATGGCTATCTCTCACATAGTCGTACGCACTCTCACATCTACGAGCGTAGTGAGCTTACCTCCATGCTTGATCGAGTTGCCTCCTCCCTCAAGCACTCTGATGATAGCTCCATGATCCAAGGTGCAAGCTTAAGCAAGCTCGATCCTCAAGCTCCAAGCTTCATACACCATTTTCGCGCTCCATTGTCGCGTGTGAGACAAGAGAAGAGAAGAGAGGAGAATAAGAAGAAAGGAAAAGGTGGAGAGATTCTCCACCACGGTCCCTCACCCTCACACACTCACTCCCTCACACTTCCTCTCTCAAGCACAAGCTCAAGCAAGCAAGAACAAGAAGTAGAAGAGGAAGAGAAAGAGGAAGGGGAGAGCTAGTTTTGGCCACACACAAGAATGAGCTTCTTCATTCACTTTTTGCCTTTTATACAAAACCCTAATCCCCTTTGGACACCCATCCCTTTTTACATGCCCGACCATTTTAGCCTAGGTCTTATTTTCATGTTCCCTTCCTATTTGCATTGTGCCTTCACCCATGCCCATCTATATTTACAAATTGCACAGGAGGGAGCCTGGCACTCTTTTACAAGGATTGAGAGAAAGCTTGTATATTTAAATTGCACATTTTCTCTTTTTCGTTTGCACTGATCTTTAAGATTGTCCTTGCACCTTTGGCATTTCTTCCTCCTATTTCTTCAATTAGGCCTCCTTTTTCTGTTTTGCCCTACATCTTTTTAATTTTCTTTTTGCTCTCTTTGCACTTAGATTAATACATATGCACTCTAGTTAGTAAATCGTCATTTATTCACATAAAACATGGCTGCTAAGCACACCTCTAGATCTATTTATAAAGCCCACAAACAATTACCATGAACATCCTTTTCACAAGCTCATCTATCAATTAGTAGTAGAAAAGCCCAAAAAGGATTTGCATACACATCCTTTTCATGAGTATATCTACCAATCAATAGTAGAAAAGCTCTTTTAGCTCAAACATAATAGGCCAATTCTTTATGCCATGTTTCTATTCTCAATCAATACTTTTGAAAGGTGGAGCAAATGTGAAAGCACAAGTGAAATCAAGAAAAGAGCAAGAGCTATGGAGGTTTAAGAAAGAAGAGAGAGACCAGTGTGTGGAAACTCCAACTATTACAATGTGTGACATGTCTTCCTTTATTCTATTGCCACTAAAAGAATAAAGAATAAAGTGATAGTGATAGGCGCCCACTACTACAATGTAAAAGTGTGTGGACACTATATACAAGTAAATATAGGTAGCTATACGCATGCGGCCTTTAACCCCCAACAACCTCCCACTTAAAGACAAATGTACCTTAGTGAGAAGTAACCCAAATCTAGATTATTCGTATTCATCCGAATCTTGACAATCTCAATGGACTTATTCTCTGCCACCTCTTTGTTGATGGAGTGATAGCATATCTCATTGTGCTTTATCTTTGTATAGAAGACCAAATTATGAGCAAATTGAATGACACTCATCGAATACAAATTGGAGCCATGCGAGGAATGACTCTCCCAGGAACACGATCAAAGCAAAATCTATGCAAAGATTTCATCTCTCTTGCTCATGGAACATAAAGAAAAGAACACATATCTGCATCATCGTCCTCTTCATCCTCATCACTCTCCATAATTATCCTTTTTGAAGCACACCAGAGAGAGAAAACTTCTTGTTCGATACACAATTGGAGGGAGGGGAGGGGGGGGGGGGGATGTGCATGAGAGAGAGAAGGGGTGTATATGAAAAGAAGCACACCCCTTCATCCCCCACATGCACCCCTTCGTATAAAATTTATTAATGAATAATATTTTCTTTTACATTGGCCTTAGCCATTGTTTCCTTGGGGATCTCAAAACTTATATGCTTACTTTATGAATATACCATTTTTAAAACCGTAATAAGACTTCATTGATATGTGATATTATTAATGCATATGCGATAGGGTGCTAGATTTTGAGCATATTTAGGCTTCATCATTCTCCCCGGACACAATTGTGTATAGAAATGGATCCATATCAATGCGAAAATACCCCTATGAATACATAAAAGCATCAAACTTATGGTACCACTTCCTACATGCCTACTTACGCCATTAAGGACTCTTCTTCAATTTGCACACTAAGTGTTTCTTACCTCTTTTCACAAAGCCCTTAAGATATTGTATATAAATATTCTCATGTAAATCCCAATGTAGAAAAGTCGTCTTGATATCCATTTGATAAAGATCCAAATCCAATTGAGCAACCAAGACCAAGACCAAGCATAGGATAGTCAACTTAATCACAAAAGAAGATTTCATCAAAGTCAACTCCCTTTTCTTACTTAAAGCCCTTAGCAACCAATCTAGTCTTACATATTGACATAAGGTCATGAATACTTTTTATATCTACTTTGCATAGCAATGCACACTTTCCATCAGACAATGAAACTAAGCCCTATGTATGATTCTTCTACAACAAATCAAACCCAAATTGTATATTCCTTTCCTAAGAATGATAAACATCTTTAAAAATAGTCTCAAGTGGATCAACAAAGTCTAGCACCATGATATAGTCCATAGAGAGCTCATAATGATCAAGAGAACATGAAGCTCTAGCAAAGGATCTCAAAACTAGTGGAGCTTATATGACATCTCATTTCTATACGACATGGGCCACTACATCATCAACAATTGCATTAAACTATCTTACTAAAGCTAATCGAGTGTACTATGACGAGACTCCTCCTAAAAGATCACCTTGCATATCTCAATCACCTGTTTTGGTCTCATATGCATCTTCTCTTCGAAAAAAATATCATGGGTGCAGGTAACCTTACGAGTTTGCAAATCCCAAAGACAATAGTGAATCTCACCTCTACAACACCATAACCAAGAAAGATGCACCTGATATACTTCAAATCCGACTAATAGGGCTTATCTTCGAGAATATGGCTAAAAGCCACCCACGAATACTCGCAAGTGCGCATTAAAAGAGCATTATACTAGATAACCCTCCTTTTTTCATTTGTATTTATATATTACAAGATTCACCATCTATGTTTCCCTCCTCTCAAGATCTTGCATGGCAATCATCCAACATGTCCACTTTAATTCCCCAAGCGTATCCTCTTTTGAGAACAGAAGCTATAACAATAGGCTAAGAATAACTATGTCCAAGGAGCCTTAAGATGCCCATGTGGACTTGCACAATGAAGCTAGTCATCTCCAAATTGAAAACTTAAACAAAGGCATTCTAAAAAGTGAGGGCACTCTAATATATCCACTGCACACACGTGTGCACATGCAACCCCCCCTCCCCAAAAAAAAAAAAAAAAAACGTCATATGTTGTTTGCCTTGCCCTTAGATCAAATCAATAAAGTTCCTCCATAGGGTCTTCCTTACTCATTCCCATATCTCCTCTTACGGTTGCTGGTTTACCTTAATTTTAATCACTTTGATCACACAAAAAGTGAACAAATCCATATAATATAGTTCTTTGAAATTGATGGCCATTGTTCTCTATCTACTGGGTTTAGTTTAAAGTTTCAAGATCACATGCAACACAAAGGAGCATCCAACTACCAGAAAATTTGTTTTCACCAAATGTGTATAATCCGTGAAGAAACCTTTATGCCAATCCATGTAGATTGTTCTACTCGTGATTTCACATGATTGAGTGATCCATGTCAGCACTGGCCTACTACAAACTATAAAGAAGATAAAGAAAAAAATATCAAGAGTGATAAAAAGAACGATTCAATCTTTGCCCCTTCAGAGGCCAGTTGGATGCATCCTTTCTCTCATCCACTGAATAACAGATAACATCATCAGTCAGCTCGTAATGAGTACCTCTTTTATGTCCTTATAGCTAACCATTGCACACCTCACTGGCTATTTGTATCTACAACATACCCACTTTCCAACATAATCACTCACATATCCATACCACACAAAAAAATATTTATGCTGTATGCTGCATACAGACATTGCCATAACTTGAGACATACCCATTGCTGCATATATGACCACTACATTGGCAGAACCATGTGATATTTCAATGGACATTTCACACCATAGGACAGAAGAAAGCTCTATCAATGCACAGCAATGCAAACTCAATAGCACCAACATACACACAACAATCTGTCTCAACTAATAATGTTGAAAGCACCCTTGGTTTTTGAGAGGAAAAAGAAAACTCTAAAACATCTGGGCGGGGAATCCTGCCATATGTAAAACCTACCCGACAGAGCTTATATTAAAGAAATCAGATTGTGTACAGACAGCAATATTTCAGACAAATCTGGCATATGTCTAAATATCTTGCAGCCCTTCTCATGAAAAACAAAAAGAGTTCTTTGTATACAGACCCATCAAGTATATGTAGGAAACCGGTATGGGTAGAAGTGTGATCCATAGATTACATCACACTTTTGTGACTCAGAAAATGCCCACACAGAGCTCTTGATCCACTAGCGATTAGGAATCAACCACTTCCTTTGAAGAAACTCAAAACTCTGCAGAAATTATACCTATTTTGCAAGCAATCAGCTTTCCCCGTCCAAACAGGGGTCTATCCAGTTGTTCAGCCATCAACCACCTGAGTGAGAAACTGGGGTGGTCACAAAAGTTCCATCTTTGTACATACTCACAAACTGTTCGGCAAGCGGATGTTCCACCTGCAAAAGTCCCTTGTCAGAGCAACTACAAGACTCCATAGAAAAATGAAACTGATCAAGAAACATTCTTAGAATGGCAGTCTAAATCAGCAACCAAGGCAGGTAGCTAGCCTCAAAATACAGTGTAGAATGCTGTACGTTGAACCCGAGGAAGACAAGATTTTAAACTGTCAGCGATAAGTTGTAGACAGCCTTGATCATGATGAATATCAAAGTATATTACTCGACCAATATTACATGTAAACATTCCAAAACCTATATCTGTTAACATGGTTTTGATAAAGCAAATTCCATTGCAATCAGGCAAGATGTAATTAAGACTCAGTTTACATGTTATTTTGTGTCGGCTAATAGACTACATAATTCAGACATACTATGCTGCACATCAATCTAGCTTTGGCAGACTAGCTTGAAATCAACATGAAAACAAGGTGAGAATCCAAAAACTTATTTTTGTTCTCTATCATAAATCCCCTCCCCTCCCCCCCCCCCCCAAAAAAAAAAACAGAATCAAACTTGCTAAGAGACCAGAGTTTATAAAAACTAAGCACATAAACAGGAAAGCTAAGAAGTTTTATTTCCCAGTCTCTACAAGCTTCCTTGGTTTCAAGTATCTTAATATGATTTCCATCAGATTTAGTATCGCTTAGTTTATTCTAGTGAAATAAGGAGAGAGAATTACAAAATCTTGATCTTCTGTTTGGCCAGGAACAAGCACATTGATCTCACTTGACTTTGCAGTAGTTATGCAAGCATCCAACGAGCTCTTACTCAAGTAAAGTTGGCACCCTGTTGTATTGTCAATAGAAACTGATGGGGCTGTGCCCTGGAAAAGAAACATGTTGACATAAACAATACTTCCTCAAACACTTCAAGAGATATACACTTCGAAAGGGATGAGCGCACGTACAGGATGCTACAAAATGCTATAAAACCTTATTATAATTAAATGGAAACTGCATCTCCCATCAGACCTGTATGATCATATTAAACTCCCTAACATAATTATTCTAGACTGAACCTACACTTAAGTTTTCTCTGACAGCTCCAGTACTAACAGAAACTGTTGTGCCACGTTTTAACCCATGGGTTAGTTGCAACCTTACATGTGAAATTACCTTGTGTGAAGGCAACCTTAGGGCAACTTTACTTGTGAAAGTAACCCAAGATATCACCTTATTGGAAAGGGTGATTTAAAGAAGCCAACTTGCACCCTCAACTTTGACGATGAAGTCCCCCATTACAGTTAGATTGCAAGCACACAGGCTACAAGCTTTGATTTGTATGAATGAAGCATGCAGTTAATTGAAGAATGCTTTGTTAGAATTTGTTAATTCTGGGCAGTGCCCATGTAATTTGTGTGGTGTGAACACTTCAATAAGTGTCTTTTTTTTTGTGGGTGTGTATACCTATTGTCTTGACATTTAAAAGAAGTGACACTAGGGACTAGAGTTAGTTAGCCTAACTCTAGTCAGTTGGTGGAGGGCTGGTTAGGTCAACCCTTGACCTAACTTAGGTTGTACCCTCACTATTTTCAGTTCACCGGGCTGAATCATACGTTGCCCTAAATTTTTTCTTAAAAGACGAGAGAAATTTAAGAATGATAAGTTGAACCTTAATATGAATTGTAGACATTTCAACAAAGCTTACACTTTATAAAACAAGTATAAAAGACATTGAAATGTGACAAGGGGACTATATGAATTTTAATATTATAATCAGCCCACAAAGATCACAAAACGTCGTGACTCATTGACGCATAAATTATAATCAGCCCACTAAGATCACAAAATCTCAGGACTCATAATATATCATAGTACCCTAGACTCTATAGAGGCAACCCAAGAGAATGAAGAGACAAGGGTCAAGACATAACTTAAGTATAATTCAGACCCCCGGGCTGAATCATACGTTGCCCTACATTTTTCCTTAGAAGACTAGAAAAATACAAGAATGATAAGTTGAACCTTAATATGAATTGTAGACATTTCAACAGAGCTTGCACTTTGAAAAACAAGCATAAAAGACATTGAAATTTGACAAGGCGATTGTATGAATTTTGAGATTATAATCAGCCCACAAAGATCACAAAATGTCATGACTCATTGACACACAAATTATAATCAGCCCACTAAGATCACAAAATCTCATGACTCATAATATATCATAGTACTCTAGTCTCTATAATGGCAACCCAAGAGACTAAAGAGACAAGTGTCAAGACTCTAGATTGTAGACTTGTTGTGGCATGTGCTCCTCAAGTTGACTCATGCATCATTTTCATCTCCAACATTATCCTCCTCACCCTCGGTCTCATCCTCATCCTGTGGCACACTAGAGGTACCAGCACTCAATGCACCCACTATCACATGAGCTGAATTTTCATCATCTTCCTCTCTCCTTTCCTGCAAAGCAAGCAGCCTTTCATCATCCTTTTCCTTGTTTAGCATTTCCAAGGTCACTTCTATCTTCTCAAATCCTCTTTCTTTCAACTTGCTTATGAGGCACACATTGGTGTGTATAGAAACAAGCTTCTCTGTATTCTTTGGCTTAAGCTTGTTCCTTTTCTTTGTATAAATGAGAAAAAAAGTGCTCCAATTTCTCACGTCGTAAAGCACATGTGCCTTGAGACAATATCCTAAGTGCCAAGTGCTGCAAATTTAGTGTCTCTACCCCAAAAGTTTGCCACCATTTCACACCTTGATGCATACTATTCTCATCCTTTGCAATAGGCATGCAAATGCACCTAACTCAAGCTTATCCACTTCATCATAAAACCTCCATTGAGCACTTACATCATAGTTTGGAACACATTCAACTACATCCATCCAAACCTTACTCACCTCCCTGTCACTGTTAGAATTCTTTGCTCTCCAAATAGGATGAAGCACAAAAGCAACAGCATACAATGGAGAGTGCATCATGCTCCATTAGTCTACACAGAGTGCCTTAACTTACTATAGCTTGGAACCAGAAAAACCCTCAAGACTTTCAATCTTTTCTATCATGCGATCAATAAGCTCCTACACCAACCCCATGGCGGCACCCTCTCTATTAGCAATACACAAAATCTTTAAGATTGGAGCACATAGCTTCAGAATCAACCTAACATTGGTCCAAAATAAAAAATCCAGGACAATAGATGAAACCTACAAAGCCTTAGTGCTTCTACTCACTCTCTTTCTGCAATACTCATCACTAACAACCATGTGGTGCAATCCATTGAAGACTCTTCCAACATGTTTGGAAAAATGATAAACATATATGCAAACCGATTTTGCTTTTGAGCTGAACTTTCTATACAAAGCAAGAACTGTATTTTTTGTGTGACAAATGTGACCAGCAACACCTACACATCTACTTTTAAAACAAGCTTCACCCAAGAAAATTCTCCAATATCCTCAAACAGCAAATCAAGGCAATTGCATGTGCAATAGGTGTAAAAAATGGTTGGCCCCTCTTGCTCAACCAAGTGACCAGTACGAATACAATTGGTTGCATTATCCATGCACACTTGGACTACATTTTGAGGCCCCACTTCAAAAATGGCACTCTTTAAGAATTTTAAAGATGTACTCTCCTAGCTCATACTCACCACTTGTATCAACTAATCGCAAGAATGTGGAACCAAACATACATGAAACCATTACGTTGATCATGGGTCGACGACGTGTATTAGACCATCTATCACAAACAATGCTACAGCCATATCTTTTTCATTTCTCTCTAGGATTAAGCAAATCTCTTTGCACATATTTGACCTCATCATCCAATTCTTTAGTGCGCAAGAGATGGTATGAAGGGGCCTTGAAGCTTGGGCTAACATTTCCAATTGCCTTTACAATGTCATGAATGTAAGGACTCCTCACCTTCCAATGAGGAATGTCCTCTACATAAAAGAACTGACGAAGGGCAATTGATGCCTCTTTCCTTGCTTGAATGCCCCAACTTTGAAACAAGGAGCTTTCCCTAGCTTTACGCTTTTTAGGCATCATCCCATGAGCATCACTAGCTTGAGAGAAACAAGCAACCACATTAGCACTAGCACTTTCTAATGCATCTCCCAAATCAAAAACCTTCGCATCCAATGCATCCTGTGAACTCATGGGAGCACTTACATGCAATCTACAAACTGCATCGTTTACATCTTGGGGTGCAATAAGGCATTTATCAACCCCAAATCCCTTCAGCCCCAAGATGTGGGCACGAATACGACTGGGGCTACCATTCCACGTGTGGGAACAATATTTGCACTGCATAGTACACTGTCCATTCTTCCATTTCTGCAATTCAGTGACAAATTGCCACTCTTTTCCTTGCTTTCGAACCATGCTAACCTGGAAAATCGAGATGAGAGAGAGAGAGAGAGAGAGAGAGAGAGAGAGAGAGAGAGAGGATGGGGCTGAGTACCCAACAGTGAGCACACTGCAGTCTGCACACACTGCCCTATTTTCACATAGATTGAGCACACTCTCATAGAGCTGAATTTCTGCATATGCTGATCACTAAGGTCTAAATATTGCTAGTTGCACACATGCAGGTTGAGAGCTAACCACACAGGCTGCACACTGAAAAAACACAGAGAACTGAGGCAAAAAACTGCCAAAAACAGGGTCCCTGAATAAAATCGTCAAACTGGGGCAATCGTGGCCTTTTTTTTAATGAGCAAAAAATGAAGTGACGGTTACGTAGTGGAGATGCAATGGTCAGCAACGGTAATGACTGCGCGCGCGCGCACACACACACACACACATACATACATACATACATACATACATACATACATATATATATATATATATATATATATATATATATATATATATATATATATATATATATAGCGAGAGAGTGTGAGATACTTGATATGTGGGTACAATAAGTAGTGTGCATCCTTCAGGTTTTTTTAGATAGATATATGTCAAGTACAAGTGCTAAGGGTGCATTCACACCCAAACACATATAAAAGGCATGGTCGCCCTTTATTCCCAACAACCTCCCACCTAAAGGCAACATGCCTTAAGGTTGAGAAAAGAATCACCTAAGTTTGAGTATGTACAAAGCTGAAATACATATACCATCCAACTCCCATCACCTGTCAATAGTGAGCAAACCGCTCTGCTAGAAGACCCTTCATGAAAAGATCTACAAGGTTATCATCTCTATGTACCTTGAAAAGCTCAATGCTTTAGATGTCAAGTACATCCCTGATAAAGTGATACTTCACATGTATGTGCTTCGTCTTTGCATGAAAGATGGGATTCTGTGCTAGCATGATAGCACTCTGACTATCACAATGGAGAACACGGGTCTTGATAATGCCAAACTCTCCCATTAAACGTGAAAGCCATCAAGCCTCCTTGCATGCCTCAGTAGCAACCATATACTTTGCCTCTATAGTAGACAATGCAACACACTTGTATCCGAGAAATCCAGGAAATTGCTTCCCTGTAAAGGTGAATACATACCCCAAAATAGACTTCCCGCACTCAGCATGACTAACATACTCTGCATCCGTAAAGCCAACGACAGATGCCTTCTGCTTTCCAAAGCAGATGCACAACCCCTTTCTGCCCTTAAGATATCTCATGATACCTTTCATTGCTTCCCAACGCTTTTTACCAAGTCATGTATCTGCTAACCACTCCCACCGCAAATGCTATGTCAAGACATGTAGCAATCATAGCATACATCAAGCTACCCAAAGCTGAAGCATACGGAATCTTGGCCTTTTCAACCGTTTCATCATCAAATGTAGGATTGTCCTTTGCACCAAGTCTCACATATGAAAACAATGATATGCCAATTGCTTTTCTCCCCTCCATATTGAAATGCTACAAAATCTTAGATACATACACCTACTGTTACAGATAAAGAAGATGTGTCAATCTGACCCTAAGTATATGCATACCAAGAATGTGATTTGCCTCACCAAGATCCTTCATGTCAAAATTGCTGTGTAGGTTCCGCTTCAATGTATCCAAAGTAAAAACATCCCTACCACCAATCAGCATGTCATCCACATACAAAACCAACATAATAAGACTGCCATCTGTTGCCTTCTTGGAATATAACCAATGATCCACTTGACTCCGTTTGAATCCTTAAGATTGCTTGAATGTATCAAACTTATGATACCATTCACGCATTGTCTGTTTCAGCCCGTACAAGCTTTTATTGAGTTAACATACAATCTTTTCTTACCCTTTGACCACAAAGCCCTCTAGTTGTTGCATATATATGTCCTCATGCAAATCACCATGTAAGAAAGTAGTCTTTGCATCCATCTGTATAAGTTCCATATTCTCGTATGCAACCAATCCCAATATGGTACGCAAAGTAATCATATTGACTACAAGAGAAAAGATCTTGATATCATCAATAAATGTGATAAAATATTTCTTTCTCCCTAGAGACAACCCTAGCATCTCACATACATATGAATGAACCAACTCTAAAAGTGAAAATTTTAATGAAATAGACTTTTTATGTGATGTTTGAGCATGCTTACCAAATATGCAATGATCACAATGATCCAAATCAACATACCTCAAACATGGCAAATAACCCAAACCAAAAAGCACTTTTGTTCCAATTTGATGCATGTGCCCCAATCAACTATGCGATGAAGACACACTTGCCTACTTGGTTATGGCAACAACATGATCACACACACTAGACACATGTAATGGATACAAAGTGTCACTCTTAGAGCCTTTAGCAACAATCCTCAATCCCTTATATATCTTCCATTTGTTATTCCCAAAAGTGGTGATAGCCTTCATCATCTAACTGCCCTATGCTTATTAAGCGCTTTTGGAGTCGGGGTACATGGCTCACATTATGCAAGGTGAACATTGAACCATGCTGAAATATCAACTCCACACTGCCAATCCATGCAATGTCACATGCATAGTTGTCCCCCCAGTGAACAACACCATGTCTACCATCACTACAGTTAGAAAACCACTCATGGTGTGGTGTTACATGGAATGAAGCACCTAAATCAAGAATCCAAGTGTACATGTCATCATCAAAATCTGCAATCAATAACTGTGCACTAAAAGAAGAAACAAAGAGTATATCACTGCCACTGTCACTCTCATGACTAACTACATTGCCTTCCTCTATCTTCACACTGCTCTTCTTTGCATGTCACTTGTCCTTTTTCTCATCCTTGCTATCATCGGTGCTTTTGTCCTTGCCCTTCTCTTTCTTCCACTTAAAGCAATCCCGCTCGAAATGCCCTTTTTTACCGCACTGATGACACACTACATTTTTCCCATGAGACTTGTTGTGTGCTTTGTTTTCAGAATTACCCTTCTGTTGGGATCTGCCTCTAGTATACAGTGCATTGGAAGACGTGTTTGCTGAATTATTTTGCCTAGTTAGCTCTTCCATGAGTAAAGAACTTTCCACATCTAAATATAATAGCATGGCATTGGAGTTACTCATTGTTGTCCTAAAAGTATCCCAACTTTCAAGCAAGGTGCAAAGCAAAAATGTTGCCTTGAACTCCTCATCAATGTGGAACTCCAAAGCAACCAGCTAGCTCAAAATAGAGTTAAACTCATTCAAATATACAGACATGGCTATACCTTCCTCCATATGAAGGTCCATCAATTTTTTCAACCAATAAACCTTGGTTACCGCACTTTTCTGAACATATAGCTCCTCAAGCCCTTGCCACATATCATAGACAGATTTCAATTTCTCTATGTTAAAGAGCAAAGTGTCCAGCACTAAAAGCGCAAAAGCTCTGTGGTAGAGCATGCAAGCTCATCTAACTCATCCCACTCATCTTGATTCATGGTTGTTGGTTTTACGCCTTTTGTCTTGATGGGTTTCACATGTTTCTTTTGCACCAAGACATTATAGCACTTCTTCTGCCATATAGCAAAGTTGTGTGCACCCTCAAGCTTCTTAATGTGCAAAAGGTTGCTACTATCACTACTGCCAACTATGATTTAGAACCCAAAAGTTAACAAATGTAAACCCGACTACCACACAAATGATCTAGGTACAAAACAAGTACCAATGAGCAATGGAAAAACAAGTAATTGCAGAAATTTCAGATCTGCAAAACAATTTTCAGAGTTATAAAATGTGTGCTATAGCACACCACAAGTAATTGCAACTGTGCCACGGGCCAGTACATCAATTTCATGAGAAAGCCCCTAATTTTAGCTGCAATTTTTGCTCCAAATGCATCCACAGGCACAAATTTGACTCACACGAGCAAAAGCTCCAAAATTTCTCTCCTTAAAGTGCTCAAATTGCATCAAACATAACTCCTGAGTGGATCCCATGATTCAATTTTGCCAAAATTTTATAAATTTTGCAAAAGCCTGAAATTTGTCCGAGGCCCAATGTGCTCAATTTGCATAGAAATTGCACTACAAGTACATACCAAGACCAAATTTGACACAAATTTTGTAAATTTTGCAAAAGCCCCAAATTGTGCAAGGTCCGATGTGTCAAGATTTTAGAAAATTGTACCTATCCCACTGCAATTTCCACAAATACACAAAAAGCCCCAATTTCTGAGACCTGAAAGTGAGCAAATTCCACAAATTTTACTCAGCCAAGTGAAATCTTCGGACGTATGCCAAAAGCCCCAATTTCTGGGAGTAAATGCATACCCAATCTCTCAGATTTGTCAAATTGTGCTTACACGCATGTGATAGCCTGCCAAAATTTACCCAAGATAAACATGGGAGTTGCCGCAATGTTGCCATCTGATTGTTGGGCACCTGCGGACCTGCGACCTTTTTTATGTCTGATCTGGTATTGCAGCCTGCATGATTGGCGCTCGATCCAAACTGAAGACGACCTACTGTTGGCACAACTCCAGTGAACTCTGGGAAGCATGCATGTCAATGACCTTCAGCTCTGATACTATTGAAGTGATAGATACGCAGTGGACATGCAATGGGCAACAATGGTAATGGCTGCACAGAGAGAGAGAGAGAGAGAGAGAGAGAGAGAGAGAGCAACAGCAGTAGAGAGTAGAGTGTGAGATGCTCGATATGTGCGTACAATGAGTAGATTTAGATAGATATATATAAAGTACAAGTGCTAAGAGTGTATTCACACCCGAGCACATATAAAAGACATAGTCGCCCTTTATTCCCAACAAAAAACATCAAGTATGAAACGGCATATCATATCTTATCATGCCAAACATTTTCAGACATCTAGTATGATGATTCATATGAGTCTGAATCCAATTGTGGCCGCAACCCTTACATTTTTGAAGTTGAAAGGCCTCTTGCTACAAGAGGAACAGCCTAGAAAGAATGTTGCATTGCATTCAAGTGATGTGGCTATGCTTTCCAAGTACAAAAGTAAACGAAACGTCAAGCAAAATGTAAAAAACTAGCAAAAGAATGATGTTGAACAAAGAAGGAAAATGTCATTATTGCAAGAAGCCCAATCACTATATTGATGAATGCACAAAGAGATTAGCAAAGAGAAGGACTCCGTTTTGGTTGTTCAAGAGACATCAGCCAACAAATCTACTAAAGGTGATGCTTCAACCAACTTTGTGGAGAAGGACAATGCATTTCTCACATGCAATTTTGATTCTTTGATGGTGGCTGATTCAACATTTAATACTGTTGAAATGCAGCACACAAGGTATTTTGACTGTGGGGCATCAAAGCACATCACTTCTAGAAAGCATGTGTTTACCTTTTTGCATTCAACCCCTGCTGAGAAGCATATTACATGCGCAAACAACAACAGTTATGACGTATGTGGCATCCGTACAGTCACTATTACTGCTGCAAATGGTTATGATTTCATGCTTCTAGATGTCTTGTTTGTGCCTAGCATTACAAAGAACATGTTGTCTATCTCTACTTTTAATAAGCATGGCTTTCACGTCATCTTTGAGGATGATAAATGTATTGTTAGAGACAGAGAGATGGACCATGCACTCAAGATGTTAGACACCTTGTATAAGAGTCTAATTTTGTTGGATACCTATGGTAGACAATCTCATGATGCTCTGACAATTACGACTGTTTCGCCTGCAATCCAAAATGCAAAGCTATGGCATGCCCGTTATGGACATATGAGTTTTGGGAGTTTGGTGACCCTTTAGAGATGTCATATGGTAGATGCATTGCCTCACTGGAGACCCCACCTTCTAATGCATGCAAGGAATGTATTTTGGGCAAAATGCACATGTTTGCTTTCAAAAAGAATGGCACAATACATGCTAGCCGAAAAATGAAGCTTATTCACTTTGTTGTTTGTGATCCATGAAAAGGATGATACAATGCATACTATCCTAAAAATGCAACTTATTCACTATGATATTTGTGGTCCCACGAGGACACATGCACTTGGGGGTCATCTTTACGTTGTCACATTTATTAATGACTACTCTTGCTATACATGGGTGTATGGGCTGAAGGCAAGATATGGTGTATTCATGCATTTTAAATATCTTGTTGCAAAGCTTGAGGTTGAAACTAGCTTGAAAGTGCAAACACTTCGCACAAATAGAGAAGGGAAGTACATGTATCATGCTTTTGAGAGATATTTGCTTGGCATTACACATCAAGCCATTTTTAGAAAGACACCTCAACAAAATGGTGTTGCTGAAAAGGAAGAATTGAACCCTCATGGAAATGACCTGTTGTATACTGAAACGCAAGGGGCTGCCTCGTAAGTTTTGGCTAGAAGGCCTTCAATGTGCAAACACTTCGTATAGATAGAGGGGGGAAGTACATGTATCATACTTTTGAGAGAGATTTGCTTAACCATGGCATTACGCATCAAGCCATTGTTAGAATGGCACCTCAACAAAATGGTGTTGTTGAAAAAAAGATTCAAACCCTTATGGAGATGACTTCTTGTATGCTAAAAAGCAAGGGGATGCCTCATAAGTTTTGGCTAGAAGGCCTTCCGTGCAAATCATGTGTTAAACCGTACACCCATTAAGGGACTAAAGACAATCACAAAGTTCCAAGCTTGGCACCACAAGAAACCCAAAGTTGACTGCTTTTGGGTGTTTGGATACATAGCCTATGCACATGTTCTAAAAGCACTTTGTGGAAAGCTTCATAATAAGGCTATAAAATGCATATTTATTGGCTACAGTTCCGAGAGCAAGGACTATCACTTGTATGATCCATGCACAAAGAAAGTTTTTGTCGATAGGGATGTCATACTTACTGAAATGCTACATCTTCACATGATCAGTTTCAAATGCTAATCACCCATAACATCGGTGATGTCTGTGAGGGTCTTTTGCCACTTTCTTTTGAGTCCATGCTGCTGTAAATGGCACGATAGACATAATATAGCAAGCTATTGCTACACCACGTGCTCCCGAACAACAAGGTTTTGATGATGTTTTGCCACATGCAATGGAATTTGCAATAAAGAATGAAAGGGCTGCTGTAAATGCAGCCAAAACAGTCTTGAGATGGCTGTTATATACTTTCCAAGAGAGTAAAACGGATACTCCTTTACTATAGCTCACTAAAAGGGCTACTAGGAATGCAACACATGATACAAAAGGGCACATTTGGCTAATTTTACAAAAGTAGATGATTATGATGAGCATGTGTTTATGAGCTCATTGTTGGATGATAATGAGCCTACTTTCTCGGACAAAGCTCAGCAAGATGTACATTGGATACAGGCCATGCGAGATGAGTTAGACTCTATTGTCAATAACTCTACATGGGACCTTGTGGATTTACCACTTGGTAAGAAGACAATTGGCACAAAATGGGTTTTTAAACTTAAACGCAAGGCTGATGACACAATTAACAAATACAAAGCACGGTTCGTAGCAAAAGGCTATGTGCAAAAGGACATAGATTATAAGAAAACTTTTGCTCCTACATCTCGTAAGTACAATGAAATGTATAATTGCTATGGTTGCAATTACGCCTGGAAAGAACATCAGTTGGACATTAAGATAACATCTTTAAATAGGGATTTGCTTGAGATTTATGTGTCACAACCTCTAGTGTTTGTGGTTAAGCAGAAAGAGAATATGGTATGCAAGTTACATAAAGCTCTTTATGGTCTCAAACAAGCTCCTCATGCATGATACTCTAAAATTGATGCTTATTTGGCTAGCTAGCAAAGGGTTCAAAAATGGTCCAACAGCTCCCACTCTCTGTACATTAAGAATTAAGGGAGAGGGAGAGACTTCTTGATAATCATTCTTTATGTAGATGACATGTTGCTCATTGGACCTACAAAGAAAAAATTTGTAGATTTTAAGGCTGAATAAAAGCATGCATTTGGTATGTTAGAGATGGGTTGCCTACACTATTATTTGGAAATTCTATTTATCCAAAATCAGAATGATATCATCATGTCACTGTCACTGTATCTAGATAAGCTATTACATAGGTTTAATATGCAAGATTACAAACCTATGTGCACTCCTATGGAGTCAAGCTTAAAGCTGTCTATGCATGATGGTGAAGAGATGTTTGATAATGCAATTTACAGCCAAGTTGTTGGCTATCTTATTTACCTTTGCAACACACGCCTTGACATTTAATATGCAATATCTCAAGTGAGCAATTATATACACAACCAACGGACCATAAATTGACAGATTGTTAAGCGAATCTTTAGATATTTGCAAGGTACTCACTCACATGCTTTATTATTTCCCATGGCAGCCAAGGGGAAGACTTGCACTTACAAGCTTACAACGATTCAATTGGACTAGTGATGCAGACACTAGACAGTCTACTAGCGAACATTGTTTCTTTCTGGGCCGCTCATGTATTTCGTGGCTAAGCAAAAAATAGCCTCCAATGGCTACATCGTCTTGTGAGACTGAGTACAGAGCAACCTTCATGGTAACACTGGAATATGTATGGTCATGCAATTTGTTAGCTAATCTACATTTACCATTACAAGGTCCTATACCCATTCTTTCTGGCAATCAAAGTGCTATTGCAATGGCACAAAATCTTGTGTTTCATGCTCGCACGAAACACATTGAGATGCATTACCATTATATCAGAGAGAGACGTTATGCAAGAGAGATCATCTTGATGTATGTACCCACACATGAAAATATTGCAAACATTTTCACCAAGGCACTACCACGTGAGAAGTGCAAGGCTTTTCGAAAGTCCTTAAACGTATTACCCTTTGGTGATTGATCATCCTTGCACTTTTCACATTGACAGAATAAGAATACGCTTAATGTTTGTTTTCATTTGCCACTTTCTGTTTGATTTGCCAGCCACAAGCTGAAATCAAAATCAGGACAACCTGAAAACTCCTTTCAAACACTACCAAAGGCCTGAAAGCCACTTGGAGAAACCAGGTAACAGCAAGCCAGATGACTGCTGGCAGAAGTTATTTGATTCCTTTGCGATTCCCAGAAAGAAAGACAATTGAGGTCTTGGCTTAGACACCCTGTTGGACTGTGAGGTTACTAAAATCCTCCTGACGGCAGATGTAAGGATGACCAAATAAGTGTCCTTGAGACAGTTCCGTTCACTTTGTTAATGTACTAATGCAAATGCGAACTAGATTGACAAATGTGCAAAGGATTAAAGCTGGACAAGTACAGTAGAAGAACCTTTAACAAGTACTAATGCAAATGTGAACTAGATTGACAAATGTGCAAAGGATTAAAGCTGGACAAGTACAGTAGAAGAACCTTTAATAAATTTTGGCACAGTGCTTCAACTGAATTTGATGAAATGCGAGTCCATGGTTACAGACATGCCAGATTTTAAAGTGGAGAATTACCTGACACTGAACCTCCACACTAATGCAGTTCACAACCTCGAAAGCTGAGACCACATCCTACAGAACCAGAAAAAGAAGGCAAAAGAATAAGATATATGACTTCATCCCCTAATTATCTGAATGGTTACACAAACACTATCATTAGTTAAGCAAATGGAACAATGTGAGGGATTCACATGACAGAAAACCCATGTATTCAGCAAACTTTATTGATCTTTTGCATTGTGTTCATTTTCTGGGCATTAACATATAAACCAAGGCCTTGAACAGATTCTATTGTATTTAGACACACACTATCACAATAGAAAAAGGAGAATTGGAAGAAAGGAAAAATCATCATATTAGCCTTTCCATAGGCTACAATGACTCATCAGTTCAATGATGAGAGACGATAGTCTAGCTCCTCAGTCCCATGAACATTACCAAGCATAAAGGGTATGGGACCATCTACCTCTAAAATTTAGATAACTTTGTACCTCTGCCAATGATCACCACAGATAATCTCTTGCTAAGTGGAGCTGATGCTGGTGATGCAGCCATCAAGAAACTTATGAGTATCAATTGTCTCCTGTCCTGTGCACCAGCTGCTACTGCTATTAGTGAATCTCGGAGTCTATGGCCCCCCAAGCATCTCTAATCAAGAGATGCCATCAATTGGCCTGAGGGAGCAAATCCATCCTTGAAAATGAATGATATTGACATTGTATCTGATAAGCATTTGCATTTGTAATCCTCCATTGTCTCCGTACCTCCATCTACCACGCTAGTGGAAGTTTCAGAAATGTTTAGGTAGGAAACATGTTTCCTACAATGTTAATTTTTAGGAAACATCTGAAAAACATCTCCGACATATAGAGCCAAAACTACTGGACTTGGGACCTATATACATTAAACATTTACGGAAGGCCCAAAAAATGTCAAATCCTACAGACTACAGTATTTTATTGGAAATTCCAAAAAGCACCAATGGTCATGTTTCATAACATTAGGAGTCAAAAGGTAACTGCAAACTCCATAAGTAACTAAGTTTGTGATTTATATATTCTGTATTTCACACATGGAAAATAATAATAGAAGTCTCACCAAGGACCTTCTCAAATGCTAAAACATAAGTAGTAACTACTAGACTCTAGAGTGTAGAGTCTAGATAGCAAACATTAGTGTCCGCAACCTCCGGATTATCCCAAAAGATAAACTCATACTAATGGCTAAAATCCTTCAACTCGTGTACAATCTTAAAAGAATTCCAAAAATACTTTCTAGAGTTTTGGTAGGACAACTGGTTCAAACTGTTATTTAAAAGGCAATCATGGGCATTGTCGCTCTTCATCCCATCTATCTCAGATCTTCATCAGCTCTCCATCATCTTACCCTTGCCATTGTTTGATTGCCAGCTGCCTTTGCTTCCAAACCCCATTACTGCTGCCCTGCCTATGTCATTGTTATCATCTCTGCACATTGGACTGCCAGAGATTTAGAGGCTATGCTGGCCATCATCATTAGCTTTTAGGCATCAACTTGCACTGCTGTCGTCATCAAAAACTCTGCAATTTTCAACCTGGTGGCTGGCATTTTCTAATGCTTCCCCCTCCATACAGCTGCTAGTCATCAACATCAGCCTCCAGCTACTGCATTTTAGTCTCAACCACCACCCTGCTGGTCATGTGTTAGCAAATTAGTCAGTTCATGTGTAAGTCTATGTGTGATTTGTGGGCTGGACACATTATTTTACCAGTCGCATTACTAGCTCCTATGTTTCATACTAGCCAACTGCATATTCTGGACACCAGATTGCTGGCCAATTTGTACAAATCTATAGCCTATTTATAGGCTAGGGATCCCTCCTGAAATACATCTTCAGCATACTCCATTACTTGCAGGTCCTGTTTAAGAGAGGAAGCCAATGCTAGTGCCTAGTCAATAGATGACTCCCTGTAATGTCTCTTGTTGTCGTATGTGGATTCCATTTCACGAGCATCCTTTATCCGAGTTCTTTTGCAGTGTTCATCTTTTCTTCGCAATCTTTCTCTTCTTTCTTGTGTTGCAAAATCTGTTACAGGAAATTCTCATGCTCTCATTGTTGCATCCACTGTTGGCATGATATCATGTGTGTGCATTTAGGATCGAGGAATTTGATGACCAATTTAAAGATCAGCTAAGGATAGTAGCTGAAATGTTTATGCAACTGGCAAATGATCCTCAATTCATGTGTTTTTTGGACCCCTTAAAGGGAGCAGCAAAGGCAAGAAGAGAAAATCGTCTTCAACAACTTTGGTACATCAATATGCACTAAAGGAAGAGCCAATACAACAACATGATGTTCCAAACGTGGGTAGTGAGCATAAGTAAATGATGCTAGTGGGGCAATTGATGTATAGGCAAGGCCAACTTGGAAGTGCCAATCCAATGCTTTTTGGACAATAAGGCATGCATGCAATGATGGTCAGCTAGGGTACTTTGGTGGTGGCATTAGTTTCCATGCTATGGTGAATCAAGGACCGCATGCAGGAGTTTAAGAACTTTCACGATCAAGATTTAGAAGTTAGAACCTAAGATAGAAGACTACAGTATGACATGGCCCATGAATGATGATGACATATGTTAAGATTAAAGACTCAACAGTGAAGCCATAAACTCATATTATGTCATATAGACTCCAAAAATAGAGTACTCCGTAAACAATGCATGAAAAATAAATACAACTATACCATCGTAAGACGCGCATTTGTCATGGAGTATCATCCTCGTTTGCCACACTGACCACAAGGTGTTGTTGCCTTTAATGCTCTAAACTAGCAAACACATCATCAAGCACATTAGAGCAATTGTCACTATCCTTACCACTAACACAAACAAGATGATCATTCACTTGTGTAACACTTCGCGTGCGTATGATATGGCACTAGTTGCATTTCCACCACTTCAAGCCATCACTAGCTCCATACTTGATAATGATGTGCGTGTGGCTCCAAAATGTATCCTTCACCATGGTTGTTCTAGAGAAAACCAGTAGTAAAGTTGGGGAAACCAGCTCGAACCAATGTGGACAGCAAAGGATGAAGAAAGGAGAGGGATTGCTAGCTGGAAACACTAAAAATCAGTTCCAAATTTGACGAAAAAGTGCTGCAAGTAGTGTAGACAAGAAAGGGTAAGGATTGGGCAGCTAAGGGATGAGGAATGTAGGGTTTCAATGTTGTAGACAGCAATAGATATAAAAGAGGGGAAGCAAACAACAAGTAGGGAGAGTGATCAGCCGAGAAAGAGAGTGAAGAGCAAACAAAACAGGGCGAAATCTACATGCAACAAGGCAAAATAAACAATCCATCACAAAACTAGGTCAGATATCCTGCCCGTCCCAAAATGGCCCATTTTAGGAGCAAAATGTTCCAGACCAAGATGTTTCCACTTTGGCAAACTATGTAAATTATGAGATATTCCTCAAATCGACAAGCGCCCAAGGTGATCTTCTGGCTAGAGTTCCACTATACTTTGATAAACGCCTCGTACATGTGGTGGGTTGAAGGCCTTTGGCATACTTCCAATAACTGTTACAACAAGAATGCCTAGTATGGGTTGAAGTTGAATGTTGTCCCGAAGCAAGTTGCTTGTGTCATGAGGACATGTATTTTTGAAACCTCACTTAACATCTAGATTAATTTTTAATCACATGATTAAGTAAATGTTGCACATGTGAGGTGCAACTGGGGTTAGAGTAAATTTACGAGCCCGAGACCTGAGAAAATCATGCGATGTCAAAGGCAAAAGTTGCTATAGGTTATGTTGCACAAGTACTTGGTGGTATCTATTGTCAATTGTTAGCCTAGGTCATTCATTTGGCTATACGTGTCACTTGGTGACACTAGAGATGTGGCGTTTAATGGTACCTAACGCCGATCTAATGATCAAAGATGGCATAGAGAGACTCGGGAGTGGAAGATGCCTAGTCAATTCAATTATTGGCTAGTCATATTATTTTTCTGAGCACCGAAATAATAATTAGAAAATTTTTCAATAATTAAAGGCTGGAAATTAATATTTAATGATGAATAATGTTGAAAAAACCATTTGGGAAGGCTGCCACTTGGCAAACTTGCCCATACAAGCTGGTAAAAGACTGAAGAAGAGGAAAAACGAGATGATTCTAGCTGTAGCAAAGGTGGGAGAGCTGTGAGCAGCCATGACCAGCCTATTTTCAGCCATTGCAACTAACCATGAGTGAGTTTTGAGGAGACGATTGTGGATTCGAACCCTCCATAGCTCAGCAATTGCATCCAGGTACAAGGTGACAGCTGATTTGGATGTCTCAGCCGTAGGTGACAGCATTTAATGCTATTGTGGCAAAGCAGCACTTGCATTTGACTAATTTTCAGTCATTCTTCGCAACAAAACTCTGAATTTTCTCTCTCTACAGCTTTCTCTCATCTCCCAACCATTTCACAGCCTTACTCCGAATATCTCAGCATTTGGACCCTTGGAGGCTGAGAAATTGCAAATTTCTCAGCTGTAAACCCTAATTTACAGTAGAAAGTAGGGTTTAGCATCAGCCTCGAGAAGCGTGCCTAAAATTGGAAGCTTCAAGACTTGAATTTTTTTCAGACATTGAATTTGGGACATTTCCATCATCTATGAAGTGAGTGAAGGCCAATTAAGTGCCCCAATCAAGGGGCAAAATAGATTGAAGACTTGCTGGTCAGTTTGGACAAGAAGGGGAGTTTGGATTGCAAAGGGGATCGGTAGAATCCCATTGTACATTAACTTCTTCTTCAATAAAGCTAAAGAAATACCGAAAGGGGCACCAATTTTGGGGCCAATCAGGTGTGCATTGTCCAAGATCAATAGGTAAATTTGTATTTTCAGATTTGCATTTATTGTTTGCTGCTGTAATTAAGTAGTAATCACATATTTACCACCCATCCATGGAAGGAAGGCTGGTTTCAGCTTGCCTTTGCCTTTGGACTAACTCAAGTGAGCAATCTGTTGCTCAGTTAAGTGAGAAGACATGTTTTGTCCCTATCCATGGGCTAATCTACCAAGGCACTCTTACGATTTGATCATTCGCCCATGAAATGACCCAGTTGACCACAAGAGAAACAGTGACCAGCAAAAGTACCCCACTTGAGCCGGAACCAAAGAAGCTGCATGCCCGTACAATTGAAATGCAACCAGTTGGGCTTTCTAGCAATAACCCACAGCATCCACAATCTATTCATGTTGGCTACCTTTAGGCTAGGGGGACCAACACATGACCTTTGGCAGCCATTGTATCACGGTCATGCCATGATCAAGTGTACCGATTAATTTTTGCTCATACCATATTAATCCACACCCCATGCGAATGCACCCTTAACAAGACATCCTCGAGCCAACCATGCAAACCTAGCCTTGCCATGTCATCATAAAACCTTCTAGAAGATATGCCATGTCATTGCCTACATCATCGATGATGTCATCATAGAACCTTCGAGAATATATGCCATGTTATCGCCTACATCATCGATGATGTCATCATGGAACATTCTAAAATATCTTTAGCCGCCCTCCAACACCTATAAAAGAAGGGGCTCGCCATAGAGCTTCTCAGTCTTGCCAATGCCAGTCTTGGGAGCTCAATGAGTCGAGACCTCCAAGTAAGTAACCTCTCCAATTCTAGTTCTTTTCTAGTCATGGTATCTAGTCTTACCTTGTCTCTTGTTGTCTTGTTACCTTGTAATCTCGTAGTTCGAGATCTTATCTAGTACTATCTTGTATCTTGTTCATCCCCATCGAGGGAGATCTTGTAATTCTGATATCTTGTATCCATATCTACAGTCCTAGATTGTGGGATCCTTCATATCCTATCGAGTCATGTTGTCTATACCTATGGTCTCGGGTTGTGGAATTTTCCATATCTTGTTAAGTTATCATTATACCTTGTGCCCTTACGTGGGATTATCTTATAATTAGAATTCTTGAAACAAATCCTGCATCTTGTCTAGTCTCTCAAGCACAGTCTAGTGCTCCAATGATAGTTTGGCAAGACTGCTTTCTAGCCCTACTAAGCACCATGGAGGCGACCCTTGAAAGAATCATGGCCTCCCTTCAAAACCTCCAACAACAAATTCAAGTCTTAAATGAACAATAAGCGCAATTTCAAATAGAACACCCTATGCATCTAGGCCCTATGCTTCAAGAGATGCAAGACCAGATCCGAGACTTGCACAACAACAGAGAAAGTGCTTAGATGATTCTGTGTGTTTATCAACCCCCAACAAGAGAACCCAAGATCAGCATGTCACAGAAGTTGGATGGTGACCGTTCGAAGTTCAAGGGATTCCTGCAACAAGCTCTATATCTGCATGCAATCGGACACGTATCCAGATGGTGCTTCCAAGGTAGGATTCATTGGGACTTTACTTTGTGGTCAAGCTTTATCATGGTTCGCCCCAATCTTGGAAAAGAATATGCCAATACTTCCTAACTATGAGGCATTTCTTTCCGAGCTCACTTCCACATTTGGAGATGCAAGCATTGGTCAAGTAGCAAAAAGAAAACTTCCGACGCTACAACAAGGTAACCGCCCTGCCTCTGCTTATGCGTCTGAATTTAGGCAATTAATCTATGATCTCACTTGGCATGAGGAGTATTTTATCAACCAGTTCAGATGGAGTCTTTGAGATGACACCAAGGACCTCGTGCTCACTATGCCTGAGGCAAAAACACTCAATGAATCCAGTGTAATAATAGATTGTTCAAGAGAAAGCAAGAAAAGCGAGAAGAAATAAAGTCTTGCCAATGAAACCTGGCACCAATCAAAGATCCGATCAGAGAAGAAACCAAGACCAAACCGATGTAAATAGATAATACCAAATTCCAACCCCCCTTGACCCCACAAGAAAAGCCAAGACGAAGAGAGAATCATCTATGCCTATATTGTGGAAACCGTGGACACATCACCCTAAATTGCCCAAATAAGAGGACAAGAACCCCAAGAGTTGCTGCAACCACCCTCGAGTAAGAAAACGAGGATGTCCGGTTGTGAATGAAACCGTACAACTGGAACTTGATATAAGAAAGGGTCTCTTGATTCCAACCACACCCATGGAAACTTTCCTTGTCATAGTCCAAATGATCCTACCAAGAAAGACCCTTTTTCTCAAACCCTTGATCGACTCTGGGGCCTCCACATGTTTCATTAATGACATCTTTGTGAATAGATACCAGATTCCAATACTCCATAAGGCCAATTCTACACCAGCTGAAGTCATGGATGGAAGACCTCTAGCATCTTGAGATATTACCAAGGAAACCCGACCATTTATGGTAACTCTTGGCGATCACAAATCTCGTATATACTTTAATGTCATATCCAGTCCCACAAATCCAATCATCCTTGGGATGCCATGGCTAAAGAAACACAACCCAAAAATTGATTGGATTAAGCAAAAGATTACATGTCGTGATATCATATACCAGCTCAAGAATCTAGTAAGGATGAGTCAGTCGAGCTACCAAGCCAGTATCAAGAATTCCAAGATGTCTTAGAAAAAAAGAATGCAAATCTCTTGCCCGAACACAGACCATATGATTGTACTATAGAACTCCATGAGGGGGCTCAACCACCTTTCGGATCCATCTACAAGCTATCCCCTGATGAACTAGCTGAACTACCCAAGAACATTGATGAGAACTTAGCCAAGGGGTCCATTAGGCACTCGAAGTCTCTTGCTGGAGCCCCAATTCTATTCGTGAAGAAGAAAGATGGCTCACTTCGAATGTATGTGGATTATCGAGGACTCAACAAGATAACAGCCAAGAATCA
The DNA here is from genome assembly GCF_053477565.2 of Lygodium microphyllum. NCBI lineage: Eukaryota > Viridiplantae > Streptophyta > Polypodiopsida > Schizaeales > Lygodiaceae > Lygodium > Lygodium microphyllum. The sequence continues at coordinate 34,666,667 of NC_141161.1, forward strand.
ATACCCTTAGTTGTTGATACTAGAGCTCTTGGGAAAGCCAAGATCTTCACAAAGATTGATCTACGAGGGGCTTACAATCTTGTACGGATCAGGCAAGGAGACGAATGGCAAACAGCCTTCCACACAAGATAATGGTCACTTCAAATATGTTGTTATGCCATTCGATCTCACCAATGCTCTTGCAATGTTTCAACATATGATGAATGATATCTTATAAGAGCATCTAGATGATTTTGTAGTTATATACTTGAATGATATCTTGATATTCTCAAAAGATCAAAAGGAGCATGAGCACCATGTAAAAATAGTTCTGGAAAATCTTAGAGAAAAATGACTATATGCAAAACTTGAGAAGTGTTTTTTCCATCAGACAGAAGTGAAATTCTTGGAGTAAAATGTCTCCCAGAGAGGAATCTTCATGGATTCCAAGAAGATCGAGACTATTCTTGACTAGTAGACATCCACATGTGTCCAAATGTCCAATGTTTCCTTGGCTTTGCCTTCTTCTACAAGAGATTTATCAAGGATTACTCAAAGATAGTCACACCACTCACTAGATTCACAAGAAACTCAAAGTTCTCATGGACCCCAAAAGTCGAGAAGGCCTTCCAGACCCTACAGACCGCTTTCACCACCACTGTCCCAATCCTAGTCCACCCAAACCCTACCAAGCCCTTTTTCTTGGAGACCGATGCACCACACTATGCCTTAGGAGCCACCTTGTCCCAGTATAGAGATGATGGTCATATGCATCCAATGGCACTCTGTTTAATGAAGTTCTCCCCTCTAGAGATAAACTACAAGATCCATGACAAAAAACTCCTTGCCATTGTAGTTGCCTCTGATACTTGGCGTCATCACCTAGAGAATGCAGCCCATAAAGTTATCATCTATACAGAACACAAAAATCTAGAATACTTCATGACAATCGGCATTCTCAATCGAAGACAATCCTGCTGGAGTAACTTCTCATCTACGTTTGACTTTGTCATCACCTATCGCCCAAGACGCCAAGAATGCCAATCAGATGCTTTATCAAGAAGATCCTACCTAGCACCTAAGAAGGAAGAAGAAGCTTTTGATCAACAACGAGCAATACTACTCAAGCCAAAGCACCTCCAACTAGGACCTATCTCTAGTTGTCACCAAGATGACCCTACCTTGATCCAAATAATCCATGAAGCCCTACTACATGATGATTTAACTAGCAATGTCAAGAGAAAACATCAAGAGGGAAAAGGAAATGAAGTTTGTGAGTTTCAGAAAACTAATGGATTGTTATACTATAAGGATCTCCTTTACATCCCTTCACGAAAGCCGAGACTCCGGGTACTCTAACAATGCCATGACAGCCCAACAACATGATACTTTGGAGTTAATAAGACCTAAGAGCTTATTTCAAGAGATTTTCGGTGGCCCCACATGTGGAAAGAAGTTAAGGAATATATAAAATCATGTGACCTGCAACAAGGCCAAGGTAGCTCGTCACAAACCACATGGCCTTCTACAACCCTTGCCCATCTTCTCTATCCATGGATTTCATAACAGATCTTCCCAAATCAAACAAACATGACTCTACTCTTGTTGCAGTGGATAGGTTCACAAAAATGGCACATTTCATCACTACCACCAAGACCATCACAGGCGCAACTACCTCTAGACTCTTCCTCAAATACATTTTTAGATTACATGGGTTGCCAGACGACATCATCAACGATCGGGGTGCCCAATTCATATCTAGTTTTTGGAAGAGCCTTTGCAACCTCCTTGGAGTCCAAGTTGAGTTATCCAAATCCAATCATCCATAGACTGATGGTCAAACAAAATGAGAAAATCAAGTCTTGAAACAATATCTCTGCTGCACCATCAACTACCATCAAAATGATTGGTTTGAACTCTTGCCCTTTACAGAGTTTGCTTATAATAATCTCATGTCCTCTTGTCACCTTGTTATCTTGTAGTACAAGATATTGTCTAGTACTATCTTGTATCTTGTTCATCCCCGTTGAGGGAAATCTTGTAATTCTGATATCTTGTATCCATACCTGCAATCCCGGGTTGATCCTTCATATCCTATCAAGTCCTGTTGTCTATACCTATGGTTCCGGGCTATGGGACTTTTTGTATCTTGTTAAGTTATCCTTGTACCTTGTGCCCCTACATGGGATTATCTTGTAATCAGAATTCTTGTAACAAATCTTGCATCTAGTCTAGTCTCTCAAGCACAATCTAGTGATCCCATAACACATTGCATCCCTGAGAAGGGCACAATAAACCGCTAAGCAATTCTCAACTTCCATCCAAACTGGACACGGTTGCTTCAACAAAGATTGGAATTCTAGCAGTGAATGCCAAGAGACAATATGCACCACTTGCTTGTCAAAGAAAAGGGGTTGCTTTTGGAGGAGGAGATCGTGGACCGAAACAAAAAGGACAACATCATAAAACCCATACAGACCAGCAAAAATCTCCTCCATGCCATCAACATGAAGAATAGAGGTCAACCATTGGTGAATCCTAGCAAGCAAGTGAATCTAACCCGTGAAGAAGAAAATGGCACCTCACACATTAAAGGCCGAAAAGGAGTGAAGAACCTCATGAGTCAAAGCTTCTATATCCACAACCTCCTCCTCTGCACACACAAGGATGCCTCGATGATTATGCTCACATATTCTTCCAAGAGGGAATTTACAAACTCAAGCAACTGCACCCAATTCAGTTGCGACAAATCCTTTGAAGCAGAAGCTGCCTAAGCATACGAGTGAGGAGGAGAATTACCCATGTTAAGGGCTTCAAGAGCTACAGTCAACTCACCATGAAGATGCTACACTTGATAGATGGCTGAACATCAAGAGGGGGCCATGCCATCTCATCAATGCAAGTGACCATGTCATCTTCTTCAACTCCAACTTCCATTTCCACAGCTGGACCTAGGGCTTCAAGCAATGGGTCCATTGCAACGTGATCTAGGCCTTCCATTCCCTAAATGGGCAAGCCCATCACGTCATTCTCCCTCTATTTCCACAAGCTAGCTTGCCCCGACACACAGCAGGCAGAGCTTGAAAGAACAAGCTACCCAAGAGGGTAAACACCCAACCACAGATAGGGCAGCCTGCATAGAGGACACGACACCAAGGCTACATACTCAAAAAGCAAGACAGCAAGATGACAAGAGGCAAGGCAATTCCTGCACAAGTTGCAAACAAGGAGTAGGACGGTCCACGGGAGCTCCGAGATGGCTGACGATGCTGAAGTAGAAGTTCCAGGGCAAAGACAACTGCTGATGCAGGGTAGAGAACCGCACAAGCAAAACCCTAGGCGGCAGCCTCCATAGGCTGACGGCTGCTACTAGTAGAAGTCGCAAGGTAGACAAGCACACAAACAAAACCCTAGGCGGTAGCCTCAAGAGCGTGGCACGCCTCTCTCTCTTTTTTTTTCGTAAAAGGTAATTGTATTAATTACGAAAAGTTTCCATGATTACAAGATACACGATGGCTCTACCCCATCATGTGTACAAACTGACTGTTTACAAGAACCAGAGGGCCAAATAGTTACAAAATCATGGCAAAGACGCGGAGGAAATTGCCATGTGCCAGGGGCATAAGTCCTCCCGAGTGAGGATGTCAGAGTGCCGGAGAAGATCTGTCTGCGAGTACAAGAAACCTTTAAGCCTAGCAATATGCCGCTGAACATTATAAGCAGAATCAAAAAGGAAAGCATTCCGAATGGTCCAGTTGTGCCATCAGCCCCAATATCGAAGAAAGTGAAACAAGATCTTCATATGTGGCTGTGTCGGTGTGGGATATTTGGGCTGCGCGAAAACCCAATCAAACGGGCGAAGCGAGAAACCAACCACCGCTCGCCAGACGGCTAACAAGAATGACCAGATTTTCTGAGCAAGGGGGCAAGAAATAAAACGATGACGGGTGGATTCCACAGTGGTGGTGCAAAAGAAACAGTTGCCATTGGAGATTCGGCGCTTTGAAAGAGCTGAAGCAAGCGGAAGACCACCAATCATCACCCTCCAAAGAAAGACCTTATCACAGTTACCCTCCACCATGACGAGGATTTATGCAATCCCCATAGAATATTAGCTTTAGTAACCAGCCATTGATGATCTTTAATCAGAAGATGATACACCTGGTTAGCTGAAGCCTTTTCTAAATGCAGCCGACCTACAAAGTCCCAATCCTGCCAGGGACGATCCGTAGCAAGGGCAGGAAAGGGTTGTCTGCTCTGAAGCACCCTCAAAAGTTGTTCCCATAAAAACCTGTATCCACAAGGGATCCTGAAAATCCTCCTGGCTGTACGAAACGACATGCACACATTGCGACTGGCAAGAGTAGCATCCGCGACCGAAGTTAAGCCCAAACGAGCCATACGGTTGAATTGTGGTCGAAGCTCATGTTTATCGTCCCACGAAATTAACCGCGAGACTGCCAACAGTTCCAATTGAAACGAATTAGTGGCTGAACGATCCTCCGCTGGATGCCACTGAGACTTCCGGAGGACCAGTTTCCAGGAACACACCAAATGGGCAAGCAGAGATGAGGAAGAACTGGAGAACCGAGAATTTGCATTAAGAACATGCCACCACGAACTGCGGATGTGGGTATTACCATACAGAAGCCCGTGATCCTCAAGAAAGTAACGGGCTATAACGACCCAAGGATGACAATCCGAGCACATGGCGCGAAAAAGAGACCAGCGGAGTGCCAGCATATGAGTGTGGGCATCCAAAACAGCCCCTCCACCCATGCGTTTTGGGGTGCATGCATGCGACCAAGAAATCCAGGAAATACCCGCATGCAAGGAATCCTTCTTCCATAACATGAAACGAATAGACTTCGTAAGATCATTCAGTGTCGTAGTAGTCCAAGGTAGCAATGGCAAGAAATATGTAAGCATTGGCAACATTATTGTCTGGGCTACTTTGAGGCGAACATGGAAGGGCCAGGCTTGAGACTTCCAATACAGAAACTTAGCCGCCAGTTTCTGTGAAATCCACTGTAATAGCTGCTTTGGGGAAACATCAACCCCCAAAGGGTACCCAAGATGCCTGGCAATGGAGCCACGGGGGACAACCATGCCTTGCCAGTCCAGTGACTGCAAATCCGACTCCGTGCAGCTGAGAATGGCCGATTTCAAGGCGTTAATGCGTAGACCAGAAGCCTGACCAAAAAGAGCCCAAACATCTAATGCTTTATGAAGATTATCTTTGTTCGCACGCAGAATCATAAAACTGTCATCAGCCAAGGATTGACCAATGAAGTGTTGTCCAGAGGGAAGCAACAATCCAGCCAACTGAGTAGAAGCTGCCATATGAGATAGCATCGAAAGAACCGGATGAGTCGCAAGGGCAAAGAAGAGAGGACTCAAAGGGCACCCCTGTCTGACAGAGCGGGCAAGGACAATTGGCTTGGTAACTCCTCCATTCAACATGACCCGCGAAGATGCTGCAACACTAATAGTATAGATCAGACGAGACATCCGAGCACCAAAACCCATAGCAGACATAAGTTCTCAATGAAAGACCAGTCCAGATAATCAAAAGCCTTTTCTAGGTCCAATTGAACCAGTACGACCTCCTGATTTGAATGCCTTGCATAATCAATTGCCAGTTGCGCATTTAAGACATTGTGCAAAATGTTTCTGCCCTCAATAAAACCATATTGGAGAGGATGCACAATGACAGGAAGATGCTTATGGAGGCGATTCGCCATAACTTTTGAAAAGATTTTATATATAGAACCCATCAAAGAAATTGGGCGCCACTGTTTCAACATGGATGGCGAAGGAACTTTTGGAAGCAGTTTGATAAGACCATCTTTCCAAGAGGAAGGCATAATCCCCGTTTCCCATACCCGCTGAAACAAAGCCGTCAAAGGTTTCGCGAGCTGGGTGGTAAAAAACTCAAAAAACTCATTGGTAAGACCATCCCAGCCAGGACTTTTATCCTTAGGCAAGTGTAGCAGAACATCCATGACCTCCGACTCACAAATATCTGCCTCCAGAGTAGATTGCATGTCCTGAGGAACCTGATTGCGGACCAGATCATAAAAAACTGAACGGGTATGAGTAATTTGGCCTGAAGGCGGAGAAGTAGAACCAAGAAGGTTGAGGAAATAATTTCTACACATATTCACAATCATCTGCGGATCAAGAACCATTTGACCTTCTTCATCCTGAAGCCTCATCATATTCTCTCGAGCAGGAGAGGCATGGAGAGCTCGAAAAAACTTATGGGTCTGACAAGCACTGTCTTGCAGAGTGTCCGTCAGCTGTTGCAATTTAACCTGCTGATAGGATTTCAACTGAAACTGTTTAATAAGATCAGCCAAACGCGTTGCCAGTGATAGCAGAAATGCGTCATCGGGAGTGTCCATCAGCAAAGAACGAACCAAAGCCAGCAGTTCCTCGGCTGCTTGTCGACGCCGCCGACAAAGAGAGGTATGATGGATCCCATACTGGCGAGCAACCCGCTGCACATTGGAGAGCAATCAATTGCTGCATATAGCCCTGGAAGATTGCATGCTTCAAATAAGACGAGTTGAAACGCAACGGGAGTCTATCCAGAAATTGCTTGAAAGGAGCAATTGGTTGTGCAAGGAGCTCAAGCTGCAGAGGGAAATGATCCGACAATGCATATTGTTGTAACACTTTCATTTCGAGCATCTCAGGAAGGAAATCATCATCCTGCATGATGTAAATGCGGTCTAACCGCGACCATGTTATAGCATATTGGGCAGAATGGAAGGTAAACCCTGTAGAAGAAGGATACAGCCAAGACCAGAGATTTTGCTTAAGAATGGCAAAATCCAACTGCTGCCACGTACGTCTTTCCAGCGCATCCATGATCGAATGTTCTGATGTGGACTGTAAAGAATCAACAGACATATTAAAATCCCCCATCAAAAAACCCCGTCTACCAAGGGACAAGGAACTCTGCAAGGTATGCCAAAGCTCCCGACGAGAGAGAGGATCATTCGGAGCATAGAGGCCAAGTAACCATAAGATCTCTCCTTCAAATAAAATTTCAATCACCACAAAGCGGCCATGTACATCATTCTTGATAAGAACCGGCTGATATTTTTCATGTACAATCATAAGCACACCAGAATACTGCCTGGCATGTGTCCCTGCATAGAACAAACGAAAACCATGGCAATCCACAACTTTACCTGCTTCACTATGACTCTTGTGTTCAACAGCACACAAGACATCCCACTGATTCTCATGCAATATTGTCCACATGGCATGTTGCTTGTGGCGAGAACAAATTCCTCGCACATTCCACGTAGCTATCTTCATGTGGATGCAAAAGAGGATCAGGTACGAGGCACAGCTTGCCTCAATGAGACCTTTTCGGCGAGAATGTCTAGTACACCCTCATCCAAGAAATCAGCTAACACGGCAAAAGAGTTCTGACGACCAGATTTGGAAGTGGATGGCATATCCGCTGACTTGGGGATGGAGCAAGGATAACGACGATCCCATGGGGTAATGACATTACCTCGAGTATCAAAAGCCAGCTTAGCAGATGGACCCTTAGGACCATCTGAAGACACTCTCCTACACTGTCTGTTGACGGGGAGCAGAGGAAACCATAGCAGGAGCAGAGTGCTCGGAAGACATCATTTCCCTCCTGCGCATATACGTACGCATGGAATCTGGTGAGGCAACAGGCACAGTATCCATCATGCCAACAGCATGCTTATTGCCTTTTTTCCCGCATACATCTACCCAGTCATTGCCACCAGAATCCAAACCCGAGACCTGTTGTTTACCTTTATTCAAAACTTTAGGTGGCTGGGTGGCATCTTGCGATGGCGCATCACACATCATATCTTCCATGGGCTGCGCAACATGCTCGGCATCTGAAGTGTGGTGCTTCTCTGGGCATTCAGCCATAAAATGCCCCAATTGTCCACATGAAAAGCAATGTCCTGCAAAGTTGCCCCATTTCAAACGAAAATGTAAAGGATGTATGCCAGAGCAGTTAATGCGTAACCAAGCAGGCCTTTTTCGAGTAGTGTCCCATAACATACACAGGCGGTTGCGATTCATGGCCCTTAGGCTTGGGGGGACCAGAACAATGCCCACAGCAGCCATGGCGTCTTTTAGCAATGGCCAATAAACAGCCGGACAGTTTTCCACTTCAACCCACACAGGGCATTCACGTTGCAGTAGACACTGAAAATCTGCCATGGGGCGCCATGGCACCACATGGACCAGACGGCGATCAACGAACAATGGCAGTTTAGACAGAAGAGCAGCACGGTATGTCTCTAATTTCAACAGCACCTCAAAAAAACCCCGGGGGCCAACAAAAATCTCTTCAACACATTCCTCTTGTAGCAGACTCTGCAGCCACTGGCGAATACGGGAAAGCAGCGGGATCCTACCAATGAAAAAAAGTATCACAGCACGTTCATAGAGCACTGAAAAGGAACGCAAGACATGTTTCAGATCCACAATGGCTTCCAGAACATCTTCCGTTTGCAGAGTCCGAAAAGACTTCCTGATTATGTTGAACATAATCGCCCAGCAAAGTGTTAGCAAACTCCAACAGGTGCTCCCAATCAACCTCCTGGAAGTCCACAGAATCAGAAGCAACCTGAGCATAGGAACGATCCTGATGATCCATTATCCCTGCCGAAGTATGCTTGGTGCGTTTGCCCACTGGCTGGAGGTCAGGAGCAGGGGGCATCTCCTCTGTGCACGGAATCATGTCCTCTGGTTCCTCGTTGTCAGAATCCGGACCAAGAGCTGCCACCGTTTGGTCTATGAAAGCCAGATCCAGGCCAGCCATATTGTATCAGCACGTATGTCGGACAGAAGCCGAGTGAAAAAATCGCGGGGGGCAGAGACACGCAGGCCGCAACTGGGCGCCGGTACAGAAGCGGACGGACTGTTCAGAAGCAAGCGGAGCCACCTGCCCGGATTAGGGCAGGTCGTCACACCCTCCTGTCAGGCGCAGAGCAGGGATGTCAGATTAGGTCAGGTCAATCCTGATTACCAGGTGCTGGGACAGAACACGCTCGTGCAGGCAGAAGACAAACGTCAGGCTGGGACAGGAGACGAATCGATGGGACAGGCAGGACGAAATGAGACCCCGCTCTGGTCAGCCAGGGAAACCGGTTCGCAGGACAAGTGGTTGTTCGCAGGTGGGCGAGGGCAGGGCTCAAGCAAGGTGGAACAGACCTTGTGCAGTAGGCTCAACAGGTCGGCTGGGCGAGATGTCGAGGGCAAGACTTGCTGGTGACGTCGGAGCAGAACGAACTCCGCACTGGTCTGGGGGGAGATCTCCCACAGCGCACAAGGCAGGAAACACGTCGCCAGGTCACGGGGGAGCCACATCCGCCATCGCTACGTCTCTCTCTCTCTCTCTCTCTCTCTCTCTCTCTCCATTGGAGGTCAATCCCCAAGACACCATCGCGTACCTCAAGAAGAAGCTGCTGCGTGCGAGCAATCCCTTCACGCCGTCTCCTCACTTCCACCTCTTCCTTAGAGCTTCTGACGGGATGTTGGCATGACAGGATGCTGGCGTGACAACTCTCTCTGACGGGACACTTTTGATAGGATGTTGGCGTGACGTCCCTCTCTCTCTCTCTCTCTCTCTCTCTCTCTCTCTCTCTCTCTCTCTCTCTCTCTCGTGAGTAGTCATGGTGAGCAATCGTGGCGTGAGCAATCGTGACCTGGCATAAGGTGATGTACTTGGCATGATGGAATGCAGTCGTGAGTAGGTCTCTCTCACTCAGTCGTGGTCAGAGAATACAATAATTCTCTCTCGCATGCTGGTTTGAATGAATCCAGTCGTAAGCAGGGTCTCTCTCGCATGCTAGTTAGCAAGGAATGTAGTCGTGAGCAGTCTCTCGTACACTGGTTTGAATGAATGCAGCCGTGAGCAGGGTATGCAGTCGTGAGCAGTCGTAACCATGCAATCATGAGCAAGTCCCTCTTGCATGCTGGTCCGAATGAATGCAGTCGTGAGCAAGGAATGCAGCCATGGCCAATGTGGACTAGGCAATGATACATTGACTTTGATTTTGATCATGCCCTGGAGTATGCAGTAATGCACTCATTGGGGCTACAATTTGTATCTCTGCAGTGACTGAAAACGGTGTGAAGGTATTTGAGCTCGTAAAAGATTACTGGGCTTCCAAAAGTTCAATGAGGGGTTAGGGAAAATCTGAAAATTTGCAGGAATCACAGAAATTGCTATGATTTGACAATACAAAGTACAAGCTGAGTGGCTTTGCACACAATGTGTAAGAGATGGATAATCTAGACAAATGCAAGCATCAAACGGTGGAAAATGAATATCTGGGAGACGAATTTGATCAAGAACTAACACAACCGTCCATGAAAGCAATGTTCAGCACCCCTCCTAAGAACACACGGTACAAGACGTATGGCCATAGGGCCCGTGATTGGATGGTCTCCCTAGCATCTGACAGGCATGGAAAGACATCATGCACCATGAACGAAAAGAAATACGAAGAAATTCATCTCATGATTCGCTCTGAACTATGAATTATGAGACAAGAATTGGAGAAAGAAATATGAGAGCAAGTCAAAGCCTAATTGATAGCAAATCAGAGGGCGGAAATGCAAGACATGCAGATAAAGATTAAGAATGACTTACAAGCACAAATGATGTCCGAAATGCACATGCTGAAAGTGGTAGATGCCTACAAATCTGAAATCTTAGAACTGGGGGAAGAATTGAATACATTTAAGAAAAAAGAAATGAACGTGCAAGAAGAACTACAAAAAGAGAAAGAGGCTTTGAAAGCATGTGAAAGGGAGGTTCACTCATGGGTAGAAGTGGCAAAGACGACATAGAAACAGATAGAAGAAGCCAGCCCATGGATTGAGGTAGTAAAAAAGAATAAGGGAACATCAATGAACAAGACTGAAGTAATGAATGCTACCTTGGAAGAAGATGCTAGGAGACAGGCTAGGGTTTTACATGTATGGGTAGTAGAATGGGAGGAGAAGAGCAGTCCATAGGAAGATGCTAAGACACTTGCTAACAAAATTGGGGTTTCAGACATACCTATCGTCAGTGCTTGGAAAGTGGGAAAAGAGGACTCTTAAGTCCAAGGCTCTAATTCTTCGCTTTGGGGAGATAGGGAAAGAAAGCCTCTCCTAGAGGAGAGCCCTCAAGGGTGAGAAGATTTATTTGGATGAGGACCTTACCCCAGCACAAATGCGCATCGCAAAGAACACATGCCCAAGGTATTGGAGGCTCGCAAAGAGGGAAAGTGGGCTGTTTATAGGGATGGACGAGTCATCATCACTGACAAAAGAACTCCATGACGGTACGAGGCCTATGAGACATTTCGGATGTCAATATGGAATTGTAATGGAGCCCTACGCTTGGATGCTAGTTACTTTGAAGATAGCTTCCGAAACATAGATATAGCAATGTACACAGAAACACACCAATGTACAGGTAGCCGACTACCAAACATGTAGGGATACATATGGGAAAGTGCATTTCGTCCAGCAGCTAGAAAACTAGGAAGCACTAGGGGTTCTGGAGGTGTGGCCGTACTATATCGGGAAGACCTCAAAGGGATAGTACAAGTAATGAAAAGAGATAATGATGTATGGATTAGGATACATGCACGAAGACCACGGGATATATTCATCGCAATATGCTACTTTCCTCCTGCAAATTCCACCTATGCCACACGAGATGGATCCCCCTTTGATGTACTTTATGAGGATATCATGAGATATGCTAGCATTGGGGACATATTATTAATAGGAGATTTCAATGCACGCACTGGAGATAGACAGAGTGACTTTTATATGCATGGTAATGGAATGTTCAAAGAGATCGACATAGATGAAATAGGCCTACGAAGGAGAGCCCAAGATAAAGAAGTGAGTACCTATGGGACACACCTATTGACTTTGGGAAGTACACATAGACTAGCCATCTTTAATGGTCTACCACAATGCACAAGATCTGACAATTTGACATGTTGGAATCACAAAGGGGGGGCAAGTACTGTGGACTACTTGATAGGCTCACCAACATTGATACCAAATATCCAAAACTTTAAGATATCTAAGAGACCAATTGGCATAGCAGCAGATCATGCTATTTTGACATTCATGCTCTCTTGTATACATATGAAACATGAAACACCTTGCCTCCCTAAACATCCCAAATACTACTTTACAGAAGACATCTCACACATCTACAGTGTTTCCCTACGGACCAGTTTACATACATTGGACTTGAGTAGATCATTGGAAGAATGTACAAGGGATTTAGCAAAGGCCATACATGGATCAGCCATGTATGCACCTGATCCATGTATGCATTCCCACACACCTTGCCCCGATGTAGACCCACACAATCTACTACTCCCCAAAATAGCTAGTATGATGATGAGTGTAGAGTCACCCGAGCTCCCCGAGCTCACTTACAGAGAGAAGTGGAGCTAGGCACTCAGACACATCGCCAAGCAAAGGCGTTCTTCAAACACCTTGTGCAGAAGAAACGAGACTACTTAGCGAAAGCAAAAGCAAAGATATATCAGCTATTTTTGGGGCGGAATAGCAAGAGCGCATGGAAGATAATTCATGAAAGACAGCCCCCCATATAGATTACATCACCAGATGCTTGGCTTGACTATGAGAGACAATTGTATGACTTGCCAAGACAGCCACCTATGCAACCCCCACAAGCTTGTAGACCAACACAGTGGTCTTTCTTCACATGGAAAATGGTTAAGGATGCAATTTATAGATTACAAAATGGGAGGGCACAGGATGAGGATCGACTAGTAGCAAAACATTTCTCACATGCTTGTGACATATTAGCACCCATATTAGCACATATGTTCAATGGAGCAGTATATGAAGGTTTCCCTATGAGTTGGTCAGACAACACTATCATTCCGCTATTTAAAAGTGGTGATCCCCCGATTCCTAGCAACTATAGGACTATCATGATCGATCATACTTTGGCCAAGATATATGGATCTATATTGAAGCATGAACTCAGTGAGTGGGCTGAAACGCAAGGCAAGAGAGCACAAGGATAGGCAAGTTTCGTACGAGGATATACCACGCTGGACGATATTCTCACAATTTAGAGCCATTATAGAGGAGGGTCGAGCCCAAGACGAGGATCTATTGTTGCTTTGTAGACTTTCGCAAAGCTTTTGATACAAAGCCTCGTACACACATCATGTAGAGATTGCAAGACATTGGAGTACCAGAGGGTATACGAGGGGGTGTCTATGCATTATATGAGGTAGTGACAGGTCATGTATGGGCACCTGGGGGTCTATCAAAGAGGGTTGATAGTACCATAGGAGTGAAACAAGGATGTCCACTTTCACCCACATTGTTTGTGAAATATTTCCAAGCAATAAAGGTTAGTTGGTTAGTTCAAAAGTTAGTTAGTCAATTAATAAGTTAGTAAGGTTACTAACTAAAGTAAAAAAAAAATTAACTAACATTAAAAATAAATAAATAAATAAAATCGAGAGTCGTAACTCGATATTTTTTATGAATTAACAAGGACCGTAGCCACCCTTCATAGAAGTTGTAACGTGAACAAGAGAGATGAGCTATATTAATCACTAATGTTAATGTGTATAGTAATATATCATCCTTTTTTTTTTAAGATATGGAGATTTCTAAAACTAGATGTCATTTTTAAAAAAAGACAAGTGATGTTTTAGTTAGTTTGAAGATTTTATAAAAAGAAAATCAAAAAAAAGTGACTAGCAAAATCATGTGCGCCGCAATCGCAATCTACAGGCAGTAGACAGCACTTCAAACAAAGAAAAGAAGGAGTGAACTGAGAGCTTTCTAATCAAATATCTTGGAATTTCACCCCCCTTTCGGAGCCAATGAAACCATCAAATTTATGATCTGAGCATCAGATCACTGATCTTTCCAAGATCCCCATCCACAAAGAGCTCCTCTTCTCAGCCACAACCCTTCTTCTCCAATTCACTATAAATAAGAGGCATGGGGGGCACTTAGGGAGACATAAGGAGACTCCAAGAGGTTGCAAGAGAGAGGTAGAGAAAGAGAGAAAGAAGGATACTCCTTCAAGAGACTGCGAGAAGAAGCTAGAGAGAGAGAGAGAGAGAGAGGGAGAGAAGAGTCACCTCGAGAGGCTGCAAGGAAGGGAGTTAGCTCAAATCCCTTGTCTCGATCTTTAACTAAGCCATATTCTCTTACACTCTCTCATCTCAAATCTACTCCACCTTCCCTATCTCTCGAACCACTCGTGGACGATGGCTCCAAAGCGACGAAGTGAAAAAACAATGGAAACCAATGCAACCGGTCAAGCAACGGGTATTGCTAATGATACGGGAGTGCCCAAGGTTGTGGGAGTTGCCACTATCAACAAAACATCGGGTGTGGCTAATGCAAGCACGAGTAAAGACGAAGTTCCTAATGTCGTCATGCTGCCAAACCAGGTTATCCATTACTAGATTATTATTTTTCTATATAAGATAATTACATAAGATATTAGCTTCCATATTCTTCACTTACACAAATTGATAACTCATCTAGAAAACATATTAATACAAGCATAAATAATTAATTGCTATGATTTGCAGCTAGATTAATTGAGATTCTAAGTCATAGAATCATGTTAGAATTAATTGCCAAAGGTTATTGTACATATGTCTTTATGCACATTCGATATAGTTATGGTCAAATGCGACAAGGCTAAGAGTTGACTAGAGATGGTTATAGAAACTGATTATCTATTTAAGAGTCCTATAGGTCATCTCATTGAGTTATTAGCACAATATATTTCTTTAAGTAATTTCACTTATATTGGGTAAGATAGCCCAAACGGAAAATTCATGCCTTGCTTAACATGTTATAAGAGATATACTCAATACTTCTTTATGGGGAGGAGAATCCTCATTAGAAGGTAAGGTTACCTTAGAATAAAGTCTACCTTGGCTATGTGAAGCTGTGAATTGCATGATGGGATGATTGTCATTGCATCATTTGATATACATTTGAAAGGGCTGTTTATGTTTGCTAGAATCTAGATCTCCGATTGAAATTATTGTCAAACAGAATAAAAGGAAGGATCGCACTAGGCTACCCCCAAGCTCATGGCGAGACCCTACTCCAAGGGGATCATGATTATCGCTACAAGAGGCTTGGACCGGCTCCGAAGGCGAAAGGTCTGTCAATAGGGATAGTCTCGAACAGTAGGAAATGTAGGTGCCAGAGGGGGCTCTGGCTGTAAATCCTGCATTGTTCCCAGAATCTGATGAGCCCCTTTGTGACCCAGGATGGGATCCTGAAACCCTAAATACTAGTTATGAGGGTGGAATCTTGGTGGACAAAATATCCTTTATGGAATTCTGTGTACCTTCCGTTGGAACAAAAAGATGGAAATTGTAATAAGCTTCCAATATAATAAAGAAGTTTGCTTTACTGTTCGAATTATATGCGTGTCGATGAGATAAATTATGTGAAGGACCCTGTGACTTAATGGACTAATTAAGGAAGTTGGTTGTATATGTTCCAATAAATGTGCTGTATGTAATTAAAAAACTAAAGATGACCCATCATCAAAGAAGAGCGGGTGGGCGTAATCCCTGATGGGTCCGTGCAATGGTAGGGTGGTCCCGGTTAGCTGGGAGCTTTTCTAAATCGGCGATAGAAATAGAAAAACGGTAAATTGACCAACTAGTCGTTAGGTAGAACCGACTTGCATTGTTTTAGGAGGCCGGAATGGGATTTTGCCTTATGGGCAGAAGGGTTGATGTACCGCACTCCCCTCCGTCTCCCTTTCTCTTTGAACCAAGTGCAATGGCAAGTCCGCTTCAAATCGAGTAATCCTGTAAAAGTGGGACTCTAAATTACTGACGCTAACTGACTGCTAGGAAACCCATCCAATTTTAGGAACCCAAAACTTCAGGTCGATCCTAGTGGGTTCCGTCGGAACTCTCCCGTTGCGAAGTAGACTCAGTAGGGCCTAAGTGACAAACCCCGTGATATTCCAAGGGAGCACCGGGCGGCATCATTTTCGGAAAACCTACTAATGGACTACTAAAAGGTGTATCGTGGATTGGGACTAGCGGACACCTCACAGTTTAGTCTATACATAGATGAAGCGTCTGATTACATAGACCGAGAAGGAGGAGTTGGCAGGGGTGTTGACACCGATATTACTGTATGCGGATGATATTGTTCTCATTTTAGATTCACCGGAGGAATTGCACTGCCATCTAGATGCTTTGTACATCTTTTGTAGAGATAAAGACCTCACAGTGAACCTTGGGAAGACCAAAACCATGGTTTTCAATACTTCAACAGCATGGGTAACTAGATCTATGTACCAGTTCACATTTGGGAGAGACATAATGGAGCATGTGAGGAAATATGTCTATTTGGGAGTCACCTTTTCCAGCCCACGTTTTCGTTGAGAGGGGCATCAGAGGTACGTCTAGAACGTGGATATGTAGCACTAGGGGCACTCGAGAGTCGATGTGCTCACATACAATTCCAAGAGCCCCGCACCAAACTCTGGTTGTTTGACACCCTAATCACACCTACATTACTATATGGAGCAGAGGTATGGAGTTGCAGCTTGTACCACAGGCGTCTTAGCCCACTCACTGATCAAATTAGAGTACAACGGGATTATTATGATGGTTAGGATAGCATGGAAAGTCCATTGATCATGATGATAGCATGCATGATTAGGAGTAAGCCCTCCACCCCACATCCCATTGTCAGAGCAAAGCGAGGGGCAACACCTATAGTTACAGAGGCACTCTTCAAGGCAGTGACCTTTTGGCACAGACTATGGGAACTTCCACGCGATAGATACTCTAGATTGGCACTAACCTCATCTAGACAACTAGCAGTAGGAGGCGAGAAGAACTATTGGTTTTCACAAATGGGTATTTGGATGAGCCTACATGGTTTGGATATTAACCATCTTCCACCTTTGAATTATAGCCTTGACTGCCCTACACTTTCTCTCAGCCGATCAAAGTTGAACCAAGTGATCAGAGCTGATATCTTGAGGATTGAAATAGCAAGGACATGGATCCATCCACCACTCCCTCTAGGATCGAGGATGGAGTTCTATAAGAGTCATTTCTTGTCTCTCTGATGATGGTTTCACTATTCAATCAACATATATAAGCACCCATCTCTCCCATAGTGTATGGATTGCTATCGAACAGATTCGCACCTTCTCACATTGGCTTCAGATGGAGACAGGTAGATGGACAAATACCCTAACAGAGAATAGGGCTTGCCAGCTTTGTGGTCGAGAGCCTGAGACGGAAGAGCACTACATATGCAAATGCACAATATACTATGACATACGAGGACGGTACCACTACCTCTTCCATGATGGATTTGGACCCCTTCGTCGCGTCATGGAATACGAGGAACAGAGATGCCTAGGTCTTTTCCTCCTGGAGCTCGAGAGGTGCCGAACTGCACTACTGCGAGACAAGAGGCCAGCTCACCCAGAGGGACACACACAAAGAGTAGTGACAGACTTCTTCTACACAACCGACCCTACTGACACTACCAGCCTAGCAGAGACAGAGCCACCCTGCCAGACACCTTACAGGCCACACCGTGGAATCACATTTGATAGAGCCATTTTCCTTCGTTGAGCACAACGATCCCGTCTACCAAGACCACATCCAAGGAGGCCACACCATAGTCGAATTAGAGCCATTATCACGAGACACCGAAGACTCACCACCAGGCATATCAGTGAAGCAACTAGGCACCGCATCACAACTGAGATCATGTGCAGATCTTGAGATCAACTACAGACTTTTGTACATGGTTCTATCAGATCTGGCTTTCCTTTCCTTTCCTTTTCTTTTCTATCGATGGAACAACACTACACATGGTTCAACCCTAGTATAGTCCCATCATATAATTATTTTCAATATTGTTTCATAGGCCACCCACTTATTTGTAATGTTATCTTTACCTTACTAATGAGACAGCATTAGACATGGATGTACTCTGGATTTTTTCTCATAGGCCACATTGGCCTTATGTAAACATTAATCTCTCTCTCTCTCTCTCTCTCTCTCTCTCTAAAATTAAGGCAGCCAAGGAGGAGGGCAAACTCACCTTCTACAGAGGAGGGAGAGTGGTAGTCATGGAGAGGCGCCACAAATGACGGTGAGACCTATGGGACCAGCCTTGCAATGGCAGTTTGGAACTGTAATGGAGCCCTCCAATTGGATGTGGGAGCTTTTGAGGAGACATTTAGAGGGAGAGATATAGTGTTCTACTCAGAGACACATCAGGGACCACATACTACACTTCCACGGGTGACAGGCTGTAGGTGGGAGCCAGCTTGCAGGAAGGAGACACGTATATACCACAGTAATCGCGGGTCGGAAGAAGTGGCAGTGTTATTCAGGGAGGAGCTACAGCAGATGATCCAGGTAGTCCGCAGAGATGAGCAGGCCAAATACATGTGGGTGAGAGTGTGTGGTGAGGAATGCACTTTGTATGTTGCCATATGCTATTTCCCCCCTATGATGTCCCGATACGCCCCACCCAAGGGGCAATCACCATATGTGACTTTGGATGAGGATATTTGGGAGTTCTCGAAAGAGGGAGAGGTTATCTTACTAGGAGACTTTAATGCCAGGACAACCTCCCATCAGGTGTCTTTCTTAGATGCATCTGAGGAGATGCTACACGAGCAGGATGTGTCAGAGCTACAACTGGAGAGGACATCTCTGAAGTGAGTGATGCGCTGCGGAGATGCAATGTCCGGCGATGAAATGTCAGGTAAAGAGCAAAACACGTGAGCAACAGCAGCGAGTGAGAGCGAGAGATGCAAGATGTTCTTGGATACAATTGGAGTGTGTACCACTTTAGGTTTTTAGATAGATATATATGAAAGTACAAGTGTGCTAAGGGTGCGTTCACACCCGTGCACATATAAAAGGCACGATGGCCCTTTATTCCCAACAACCTCCCACCTAAAGGCAATGTGCCTTAAGAGGAGAAAAGAATCAGCTAAGTCTAAGTATGTACAAAGCTGAAATACATATATCTATCCAACTCCCATCATCTGTCGACAATGAGCAAACCGCTCTGCAAGAAGACCCTTCGTGAGAAGATCTGCAGGATTATCATCTGTATGCACTTTGACAAGCTCAATGCTCTTGCTGTCAAGTACATCTCTGATGAAGTGATACTTCACCTGTATGTGCTTCATCTTTGCATGAAAGACGGGATTCCGTGCTATCATGATAGCACTCTGACTATCACAATGAAGAACGGGTAACTCTGTAATGCCAAGATCTCCCACCAGACGTGAAAGCCATAAAGCCTCCTTGCATGCCTCAGTAGCAGCCACATACTCTGCCTCTGTAGTAGACAATGCAACACACTTCTTTAGCCTGGAGATCCAAGAGACTGCTCCTCCTGTGAAGGTACACACATACCCAGAAGTAGACTTTCTACAGTCCACATGACCAGCATAGTCTGCATCCGTAAAGCCAACGACAGATGCTTTCTGCTTTCCAAAGCAGATGCACAAATCACTTGTGCCTTTGAGGTATCTCATAATACCTTTCACTGCTTTCCAATGCTTTTTGCCAGGGTTTGCCATATATCTGCTAACCACTCCCACTGCAAAGGCAATGTCAGGACGTGTAGCAACCATAGCATACATCAAGCTGCCAACAGCTGAAGCATATGGAATCTTGGCCATTTCAGCCTTCTCATCATCAGATGTAGGGCTGTCCTCTGCACTGAGTTTCACATATGGAGGCAATGGAACACCAATTGGTTTCCCCCCCTCCATATTGAAACGTTGCAAAACCTTAGAGACATACTCCTGTTGAGATAGAAAGAGTAATCCTTTGGACCTATCTCTGAGTATTTGCATGCCAAGAATGTGATTTGCATCACCAAGATCCTTCATGTCAAAGCTGCCATGAAGACTTTGCTTCAACGAATCCAAGGCATGAGTATCCCTGCCAGCAATCAGCATGTCATCAACATACAGAACCAAGATAATTAGGCTGCCATCTGCGGCCTTCTTGGTGTACAAGCAGTGATCCACTTGACTTCTTTGAAAACCTTGAGACTGCATAAATGTATCAAACTTATGATACCATTCTCTTGGTGCTTGCTTCAGCCCATACAAACTCCGTTTGAGCTTACATACCATCTTCTCTTTGCCTTTAGGCACAAACCCTTCAGGCTGCTGCATATATATGTCTTCATGCAGATCACCATGTAAAAATGCAGTCTTTACATCCATCTGTATGAGCTCCATATCTTCAGCTGCAACCAAGCCCAAAATGGTTCTCAATGTAGTCATTTTGACTACAGGAGAGAAGATCTCATCAAAATCAACTCCATGTTCCTGCTTGTACCCCTTAGCAACCAATCTGGCTTTGTACTTTGGCGAGGAACCAGAAGTGACCTTCATCTTATAAACCCATTTGCATGGAAGCGTTTTCTGCCCTTTAGGCAACTGCACCAAGTCCCAAGTGCCGTTTTTCTCAAGAGATTCCATCTCTGACAGCATGGCTTTATACCATTTCTTGCTGTCCTGTCTGTCCATTGCTTCCTTGAAGCATGACGGCTCACCACAGTCAGTGATCATGACATAATCAGCCACATTATTTGCACCAGGAACGAATCTGTCGGGCTGTCTAGTAGCCCTAGACGATCTCCTAACCCAATGATCATTGTTTGCTGGCTGTTCAGCCTGCATATTATCATTTACAGCTTGCTGTCCTGGCATTTCTGCCTGCAAATCAACATTAACAGCTTGCTGTCCTGGCTGTTCCTGCACATTTAGTGGCTCATCATTATGGGCAATGGCTGGCTGATCATTTCCAGCATCATTTTCTGCATTCACAGGTTCATTTACAGCAGGTATTTGCTGCTGTACAGCGGGCACATTTTGCTGTCCAAAAGGTACTTCTTCCCGGAATACAACCCTACGAACCTCCTCAGTCTTTTCGGGCTGTTTATGCATGCGACCTTCCCGGAAGATAACATCATTGCTGCGCACTGTTTTCCTTTTCACGGGATCCCACAATCTATACCCCATTTCACCCTCGTCACCATATCCTAGGAATATGCATTTACAGGACTTTGGCTCAAGTTTGCTGCGGTCTTCCTTACGAATGTGCACAAAAGCCTCGCAGCCAAACACTTGTAAATGAGCATAAGAAGGTGGCTTGCCCGACCACGCTTCCTGAGGGACTCCCCCCCCCAAAGACCTGTTTGGTGACCGATTAATCAAGTGAACGGCTGTCATAACAGCCTCTGCCCAAAAACCATGGGGTAATGCAGCATGAGACAGCATAGTACGGACTTTATCCTGTATAGTCCTGTTCATACGCTCTGCAACTCCATTCTGGGGTGGATTATGAGGTGCAGTGAGCTCCCTTTTTATCCCTTTGCTGTCACAAAATGCCTGAAAGGCCTTGGACACATATTCCCCACCATTGTCAGAGCGAAGACACTTAAGTGTCTTATCAGTCTGATTTTCAACCAATGCCAAGAAGTTTTTAAACTTGTCAAGTACTTCATCCTTGCTACAAATGGGGTAAACCCATACCTTCCGTATAGCATCATCGACAAAGGTGACAAAGTACTTCTTCCCCCCCAAAGACAATCTTGGCATCTGACATACATCTGAATATACTAACTCTAGAGGTGAAGATTTCAAAGAAAGAGATTTCTTATGAGATGTCTGCGCATGCTTACCATAGACACAATGATCACAATGCTCAAAATCAGCATAACGGAGACAAGGCAAGTAACCCAAACGAGAAAGAACTTTCATTCCTGTTTGACTCATGTGTCCTAACCGGCCATGCCACAAAGAAACACTTGGCTGCTCGGTTACTGCGACAACATGGTCACGCACACTAGATACATGAAGAGGATATAGAGTATCACTCTTTGAACCCCTGGCAATGACTCTAGATCCTATACTGATCTTCCATTTTCCATCGCCAAATGTGATATGATAACCATCATCATCTAGCTGCCCAGTACTGATTAAGCTCTTCTTGAGCTCAGGTACATGACGAACATTCTGAAGAGTAAAGACAGAACCATGCTGAAACTGAAGCTGCACACTCCCAATGCCTGCAACATCACATGCTGAGTTGTCCCCGAGATGGACAACACCATGTCGACCGCCTGTATAATCAGAAAACCAATCTCTGTAAGGGGTGACATGAAAGGAGGCACCCGAATCTAAAATCCAGGTATGCATGTCATCAGCCGAATCGGCAACCAATGCATGGGCATCAAAACATGAAGACACGAAGAGTACATCGTTCCCACTGTCACTGTCCTGAGTGACTACATTCACCTCTTCGATCTTGACGCTGCTCTTCTTGGGTTGGCTCTCTTTCTTCTCTTCCTTGCTGTCCTCTGTCTTCTTGCCTTTCCCTTTCTCTTTCTTCCACTTGTAACAGTCACGTTTGAAGTGACCTTTCTTGCCACAGTGGTGGCATTCCACATTCTTGCCGCGAGACATGCTGCGACCCTTGCCATCAGATTTTCCCTTCTGCTGTGATCTGCCCCTGGTATGCAAGGCACTAGACGACTTACTTAATGCATTATTTTGCCTATTCATCTCTTCCATAAGCAAAGAGCTTTCCACGTCAGAATACATAAGCATAGCATTCGAGTTACTCAAGGCAGTCCTGAATGTATCCCAACTCTCTGGTAGAGTGCAAAGCAGAAAGGTAGCTTTAAACTCGTCATCAGTGACAAACTTCAAAGCAACCAGCTGGCTGAAAATTGAGTTGAATTCACTCAGATGATTTGACATAGCAGTTCCTTCTTACATCCGCAAATCCATAAGCTTTTTTAGCCAATACACCTTACTAGCTGCACTCTTCTGAGCATACAATTCCTCCAGTCTAGTCCAAATGGCATAGGCAGTGTCCAAACCCTCTATGTTAAACAGCAGAGCATCAGAGACAGATAGCTCAATGGTCGAGCGTGCAAGCTCGTTCAACTCATCCCAGTCATCTTGTTCCACATCTGCGGGCTTTACCCCTTTGGCCTTGATCGGCTTAGCCTGCTTCTTCTACAACAGGATATTGTAGCATTGCTTTTGCCACACTGCAAAATTATGTGCGCCCTCAAGTTTCTTGATGTGCATAAGATGGCTGCTATCGCTGCTGCCAGCCATGATTTTCAGTCCAAAATATGACCACAAATTCAGCAAATGCAGGCCCAAACTGTCAAACAAGTGACCAAGGTACAGACAAGTACCAACCAGTAATAAGTACCAGTTAAAAGCAGAAATTTCAGATCTGCAAATCAATTTTCAGAAGCACCAAATGTTGTGCTACAGCACTCCACAACTGATGACAGCTGTTCCAAGGACAAATACATCACATTACATGAGAAGTCCCAAATTTTAGCTGCAATTTCTGCTGTACATGCACCCACGGGCATAAAATTTGACCCGCACGGTCAAAAGCCCCAAGGTTTTGTGCTCAAAACATCAACCATACATCTGCACTGTCTCTGACATGCATAGAGTAGACCAATTTTGCCAAAATGAAGCAATTTCAGCCAAACCCCCAAATTTTTCAAGTATCGGGCGTCCAAATTGCATGAAATTAAACCTGCATGTACATAAAATGACCAATTTGCGCACAAATTTTGCTCAAACAGCAAAAGCCCCAAATTTCTCGGGGTCCAATGTGCATCAATGTCAAGAAATTGGGTCAATTTCAGCCCAATTTTAACATGTACATGAAAAGCCCCAAATTTCGGAGGCAAAATGTCACAAATTCCTGCAATTTCTGAGACAGAATCTCACTGTGTGTCTTGCTCGTGTCAAAACCGAACAAATCCCCAAATTTGTGGCTCAAATCTGCCCAAAACACAGAACTGTGCTTACACGCGCGAACTCCCGTCAGTGGGCAAAGGGGGCAGCTTGCAGTAAACCTTTGAAAATTAAAAAATTTTGCAAGAGAAATTTGACGAAAACTGTCCCGTAACGTGACGACTGCTGCGTTTTGACCTGCCGCCAGCTGCACGTGGCCTGGAAAGTCACGAACTGACCTGGCGTGACCTGCGTGACCAGTGTCTGTGCAAAACACGTCACTTCTGACCTGCGCCTGACCTGCACGCTGCCTGGAACTGCACGCCTGACTGCACACTGTCCAAGAACAGTGACGAGCTGACCAGAAAATGACTGACTGACTTGCGCGCAACCTGGGAAATGTCGCCTGGCTGAAAAACGTGACCTGTGGACTGCGAGAAGCACGAACACCTTAACCGAAGCTCTGCACGGACTGCGAGAAGCGCGAACACCTTAGCCGAAGCTCTGATACTAGTTTGAAGTGAGTGATGCGCTGCGGAGATGCAATGTCCGGCGATGAAATGTCAGGTAAAGAGCAAAACACGTGAGCAACAGCAGCGAGTGAGAGCGAGAGATGCAAGATGTTCTTGGGTACAATTGGAGTGTGTACCACTTTAGGTTTTTAGATAGATATATATGAAAGTACAAGTGTGCTAAGTGTGCGTTCACACCGTGCACATATAAAAGGCACAATGGCCCTTTATTCCCAACAATCTCAGGATATGGGAGAAGTCACCGAATATGGGAGATACCTTGTGGAGATAGGCAGAGCACACAGGTTGGCCATTCTCAATGGCATGGCTAGATACCCCCTATCCAACGCTTTCACACGTTATCCTCACCGACACGGTGCCAGCATAGTAGACTATGTTCTTGCCCCACCGATGCTAATATCTCACATCCAAGACCTCTCAGTATCCCCACGCCTTCTCGGACCTGTCATTCACCATCGACCTCCAATTCACTGACATGCAGACCCATCATGCAACTCACCGACACACAAGATACCTCTGTTCAGAGGATATCTATGAGGCGGAGATCCTTAGATTGTTACATGATGCAAACCCTGACGTTCCATTATAGGAGCTGACTCAGCATTTCAATGAGGCCCTACACATCACTGCAGGTGTAGCCTTCCCACACTCACGACCCACACACAAAGCCTCCACCGGGGTGACACCTCGGAACAGCTGGTATGATGATGAGTGCCGTGAGACCAAAGCACGGCTACAGAGAGAGATAGCACTGGGGTCCACTACCCACAAACAGACACAGATACTCTTTAGACGCCTCACACAGTGGAAGAAGAGAACATTCTTGGCCCAGCTGGAGCGAGACCTATATCAGTTATTCTTGAGCCAGACTCTAGAGAGGCTTGGAGGCTTTTCAGAGAGCATTGCCCGACCACACCTATCACATCCACCGTTGTATGGGAGGGGTATGCAACTAGTCTTTATACTGTGGAGGGTCAGCCACCTCTTCCTAACCCACTTAAGCCTTGTCCAAAGACCACCACTTTCTTTACACAAAGTAGGGTCCGAGAGGCCATTGACAGACTTAGCAGAGGAAAGGCGCAAGATCATGATGGATTAGTAGCCGAGCACTTGATCCATGCTAGAGATTTGGTGGCAGGATTCCTAGCTTGCATGTTTAACAGAGCTATGTGTGAAGGCCTACTAGAAAGCTGGAGCACGAACACTATTGTGCCTATCCTCGAGTCAGGGGACCCTACTCTACCCAATAACTATTAGACTATCATGGTTGGGCATACATTGGCTAAGTTATATGCTTCCATCCTGGAGCATGAATTAAGCAAGTGGGCAGAGATGTGGGGTCTTGAGCACAAGCATAGGTTGGCTTTAGGAGAGGATTCTCCACATTGGATCACATCCTCGCACTCAGAGTGATCATTGAGGAGGGACGGGCCCATGGCCGACGGACCTACTACTGCTTTGTGGACTTCCGCAAAGCCTTTGACACAGTACCAAGAGATAGGCTGATACATAGACTACATACCATGGGAGTACCAAATTGGGGTGAAGCAAGGATGCCTCCTCTCTCCAACATTATTTGGCCTGTACATTGATGGAATTGCTGATTATATTTCACAGGAAGGAGATAGAGGAGCTCCACTAGCTGGCACTTGGGATACCTCTCCTATTGTATGCAAATGACATTGTATTGATAGTTGACTCTCCAGCGGGTCTACAGACACACTTGGATGCATTACACTCCTATACTTTGGACAGTGGGCTTTCAATGAACCTTGGTAAAACCAAGGTGATGGTATTTAATACTACACCACAGTGGGTCAAGAGATCAGCACCTAAATTCACATATGGATCTGAGGAGCTGGAGTATGTGGATTCTTATACATACCTGGGAGTCTTATTCACAGGGCCCACCTTTTCTATGCGAGAGACAGCAAACACTAGACTGACTCGCAAATACACAGCACTACATGGTTTGGAGAGGATGTGCTCACGAGTGCAATTCCAAGAGCCCCGCACCAAGCTATGGCTCTTCGATACAATGGTCACATCCACACTACTTTATGGAGTACAGATATGGGGGCCCAGTCTTGACCACCGTAGCAGATCATGGCGCACTTATGACGGATGGAGGTCGATGGAGAAACCCCTAGTGTCCATGATATCCAGGATGATTAGATGTAAGGCCTCAGTGCCACATGAGATCATCAGAGCCGAGCTAGCAACTACACTGATTGTGGTAAAGGCCCTCACCCGATCGGTCGCATACATACATAGCCTATGGGACTTACCCAGACACAGATATGCACGGTTGGCCCTGAGTCCTGCAAGCAACTTGCCAAATAGGGTGATACTTCATGGCCTGGTTTGAGCTGCATGGCTATAACATGGACAAGTTACCCCCCTTCCAATACTCCCTTGATGCACCATCTCTTGATCTAAGCAGGTTAGAGATTCGCAAGATCATCAGGATGGATCTTACCCAGTTGGATATCAGGCGGACATGATCGATGCCAGGGCACGAGCTAGGGACAAAGATGGCTTTCTACCACGAGCATTTTCTTCACACTACTGACAATGGATTTATTGTTCGCCCGAGATACATGGACACCCACCTTTCCCATGGGATCAGATGTACTATTAGCCAGTTGCGCACCTCCTCACATCAACTAGAGATTAAGACTGGCAAATATAGATCCATCCCACCAAAGGAGCACATATGCCAGATATGCCAATTAGAGCCAGAGATAGAGGAGCGTTATATATGCCGCTGCCCGGCGTATTATGAGGTCCGTGGTCGTTTCCACTATCTCTTTAGAGACGGATTCGGACCACTATCTAGAGTCATGGATTTTACCGATCAGCGATGCCTTGGCCTCTTTCTTCTTGAGATACGACGGCTTCGTGACATGCGCCTCAGCAGTACAACTGCTCCAAGACACCGAGGCCCTTCGCAGAGGCAGCTTACAAAGTTCTTTGCAAAGGAGACTCAGAAGACTTCAACACACTTACAGCCACAGTCCACACGAGAGCCTCTCTCATCGCCACAATCCACACACAGACAAGGAGTACTGATTGATTGAGCCGTTCATCTTAGCCGATCCAGACGTCCTAGGCCTCGACACAGACACAGACACCGACGACACCATAGGCGGATACAGGGGATTATTGCTAGGCCCTCCATACCCACATGAGATTGTACCATTTGGAGCTCATTGTTACTAGATAGAGCTCTATGTTTACACATAGCCATAGTTAGTTTCCTTTCTTATTTTGCTTTGTGCTACATATTTTGCCTAGACAGTTGTACCATCATACACATGATTGTTACTCATGGTCTCATAGGTCATTTTGGCCTTTTGTAGACGTTAATATATCATTTCATTTCTCAGTAATTGACTGGTTTGGACTCTGAATTCTAAAATAAATATACATACACCTAGGGGGATGTCTAGGAGGATTGACAACACCATAGGAGTAAAACAAGGACACCCACTTTCACCCATGCTATTTGGACTATACATAGATGAGGTGTCTGACTACATTAATAGAGAAGCTTGAGCTGGAGCTAGCCTAGCCAATGTTCATACCGATACTATTATATGCTAAAGATATTATACTCATTTCACGAATGCACTATATATCTTTTGCAAAGATAGAGATCTCACAGTGAATCTTGGAAAAACAAAAGTCATGGTTTTCAATATGTAGTAGCATGGGTGACCCAATCCACGTATCAATGGGGGAAATGTAGTGGAGCATGTGAGAGAATATATATACCTAGGAATCACTTTCTTTGGCCCAAGATTTCCAATGGGGGGCAATTGAGGCTCCATTGGTGCAAGGCTATGCAGCACTAGGAGTGCTTGAGACCCAATGTGCCCATATACAATTTCAAGAACCTTGCACCAAACTATGGTTGTTTGACACATTGTCACACCTACTCTTGTGTATGGAGCGGAGGTCTGGGGTTGCAACCTATATTACAGACGATTGAACGCACTCGCTGACCAAACCAGCCCAAAGAGAGAGACCATTATGATGGTTGAGATTGCTTAGAGAGACCATTGGTGATGCTGATATCACGCATGAGTAGGAGTAAGCACTCCATCACACTCCCTATCATCAGAGCAAAGTTAGGGATAGCACCATGGTTGTGGAGGCACTCTTTGGAGTAGTGACTTTCTTAGACAGGATATGGGAGCTCATGTGCCACAAATATCCCAAATTGGCATTGACTTCCTCTAGACAACTAGCAAAGGCAAGTGAGAGGGATTGTTGGTACTCATCGATGGCTACTTGGATAAGCTTACATGGGCTACACATCAACCAACTCCTGCCCTTTCACTATAGCTTTGACTGTCCTACGCTCCCTCTTAGTCGATCTGAGCTAAATTCAATCATTAGGGTCAATGTCATAAGAGTTGAGACAAGGATCCAACCACCACTCCCTCTGGAACCAAAGATGGAGTTTTATTGGAGCCACTTCCTACACCTCTCTAAGGATGGATTTATTGTCCAACCACAGTATATGGGCAAGCACCTCTCCCACAGTATGCAGGCTTTTATTGGACAAATGTGCGCCTCCTCCCATCCATTGAGGATAAAAACAAGCAGATGGACAGATATTCCAATGGAGGATAGAATATGCCAGCTCTATGACAAAGAGCCTAAGAGGGAGGAGCACTACATATGCAGATGTACTATGACACATGAGAAAGGTATCACTAACTTTTCCATGGGGGCTTTGGACCTCTTCATCATGTCATGGTGTATGATAACTAGAGATGTCTAGGGCTTTTACTCCTGGAGTTCCATAAGCACCGCACAACACCACTACAAGATAGGAGACCAGCTTGCCTAGGGGGACCCAAGAAGAGCAATGATGGATTTCTTTCATAGATCAGATTCCACAGACACTACTAACTCAGCAGACACATATCCATCTCTCCAAACTACCCCTACTCCATGCCGTAGAGTCACACTAGACAGTGTCATTGCACTTTGTCAAGCACGGCGACCTTGACCACACAGCTTACGACTGAGGAGCCCATACTAAAGTCAAATCAAAACCATCATTATGAGACACAAGAAACTCAACCCTCGATACATTAGCAAGGCAGCCCTGGATCACATCATGGTTGGGATCATGTGTTGATCTGCGCATTTAGAGAGGAGCAACTATAGCCAAACATTTTATACATTCATTTTTTTAGACAGAGATCTTTAGATGTTAGCCTTACATTAGGAAACATTTTTCTTTCACTTTCCTGATGAGATGACATTGGATAGAGATGTACTTTGGTTTTATCTCATAGGCCACATTGGCTTTTTGTAGACATTATTGGGACCTGGAAAGTTTCCCAGACATTTTGTATGTAACATTTTGGTCTCATAGGCCAACTTGGCCTTTCGTAGACATTAATATAACTCTCTCTCTCTCTCTCTCTCTCTCTCTCTCTCTCTCTCTCTCTCTCTCTCATTGACTGGTCTGAATTCTGAATTCTGTAGTAGATCCTACGGTCTACTATACTCTCTTTTTTTTGTTTTCAAAAAATAAAACTTCCAAAACTGCTGCTGTGAATACTTAGACAAAGGTATACGAGGAAGGACTGGAATTTGATTTCCAACACTTCCTTCCATGCTAAACTAGACTAAAGCCTATCCTCACAAAAATATTCAGCATCAATACAATAGCTCGCAGTTACTCCTCTGATATTGTTCCTTTCTCACTCACATAGATACAATCCAAAAACTTTCTGATATCCTTCTTTTTGGCATGGCATTTCTGGTTAATTAGAGCACAAGACCGGGACACTAGCTCAATATCATTGCCTTCAACAATCAACTCGTCCTTGACCTTTTTCTCGGCACGGGTAATGGACACACCCTCAAGCATGTCAACCTTCCTGACCCGCTTTTCACCAAGAAAGTTGCGAATCTTGATGTTATCCTTGGAAGCAGAGATGTTAGTGTTGATAGGGAAGTGAGCATAGACGAAGCGCATCTTGTAGCGGTACCCCTTGGTGACGCCAGTGATGAGGTTCTGGACGTGGCTAAGAGCGGTCCTGATGGCGGCCATGGCCTTCCTCTTGCCGAACCAGGCATCCACTTTGAGCTTCTTACCTCCCTCCACGATCTGGATGTCGAGGTTGAGGTGCTTGAAGTTGCGGGTGAGCTGGCCACAGGGCCCCGTCACTCGGATCTGCTTGGCCTTCACCTCCACCTTCACCCCCTTGGGGATGTCCATCGTCTGCGAGGCCAGGATGGTCTTCATGGCGGCAAAGCTCGGTGACAGCTCCTGTGATGGCAAGTCTCCGCCTGCAGGAGGTCTTCGGCCTGGCGGAGGGAAAGGGGGGCGAGGCGGGAGCACAGGAAAGGGAGGGGGGGTGGGCTTCAGGTTAGGGTTTATACCGGCATTATTATTACCTTGCAAGGTGAACGAGGTGCCCTAACCTGGCCTTTATTTCTGTCACTCTACTATACTCCCTCTCTTTTTTCGTAAAACTATACTCCCTCTCTCTTCTTCTTTTTTTTTTCGTAAAAGGTTACCTCTCTCTCTCTCTCTCTCTCTCTCTCTCTCTCTCTCTCTCTCTCTCTCTCTCTCATAATATGTTGTGTTTTGCAGCTTGCTGCAGATTACACCAGCAACTTGTCAGCTTACAATTTTAAGAATCACCATACCTCGAAAGACGGATAATCTTTGGAGCCATGTGACCTTGTTGGGAAAGTTTGCAGGTTCTGGCACATCAAAGTGGCTATGCAAGTATTGTGCCAATGAGTATGGTGGGCCTTTGACTAGATTGAGCCAGTCAATGCTTGGAAGGCTGAGCAGCTAGGCCTTGATTTGGATGCAGTGGAAGACCCAGAACATCTCAAGGAGCCTTCCCTTGACATTGACATGGAGCCGGCTGAAATGCAAAGCCAAAGCTCTAGCTTTGGAGTAGGCAAAGGTAGTCACAGTAATGTTGCAAGTGAGGGTTCAGGTAATGCACCACGAGAGAAAAGAACAGCCCTTCCTTTGTTGAGGAGGCAAAGTGTAAAAGCTGGGTTTCAAAAGCAAGCAATGAAGAAGGCCACAAGGGAGTTGACCAAGTTGTTCATTCAATGTGCCTTGTCTTTCAACATTGTACACACAACTCATTGGAAGAGGGACTAACTCTTGTATAGAATGTGACTGGGATGGGCCTTCCTATGAAGCTCTTTGCACTACTGAGCTTCAAAAGGAAGAGGGGGTTGTGACTACGGAGTTGGAGCCTCTTAAGGGCACATGGGTAAAATATGGTTGCACAATATTATGTGATGGATGGTCCAATGTATGTAGACGGAATGTCGACAACATTCTCGTCTCCTCTTGCAAAGGAACCATGTTTATTCGGGCCACTGATGCATCAGTGGCATAGACAATGGTCACAGGAGAATTCATTGTGTGTCACATTTGTGAGGCTATCCAAGAGATAGGTCCACAAAATTTTTGTGCAGGTGGTGACTGACAATGGCTCAAACTATGCCTCAATAAGCAGGATGCTAGAAGATGAGTTCTCAAAGATTGTTTGGACTCCTTGTACAACACATTGCTTGGATTTGATGATTAAAGACATTGGGAACTTCCCTTGGGTATCTAGGATTTTTCAGATTGCAACAACCATGGTCGCTTTTGTCATGAAAATATCAAAGGTCCTAAGCATATATATGGCCAACAATGACTTGGAGCTCCTAGAGCCATCGCAAACTGGATTTGCCTTTATTTTCATTGTTGTGGAGAGGCTGATCAGAGTACGCCAAGGACTCCTGTGTACTGCGGTTAATCGTGAATGGGTTGAATGGGAAGATAGGGAAAAACCAAAGTATCTTGCATTTGCACACATGGTATTAGGGAAAGATTGGTGGATTGATGCAGAAACACTTGTGAAGGCTTTGCAACCTGCCTATAGTGTGCTTCGTATTACAAATATAGAGGGCAACACACTTGGAATTCCATATGAGTTTGTGGACAAGATTGGTGAAGCCCTTAATACATGCACCTATTTGTCTTATGGCAGGTTCTTGTTAATCCAAATTTATAATTTAAAGCATGTGTATATTACATGTTTTAACTTGCAATGCCTTTGGAGTTTTTATAGAGTTAAAGCAATAAGACAGATATGGAGCAATCATTGAGATTGGTTCCATCGGCGCATTCATGTAGTTGCCCACATATTGCATCTATCGTGGAGAAGTGAAGAACAATGTATGAATCAAGAGCTGGAAACAGGATGGATAGAGTTCATTAAAAGGTTTGTAAGTGATGACTTACAGCTCATGGTGAACCTTGAAGATGAGCTGCTTCTTTCCCGCAGTGGTGGTCGATCATTTGGCCAGCCAACTGCATTATTCAGGGAGACACAATTGCACCCTATGTCATGGTGGGAAAAATATGGAACTTCAGCTCCTAACTTGGTAATTTACTCATCATGAATTTGAGATGCTTAATATACTTACTTTTGCATTGAAGACTGAAGTTATACTATTCTAATGCTTGCACTGGGCATATTGCAATGACATATTGCTATTATGGTTCTCTCACAGAATTTTAGTCCTGCTCCTTGTGAGAGGAACTGGAGTACATGGGCTTTCATTCATACCAAGAAGAGAAACAAGCTCTCTACTGCACAACTAGAGTGGCTTGTGCTTTGTCATTGTAATCTGAAGCTGATGGAGCAAAAGGGAAATCCAATAGAGCCAAGGCAAGTGAATATCGATTAAAAAAGGACATTACAAAGACAAAAGATATCCCTACTATCCCTCAAGAGGAGAGGGATATTTACTCCATGTTGTGTAAGGAGCTTATGATGCTTGTTCAAGCTACAAGATTAGCAGCTCCTACTCATAGTGCAACTAGCACAAGTACCATTGCAACTACTGATGAGGATCTACTTGAGAGCTCTCACTTTAGCAACAGGAGTTACGAGGAGGAGGAGATTGAGGATAGTGAGGAGGATGTTCAGCATGAGTCATGACTCATGATACGTTCTCTAGGAGGCAGGACTGAGGATTGACATTTAGTAGTTTCCATAATCCATTTCCGAAACTCATGGCTACTATGCTAGTGACCCATCCAATCCTTTCCATGCTTTCTCACTTGGTGACTACATGATAGTTGGCTGGTCTCTCTCATCCCTTTGGCGAACATTTTGCAGGTGAATCGCTAACAAATGACACACTCATGATTCTCAAAGCGGAATGAGAGAACCTCGCCAAGTTGAAAGATCTTTTACATTGGCAGCTTGACCATATTCAGCACACTGGTCTCCTTTCCAAGGAGGACTTGGTCACTTGGCATAGAGCAATCTCTATTGCTTCTCTGTTGTGGCTTTTGTACCTTTTTAGTTATTTCATCTTTTGTAAAGCAAGGTTATGCACAATGGCCTAGAGCCATCCTATCATGTAATCTTATACTTTTTTCGTAATTAATACAATTGCATATTATGAAAAAAGAGTACAATTTCTGTACCCTTGAATACTCGCTCCTATAAGTGCATTATTGCTAGCATTGTGGGTTACGTACCACCCCCTCGATTAGTGCCTTGTGGCTTGTCTAACTAGTTTAGATCCCCTTTAGACTTAGGAACCTTAGGTTATTCAAGTTTGGACCCTTTACACTAAGTTAGCCTAGTTTCTCTCTAGACCTAGCTAGCTAGATTAAGCTAGTTTCAGCTGTTCAAATCCATAGACTAAGATGCCCTTAGGCTAAGTATCTCTTTATGCCTCTTCTTTGTTCTTTGCCTACACAATCCTTTTATCTTTATTTTGCAACTTTAGTTTTGCATCAAAAGCATCTCAATAAGAATTGTCCATATGCAAGTTATAAGGCCTCTCCTATGATACTTCAACTAGTATTTCAGTTAAGGACTAACACGGCAACTAGATTCTAACTAGGGTAGACCCTAGAGACATTGATTTTTTGCCCCACCTTGGTGGTTAAGCCTTGCTTTCTTGACTAGCATGGAGAAGCAGATAGTGCTTCCTCTCTCAAGGCCAAGTTTAAAGCAGCCTTCTTTTCTTGATCAGCATGGAGACCAAAAAGTGTCTCCCCATTAAGAGGCCAAGTTTCAAGCACCCTTCAATGCTACCATAGTGCAGTTTCTTCTCATACTCTTCCAACTGAGGTGTTTCATCTACTTCTATATTAGGTTGCTCGCACACTACGTTCAGATCAACTCTTCCACCTTCAATATTGACTCCATGGTTTGAGAGGGGTTTGCATTTCCTACATGGTGCATTCAAGTTTCAGCTTGTCTTCATTGTCTTGAATATTGGCATCCTTTTACAACCATGTTTCCGCTTGTCTTCAAATTTCCTTAGCACTTGCACAAATAAACAATCGCCACAAAAGGGCACTATCCAAGTGAAATGTTGATGCATGAGCATGCCCTTTACTGCATTCCCTTTGCATAGAATGATTTCATGACTTGGGCACTTGGACTGATGGAAACCCTATGTTTGTGGGCACCTTCAACATTGACTCCATGGTTTAGAGGGGTTTGCTTTTCATACATGATGCATTCAAGTTTCAACTTGTCTTCATTGTCTTGAATGTTGACATCCTTTTTTAATCATGTTTTGGCTTGTCTTCAACATTGGCATCCTTTCTTTGGCACTTAGGCAACCCTAAGGGCACCATCTAAGTGAAATGCATAAAGAAATACTCTACCACACAAAGCATAAAGACAATTGTACAGCGCACACACAGACTGTTATAGGGTAACACAAAGACAATGAGCACAGTGAATAATGAAGAATGAATACTGAATAGAATGCAATGCTCAATGCAACAAACACACTCTGCAGTGAAGAATACTAACCCCCGAACTCCTGTGTCTCCAGGACCAAGGCAAAGAATATGAGCTAGAGAGTTGTTCGTACTCTAACAGATCCCAAAACATAGCAAGGCAGCCTCCGTGAGTGTCTAGCAGCAGCAACACAGTAGAGATGTGTTGGATTAGTGTCACATGGGCTGAAATCAGCAAACACAGATGTAGATGATGACATGGCAGCTGTATAGAGGCTGTACACAGAAAAACACAGGTCTGCAGCAACTTCCCTAGGCAGGGCAGCAGCAAGCTGGTTAAAACACAGAAGTTTGCAACATTTGCAGCAGGGCAACAGCAGCTCCAAGAAGGGCAGCAGCTTCTGAAGGCTGTAGACTGAAAAACACAAGCTGATAGACCCTCTCGCAGCAGTCGCCAGCTGATGTAGAGGCTGGCCAAGCTGAAACTCCTCCATAAACAGCACCAGGGGCTGGACAGTACGCATCAAATGGTAGTTAGCAACAATGGATAGCTCTAGCTGAGACATCCTCCGTGAACATGGTGTGGACTGCAAAGCTATGGCACCTACAAGTTGCAAAAACAAGATTGTAGCTGAATGGAGAGCAGCAATCCTATTCATAGAAAGTTTGGGTCCTCCCAATCAAGGTTTGTGCCTATGGGACACAAACACTCTCTAGGAACAATAATTAACTGAGTTTTGGGGCTGTTTTAACAAAGCTAATGTATTTTTAGCTCAACAAAATGCTGTTGCATGAGCATGCCCTTTATTGCATTCTCTTTGCATAGAATTATTTCATGATTTGGGCACTTGGACTGATGAAAAACCTATGCTGGTGGGCATCTTTCTGAGTTAAAACCCATTCATTATGTAGCATGTCGCCACCTTTACTCCATCAAGTATAGAATAATGAGCTTCCTTACTCACCTTTCGATCCTGAGTAGCTACCCTACTCCTTGCAACCTATCCTCATCACCGACACGCTTGATGGTGGCTTTACTCTATGTTGTTGCTTTCACATCAACTAATGAATTGAGTCCAACATAATTAGGAAAACTCAACAAAAACTAAAACTAAAAGTAAGATCCACCAAAGTGTTCCATCGCCTTTGTTATCATGGCAGGCCCTTGGGCAGTCCTTCATGGCACCCATGGTCTAATGTCTTGGTTTCACTGGATTGGACCCCTTGGGCAACTCAAAAGAAGATATTCACCACCTTTGTAACCTTGGTAGGTCCTTGGGCAGCACTTTGTGGCACTCATGGTCAGATGCTTTGGTCTCTTTATGGTGAGACAAAGCCTACTTCTTATCTCCCTCAAAACCCGTTTTGGGGCTGAAGGGGGTTGTCAAGCTACCTTAGAACCAGCCTCGAAGATAACTCATACTATTGGATAAATTCCTTCAAGTTTTTATCACAGAAATATCATTCCATTAGTGAAGGTGAAATTTGAAAACAAAGTCACATTCGTAGAAGAAGACCAAGTGGGCACTGGATAGTAACCATGTTGCTCTATCAAAAAACGACACCAAACACAAACTATTTATAAAGATCCATAGGATGGGCAGACAGCAATATGTATCAGAATCCCATCTCTAGAGGGGCTGATAATGACGATCCACTGATTATTAATCTAGGTTTAATCTCTTTTTATCCTGGATTATGAAGACTGAACAGGTAATCCACAGCTTCATAGATGATCTATGGACAGATTGCTTCATGGGAAGGTAATCCAGCAGCTGAAGCGAATATTCTCAACATTAGATATAGACATATTTATCTATTTTGCATGTGTAAGATTAGGGTTTCTAGTGACAAAAATTATTTCCCAAGGGAATTTAACCATACGAAGAATCAACTTCTATAGCCTCTATAGTTCTCCATAGTGAGGTCTACTCATACAAATAAGGGGTTTGTATCAGCAATTTCTGCTCATAGCACTGCTCATGGAAAAGAAGAGGATCCCTAAGGGTTTACCTAAACTGTTATATCATTACTTTTTGCTGCTACTTTGCTCCTCAAATGAAGCATAACCTGTTTGCCAGAGTTCAAATGTGTTGAAAGTTGTGAATTATCAAGATCCATAACCATCTTCCTGCTTTCTCCATGCAGAAACCTGGATCAATGTGTGTCTAGGTCTGGATGCTTTTTATGAGCTTCCTAAATGCTTCTATGTATTTGCTGGCAGGTAGCAGCTATCTCTATCGTCAGATCCTAATTCTGAACTGAGTTCAAAGAAACTAAAATTGCACATATGTGCAGGCACGTGCTTGCACTCACACAAAAATGATCTATAGACCTCAGAAGGTAGCAATGCAGCATATCATTTTAAGAATTCATGCAAATAAAGCATTCATATCAGTGTGGCAGTGTGAATGTAGAAAATCACCTTGAAAACAACCCCCGTCTTTCGACACTTGTCAAGCGTGATATTGTTCACTTTTCCTGGATGAAAACCTTGAGATGTTAAAACCTTATAGAAACTTAGAAATTAGGCAACTTCGAGTACATAAGATGCCAATGCATAAAAATCCACAATTTCATCTAACCTGGTATTTGCACAACACAATCTCTGCAACCAAATATGTAGACCGACTGCCAAGCATTGCACTTGCTTACAATTAAGCTCTTGTTCCCAACTTGATTCTCTATAACCCACCTACAGAATGAAAACAGATGAGCTCATCAGCACACCAATACTTCCTCACAAAACAAGAAGATACATGGCAACTATTCCTTGTTAAAGGGCGGTTTCATGAACAATTTACAGTGAACTTGTCCAGAACTTTCTAGAGTTAAACCTCAACTTTCTTAAGTCCTCTTTTGCTTTCAAAAGTCCAATCAGAATCCGTTATTTTTGAGGATACAATCCATGAAGTCGCAATATTTTATCAAATATCTCAACAAAAAGTTCCAGGGCTAGTTGGGCTATAAAGAGTTTTGCAACAACCACAATAGTCTAAGGAATTTAATCTATGAATTTTTTTACATTAGATGCAGTATAATGTCCCTCCTCCCTCTATTGTAAAGAGCATGTCTATTGACGATTGTCTTGCAGTTCCTAAGGAAAGGCAGAGAAGCAGTGCACACCCTAGATTCCCCTTAGGTTGGAATATGGGTTACTGAAAATGTCGTGTGTAACACAAAGTGAGTCATATAAAGCTGACTTGCAGTGTTAGCCCTGGCTAGAAAATTGAGTGACAACCCTCCATTATTCACAAAAAACCAACTCATGGCATGGTTGGCCTCTAGGACAGCCAACCTGCTAGGAAGCTGAATGGTGGGGTACATGTGGCCTTTTTGTGCTCTACACTCAGACTAGTTCAACTAACACCCTGTGGCCAATTCTCTACCACCCTAACCCAGTGTATACCTAGAGCAATTAGATGTGTGACTGGAGGCCCTTTTATGTCTGCCATGAAACATTTTTGATCTGAGAGCCACTTCTGTCAATCAAATATCATTGCCACTACAACAATGTTCCAGGAAAGTAGCTAGACCTACCTTTCTCTCACTAGTGCCTAGTTTAGGACTAATAAGATCAAGCCGGTTCTATAGCTTTAGAAGAGTTGCTTGTGTCGCCTTCCATGGGAGATTTCAATGAATGACATAAGAGCACATCTTTCTTGCCAATTTTCATTCCGGATGAAGCTTTCTTGTGAAACTTCATGCATGATGTCCTGCTATACCAATTGGTCTCTTAGGTACCTTAAAGTTTTGAATGTCTAGTATCAAGGCTGGTGAGCCTATCAAGTAGTCCACAGTACTTGCCCCTTCTTTGTGATTCCAACATGTCAAAGTCTCAGATCCTCCCCATTGTGGTAGACCAGTAAAGATGGCTAGTCTATGTGCACTTCCCAAAGCCAATAGATGTGTACCATAGGTACTCACTTCCTTATCCTCAAGTCTCCTACATAGGCCTATTTCACCTACGTCGATCTCTTTGAACATGGGATTATCACTCTATCTCCAGTGCATGCAATTGAAATCTCCCACTAATTATATGTCCCCAATGCTAGCATATCTCATAATATCCTTGTAAAGTACATCAAAGGGAGATCAATCTTGTGTGGCATAGATCGAGTTTGCAGGAGGAAAGTAGCATATTGCAATGAATGTATACCATAGTCTTCTTGCATGTATCCTAATCCATAAGTATCATGCATCATCATCTCTCTTCATTACCTACACCATCCCTTCGAGGGCTTCCCAATATAGTATGCCCACACCTCCAAAACACCTAGTGCTTCCTAGTTTTCTAGCTCCTGGACTAAATGCACTTTCCCACATGTATCCCTACACATCCAGTAGTCGGCTACCTTTACATTGGTGTGCTTTGATGTACATGGCCAAGTCTATATTTTAGAAGCAAACTTCAAAGTAACCAGCGTCCAAGCATAGGACTCCATTACAATTCGATACTGACATCCTAAGTGTCTCATAGGCCTCATACCATCATGCACTCCTCCTATTAGTGATGATGATCCATCCATCCCTATAAACGATCCATTTTCCCTCTTTGCGAACCTCCAATACTTTGGGCATCTACAATGTGGTATCTATGCTAGGTTAAGATCCTCATCCGAATAAATATTCTCACCTTTGAGGGCTCTCCTCTTAGAGATGGCGGCCTTTTCTTTCTCTATGTCCCCAGAGCGAAGGATTAAAGCCTTGGACTTAGAGTCCTCTTTCCCCAGTCTCCAAGCACTAATTATAGGTACATCTAAGGCCTGAATTTTGGTTGGCAAGTGTCTTAGAGAGAGAGAGAGAGAGAGAGAACCCTAACTATGGAGGTATAAGCTTCCTTACCAAGGGGGAGTTTTTATATGGAGGCTTCTTATCAAGGGTCTCCCCACAAGGCATATGTTGCATGATTACAAGCTCTCTAGTGGCAGATGTGTCATTTGTTCTACATGTGTTGAGACCCCTGCTCATCTTCTATCTCTTGCCCGATGCTAAACCGATGCTAGACAAATTTAAATTTCATTTCTTGAGTATGAACTTCAACAACACGTCAACATACAATCATCCATTCTTGGATTTTGAGCAAGATGTAGTCCATAGCCACTTGTTACACTTATCGTGTTTCTCCTAAGTTCTAGTGTGAACACTCCCTTATCCCATGGGCACTTTTTACCTTCTAGCTGAAGAAGAGTCTTTTCCTCATGTGAATACCCGTCAATGTGTGTGGTACTTCATACCTTAAGAATTGTACTTTCATTCATCATCACATAGTGGATGTGACCTTCCAACACTCTCCCCTCTCTTGCTGTTTACTTGTTCACTATGAGTGTGTGTGAGTGTGTATGTGCTGCTAAACCCTAACCTAGCAATGGTATCAGAGCCATATCTCTCAACCACCACCAGTTTGCTTACGTGCCGCCATTGAGCCTCGAGCTCAACATCTCTCCTTCTTCTTAGTCTGCATGCCACCTTCAGTTCAAGCTCGGGTGTCTGCTACATCTCTGCACTAGCAACGTCAAGCACTGTCCGTCACATCCATCCAAAGCGCCCTCATGCCCAAATATGCCATCTACTCCCATCAAGCTTGAATCTATTACCTGTTGCTTGTCAAACTATTGACAGTTGCACATCATGTCGCCTATTTGCTCTGCTTAGTCTTTTACCTACTGGACTGATCCCGCCTACCCATCACTTCCACCCACATGTGACAAGCTGCTCCCACCTTTGCAATCAAGGGTCACCATGGCACAATCAACAACTTGCAAGCTGTTCTCGCCACATCCATTTGTCCCATCACATAGTGCCCCTAATAACCACAAAATATGGAAATTTGGTAGCAAACATAAATTTTCCTCAAATTTCTTCAAGATTTTTGAACGTTGTCGTGACATTGCGCATCTACCACTGCAAACCTGAGGGCAGAATTTTCTGCCAAAATTCTGGACTCTTAAGTCAGCATCATTATGAGTTTATTTTCCGTTGTGTGTTTCTTTTGTGTTTGCATTTGCATGACGCTCAAGCACATGTAGTTAGGCTAGGCACAATTTCTTCAATGCATTCGTGATTTTTTGTATGGGAGCATCGCTCAATTGATTAAATAGCATGGATTCTAATTGCAAACTGCATGAGTGTTTGGGCACGAATGGCATAATCTTGCTAGGACAATTTGTATGAAAAACGGGTTCATACGAAGAGAATGTGTGTTTTGAAGACTCCAAGGGTGTGTACTTCATAATGAAGTTTATGAAAGAAGGCATAATGAATAAGTGGGAATATACAAGGGATGGCTTAATCCAATGTGATAGCAATTCTTGTATGAGATATAGATGTTGTTTAAAGCACTCTCACTGAGATGAGAAGAGATATTCTACAATGCTCTACTTGGATTGCTATAAGTTGCAACGATGACACACATCACGTGTGGTTGAATGATTCTTTCAATTGCATCTACGTGTCCTTGACGAAGCTAAAAGATTTCTGTCAAAGAAGAAGAAAAGGGAAAAACCTTGATGAGAGGGGGTTGAAAGACTTGATCAACTACCTCATCTCTTTGTGGACTGAGAAGACCACCACAAAAGAGGTATCGAACGATGAAGATGAAGAACAGAATGGATAACTATTGGATCAAAAAGAACACTTTAAGTGTATGGAGATGGCTTTGAGTTTCGACTTTAAGTTCACCGATTACCATTTCAATAGTTACTTCAATAAGATGATCTCATGGAATTAAAACAATTCACGTTTCTAGCATGGACCAAACAGAAGGCATTTGTGTCTTTTCTTTTGAACAAGCAAAGCATAAATTGTTAGCATTCATCGGATGCATTAACACAAAGGAAGAGAGAGAAATCAACGGAATGTGAAATAATGGCAATTATTGTGGGCAATGATAGGTGGTATTTTGTTAATCACGAGGGCACGTGGCTTGACGAGTAAATGGCACTTTTATGGATCGTACGTAGAATGACGCAAGCATGTACTTTAAAGCACACCATTCGCGATCAAAATAAGCTTTTGTTGTAATGAGAAAAACGCGACAAGACATCATCATTGACGTTAAGATCAAAGCTTTTCTAAAAAGAAAAGCACCGTGCTTTGT
Organism: Lygodium microphyllum; assembly: GCF_053477565.2. Lineage (NCBI taxonomy): Eukaryota > Viridiplantae > Streptophyta > Polypodiopsida > Schizaeales > Lygodiaceae > Lygodium > Lygodium microphyllum. The sequence continues at coordinate 34,708,912 of NC_141161.1, forward strand.
ACGCCGAATCAAGATCGACGATATAAAGAGGAGGATGTCAAAAGTATGTGTTATGGGAAGATTAATAACTTAAAAGCTACGATGCTTTCTTGGGAGCTTTCAAGGTGGCACTAAATATATAAGGAGGGAGGGAGATGTGAAAAAGGAGGGGGGGGGGGGGGGGGGGGGGGGGGTGTGGGTGGGGGGGTGGGGGTGTGTTTTGGAACGAAGGACGGGAATGCGAGGACGAAGCTAAAGACTGATCGACCTACAATCAAACGGAAGGAGAAGATCGGAGAAGAGGACAAAGGGAGCGAGAACGAAGAAGGTGACGACACAGGACGAAGGTGGAGGACGTCTGTAGCTGTTGAAGGTGACAAAAGTGACGAAGAGACAATCAACAAGCTTTTCAGAAGATGGAGGAGGAGTGTTGCGAAAATGGTGAACGGAGCTGAAGAGGGACTTCAACGAGCGCGGGACAAGAGTTGAAGTCGATCCTTAATAAGCTGCAAAAATTCAACGATTGTTGTGGTGCAGAGGACCGACAGAATCAGAAGAAGGAAGACTTGAGAACTGCAACAACAAGGCAAAGTTGAAAGGGGAAAAACAACGATGAAGACCTAGTTGAGCTTTCAGCGATGTTTGCATCCTGGGTGGCAATCTAATTTATTCTCCAATTCATTTTTTTTCTAAAGTTTACGCAAACATCACAAAAAGGAGAACAAAGAGAGCCGACGATGACTACAACAACGGTGACGACGTAACAGGTGTGCTAAGACGACGAGAAGAAGACCAGCGAGCTTTGCATACGACTTCTATTCCGTTGCTACTTCATATTGGAGGACGTCCCGATGATTGATGCACCACCTTCTCCGACAATGCCTCCAACATGTTTGCCTCTGACAAGTCTCGACCTGCATTTGATAAAAGGGTGGAGCTCCCTTTTACCTAATGCCTGCTATAGAGAAGTTATGAAGTAAATTCTGAAAGATTGAGGATCCCCGAATGATCTGGTGCACATACCGAATCTCCACGTGATTATAAGGCTAGCCTGCACAATTGCCCAGAGTCATATAGAACCGCCTTCGACTTAATGTACTCCGTTACGAAGCCATGGAAGCTCAAAGCTGTTGTTAATATCATGCTTCAACTTCGTATGTGACAAATACTACGTTGAGCAAGGGAGGATAGGTTCTGAATTACGATGCTAAGGGTGCCACCCCGCCACCGTACTTTGAGACAATTGCAACAAATTGAGGCTCTTCTTCTTTATGTTGGTTAAAGACTTGTCCTCAAGATATTTTGTGCCTTACACTCATGATTTGCACAAGATGGTTGATATTTGACTTCAGAGCTTCGGACAAGATTGACATCTCAAGTCTCTAATAAATGATCTGGATTCTGGAGCTTTCTGAACTTACTACAATGTCACCTTTGAATGGATGTTATGTACCGGATTATGTCTGAAGGTTGAAGGCTTCTGTTTGAGGTTAATATGATGTTCCTGACACCACATATGAGTTTTAAAGATGGATCTAACACAAATATTTTAAGTCATATTGGCAAGGAAAAGGCCTTCCTCAACCTTTGGGACCTTAATACTTGAAAGTACCATATCTACTTTGTCAAAAATACTTCCTAATCACTTCTCCTTATCATGCCGACATATGAAATTGTAGGAATGAGAATCTTAACAATTCTTTTATCTTGACTTGAGTACTCTTGATCCATTATTCCCATCTCGCTTAGCGTCCTTGCAACGAGCGACATTCACGAACCCCCCCGCGCGATTTTCATGCGACAACGTTTTGCTTAAAATTCCTAAATCTTCACAAAAAATTTAGGGATTTTACACTTGGTACTGAAAATTTGCTCGTTTTTGTGCCAAAATTTGAGGCTTTTCACATTTGAACTCAAATTTTACCAATTATCTTTCAAGCTTTTATAACCTATTTGTGTAACCAACTTGAGGCTTTTCACATTTGAACTCAAATTTTACCAATTATCTTTCAAGCTTTTATAACCTATTTGTGTAACCAACTTGAGATGGAGCACATGACAGAAGGTGATTATGTGGATGCAAACAAAGCAAAGAAACTATAGGGTTTACAAGGTATGTGAAGAAAAGTTGATACAACAAAATCGAAGCTCTGAAGATATCATGTCTGAATCATGTGGCAGCACATGTGGAAATTTACACAATGAAGGCAGCAAAGTGAATTTCTTTGATATTGTCATGGATAAAGAAGATCATCACCCAACTATCAAGGGAGTGAAGCACAGTCTTGTGATGCCGAGAAGTGAGCCAGGGCTACAAACACACATGCCCAGATGTGTATAAGTTGCCAAACGCAATAGGGGCAGGCCAGATGTTAACACATGGATGCGAATGATAATGCAAGATGTGAGGAGTGTCCCCAAGCTATAGATGCAAATACCTAGGAAAGAAAAAGATGACACCAAATGTGCAAAAGCCGACACCTAGATGGAGGAAGGTGACTCCAAGATGGGAAGATGATGCCAAGTGGCAAACCTACCAAACACAGATGCACGGGTAACACCAAGTGTGGGAGAAGTGACACCTACTAGTGTAAATCCTCGTAGAGTGCAAAATGCAAACCTAGATCCTGTCGCCAAATGTGAGGGAGATAACACTAGGTGGAGATGGTTGAAGGTAACCAGCCACAAACTCCAATGTCCTCCGATAAGGGTCGAGCAGCAATGGTGAGAAGAGAGAATGGTGTTGAAATGACAGAAGAAGAGTGCTTGAGAATGACTGAAGGGAAAGAGTGCTCGAGAATAACTGAAGGGGGTGAGTAAATAAGGAGAGAGGTGACCTATATATAGGCCTAGGCCAATCTAGGCTAGTGAACTACTATGTGGGTGCCCATTGTAAAATGCCTAAAATGAGGGCACCACCCCTTTTTGGGGCCGAGTATGAAGCCCTAACTGAAGCGAATAAACTAAAAAATGGTTTCTGATCACCCTCTCTTTAGCGCAAAAAATGGATGAAGAAAGAGGAGTGAAGAGAGATAAGAAAAAGATGTAGAGGATCCAAGATTTCCACCTAAAAGGTGAGCTCTAGTAAAGAACAATAGACAGGATGAGCTCTAAAACCCGACTCCACCCCTCAGGAGAAAAGCCACTAGCTCCATAACTCCATGCTGGAAGGAATTCAAAGCTCTCATCACCAAGTCATGGCTAAACCTCCAAGGCCCTGATCTAGTGGTACCTCAAGATCTTGGGTATCAGTAAGAGAAATGATTGCTCAAAGAAAGCCATCCCCAAAGAGTAAATGGTGGGTGAAGGACTTCATGATGAGTAGGTACCCCCTTTAAGGGTGGAGATGCAAGGACCCCCTTTGAAGTCAAAGAAGAAGTAAAAGCCCTCATGGTGGAGGGTAAAGAAAGAACATCCCCCACTAAATCCCCCTCTATGAAGGCTAGGAAATCTAAAAGCTCATGGATCATAGACTCCGAATCATCCAATGATAAAAAAATTGCTGCGTCGAACATGCCAAAGAAGGTATCTATGGTGCCAAAGATGTCGAAGAACTCCCAAAGCTGGCCTCTTGAACCTGAGTAGTCAAGGGTAGGGAAAGAAGAGACTCATGCCAAAGAAGGTATCTAGGGTGCCAAATATGTCAAAGAACTCCCAAAGGTAGTACTCTCAAACTTGAGTAGTCAAGGTGAGGAAAGGAGAGACTCATGCTAAGCCATGGGCAATAGTTGTTGTCTCTCGATAGAGTGAACCATGGAGCCGAAGTAATGGAAGGTGTTGAACAACCACTATCTCCCAAAGGAGTGAATTGACGAGTAGAGGGTATCCAATAATCACAATCTCATGGTGGAGCGGACTGTAGAACCGCGGGTTGTCGTGGGGGCAATCACTAAACCCTAGAAGCAGTAGAAGATAACGCTATCGAAGGGGTTTTAGTCGAAAGGTCGTATCCACTAAGAATCAAAGATAGAAGGAAGTAGAGGATAGGAGCTGGGAGAGAAGAAAAAGAATAGACAAGAGGCAAACACAATAAAGACAAAGAACAATGAATCAAATCACTATGTATTGATAGAACCTGAAATCCCTTGTCTGGCACTACTCAGAAGCAAACTCCAAGCATTAGATCTCCTAGAGCTCCCTTGTAGACCAAAAATGTGCATTAAAAACTAACTTCTTCTCTACTACTTGGAACACAAATCTGATGGTTCCGTTGGAACTGAAAGGGGGGTTAAAACCCACATCACCTGGTCAGAGATCTCGCAGATCACTCCTTCTCCCAATTCAAAGTGTTGTTTGCTGCCTGTCAACTATGATCGCGATGCGCGCAATTTCGCCCATCTTTCTTTTTTATGAAAAATCCCAAAACTGGCAGAAAAAACCACTTGCTTTTTGCATGCCACCCTATTCTAAAATTTTTCCTAGCTTTTTAGGATATTTGCAATAAATAATATTCAAAATATCAAAAATAGGCTAAAATTATTCAAAAATCTAGTATTTCTGAACCATCCATGCTACGAACACTAGCACTAATAACTCAGACGACATTGACTCTCTAGATCAATAATAAAATCGGATGACAATGCACTCTAGAGTTTTTCACACTGTGTCCACGTAGTGGCACAATATCCACCCTCTCTGAACCTGCACATCCTCCGATATATGTCACCGATGCACCACCTAGGTCAAATACCCATAATGTCAACTTGTCGCTTATCATGCATATAAGAAAGTATCCCCCTGGATCATAGATCAAAATACTCAGTATTTGTATAACTCTTGAGCCATACCTAGTACCCCCTCAAGGGTCATAAGGCCTTGGGTGTGCATCATATACTAGAGGCTGTTGAATCTCCATATATATACTATCTATGCATCCATTAACAAATATATAGCAACATACCTACTCTTTCAAAGTCGAGCGCATGGAAATTTGCTTATACTGACAATTGCATACCATATCAAACATAAACTGAGCCTCACATATTCTCACCATCACCAAAAATAGTGAAGCAATCCATATATTGAAGCATCTTAGAATTGTCTATCAAGGCCTCTGACAAAGCATCCGAAATATTTTCCAACTGTGGAGCATTATATCTAACATCCTCTAAAGGCATATCCTCGAGCTCATGAACTGTCTTAGAAACAATAACTTTATCTTCCTGCATATCATATACATCCAACACTTCATCAATCTCCCTTTGAGTCCCTGCATCAAGTAAAACATGATCTTCACAAATCTCTTCAGATGCATTAGAAAAATCTATAGATGCAATGGTTGACTCTTTCACTACATGATCTTCCAAGGCATCCGTGGCTATCTCAATATCAAACTGCAACTTATATCCTAGTTGTTTGTCCTCTTGCTTGCCAACTTGTTTTTTACTCTTGCTCAACCTTTTCCATAACATGCACAAGAGGTCGCTGATTTGTAGCTTTAGGCACATCCACACTTCTTGTCACTCCCTTAGATATCCTTGCATTATCTTCATCTCTCTTTTGTTTCTCTTTCACAAATACATCTACGTTTTGCCCTTTTGCTAAATATGCATTCACTGAATATGCATCTATCGGTGATTCCCAACTAGTTATGTCATAAATTTCTTGCCTTGCATGAGACATTTCACTATCAGTAACTTTCCTCTTTTTAGTTGCATGTAAAGTATGTGTCCATATTATAGCCTTCGGGCCAAGCATTCTATCCAACTGTAGACCAAAAGTAGAAGCATGTACAACCGCATAAGCATTTCGGACAGCCAAGTCTTCCAACAACTTCTACATACCTCCCTTTCCAAAATGCAAAGCAAAAGACAATCCCGTTTCTCGTGCATGGATCTTGCCATCTTTCCAAAAGATGAGTTGTCATACTAAGGCCTCCTGATAACCAACACAATCCTTATTTTCATGCTGCAAACTATCACACCACCTCAAGAGATGTAGTATTTGATGAGCTGAATTCATGGCATGAGAAGAAGACCATCTTGATGAATGGTGATGATGTTTTTCAGGAGACTTGTGTACATGCAAGTACAAATGAGAGTGCAAAAATTATTGGGCCTTCTAAAGATGCTACTACATCCGTTAGTCCTTGGACAAGTAGATTGAGAAGATCAACATCTTTATCCACTGACACAGATATGTCAGTGAGGGTTTAAGGTTCTCCCATCTTATCTTTTCTTCGGACGATCTTTCACGTCGGGTTCACCAATGTCGAAGGGGTTTTAGTCGGAGGATCATATCCACCGAGGATCAAAGGTAGAAGGAAGTAGAGAATATGAGATGAAAGAGAAGAAAAAGAATAGACAAGAGGCAAATGTGATAAAGACAAAGCACAGTAAATCAAATCACTATGTATTGATAGAACCTGCAATCCCTTGTCTGACACTACTCAAAAGTAAACTCCAAGCATTAGATCTCCTAGAGCTCCCTCGTAGACTAAAAACGTGCATCAAAAACTAACTTCTTCTCTGTTGCTTGGAACCCAAATCTAATGGTTCCGTTGGCTCCGAAAGAGGGAAGACCCTACGACACCTGGTCAGAGATCTCGCGGATCACTCCTCCCAGTTCAAAGTGTTGTTTGCTGCCTGTCAATAGCGATCGCGACGCGCGCAATTTTGCCATCTTTCTTTTTTATGAAAAATCCCAAAATTGGCTGAAAAAACCACTTGCTTTTTGCATGCCATCCTATTTTAGAAGTTTCCCTAGCTTTTTAGGATATTTACAACAAATAATATTCAAAATATCAAAAATATGCTAAAATTGTCTAAAAATCTAGTATTTTTGAACCATCCATGCCACAGACACTAGTACTAATGACTCAAATGACATTGACTCTCTAGATCAATAAAAAAGTCGAATGACGATGCACTCCAGAGTTTTTCACACTGTATCCACGTAGTGGCACGACAACGCATTGCAGTAGTCCCAAGCAAATCAAGGTACCAAGTGATCCTTCTTTGGCCCAAAAGGACCTAGTGCGCATCAAATGCATCTTATTGCCTTGAGCATAAAAGTCTAACTGTTGGTGCACAATAAACTTTGTGGCCCAAAAGGGAGAGTTAGAGACAGCAACAAGTGCCTAGGGATAGATACATATACTCCAGTGGTGTAGGGAGCAAAGGTTAATATTGGCAAACATTAGTGGAGGGTCCAGTGATGCCGCAATAGGAGCATCCAATGGTCTATCCATCTGCCTGTGGAAAATTCATACCACCCAAGTGTCAATTTGTAAAAGGTAGGGTGGGAGGGAGAGAAAGAGAAGGGTATCTCTATCTCCCAGTGATACAGCAAAAATGAAGGAAAAAATCAATAAATGATGTTGAACCCGCAACTTGTCTTTGCTTTCTCCGATAAATAAGATCTTTAGAGCTCTAAGCTCCTATGCTCTAATACCATGTCAAAGTATGAGACAAAGTAGAGAGACAACACCGTTTGCAAGAAGAAACAGTGTGTACGGCAAACAGTAAGAGAGGAGAAACTCAGAAGACACAAAAGAACAAGATGATGAAACATTGAATCATGTGAAGAAAAGTTCATAATGACTGCAGTGTCTTGTCTGAGCACATGGCAATACTTGTGGGAATCTGCACAATGAAGAAAGTGAAACGTAATCCTCTAATGCCATCAAGGATGAAAAAGATGATCATATAGCTATCAAGGAAGTGAAACGCAATCCTCTTGATGTCGAAAGTGGACCAAGGCTGCAAATGCACATGCTTGGATGTGTGAGCTACCAAATGCAAAGAGAGCAGCCTAGATGCCGACACCTGGATGGGGATGATGACACCAAATGTGAGGAGTGTCCCCAGGCTACAAACACAAATATCTCAGAAAGAACAGGATGACGCTAGATGTGTAGGAGCTGCCACCTAGATGGAGGAAGCTGATGCCAAGATGGAAAGATGACACCAAGTGGCAAAGGAACCTCCAAACTTGCCAAATGTAGATGTTAAGGTGACGGCACGTGTGGGAGAAGTGACACCGGCTAGTGGAGATCCTCCTGGAGTGCAAGATACAAACCTAGATCCTGTCGCCAGATGCAGGGGAGATGACGTTAGGTGGAGATGGTGGAAGGTAACCACGAACAACAATGTCCTCAAACAAGGTATAAGCAACAATGGCAAGGAGAGAGAAGGGTGTCAAAATGACAAAAGAAGAAGAATGGTGGAAAATGACTAAAAGGGGTTGGTAAATGAGGACACAAGTGGCCTATATATAGGCCCTAGCGAAGTTTAGGATGGCACACCACTATGTGGACACCCACTGAAAAATGCCCAAAATGAGAGTGCAGCCCTGTTAGGGGCTGAGTGTGAAACCCTAACTAAAGTGAATAAACTAAAGAAATGGTTTCTCAACAAGCTCTTCATGGACTATAAAAATCAGCCCAATGTGAGGCCTATGGACATAGTTGATAGTTTGTTGCCTTAATTTCAGCAAAGTACAACTGATTTTGGTCAATTTCAATAACCTATTATTAAATCACTCCGATTGTCTTCTGCCAACTCTCTCCTTCAAGCACAGGAGATCTCTCCTTTTGTTTTCCACCCAGCCACGCCTAGGAAGAAGTTGGCTCTTCTGCCAACCGTCCACTTCACGTGAGTTATACTATATTTATGACTCACTTACTTCCTAAGCTCCCCTTGACCCCATTCGGGCGCCCAAGGCCCCCGGACAGTCATCTCTCGTGATGTTTCCCCATAAGTTACAATCATTAATGTAACATTTCCTCCCCCTTAAGAATCAGTTTCGTCCTCGAAAACGATACTTGGGAGGTCCAACTGTAAGTTGGAAAACCTTTTCCTTAAAGTACTTACTCGCTCCCATGTTGAGCTTTCTTCTGAACAATCTTTCCATTTCACCAAATATTCTTGATAAATAGTATTTCTTGTTCGTCTGTTACGAACATTTAAAATTCTTTCTGGTTCTTGTGGAATAGATTGATCATCTAATAGCTCCTCAATGTTATCATTTAAGATTAGATTATCCATATCACCCAATTTCTTTCTTAGCTTGCTTACATGGAAAACTGGATGTATTTTACTATCAACAGGTAGTTGGAGCTTGTAAGCCTGTTTCCCCACCCTCTTAAGTATTGTGAAAGGACCACAATACCTAGGTGAAAGCTTTGGACATCATCCCGTTTTCATAGTTTTAGTTTGTTCAGGTACTTTAAGATAGACCGATTCCCCTTCCTCAAAGGAGATGTCTCTTCAGTGAGGATCTGCATAAGATCTAGCTCGATTTTGAGCTTTCTTAACATTTTCTTGAGAAAATTTTAACATACTATTCATATCCTCCAAAAAATCCTTTGCTTCCTGAACCCTTTCCTTATGCAGTCCTACTGCATGAGGAGCTCTGGGCTGAAACCCATACATGAGCATAAATGGACTATATCCAGTGGAAGAGTGTTTGGCACTATTATATACAACCTCTGCTATCGGTAAATACTCTTTCCAATTAGTTTGTCTTTTACTTACATATGCTCTCAACATATCTTCAAGGATTTGGTTAACCCTTTCAGTTTGCCCATCTATTTGCGGGTGCTCCGCCATGCTCATGCTAAGTTTAGTATTCAATTTCCTAAATACAGCACGCCAAAATTGACTATCAAATTTTCTATCCCGATCAAAAACTATATTTGCCGGAAGGCCATACAATCGGTATATGTTCTCTATAAACAATCTAGCCAATTCTGGTGTTTTAATATCAGTTGAAGTTGGAATAAACCTAGCCATTTTAGTTAACCTATCCATAATCACCCACACAGAGTCGTGCCCCCTCTGTGTTCTAGGTAATGCGACAATAAATTCCATGGAGATACTCTCCCATTTTCTCGAAGGAATCTCTAATGGGTGGAGAAGTCCTCCCATTTTCAATCTTTCAACTTTATTAACCTGGCATTTATTACATTCGACCACATAGTCAAGGACGTCCTTATTCATTCCATGCCAATAGAACTGCATTTTAATAAAACTATAAGTCTTATTAACTCTTGGATGTCCCACACTAGGGACATCATGACACTCAAATAGCATCTGGCGCCTTATTTCTTCATCTTTCGGGACACATACCCTACCCTTGTAGAGTAAATAACCATTATCAATGGTAAAATTCTTCCACTTGAATCCCATTTGAGCAACCCCTGATGCTCCATTTCCTTGTTGAACATCCTCAGATGTTTCTTTCTCAATGGAGGCTCTTCCATTTGAATCTCCATTTTCTATTGCTTCCCATATGGTGGAATATTTTGAATCAACCTGGCATTTCCCTTTTAAGGATTCAAGCAAATCGGAAGTGAACTGAGGAAAACTCAATTCATTTATGATGGGCATTCTGCTGAGTGCATCAGCCACTATATTATGCTTTCCTTTTTCTATACCTTATCTCATAGTCGAACTCTTGGAGGAGTTCGGCCCATCTAGCTTTACGCCCTTGTAGATCCGGTTGGTAATTAAGCCACTTAATGCTTTCATGATTCAACAAAATCAAAAGTATGGCACCGTACAAATAATGCCTCCATTTCTTCATTGCATGTCCTATTGCATATAGCTCCCTCTCATAAACGAAATAATCCCGTTTTGCACGGTCTAATTTCTTGCTTTCAAAAGCAATCGGTTGATCCTCCTGTAATAAGACCACGCCTACTGCCCTGTCACTAGCATCAGCTTCAACCACGAATGGTTTATTGGGATCCACAATTAATAGTATTGGAGCTATAGCAATAGCTACCTTAAGTTTTTGAAAACTTTCTTTTTGGTTTGTTCCCCAATTAAAACTCTTTCATTTCCCTTTAAGTTGGTCCATCATTGGAACAGCTAACTTGGCATAATCTCGAATGAATCTACAATAAAATCCAGATAAACCTAGGAAGATCTGCAGCTCTTCCACGTTCCTTGGAGATGGCCATTCAATAATTGCCCTAACTTTTTCTAGATCCATCTTGATTCCCTCTTTTAAGATAATATGCCCCAAATATTTGACCTCTTGTGCGAAGAATTCATATTTAGTTTTCTTCACATAAAGGGAATGGGTTCTTAGCAATTGGAATACTAACTGTAAGTATTCAAAATGTTTTCTCTTGATTTACTAAAGATCAAGATATCATCCAAGAAGACTACTACAAAACATCCTAGATAGGGCCGTAACACACTATTCATCAACTTCATAAAAGTAGCTGGTGCATTAGTAAGGCCAAAAGACATCACCAAAAAATCATAATGCCCGTATCTAGTACGAAATGCCGTCTTAGGAACATCCTGGGCCTTAATTCTTACTTGGTGATAGCCTGATCTTAAATCAATCTTTGTGAAGAATTTTGCCTCTTGTAATTGATCAAAAAGATCTTCCATTCTAAGTATAGGAAATTTATTCTTCACCGTTATTTTATTAAGTGCTCTATAATCAACACAAAGTCGCATAGAACCATCTTTTTTCTTCACCAATAAAATTGGCGAAGCCCAAGGTGAATTACTGGGTTGTATAAACCCCTTATCAAGGTAATCCTTGATTTGTCTTTCGACTTCTTGGTGTTGTGTTTCACTTAGCCTGTAAGGTGGTTTAGAAATAGGGTGTGTATCCCTATCTATGTCAATTGGGTGATTTACATCACCCCTATCTGGTGGAAGGCCGCTAGGTAAGTCAGATGGAAACACATCTTTAAATTCATCTAACAAACCACTTAATTCATTATTTACATTCAATTCACAAACATAAGAAAATTGTTGCTTTATATTACAAGAAGTAAAAGTGTCCTGTACAGGAAGCTTCCAATTTGAGGATTATCTCACGATACTCAGCAAAGGTCTTCGCTTTTGTCTGACAAAATCCCAATCTTCCCAATTTCTTTCCATTTCATTTTCAGGAAGGAATTCTTTCAAAAAGATCAATTCAAATTGAGCCCAAGTTTCAGGTATCTAATTTGCCTCCTTTAAAGGTCTCCACCATTTACATGCTTTTGGCCCCAAGGTTAGACTGGGCCTGTAGCGCTTGGAGATGTGGTGGAGTATTCTTAAGTTTGTACAAATCCTCCCATTTTTGGAGGAAGTTAAAGATAGTATCTTTATTTCTATCTTTTTCCTCCCCATGAAACTAAGGGGGTTTCATATCTTTTAACATTGGGTTATCCCTCAGCTTTTAGTGGGGTTCCCTAGGATCTCGCATAGTCACATCTACATCTTTTAATGAAGATGGGATATCTAAAGTCTCTACCTTACCTTTATCCCTTTCTAATAATAAGGCTAATTGGGATTTTATTTCGGTGAGTGCTTAAGTTAGCAACTCCATTTGAACCCCCTTGTGCTTGCACGCGAGCAGTTAGATCATCAAATTGTTCTCGTGTAGCAAAAAATTATTCCTAATGTTCTTCTTGTATTTCCGTTTCATGGGGATCCACCATAGGGTGGTCCCCAAAACTAGACCTTCTGTTACCCCCTCTCTCTCTTTCCCCTCCATCTATACACTAGAATCGGAAAGAAAATATAAAAAATTTGCAGACAAAGATGAGGTACTTCCCTGATTACAAAGGTAGGACAGATGTCGATGGCCTCTATAGCTTAGTGGTAGAGATGGTGTAAAAAACGGTGCAGCTTTTCTCAGATCTGTACTAGTTGTGTGCAGGTTGCGTGGCACACAAAACAAAGTCTGTCGGCCAGTGTGGCCAACCCAGTCGTGTTTTCTGCCAAGAGAGAAAAAAACGCCCCTGGCCACGTTTTACAGGGTCGCCTAAAGAGGAGACGGGTGAAAAATTAAAAAGCTACTCGCCACGTCTTAAAACGCCATTGGCCACATTTACGGGGTCGCCTAAAGAGAAGACGGGCGACGGCCCAAACAAATTACGAGTCCGACTTTAAATCACGAGTCGCGAACCCAAACTTTCCATGCGTTGCGCAGCTGGGCGAGAGGTGGCCGAGTGGTAGTTGACACGGCCCAGCTTCAAATCACGTAGCTCTGATACTAGTATTAAATCACTCCGATTTTCTTCTGCCGACTCTCTCCTTCAAGCACGGGAGATCTTTCCTTTTGTTTTCCACCCAGCCACGCCTAGGAAGTTACTGGTGAGAACCACATCGAGACTCTTCTGCCAGCCGTCCACTTCAAGTGAGTTATACTATATTTATGACTCACTTACTTACAACAACAAAATTAACAGCAAGCACATACTAAACAGCAACATAATTTCATCCATTGATCAAGACATTGCTGATTATGAAGTGGCTGATGAGAGGGCTACTATTCAAGAAGCTTAAAAAATCCCTAGATGGTTGTTAGATACATTACAGAACAGCAAATAGTCCGTTCCACTTCCCGGTAGAACTAGAGCAGCCACTCGCCATGCACAAGGTAACTTGGTTACACAAGCACTTGTAGCTACAACATGCAATCAAGAACTTGTTTCTCTACATGATGCTTTACAAAATGAACATTGGATAGCAACTATGCAATCAAAGATAAACTCTATTGATAAAGATGTTACATGGAAGTTATGTAACTTGCCTGCTAGCAAGCGTGCTATAGGCACTACATGAGTTTACAAATTAAAACGCAAATTTGATGGTAGCATTGATCGTTACAAGGCACCTCCTCTTGCCAAAGGGTAGGCCCAACAACATGGGATTGACTATGATGGAACGTTCACACCCACTTCACATATGACCACCATTCGTAGTGTCATTGCTTTGGCTGATCATTATGATTGGCATGTACAACAATTGAATGTGAATACTGCTTTTCCAAATGGTGATCTTCATGAGGAGGTTTATGTCACTCAACCTCCTAGCTTTGTTTAAAAAGGGTCAAAAAGCAAAGTGTGCCGTTTGCATGAGGCCCTCGATGGTTTAAACCAAGTACCTAGGGCATGGTATGAGAAGATACATGCATACTTGATTGCTCTTTGCTTAAGTAATTCACACACTGAAAGCACTTCATGTCCACAAAGATGGGGATAGCCTCTTGATTCTCATTCTTTATGTGGATGACATGGTGTTGACTGGACCTCATGAGACACATATTTCAGCCTTAAAAGATGAATTGCAGCATGTGTTTGATGTGACAGATCTTGGCCACTTGCACTACTATCTTCATATACAATTTATTGCAATTGAGAGGGGCATTATTTTGCAACAGTCTAAGTATATTGGGCAACTTCTTGAGTGTTTTCAAATGCAAGACTGCAAGCCTATCTCTACTCCCGTTGAGACACGCCACAAGTTTACACTTGAGGATGCAAGAAAACCCTTTGATATGTCTCTTTATCAGCAAGTTGTTGCTTTTTTTATTGTACTCGTGTAATACACGGCTAGATATTCGATCTGGGATCTCTCAATTGGCACGCTTTATACACAACCCTGGTACTACACATTGGCAACAAGCAATCAAACATGTCTTTCGTTATCTTAAAGGCACTCAAACATTGGGTACTCTTTGCTTGCACACATTCATAGACAATGATTGGGCTCATTGTTTTGACATGAGGGTGTCCACTCGTAGCAATTGTTTCATGCTTGGTGATTCATGCATTTCTTGGTTGAGCAAGATGCAATCTACAATGGCCACATCTAGCTATGAAGTTGAATACAGAGCAGCATTTACGACTACATTGAAATGTGTATGGCTCAAACACCTTTTGGTCAATCTTAGTCCAAGCTTTTGTCGATCGAAGATTCCCTTCCAGATGCTACCCATTATAGGTGGCTTATTCTCACCCGATCATAAGGACAGAGAGCTACAGCTAGTAGTAGAGAGCTTGAGAGAGAGAGATTGAGACTAGAGAGCTTGAAAGTTGAAATGGAATGAGACAGGGGAAGAGATGGAGAGAATCTATTGTAAGTAGGGAATGGGGACACACACACACACACACACAGAGCATGATGTATTGGGTGGGTGTATGTATGTGCACATGCACGCATGCGTTGTGTGGGGGAGGAAGCCTAAACAACAAATACAACAGCCCCAAAAGTTACCCTAGATATTCACAAACAAGTGGTTCCAAGCATTCATACAATTTGGATCAGATGCCATTGTGTGCATCGGAAAAGTCATGCTGAACAAGACAAGTCGAAAAATTCAATCCATTTGTCGGATATGGACAACCCTTGTCTATCGTAAGGGCCACCCCAATATCTCCATGGAACCTATATCTAGAATAAGTGGAAAAGCTATGTCTCTGGGTTTGTCTCCAAGAATGCACTCCACATCCGGCAGCCTATGTATGCCTCCTTCACCATCATCCACCTCCTAGAGGAAGACGAACAATTCTAAAAAGAAATTGGGGCAGCAGATGATACCATAGACAGCTTGGGATAGGGTCCTCCAAGCTCCAAAATGCATATCATTGGTACACAAATCCTCTCATAAATTGTTTCATGATATTTTCAGAAACAAGGATCTCTTTGAATGGTGTTAGTGTTGACATGGAGGTGCCAAGCTTAGGCTCCAATACTAATTTTCAATCTGGGTGGAACTAGTAAGAGAAATAGGAGAAGATAGAGAAAGCAATTGTCATAGCAACATCACACAACATGATCACAAGAACATGCTCAATATGTTACAATGAGAGTAATAAGACTTCCAAAAGATCTGGACCAAAGAAAAATAACTCTATTTTGATATAGATGCAAGCGAGTTACCCATGGGAGCCACAAGTGGAAGCCTCCATGATAAGCAAGCACTGAAGCTGAAATACCACA
This sequence comes from Lygodium microphyllum, assembly GCF_053477565.2. Taxonomy (NCBI): domain Eukaryota; kingdom Viridiplantae; phylum Streptophyta; class Polypodiopsida; order Schizaeales; family Lygodiaceae; genus Lygodium; species Lygodium microphyllum. The sequence goes on from NC_141161.1 coordinate 34,724,574, forward strand.
CAATGAGAAAGCAACAATTGAGTCTCAAGTTTCTCTAAGTGAGATGAGCCAACCTATTATGTCTTTTCAAAGGGCGAAGAGGACGAAAACTCTGGGTAAAACTATCGACCCTAAAAATGCATGGCCTTATGATGCAGTTGCTTTCTTCCTTGCCATCACTGAAGCCAAGGGACCTAAAACCAAGCACTTGACTTAAAAGTGCATACACACTGTTCCAAAAAATGCCGGATTCATGAGGAGTGCCTGTTGATTATTGCTGAGCAGACTGGCCAAGCAGATATCTAGACTGATATCTACTGATGATTGAACAAGTTTAGCATCAACTGATTAGTGAAGCTTGTTGAGAACTGGTCAAATTTGCAGTTAAATCTGATGTAGAACCACTCAAGACAGCGATGCGCTTCACCTATTTGAGGCCAAACAACCCTTTGCACAGCAAGGGGGAAAACTCGACAAAAAGTAAATAAAAAGAAAATCAAAACCAAAAACAAAGTTGCAGCCAATCAGGATGAAACTCAACCCAGACACATGGTTCCATAAAGGTCAAACATCGGACAACCTAACAGACAGTTTTGCAGGTTGAGTTGATCATAAAAGCTGGATTGATATTGCAATTCAAATTGGACCAGTTTGAGCACTTGTGAGAAGCAGCTACCCATGAAGCAGAGCATTGTGTTGATAATTAGATAGCCACTCACAGCTTACCATGACAATTATCATGGCTTTCCTTTGGTTCATTCAACCTTCAGGTTAGATAATTTGCACTGCTTACAATAGGCTTCAAGGGCGCTTTAAGCCACAGCAGTTTCCCATAAAATCAATCACCCATCGATGAAATGGGCACAAGCTCAGGCACTCATGGCTTGTGCTTCACAATGTTCTAAATTGATCTCTTAATAAAAGAGAGCAAACATAGGCCTGATCAAAAATGTTTTTAAGTGAATCAAAGTCTCATCCACGTTTCCCACATTCATGCATAAGATGTAAAATAGAAACATGCTCACTTTCGATCCATTTGTAGTTCGAATTTTGGTGTCCCAGATTTTTCACTGACAGGAGCAGTGTGAGCATCCATGGATCCTTTAGAGCTGGCAGCTGGAACTGCACCAGTTCTGTCAGCCCGATTCTTAGTCTTCATGTCAGCAGTCACCTTACGCAGCCCTGCATGTGCATATAAGATAAGCCCGCCATGAATTTTGGCATGTACAAGCTTCTGAAGAAGAAAAGAAAAATGCACACATTACTCATCAGCTTCAATCACCTGAAGTTACTGCCTCTCCTTTGCTAATTTCCTTGAAAACAGCATTCATCCCTTCCCTTGATCCCCCAGAAGGATCTGCTGCAACTAAAGAGATGCCTGCCGGTGGAGGTGGAGGGGCCACTGGTGGTGGTGGGGTTGCCTTGACCACAGTTGAAGGGCTTGACTCAGTCTTCAACCCTTTAAAATCGACACCATTGGGATTCCATCCAGGTCCAGTGGCATGGAACTTTTTTGCATAATCCCGCAAGCCCGACAAGAATAGCTCCTTCATTGATTTAGCCCATTCAACGTGATTTGCATCCTTGTTCCGATACTCGACAAGGATCTGTGCAAGCACGGCAAGAGGAAAAGCAAAGTTATAAAAGTGCCTGTTTTAAGAGCCTTCAGAAAGTAGAGATTTACACACCTTGTTATTGTAAAATTCAGCTGATTGCCAAGCTTCTTCAATGTGTGTTGCTGGAAAACTCATACCTGAAAATCAGAAACCAGCAATACAACTATGTTTATAAGTTTTGACAACTACTCTTTCAATGAAGAAAATCAATGACAGCGGATCACTCACCACAATCTTTTCCAGTAAAAGCAACCCATGTGAGTGCTGACAAGCTTTCTGCAATTACTTTAAGATGATTGTACGCATCAGTTCTTCTGCCTTCTGTCAAGGCTGATGCTTTTGTCAGAACGTCACCAAGTGGTTTCAGTAGATTTTGCAGTCCAGAAGTATCTGGTTGCTGAAAGCAGTAACATATAACAACTTCAGTTGACAGAGAGTAGTCTATATGTCTGTTAAACCCAAAATCCATTATCACTACTCATCGTTACAAGCCTCTCAAAAGACTGTTAATGCATGCTGTATAAGCATTCTCCATAGCTGATAACTGAGACCATCTGCAGCAAAACTGAGAAGAAGAGCTGGAACAAACTCATGGCTGTTGGATGAGAAAGATGAGGAGCCGCAAATAGCCAGAGAGGCTTTCTAATTGCATGCACCAGCTCTAAAATCCCACAAGCTGTTTAAATGCTGCTTGTTAATGCATTAAATCCTAAGAGGGCAGCTTGAAACTGCACAAGTCACAAAAGGCCTGCCTGTACATTAAATGTCAACTACTTACTAACCCAAACTTTCACATTAATGTGAAAGTTTCAAATGAACCTTAGAAATGCACATTTTAAAAGTTCCTTCAGTCCTGCCCTTGAGCTATAAAGTGCATAACAGTTCCTTTGGTCCTACCTTTGAGCTATAAAGCTCCTGATAACAGTGAACTGCCCCTCTGACCATGCAGCTGGTCACCACACCAAGAGCTAGCAGTTCCAAAATTAATATTTTGATTGAAAATGTCACGTGTAAATGTTGAATCCTTTCACACCTCTAGTGACACTACCCTTGGGAGTTATTAGGCCGGTCTTACAATGTATGGCCAAAAGACCTGCAGCATATGAAATGGATAAGAAACTAACTAAATGGTAGAGCTCCAAATCTTCCCATTGACACAAGTATGGGGCTCACAAATCCCTCTCAAATATTGGGTGCACATGAACTCCTAAGAAGCCCAAATGACAAAGAACTTAAGATGATGGAAGAGCCTTCCTAAAGAAATCGACCAAAATTGTCCTAAATAAGGTAAATAATCTTCGCCCCCAAGGTAAATGTGATCCCTCATTGTAGGGAAACCTGCAACAAAGCTATCGTAGCTTCAACTAAAGAATTAATCGATGCCAGATGTCTGGATCTGGAAGAGAGATGCCAATCTTTGTCAAACCTCTACAACAGTGCACATACATCTAACATGCACAAGCATAGAATCTATACAACTCAAAAGGAGAAAAGAACGGGCTCTAACATTCAACTGATCCCATAAAGCTACCGAATCTGCAATCACATCATCATGAGGATCCACAGTAGATCAGGGTATAGGGACAGTAACAAAATCCCAAAGGTCACAGTGGTCGAGGAGACACTCCATGCGAAACGACCATAGAGGGTAGTTCGTCCCATCCAACTTGTCGGATGTAGATAGAGAGGGTAGGATTGGCACCTGCTCAAGAGGTGCCATCAATGCCAATCTAGGACTAGAAACCCCAAAAGAATATAACGATGGTGGTCAATTTGAAGTGTCTAGAACCACACAATCCCCCATGGCATACATGTCGGCCATAGAAGTCCTTCAATAAGTGCCTGTAAGAAAACAAATATGATGCTGCAACTAGGGCGTCCTCCACCTGTACGAGGTTCATCAACCTATTGATCAGAAAAGACTGATGGAGACGAGGAGTATCCAAGGTAGGAAGCAAGGACGTGATGCCGAGGAAGTATGCTGACTGAAAACACAAGTTATGAGCTCTGCAGCAGTTGATGACGTCCGCACTCAAAGGGGGTTCCCAATCCAAAACAAAGATAGATCCAGTATACACAGCAATAGAGGAGTCTGTCCGCCAGATTAACAGGCTGTCTAGCCTGCAAAAGGTGATATCCAAAGTGTTGAGGTGCCACCATGTTGAGCTAAAATATGCATTACTTGCTAATTAGCCTCTTAAACAGCCCAAAAACACACTAAAAATGCCCTTTTAGAGTAAAATCCTAAAATGGGGAGTGGTTCAAGAGAGTTTAGTGAAAACCCTAATTTTTGGGGCACCCTTCCACATCTATAAATAGACAGGCTGCCCCCATTCAACCATAATCCTTGTTTGCAGGTTACACCAGCCCACACACCCTCTGCTGCTGTTGGCGCCCAGTTTCCAACCTGCAGCCTGCCTCCATCTTCTGTCCAGCCATCATCAACTGCAGTCACATTATCTTCAGGCTGTCCATGGCTGTAGGCGACAGCTCTCAGCTGCTGGCGACTGCTCCAAACTGTCCCAGATTGCTGTTTAGCCTACTGTCCATCATCTCCAGGGTCAGCCAGCCTGCGTTTTCAGCATTGTAGACCTTGACACTCTCAAACACTGTTTCAGCCTGCTGTTTACAGGAGCCTGTGCACAGTTTCCAGTCTCCGATTGGAGGTACACTGCTGCGTTTACCAGTTTCCAGCCTCCAGACTGCTGCGTTTTGGTGACTAGCCTACTGCCATTCACTATTCAGCACTCCTACACTCTGACTGGTGGTCACAGACTTGGGATCTGTCTCAGTCAACGTCACACTCCGACATTGCTCTGCCCTTGAGCACACTGTACACATTCATTTACAGCATTCATTCACTTCAGAGTTGTGTTCTATCTCTCCCTTCTTCTGTTTGTGTTTGAGTTTTTGGGTTTGAGTTTTGAGTTTTGCGTTTAGGGTTTGAGTTTTGCCCTCTGTGTCTGTGTCTGTCTCTTTGTGTTTTTGTCGTGGTCATACACTCTGTGTGTCCTCAGTGCAAACCCTAGTAGTTTCCTTCACATGGTATCAAAGCCGGTGCTCTTGTAAAGAGTATCCTGCGGATATTGTGGAGAGCTAGTCTTTGTGCGAGGCACACAATACGACTCGTCACAATGTCCCACACACCTTCTTCTCCACTTCCTATGATGTCTTATCAGGCTTCTCCATCATTGGAGGCCCTAAGACGGCATTATGGACTCTGTGAGGAGGACGATACTCCACCTTCACTGACAGAGGAGGACTTTGAGGAGTACTTATTAGAGATCACAGCCTGATCAGGAGCAGCAGGGCAGGTGCAGTCGGACAGGAGCAGCAGTGACCAGTCGGACAAGTACAGCAGTGTGCAGTCGGACTGCCACGTGGCAGTTCGACCTGTTCAGGCAGTCGGCTGTTTTCTGGTGCCCTATTTTCGCCCAGTTTTCTGGCTATAAATAGCCGACTTCTCCAGCAGTCTCCAACACTTCTCTGCTCGCAGATTACAGACCGGTGGCACGCGCAGATTCCGGCTCTGTTTTGCAGATTTCAGACAGGAGACAGTGCAGACTGCAGCGGACTTCAAGGTGAACAGCAGGTTGCATCGTCGAGGTGGAGACACGCAGTCCAGCGCACTGCGCCCGTGTATATATCTGCATATCTTTGTATTCAGCACACTTTATACAGCAGATCTTCATCTTCCACTCTCTTTCTCTCTCTTCTCTCTCTGCGTTCTCTTTGTCTCTCAGTCCTACGCTTCCGCACCGTTGCACTCTGACATGGTATCAGAGCAGTGTTTGAGGGCTGACTGAGCACAGAACCAACCTGAAGAGGAGTTTCTATCGCGACACAAATTTGCGTTTTCAGCGTTTGAGGGCAGACAGGAGGGCTGTGCCTCGGAACAAGGCTGAGGCAAGCGTGGGCACATAGGAAAGGAGTCCAGGTGGTGGATTTGCTGCTGTTTACCCGCTGTTTGACCCGGAGGAAGTTTGCGTTTTTAAGCCTACAAGTGCAGGTTTTGCTTTTTCATCGCCTCCGGCGGGTGAAGAAGTTTCAGGACGCGGAAGAGCCTTAGCAGGCTGAGTTTTCACAGTCAGAGGGGGCTGCTTTTGCGTTTGTGAAGGCATTACAGGTGAAGATGTCTACAGAGATTGACTTGGAGTTCCAGTCGATTATGGACCAGAAGGTGTCTGTCTTACCGGCTCTTCCTGCAGATCAGAAGCTCGACGGCGACAACTACCGCATTTGGCGCATCATGATGTTGGCCATCCTTGAGTCCTATGATTTGGCGGAGCTTGTACAGGAGGAGATCGACCGGCCCTCGGCAAGAGATGAGTCCAAACTCTCTTCCGATGCTCGTGCGGAGTTGCCCAAGGCTCAGTCTCATTGGGACAAACTGAATGCCAGGATTCGTTCCTTTCTTTTTCTATCTTGTACTACAGCCGTGATCGCTCACATCGAGCACTTGACGGTGGCTCGGGAGATATGGCTGGAGCTTGATCAGATGTACAATCGAATGACCCTTATGAAGCGGGTTTCTTTGGAGGTACAGATGCGGACCTTGTCCGTAAAACAAGTCTTCTTCGCTACGGGAACACATCAACAAGCTAAGGCAGCTTCAGATGCAGGTTCAGAATGCGAGGAAGCCGATTTCCTCCAAAGACATGGCGATCACACTATTGTCCCAGTTGCCGCCACGATTCGGTACATTCTACTCCGCCCTTATTGCTTCGGGGCGGGAGTCTACTCTTCGGTGGGAAGAGTTGGTTCCTATGGTCTTGGACCAAGAGGAACAGCTAAAGGGACAGAATGCTTCCAAGTCGGAGGCGCTGACAGGTCAAGCCTCTCAGAAGAAGGGGAAGGACCAAAAGAAGAAGAAGGGGGATAACAAGTCAAAGAAGGACAAGGACAAAGAATCCACATGTCATATTTGTGGAAAGACTGGCCATTGGAAGAAGGATTGCCCTGACAAAGACAAGAAAGACACCAACAAGAAGGACACAAAGGATTCTGGAGCGGTGGCTGCACCCTCATCAGCTGCATTTCTTCATCTAGCTGTCATTGAGGACTCTTCACCGAATGCTTCTGATGCTGCGATGACGGCTCCCCAGGCTTGCGAGTGGATCGTTGATAGTGGTGCCTCCCGGCACATGACTCCTTCATCAGATGGTGTTGCTCAGTTGCGACCCTCGTGTGGGCAGATTCTCATTGGAGATAGCTCTTCAGTGTCTATTGCATGACGGGGTAAGATGCAGCTTATTCCAGATGGACGAGGTGATACCCATACCTACGAGATTTTGCATGTACTTGGCTTAGGGTATCATCTCCTATCAGTTCATAAGATTTGCTCCCTTGGACTTTTGGTGGAGTTTGGCAGTACTACGGTGCGCGTCCTTGATCGTGGGTCGAGGAAGGTTCTATCATCCGGATATGAGGAGAACGGCATCTATAAATTGAAGTCTTCCACCGCCCTCTCTACTCTTCTTCTTACTTCACAATCACAGTCAGAGTTATGGCATGCTCGGTTTGGTCACGTCAACTATGATTATCTTCGGAGGGCGTCACGTGGACAGCTTGTTCGAGGGTTGCCGGATATAGTGGTGAGCCAGCAGCCATATGTCTCCTGCATTCGGGGGAAGCAGCATAGGGATGCCATTCCCCACACAGCTTCGCGGCAGTCTACTTCACCGATGGAGCTTGTATCTACGGATCTATCTGGCCCTATGAGGAATGAGTCCTTGCGTGGGAGCTCGTACTTCATGCTGATCGTAGATGACTACAGCAGGATGGCATGCCTATTTTTTGGCATTAAAGTCAGAAGCTTTCTCCCACTTCAAGGATTGGCTTCTCTTTGAGAAGAACCGATCGGGCCGGAAGTTGAAGACCTTGCGATCCGACAAGGGTGGTGAATTTGTTTCTAATGAGTTTGCTCGGTTTTGTGCAGATAAAGGTATTCACCAGGAGTTTGCCAATACCAACACTCCTCAAGAAAATGGCATTCTTGAACGGAAAAACTGTAGTGTGATCGAGATGGCGCACACCATGATGGAGCACCGACAGACCCCTCAGGTTCTGTGGGCCGAGGCTGTGGCTACTGCCGTCCACATCCTTAATCGATCCCCCACTTCGGCCGTTGATGGGATGACCCCGTTTGAGGCTTACTTTGGGACCAAACCAGATGTTTCTTACTTTAAGGTCTTTGGGTGTGATGCCTCTGTTCACATTCCCAAGGCTCACCGTGATAAATTTGAAGCAGCTTCCCGAAGACAGGTATTTGTTGGCTATAGCTCCCAGTCCCAAGGCTATCGATTGTATGATCCCGTCAAGCGAAATGTGTATACTAGCCGCGATGTGCGGTTTGTGGAGGTTCCGACCATATCCACGAGTGCGGAGCATCCCGTTCTTGGAGATCCAGGGGAGAGTTGGGCTCCTGCTACAGTTCCATTGGAGCCCGTGCCTTTTGATTATGATTCTGTTTCTGACACAGAGTCTACTGTTCCACCGGTCACCCCTGAGGAGTTACCACCAGTGGATATTCCAGAGTCTTCCGCTGATGGAGAGAGACGAGGGGAGGTTCGGCCTCCTCCTCGATGGGCCCGTGACACACTCCGTGATTCAAGGATCGAGGGGGTTCCTGAGGAGTGGGAACCGCAGGATGGTCCGCGGCGGTCATGGCGGCACCAGGCACATTCTACAGAGCTTGTTTGCTCTAACTATTGTTTGATGACCTGTGTTATGTAGGATCGAGAGCCCACCTCCGTGAAGGAGGCTTTACAGTCCGCACCATGGAAGAAAGCTATGGAAGCCCAGTTGGAGGCTATTGAGAGGAATGGCACTTGGTCACCCGTGCCCCGCCCTCCGAATAAAAAGGTGATTGACATCAAGTGGGTCTTCAAGACCAAATACCTTAGCGATGGTTCTTTGGATAAGCACAAGGCTCGCCTTGTTGCTAAAGGTTTTGCACAGCGCCCAGGGATTGATTGTCATGATACTTTTGCCCCCACTGCTCGTATGGCGACCATTAGAGCTGTTCTTACCTTGGCTGGCCATAGGAGATGGCCTGTTTACCAGTTGGATGTGAAGTCGGCCTTCCTCAATGGTGATTTGAAGGAGAAGATCTACGTTGATCAGCCTCCTGGTATTGGATCCTCAGATGGGAAAGTCTACAGGTTGAAGAAGGCCTTGTATGGCCTCAAGCAGGCTCCTCGTGCATGGAACGAGAAGATTGATTCGTTCCTCCAGTCTCAATTGGGATATCGGCGTTCCAAGGCCGATCCGCAGCTTTATGTTCACACTTCCGAGGATGGTTGTGTGCTTTTTGTGTTGTATGTTGATGATTTGATTGTCACAGGTGATCATGCACAGCAGGTCCAAGAGATGAAGTCAGCTTTACATCGGACGTTCGAGATGACGGACTTGGGTCTACTCCATTTCTTTTTGGGACATGAGATTTATCAGTCTCAGAGGGGGATCTTCATCTCTCAACACAGATATGTACAGGAGCTCTTGGTGTCTTTTGAGATGGAGGATTGTCGGACCCTTTCTACTCCTATGGATCCGAACTGGAAGGCCACTTTCCATTCAGCTTCTCCTATAGCGGATGCTTCCCGCTATCGTCAGTTGATTGGATCCTTGATTTGGCTTCTCAACACACGGGTTGATCTTTGTTTTGTTGTTGGGCTCTTGGCAGGGTTCATGAGTGAACCTAAGACGGTGCATTGGCAGGCTGCTCAGAGGATACTTCGGTATTTGAGGGGGACGTCTGATTTAGGGATTCATTATCCCGCAGGGACAGATGGTTCAGATCTTGTACTTGCGGGTTGGAGCGACTCGGATTGGGCCGGTGATGTGGACCACAGGCAGTCTACTACAGGTTACTATTTTACCTTAGGTGCAGGTGTTATCTCATGCAGTAGCAAGAAGCAGCCCACGGTAGCCCTTTCGTCTACTACTGAGGCAGAGTATCGGGCTGCGTCTTCCACCACATGTGAGGCTGTGTGGCTTCGGAGATCATTGGAGGAGCTTGGGTGCTCCCAGACTCGTCCTACTTTGCTGCAATGTGACAATGAGAGTTGCATTGCCTTGGCACGGAACCCTGTTTTTCATGCCCGGACGAAGCACATAGAGATCCAGTACCACTTCATCCAAGAAAAGCTTCTGGATGAGACCATCACTGTGAAGTACTGCAAGACGGAGGACAATCTTGCGGATTTGTTTACGAAGGCACTTCCCCAGGCTCTACTTCGGTGACATTCCAGATCCCTCAGGCTTCTGCCCTGCCCAGGCTCTGAGAGGGGGTATTAGAGATCACAGCCTGATCAGGAGCAGCAGGGCAGGTGCAGTCGGACAGGAGCAGCAGTGACCAGTCGGACAGGTACAGCAGTGTGCAGTCGGACTGCACAGTCGGACTGCCACGTGGCAGTCCGACCTGTTCAGGCAGTCGGCTGTTTTCTGGTGCCCTATTTTCGCCCAATTTTCTGGCTATAAATAGCCGACTTCTCCAGCAGTCTCCAACACTTCTCTGCTCGCAGATTACAGACCGGTGGCACGCGCAGATTTCGTCTCTGTTCACAGATTTCAAACAAGAGACAGTGCAGACTGCAGTGGACTTCGAGGTGAACAGCAGGTTGCATCGTCGAGGTGGAGACACGCAGTCCAACGCACTGCGCCCGTGTATATATCTGCATATCTTTGTATTCAGCACACTTTATACAACAGATCTTCATCTTCCACTGTCTCTTTTTCTCTCTTCTCTCTCTGCGTTCTCTCTCTCTCTCAGTCCTACGCTTCCGCACCGCTGCACTCTCACAATACTATAGCAACAAGTATGGTGATGTTTACACCCCTCCTACCAGTTTTGCTACCACATCCAAACCAGTTGGTGAGGCTAGCCACCTCTCCGATCATGGAGGACATACGGCATTCGAAACGTCTGGTGATCCATCTTCATCATCTCAACCAGGTCCAATGTCAGGTTTGTACAATTCTTTTGTGTTGCATGAATCAAAACCCTCGCCTGTTTCTTCGTTTGAGGTACAGGATCCGGATGGCTTTGCATATGTGAACTTCAATCGAGGTTCAGGTACATCTACAACTTCTGTTTCATTTGAGCATATCACAGACACTTCTCACTTCCCTCCCATCCCACCCTCTTCTATATCACACCTCTCATCACCTTTCCAAAACCTTGGATTACACTCCACATCTGCATCACACACCCTAGGGGGTTGGATCTTCCATCTCCGCTCCTAGCACCTTTTTCTTCTCCACCCCATTCTCTACCTCTTTCCACCATGGTACTTCGTTAGGAGGAATGCCACCCTTTAACACAGTGTCTCTCACCTTTCAACCCATGAGCACACCCATAACTCCTGGGACGACTGTGATGGGCATCCCCCTCACTATCCCCAACTTCACATCTCCCATGACCACTCATACGCAGGGATTTCCATCCTCAGCTTATGGTGCGTCTTCACACTCTCCTTAGGTTACACCTACGCAGGGATTCCCATTTTCTGCTCACCGTGTTCCCGTCTCACCTCCTTGGGTTCCTCATGTGGCTACCATGCCCATACCTAGTCAACCCATCCCTACCTATGGATCCACCTTGCACACTACACGCATGCCTGGTGGGCACTCTGGGGCCCATTCCCAAGTGTACTCCACTCCCCCATCCTACCCACACTACACTTTTTCACACTCCATCCATCTCCGAGCACTACCAATCCTGCTGCAATGGCCAAGAATGCCTTCACGGATAAGACACATTTTACAAGTCAAATTTCACCACTTGGTCTAATTTCATGCAACAAGTGCTTGAGTCTCAGGGTCTTTGGAACCTCATCATTGGTCTAGAGCCTATGCCGGACCCTCGACTAGCTCACCCTGATTACATCCATCAATGGAGAGCCCGCAATGCCACAGCCAATGTTGAGCTGATGCAAGGATTGCTTCCTGAGTTTCACTCTCAATTGCAGCACTTCCCGCTCGCGTCAAAGCGTTGGAGTCACCTTCTCGACCGCTATGCGGCTCGTGATCGTACTCGATACATCAATCTCCACTTTGAGCTTCAAGAGTTCTATAATAAGGAAGGAGATGATCCGAAAGTCAAGCTAGCTGAATATAGGCGATTACTTGCCAAGTTCGCCACTATTGGCTCTCCAAAGTCAAATGACGATCAAGTTACATTCTTCTTGAATAAGTTGCCCGACGAGTACTTCAATTTCATTCAACACATCATCTCCCAACCTAGATTGCCACAACCTTCTACGAGTTTGAGTGCCAATTCTTGCATTACGCAAGGCTATATGATCATGTCCACAAAAAATTCTCATCACAGTCTTATTCAGAGCAGAGGGGGTTGGTTGCCTCTTCTTCGGGAGGGACAACCACTAGTGGCAAGAACTCGCTAGATGCGAAGGCAAGCCAATCAAAGGGTGACCATTCTTCCTCAGATGGAACCAAAGAATCTAGATGTATCTGGCAACAACTCCCTTAAGAAAACCGGTTTTGCACACATTGCCAGATAGCAGGCCATGTAGACAAGGAGTGTCGCTCCAAGACCCAAGGTCTTCCACCTAAAAAGCCTCTGCAGACCGTTGCGACTACACAGTCCAGTGGGGCTACGCCTTCCACTCCTGCTTCATCTACTCCTTCAACACCCGCCATTGCTGCTGGACATGTGGCTCGAGTACAGCCTCAGCAGCCCATCTCTTTCACTACCCCTGAGAGACTAGATGATTAGTCTACCGATTCCAATCCCGTTGCACTTCATGCATCCATCTCACCTTCCTCTCCACCTCGTCAAGTGTTCCCTTAGCCTCTAGGTCCTTTCGAATACCCTAGTTCAGTCTAGCATTCATTTTTCGCACTCTTAGAGTCGGGCCCATAGGATTCATTATCCTTAGTTTTTTCATTTTTTTGTCTTCCGCTGCATTTACTCATACACATACACATTCATTGCATTTATTTTGAGTAAATTTTCTTTCTGTTCTATTTTACTTTGGAGCATCTCACCACTAACCTCTATGTTTGCAGATTCTCATCTCTTTTGCAGGGATTTGTCTTTCAGTGTAAGGCTAACTTGCAAATTGCTTTGGTCCTCCCTACGCTAGAGACGTGGGGATGCGCACCGTTCCTTTCATGGTTTCATCATCCTAGGAGTGCTTGCTCTTGTTCCAGCATGGCAGTTTCCCCTCCCGAGGCGGATCGTGCAACATCTCTCTCGATGCTATCATGGCGGTGACTTTTACCTTGCTCTTCTAGCGGGGTACTTCATCCACTTCATCTTCTTTCATTCCTTATGGTTCTCGGCACCATATAAAGACCGATATCAGGCTCCTCTTCCTTCTTCAGTATCTCCATCCAAGTTCAGAGGGGGTTCCTACCCTTCTTGGTATTCTACAGACTTCAACACTGTCTTCGACATCAGCTTCTTCCCCTTGTTGTACCTTACCCTTTGCATTGCATGATTACATCATCCTTGTACTAGGGCGCCTGGGCAAGTGGACAATTTTCCCACGAGGGACACTATCCAAGTGGCACCTGCTGCATGAGCATTCTTCACCATGTAGCATACTTTGCATCTCATTGTGCAAAGCACCATTTGCACGGATCCTAAGCTATTTCCACCGGCGACTATTGTTCCCACACCACCATCCTTCTTCATCACATGGATACCTTATCACCTATTTTCCTCGTCATCAACACCCTGAGTGGATGGGTTAGCTTGTACTATTTTGTGATGTGTTGGGTGTACCCTCCCTACTCCCGTCTTCTGGGTCACTTTTACTCAATCGGCCGCATCCCATAAAATTTACTTCACTTATTCAAAAAAAAAAACCCCAAAAAAAAATCCATGTAGTTCCATCCGCCTTTGTAGGGCTTGGTAGACCATTGGGCAAGGGCAACCAACGTGCACGGTTGCACCCTTTGTCCGATGCCCTATCCTCTCTAGGGTGACTACTTGGATTCCCTTGGTAAGATAACCATCGCCTCTCTAGTCTTGGTAGACCACTAGGCAGCCGATGTGCACCCTTTGTCCGATGCCTTGGCTGCTTTGGGATGGGACGCCTTGGGGTACATAAACATCACAATGACTGGCTAACCTTTCAGCTCAGTTTTGGGCCTGAGAGGGGGTGTTGAGCTAAAATATGCATTACTTGCTGATTAGCCTCTTAAACAGCCCAAAATAAACTAAAAATGCTCTTTTAGAGTAAAAACCTAAAATGGAGAGCGGCTCGAGAGAGTTTAGTGGAAACCCTAATTTTTGGGGCACCCTTCCACATCTATAAATAGACAGGCTGCCCCCATTCAACCATAATCCTTGTTTGCAGGTTACACCAGCCCACACACCCTCTACTGCTATTGGCGCCCAATTTCCAACCTGCAGCCTGCCTCCATCTGCTGTCCAGCCATCATCGACTGCAGCCACATTATCTTCAGGCTGTCCATTGCTGTAGGCAACAGCTCTCAGCTACTGGCGACTGCTCCAGACTGTCCCAGACTACTGTTCAGCCTACTATTCAACTTGTTTTCCATCATCTCCAAGGTCAGTCAACCTACGTTTTCAACATTGCAGGCCCTGACACTCTCAGACACTGTTTCAGCCTGCTGTTTACAGCAGACTGTGCACAATTTCCAGCCTCCGATCGGTGGTACACTGCTGCGTTTACCAGTTTCCAACTTCCAGACTGCTGCATTTTGGTGACCAGCCTGCTGCCATTCACTATTCGGCACTCCTACACTCCAACTGGTGGTCACAGACTTGGGATCCATCTTCCGTGGACGTCACACTCCGACATTGCTCTACCCTTGAGCACACTGTACACTCTTACATTCATTTACAGCATTCATTCACTTTAGAGTTGTGTTCTCTCTCTCCCTTCTTCTGTTTGTGTTTGAGTTTTGAGTTTTGCATTTAGGGTTTGAGTTTTGCCCTCTGTGTCTGTGTCTGTGTCTGTGTCTGTCTCTTTGTGTTTCTGTCGTGGTCATACACTATGTGTCCTCGGTGCAAACCCTAGCAGTTTCCTTCACACGCCCTAGTTAGGGAAAGACCTGCAGCAGGAAATCGCAACAAACACAGAGGATATCCAGGATAAATACAGATCTATCAGCCTGAAATGGGGTTGCCTTGTCTGCAAAAGAAAGCGTTTGGTCTATAAATGGAGTACCCTGCACAAAACACAGATCTGGAATTCTGAGATTTGTCGCGAAGGACTGATCAAAATCAACTGCTGCCCTACTGTACCAACCCCAAACGGATGCACCACCAACAATAGGAGCATCAGAGACTATGATCTTCAAGAGAAAGTGCATCAGCAGCAATTGCCAGCTTCCCAAGGTCAAGAATATGCAATCTCCATCACCAAAATGGTCTCCAATGGCTGGGAAATGGCCCCAAAAGCTGGCAGCAACAATCCAACACCTCTTCCCAACAGTTCCATAAAGAAAAAACGAGATTTCCCTCTCCCTTCAGCCCTATTTAGCCTTTCCCCCACTTGCATGGAAAAGTTTTGCCAAGTGGCAGCTTTCTTAATCCATTTTCAGCAATTTCCAGCCATTTAATTAATTTTCAAAATTAATTCAGCCCTTAATCCATGCCTAGAAAATTGACCTTGCCCATCCAAAAATTAATTGGCTAGGCCAATTGCAACCCAAAGTGGTCCCATGCATTAATTGACCCCTTGAACAAGCATTAATCCATTAATTAATGCCTAGTCCCTAGTGTCACCACTGACACTTAATGGCCAATTAATGGTCCTAGGGGCAAACTGACACCAAAATTCACCTAGAATCTAACAAGTGTAACTTGTTACAACTTTTGCCTTTGACACCCATCTTTTTCACAAGGTCCTTCGGCCTTCAACTGTGAGAAAGTAGCTTGCACCTCACATGTGCAACACGTGCATCTTTTAATTGCACATTTGACTAATCCTTTAATCAAATGTCAATTAAACATAAGCAAAGCATCAAATTTTCACATCCTTGTGACACTTATCCTCTCCAAATGGCTCTCCTCCGTGCACTTCTACAAATGATAAGCCACATGGACCTAACTATCTTATATGGAGTGCTGTGATGAAAGCTTGGTTTGTGCAAAAGCGGATTTGGCACATTGTTTGTGGAGCTATTTCTCAGCCTCAACATCCCTTTCCTTTTCTCAAAGATTTTGATGGAGACAACCATGAGGAAGCTATGTTTATGTGGGATTCACATGATGCACATGCATATTCTGCACTACTTCAGTGTATTTCTAAAGAAATTCTACCAACAATTACCTCTTGCAAGACATCCCCAAAAATATAGTCAAAGCTTCAGATGTTGTGAGCGGCCCCTTCCACCATATGTATAGTAACCCTTTATGAACAACTTCAACAGATGAAGTTTGAGACAAAGAACACTGTTCAATCATTTTTGCTTCGTGTTACACAAGTACAAGACCAGCTTCAACACACGCAGTCTGCCCTTCCACAGGCACATCTAGTAAGAATGATACTCTACAAGCTTCACTTAGAGTTTGATGGAGTAGCCAATGCTTTACCGCGACATCCTCTACATCCGTGAGGTGTGGACATCCAAAAGCTGAATTCCAAGACAAAGAAGAATCATTTCCCTATCCCTTTCACAGGCCAAATGTTGGACACAGTGGCAAGCCATGAGCTCTATTCCCTCTTGGATGGATTCAACAGATACAATCAAGTCCAAATTGTAGAAGGTCAATCCAAAACAACCTTCACAATAAAATGGGGAACCTATGCTTACAGAGTGATATCGTTAGGGCTCTATAATGCCCCTGCTACTTTCCAACGAGTGATGATAGCTGCCTTCTAGAACCATCTGCATGACTTCATTGAGGTGTCTATAGCCTAATCCGTGAGCATTAGAGACACCTAGAGCAGTGCTTTGACAGATGTCGAGAGTATGGGATTTCTCTCAACCCCAACAAATGTGTCTTTGGCATTTCGTCAGGAGTTCTTCTAGGCCACATTGTTTTACACGTCCCCAATGCTACTTGAGCATGAGGCATCTTTGCATTTACAGGGGAGGGTTCTATCTCATTATGAAGGTTCCTAACTTCAACAAGTGGTAACATGAAGAAGAATTTGAAGGCCCACTATTATAACTGTGATAAGAAGGGACATTTGCGAAAGGACTGCAACGAGTTAGCAACCTCACGAAAAAATAAGAAAAAGAAAAATAAGCGGGATGCAGACTCCTCTGACGAGTCATCCAAGTCCAAGGCCTACGCAGAAGGGGTCCACTTCTTCAAATCAAGGGAAGGGCTTGTCTGCCCCTTCCTCTACTCCTTTCTAGTCCAAGTGATGAGGTCATCCCTCACGGCTCTCCAATGTCAAAGAGGGTGTAAGAGGGTGATGAGATGGGGCAACTGAGCCTCGTCTATACAAGTATATAGGTGCACAAGTTCCAAAGAGAAACATCCCTAACACATCGATAGCAATCTAACAAGTTCAAATCTTGGAGCTAGGATTGACATCTAGATTCATGATGAGCTGGTTATTTGACAAAGAGCGGGATTCACTCCTCATCCCCAAGCTCACATGAGGGAATACTTTGGTGGTCTTGGCCAAAGACCAAAAATCCAATCACATATGTTTAAAGACATTTTTGACAAGATGATCTTGCATACTACTACATGACATTATTGACGAACACAAAGATCTCTTATAACTCTTCTCTATTTTCAAGAGCTAGTACGATCGACATTGACATCAAGTTGTGTCAGGCGACTCAAAAGATGAAGAAGAATACTAGAGGAATCCAGTCCGACACTCAATGGGCACGAGATTCGTTTCACCTCCCAGCCTTGCCTAGTTAATTGCTGGCAACTCCCATCGTGATCCAATTGCCAGCCGTCAATTCTTGGTGAGTCCTACTATTCTTGGACTCTCTTTAATTCTAGGCTCCCCTAAACCCCGTTCGAGCGCCCAAGGCCCCAGACGGTCATGCCTCGTGCCTGTTTTCCATAATTTACCTTATAAATATAACATTTCCTTCCCCTTAAGAATCGGTTTCGTCCTCGAAAACGATACTTGGAAGGTCTAACTGTAAATTGGGAAACCTTTTCTTTAAGGTACTTACTCGCTCCCATGTTGAGCTTTCTTCTGAACAATCTTTCCACTTAACCAAACATTCTTGATAAATAGTATTCCTTGTTCGTCTATTACGAACATTTAATATTCTTTCTCGTTCATGTGGATTAGATTGGTTATTTAATAGCTCCTCAATATTATCATTTAAAATTAAATTATCCAAATCACCCAGCTTCTTCCTTAACTTACTTACATGAAAAACTGGATGTATTTTACTAACAGCAGGTAGTTGGAGCTTGTAAGTCAGTTCTCCCAACTTTTTAAGTATTGTGAAAGGACCACAATACCTGGGTGAAAGCTTTGGACATTGTCACTTTTTCATGGTTTTAGTTTGTTCAGGCACCTTAAGATAGACCAATTCTCCTTCTTTAAAGGAGATGTCTCTTCGGTGAGGATCTGCATATGCTCTAGCTCGATTTTGAGCTTTTTTAATATTTTCTTGAGCAAATTTTAACATACTATTCATATCCTCCAAAAAATCCTTAGCTGCCTGAACCTTTTCCTTATGCAGTCCTACTGCATAAGGAGCTCTGGGCTGAAACCCATACATTAACATAAATCGGCTATATCCAATGGAAGAGTGCTTGGCACTATTATATGCAAACTCTGCTATCGGTAGATACTCTTCCCAATTAGTTTGCCTTTTACTTACATATGCCCTAAGCATATCTTCAAGGATTTGGTTAACCCTTTCAGTTTGCCCATCAGTTTGCGGGTGATCCGCCGTACTCATGCTAAGTTTAGTATCCAACTTCCTAAATACCGCACGCCAAAATTGACTATCAAATTTTCTATCCCGATCAGAAACTATATTTGCCGGAAGGCCATACAATCGGTATATGTTCTCTACAAACAATCTAGCCAATTCTGGTGTTTTAACATCAGTTGAAGTTGGAATGAACCTAGCCATTTTGGTTAACCTATCCACAATCACCCACACAGAGTCGTGCCCCCTCTGTGTTCTGGGTAAAGCAACAATAAAATCCATGGAGATACTCTCCCATTTTCCCGAAGGAATCTCTAGTGGATGGAAAAGTCCTCCCATTTTCAATCTTTCAGCTTTATTACCCTGGCATTTATTACATTTGACCACATAGTCAAGGACGTCCTTATTCATTCCAGGCCAATAGAACTGCCTTTTAATAAGACTATAAGTCTTATTAACTCCTGGATGTCCCGCGCTAGGGGTATCATGACACTCAAAGAGTATCTGGCGCCTTATTTCTATAACTTTCGGGACACATACCCTACCCTTGTAGAGTAAATAACCATTATCAATGGTAAAATTCTTCCACTTGAATCCGGTTTGAGCAACCCCTAATGCTCCATTTCCTTGTTGAACATCCTCAGATATTCCTTCCTCAGTAGAAGCACTTTCATTTGGATCCCCGTTTTTTATTGCTTCCCATATGTTGGAATATGCCGGATCAACCTGGCATTTCCCTTTTAAAGATTCAAGCAAGCTGGAAGTGAACTGAGTAAGACTCAATTCATTTATGATGGGCATTCTGCTGAGTGCATCAGCTACTATATTATACTTTCCTTTTCTATATCTTATCTCATAGTCGAACTCTTGGAGGAGTTCGGCCCATCTGGCTTTACGCCCATGTAAATCCGGTTGATCGTTAAGCCACTTAATGCTTTCATGATCCGATAAAATCAAAAGTTTGGCACCGTACAGATAGTGCCTCCATTTCTTCATTGCATGTACTATTGCATGCAGCTCCCTCTCATAAACAGAATAATTCTGTTTTGCACGGTCTAATTTCTTGCTTTCAAAAGCAACTGGTCGACCTTCTTGTAATAAGACCGCGCCTATCGCCTTATCACTGGCATCAGCTTCAACCACAAATGGTTTATTGGGATTCACTATTAATAATACTGGAGCTGTAGCAATAGCTACTTTAATTTTTTGAAAACTTTCATTTTCGTCTATTCCCCAATTAAAGCTCTTTCCTTTCCCTTTAAGTTGGTCTGTCATTGGAACAGCTATTTTAGCATAATCTCGAATGAATCTACGATAAAATCCAGATAAACCTAGGAAGATCTGCAGCTCTTCCAGGTTGCTTGGAGATGGCCATTCAATAATTGCCCTAACTTTTTCTGGATCCATTTTGATTCCCTCTTTCGAGATAATATGCCCCAAATATTTGACCTCTTGTGCAAAGAATTCACATTTAGTTTTCTTCGCATAAAGGGAATGTGTTCTTAACAGTTTGAATACTAATTGTAAATGTTCCAAATGTTCTTCTCTTGATTTACTAAAGATCAAGATATCATCCAAGAAGACTATTACAAAATGTCCTAGATAGGGCCGTAAAACACTATTCATCAACTTCATAAAGATAGCTGGTGCATTAGTGAGGCCAAAAGGCATCACCAAAAAATCATAATGCCCGTATCTAGTACAAAATGCTGTCTTAGAAACATCTTGTGCCTTAATTCTTACTTGGTGATAGCTTGATCTTAAATCTATCTTTGTGAAGAATTTTGCCCCTTGTAATTAATCAAAAAGATCTTCCATTCTGGGCATAGAAAATTTATTCTTCACCGTTATTTTATTAAGTGCCCTATAGTCAACACAAAGTCGCATAGAACCATCTTTTTTCTTTACTAATAAAATTGGCGAAGCCCAAGGTGAATTACTGGGTTGAATAAACCCTTTATCAAGGTAATCCTTAATTTGTCTTTCAACTTCTTGATGCTGCGTTTCACTTAACTTATAAGGTGGTTTAGAAATAGGGTGAGTATCCTTATTTGTGTCAATTGGGTGATTTATATCACCCCTATCTGGTGGAAGGCCACTTGGTAAATCAGAAGGAAACACATCTTTAAATTCATCTAACAGACTACTTAATTCATTATTTACATTCAACTCACAAACATAAGAAAATTGTTGCTTTATATTACAAAAAGTAAAAGTGTTTTGTACAGGAAGAGACCATAACATGTATACCTCCCAAACTTCCTTCTTTATCAGCTTCTGAACCTCAGTGGAACACAACAAAGGATTATCAGATACTTCATGTTCACCTTGAATGACAAAAGTCTTACCATCCCTTTCAAATTCCAGTGTATTATGATGGTAACTACGTTTTAAGGATGGTTCCAATCCCCATAGCCACTCCCTCCCTAAAGCAATATCAGCTCTTTTCATGTTCATGATTTGGTAATCGAGTTTATCTTTATATCCTTGAATCTCAATTTCCAAATTGGATACCATTGTATCCCATATTTTATTATCTTGGCCTTGCATCATACGAACAACATATTGATGCCCACTCTTTTGTTAGGGAAGTTGCAATTTTTTGACAAGTGCATAATTTATAAAATTATGTGTAGCAAAGTCATTAACCATGACTCTAACCCTCTTTCCAGCATCAATCCATGCACTCTAACTAAATCATGTGGACCAAAGGTAGGCTGCCACATAGAAGTTGACATACAATACTTGTGTTGTACATCCATGTGCAAGACCTCTAAAGATTTATACCTTTCATGCCCCTTTAATTCTAAGGTCTGCACTACATGGATTTGTTTTTCTTTTCCCTTGCCCTTGTTCTTATCCTTTCCTTTGTCTTCCGCCTTTTTCCTTTGAGGGCAATTCCAAGCAGTATGGTTAGGGGATAGGCAATTGAAACACAACTTTTCTTTTTTGGCCTTATCAAAGTCGTATGGACTTAACTTTGGCCTTACATATTGTTTCTTTTCAAAAGGTTGTTTTTTACCCTTTAAAAATGGCATTTTCCTTTTAAATTTGCCCACAAATTTTAAGGTTTCCAATTCCTTAGACTTGGGCTCCGTATCAGTGAGACTAGTGAGTATACCTGGACGCATACTATCTTCATTGATTAATGCAAATTTAATTGCCTCTTCCAGCGTCTTAGGTGAACTCCTTTTTACTTCCTTTTTATAGGCTTTATCTAGTCCCCTACTGAATCCCCTTGTCTTTTGAAATTCATCTATTCCTTCCAATTTGAGGATTATCTCACGATATTCCTCTAAATATGTCAGCAGGATCTTCCCTTTTGTCTGACATAATCCCAATCTTCCCAATTTCTTTCCATTTCATTTTCAGGAAGAAATTCTTTCAAAAAGACGGATTCAAATTGAGCCCAAGTTTCAGGTATTTTATTTGCCTCCTTTAAAGTTCGCCACCATTTATACGCTTTGGGCCCCAAAGTTAAACTAGCCTCCAATGCTTGGAGATGTGGTGGAGTATTTTTAAGTTTATGTAAATCTTCCCATTTTTTGAGAAAATTAAAGATTGTATCTTTATTTCTATCTTTTTCCTCCCCGTGAAACTGAGGGGGTTTCATATCTTTTAGAACTGGATTATCCCTCAACTTGTGGTGGGGTTCCTTAGGATCTCGCATAGTCACATCTAAATCTTTCGATGAAGATGGGATATCCGAGAATTCTATTTTATCTTTATCCCTTTCTAACAATAAAGTTAATTGAGATTTTATTTCAGTGAGTGTTTGAGTTAAAAATTCCATTTGAACCCCCTGAGCCTGCACACGAGCAGTAAGATCATCAAATTGTTCTCGTGTAGCAAAGAATTCTTCCCACTGTTCTTTTTGCATCTCCGTTTCATGGGGATCTACCATAGGGTGATCCCCAGAACTAGAACTTTCCATTACTCCCTCTTTCTTTTTTTCTGCCATTAATACACTGGAATTGGAAAGCAAAGATAAAAAATTTGCATACAAGGTAAAGTACTTCCCTAGTTATAATGGCAAGGCAACTGTTGTTGGTTTTGTAAATAAATAAACCCGAAGAGTAAGGAATAATTTTTGCCTTCCCGGACTAAACAGTAAACCAGTCATGCTGGAAATGAAGTTCTTTGGCAGAAACGGAAGAATCACGTGAACGACCGGTATATCTTCTATGTATAAAGCGGGTTTGACTGACTTCAGTCAGCTGGTAGCGATTTAAGTCCTGGCTTCAGTCGGGTGGAAACAATCCTATTGCAAAACTGCTCCTGGAAGACAGTCGTGTGACGTGTATGACCTGAAGTACCATGACGTGTAGAACTTGAGTACTATCTGACGCTTTTCGTCACGGCTTATAGCAGTCGTCTCACGCTTCGCCTTACGCCTTTCGTCTCCCTGCTGCGTGTCACACTTTCGTGACGTCACACGACCACGATTTACAACTTCGTGTGGTTACCTTCAACGACTGACGGACGACGGGCGGCGACCTTAAACGACTAACAGATGACGTATCGTGTCAGTCGAATCACCTCGCCCTTGCGCTTGTAATCGCCAGAAAAAAAAAAACTTCACGAATGACTAGCAAGATGAGGACCCGACAGCTCTAACAAGAAGCGATGGCGGCTCTGATACCAATGTCAAGCGACTCAGAAGATGAAGAAGAATACTAGAGGAATCCAGTCCGACACTCAATGGGCATGAGATTCGTTTCACCTCCCAACCTTGCCTAGTTAATTGCTGGCAACTCCCATCGTGATTCGATTGCCAGCCGTCAATTCTTGGTGAGTCCTACTATTCTTGGACTCTCTTTAATTCTAGGCTCCCCTAAACCCCGTTCAGGCGCCCAAGGCCCCGGATGGTCATGCCTCGTGCCTGTTTCCCATAATTTACCTTATAAATATAACAAGTTGTCTCCGAGACACCTTGGTAGTGGCTTGATCACCCACAGCTTGGATATCCATGGTTCTACTCTGATGGTTCTATATTGTATGGATTGTGATGCATTATTATCATTATATCTTTGTATTGTATCAAATCAGCCATGATTTGAGAGAGGGTGTTAGTAGTCTAGACAGCTCATATGTGAGTCTAGCGAGCATGGCTAGGTTATTTAGGCATCTTATTATGGTCATTTTATGCTTATTTGGGATATTTTACATTGGCCAACCTACCTCTATTTTGGTATTATTTTCTTATTTATTTATCCAACTCCCTCCTTATTCATTCACATCATCACCTCCAGGTTTTGTGGAGAGAGGGAGCCAATGTCATACTTAGGAGTCAAAGACTCACTATTGTGCGCATCATTCTCATGTTTGGTATATGGATTTCATTTTCCGAGCACATCTATGAGTTCTCTTCTTTTGCAGTGTTCTTATGTTTGCTTTCTTTTCTATCTTGTGTTCAACAATTTATTTCAGCACTTGTCTATGCTTCCATTGCTACACCGCTTCTAACAACAATGTCTCTATAATCTCGGTAGATTCTTGGGCAACTGACATGAATCCATTTGATGGATGCCTTGGCTGCTTTGGGATGAGACCTTTCATGTAATCAAAAGAGGGTAGAAATATGAATTCTTCCCAATCTTAGACACACTTCTTTTTGGACTTAAGAGGGAGTCTTGAGCCACTAATTTTAGGGTTTGCTTTTAATCTTAATTATCATGCAACCCCTAATTTAGTCTCCTTAGAACACCCCAAAAAACAATTAATACTATCTTATTATTAATAAATTATTTATTTTTTACCGCAAGACAAATGTACCCCCAATCATCTAGATACAAAAGTCTATGTTGAGTGCATCATCAATCCCCTCATTCCATCCGACTAGCCTCAACACTCTTACCTTGCACCTAACTTCTTACAATTGTTTCTCATCAAGGCTATCCATTCTAGCACTCCCTATAGCACTGTTTTTGCATGCTTGTTACCGCCTGGCTATTCATACACTTATCTGTAGATTTCAACGCCACATTACTATTGAGCTAAAAATGCATTATATGTTGATTAGCTAAATAAAACATCCCCAAAACATGCTTAATTAATTAAATTATCAAACTTTCATCAAAAAGAAATGCATTCTTAGAGAGTGTATATGTTCCATAAGCCAAACCCTAATTTGGAAGGACCCAATCATCTATAAATAGATAAGCGGTCCACCACTCATCTTTAATCTCATTTTTGCAACTTGCAAGTGCCTTATCACCCCGTTCATGGAGGATATCTTGGTTCAAGCTACTTCCCACTACTATCCATCATCAAGCGCCTGCTATCCAAACCGCTACTACTATTCCCAACTCGTTTTCATGTTGCTGTTGGCAATAGGTTTTTAACCTGTTCGTGTTGCTGTCTAGCTAGTGACTACTACCTACACTCAATAGAGCCCATCACCTGCTACCATGTGTCATGTCTACTACATTTTGAGTTGTATAACAAGCTGAAGGCTGCCTTTTGTTGTCTGCATCATCCTCTGAGCTGGCATGTCACCCTATCTACTATGTTTTGTTGAGCAACCTCACCGCAACAACCTACCACATCATCAACAATTGCATTTTGATGTCTATTGCATTGACTTGCCTGTTTGTCATTTGATCTAGCCCATAGCAGCCAGAAATGTCAGAAACGTTTAGAAACGAAACGTTAGAAGCATGTTTCATAAGTTTCTTTCAAGAGGGGGTAAAATAAGAAACACGGGTTTTTTTATATAGGGATTTTTAATAGTTTTGACTAGGAAAAGAGGTTCTAAACCTCTGTGGAACTCTCTCTTAAACAAAGAATGGCCAATTGAGCTTGAGTGATAATAGAGTCAATTGAGAATAATGCGTTACATATCCATGATCCATTATTGACTTATCACTTATGTCAAAGTTAGCCTTTGGACAAGCTATACTATGGTTTAGAACTAAAACATTATGATTCATATATATCATACAAAGAAAATTGAAATAAACATGTAAATATCTACAATATGGACTGAGTCAAGTTGCAACATCGTAATTCTCATTTCAAAACAAATTGACAAAATGTCAAAATCAAGAATAAATCATAATATATCATAAATAACTCATAAATGAGACTAAAGTCATATCATAATCAACTCTCAAGACAAGAATAGATACTAGATTGACAAAGTTCAATAACTAAACAAAATCACAAAAAAATCAATCTCTCATCCAAAATCTTGAACCCTCACGAGTCATTACACGTCATCATTATCATGTTTAACATTGCCCAACTGTTTTTGTCAAAAAAACCAGGTTTTGGGTTCCAACTTACCAAAAAACAAAAAAAAAAAAAAAAACCCACGTTTTTTACTCTCAAAAACGTTTTTTACTTTAAGAAACGTTTTGTAAGTTTCAATCTGAGAGAAACACGTTTCTTAACTATCATGATCCTTTGTATTTATTGCATTGAGCGTTGTATTTATTCATATTCAAAATTATTCATCTTTTGTCAAAAAAACATGTTTCTTGCATTGAGCATTGTATTTATGTATATTCAAAATTATTCATCTTTTGTGTTCATTGTCTCCATATTACCCCTAACCCTAATTGTGTTTCTTTATCAGTCTATACATTTGTTATACAATTGTGTTTGCATTCTGTAGTCGAGCGTTTCTTTACAATTACCTTGTGTTTGCTATAGTCCCAAGCTACCAAGGGTCCACAATGCACCTCTCTATTGTCACCTTCTAGACCAAGTCTCCATTTCACTATTGAAAGTTTTTATCAGTATTGTTATTGGATTTACTACCCCTCACAAGCCACCTTGTGGGTCGCTTCTCTTCTAGAGGTCTTTTAACCACCCATTTAATCACTCTCTGCCGACATCGGCATTTACCCTCAATATCAAGGCGTTCGACTTACTGCTTTAAATGAGGTTCTTATGGATGTTTTTAATAGTTTATTCACGGAAGAAATTCAAATAGCATGTGATATAGCTAAAGTTAGTCAACAAGGCTATGAGACCATATACAGTATGATAGAAAAGATATTAGCTTGTAGCAAAAAACACATGATCTTGTCTCGTCCATTTCAACTTAAAGTTGTAATATGGGTAGAAATATATCCATTGCTAATTCAATGGGAGAATATTTTTGTATCACTAACAAAAATAGAAGTAAAGGGAATTAAAGCTGGAAAGATTTTTTATGACTATGATAACTTCATCAATATTTTTGTTTACCTGGTTAAGTTACATTGTGCCATGGGTCGTTTCTACAAGGTGCAATGCTTGAAAGGTTTATTATTTCCTAGCTAGTTACTTCTTTTTAATTACATATTTATTTACTTACTTGGCAAACATGATAGTTCCTTGAGTTTTAGATGTATAGCTATTTTTCCTTATAGACTAACTTGGCCTCTTGTTGACATTAATCTGTGTGTGTATGCACGCACGCGCACGCGCACGCACACATATTAGTACCATACATGTACAAAATTCATCCTAGAAATTACATAAGGCCATTGTTTTCTAGCCCCAAGATGCTGTTAGTCATAAATTGAAGCCCAGGCAACCACTAATCTAACTATAGTCATCTTTGCAATAGTTAGATTATCTTTGCAACAGGGCTAAATGTCTCCTCATTATCTTTTTCAATTAATGTTTTTTAATTTATAAACAAGACATTTAGTTTCCCTAGGATTTGGACGTATTAATATTCTTATCTCATAGGCCATTTGGCCTCCAATGGACATCTCTCTCTCTCTCTCTCTCTCTCTCTCTCTCTCTCTCTCTCTCTCTCTCTCTCTCTCTCTCCAACATCCTTATGCTCAACAAATCTGAGCCATCATCAATTGCCATCAAAGACAAGGACCTTCTCTCACTAGACTCATTCAAAGACAAGTGCCTCCTCTCGCTAGACTCACCACCTTGCATCACCCCATGACAAATATTCTCGACTCTCTTATTGATCAAGTTGGGAGCCTACAAATCAGCTTGAGGACCCTTGAAATATCATTTGTACATAATAGCATCCTCTGCTTGCAGTCCTTAGGATTATAAGCATCAATGTACTTAGTTGTTTTTCATTTTTATATTTGTCCTCGAGCATCAGTGCAGTTAGTTGTTTTTCATTTTCATTGTTGTTCTCGAGTCAATTAAAACATGGTCAGATGTACTTATTTCTTTGTCTAATAAGCCATTCTCGCTTTTTGGAGACATAAATACATCTTTCTTTTTTTCTTTCTTTTCTTTTAGCCATGGATCCATCCATCCATCCTCAAGATCAGCTTCAGTGTACTCTATCATACAAGAGCTGATATTGTAAAGCAACTAGAGTTCTTGGAGATGTCCCAAAATAAAATTTAAAAAGGGAAGGAAGAAGAAGAAGAAGAAGAAGAAGAAGAAGAAGAGGAGGAGGAGGAGGAGGAGGAGGAGGAGGAGGAGATCAATATTGATTGCAGTGCCAATATGGATTTTGCTATGGGAAGGATCAATGAACAAACCGACATAAGAAAGACGTGTGAATCTCATGAGAAACGATAAGCTTATCAAAACCGAGGGCTCGATCGAGCCAAGCTGTTTTGCCTGCGTTGAATAGAGGCAAATCGCATAAACCAAGCTTTTGGAAGATTACGGAACGACCTGATCGAGCCATACCTTGCTCTTGGAAATGGTGACGATGAGGCTGCGCTCCACTTGAAAGGCTTCATTGAGAGTCTGCGATCCTTGAAGGACCTGACCACCGATCTTCCCCGCAGCAGCGAGGACACGACCGAGGGAGGAGTCGATGAGAGCGTCGAAAGCAGAGACGGAGGCATCGTCGGATGCAGCTGAAGACGAG
Source organism: Lygodium microphyllum (assembly GCF_053477565.2). Classification (NCBI taxonomy): domain Eukaryota; kingdom Viridiplantae; phylum Streptophyta; class Polypodiopsida; order Schizaeales; family Lygodiaceae; genus Lygodium; species Lygodium microphyllum. The sequence goes on from NC_141161.1 coordinate 34,752,777, forward strand.
GAAGGAGAGGGCGAGGGAGGAGCAGGAGAGGATGAGGCAATGCGGCTGCCTGCGGCCTCAAGGCGGGCGACGGCGGCCTCGAGGCGCTCGATGAGAGGACGCAGATCCGCCATGGCTGGCGAGCTCACATTCACTGGTTTCTGAAGCGAAGGCAAACCAAATGGAGGAAGCGGATGGCGCGTCGAGGCTCGAGGAAATAAGAACTTTTATCGGATTTCGAGAAAAGAAAGAATTTCTGGCATATGCTGTCTGCTTTTTTCTCGGACATGATGGGCTCTAGTGCACATCGCACACAAATTCCTCCTTGGTAGGTGTTAGGTGTCACTTGATTAAGATCGGGATGGATCACGAAAACCCTCCACATTTGCCACATTTTTAGAAACCTTGGACTAAGATGTAACCCCATCGCAACGAAACTTAGACTAAGGTGAAATTTTGGCTAATTTTGGCTAAGGTTTGGCATTATCATCATTGCATTCATGTTGGAGCCCCAAGTAATCACACCACAGGAGGAGACCTGGCAATTAGAGAGAAGGAAGGGGACCATGGACTAGGTAGAGAGGAGGGGCATGACTAAAGGGAATGCCACCTATTTGAATGGACAACAACACGTCACATGAGCTTTAAAAATAACATTTTTTGAATTTCTTGAAAACTCACTAGGTTTTCTAAGTGAATGTTTTAAATATGTATTCACTCATTTAGCATTTGCCAATTTAAACCCTATCGTGAACCATCTAGTCAATGGCCACATCCTCAGTTGGGGTGGTGGCGTGGCGTTTGGCCATGCTTACCAATGAGCATTAGGGACCCAACCCCTTACATATGTACTATGTCTTTATGTAATAATCATAGCAAAACCTTTCAACAAACCAATTGTTAACTCCAAGCATGAGTAATAATTTGACTCAAGATCAAACTCTTATCCCTCACCTTAAAGAATTGTTACGATGGGATTCACATTCAATATAAATTATTAATTTGCTATAATGGTTTTCACATTCATTATATATATGTATTTATTCTCTTGTCACAATTCCTTTAAGATAGTCTTTTATTTAGCATGCCAACTTTTAAAGGATGTGAACTTTTGACTTATTTAAAAAACACTAAAACGTACATTGCATTTGATTTTATAAAGTTCAGTATGATAATGATTATCATATTGTTATAACTTTCTTAGCAACTCTTAGATTGCATAAATTGCCCATGTTACCAAATACAAAACTAAGGGCACCTCACAAATGATGAAAATTGCTTACTTTTAATAAGTTGAAGGTCCCTAGGTGCTTCTTTCTTCATGCTCTTTATGGCATTTGATTAGGACCATACATTAAAGCCTTTTTTTGATGCATGGCCTCCTATTCCTCAATTCATATTCCACTACTTACCTTGCACTCTACCCTTATCAAGGCACCTTGATAACAAGGATTCATCTCGCCATACCCACACACTACACTATTGGCACCATATCATGGCATTTGCAATTGTGCATACATCCAATGGTATCTATTAGATCATCCCTTTTGCAGCTTTCTTCATCCTAGCCATTGTCACCATCCTCCTTGCCCTCGACATCTCTATAGATTTACACATTACACGTGTGTGTGTGTGTGTGTGTGTTTTGGGGGGGAGGGGGGGGGATATGTGTGCTGGGGAGTGGGATACATGTGTGTGTACATGAGTGCATGTGGATGCCATTGTGTATGTGGGTGTGTGCAAGTGAGTGACCATGTAGAGTTTTGTCATTACAATTTCATAATCTTCTTCCATGCATTAGTAAGGCCACTTAAAATGGTGGATGGTTGCCCTGATGTTGGTTTCTTTCTTGTACTATATTGGTCCTATACATGAGATAGAAAAAGAGAGAATATAGACAAAAAGCTGACAAATAGAGGGACAACAATGTGAGTGGAGAGAATGACTTATATGAGTGAGGTCTTTATAATGAGAAAGCCACTCTCTACCACTAACAAATGTAACAATATAATGAACAAGATTTTTTAAGGCATTTGATAACATTAAATAAATCTACATGGTGGGGATGGTTGCCTTGATGTCGGTTTCTTTATTGTACTTTATTAGTCCTATCCATGAGATGGAAAAGAGAGAATGTACACAAAAAGATGATGAATACAGGGACAACAAAGTGAGAGGAGAGAATAACTTGTATAAGTAAGTTCTTTTAATTAGATAGCCTCTCTTTACTTCTGATAAAAGATATAACAATATCTCTGCTCTATTGATAAAAGATATAACGATACAAAAAATTAACAATTTTCATGGACATGATGACATGAAATATATATATAAGATTCACAACCTAATATATTTTAGGGCTCATTCTTTGTTCCAATAACAAGAGATGTAACAATGCAAAATATCAAAAAATTTCATGGACCTAATGACATTAAATATGCATGAATTTTACAACCAATGTTGTTCTAGATCTCTTCTTCGTTCCACATCTCTACTACTCCACTTAGAAGTTCAGACAAGGCATTGTTTTTAGTGACTCCTCCTTTGTATCACAAAAGATATGTGGATTAGTTATTCCCAAGCCTACTATTGGTAGCATTTCTTAGCTTGTGAAGCTATGCTTGGCTCACTTCACATTTTGTGTGAGTATCAAAAAGTATTTGTGGGGTTGTTCCCTTTTTGCTCACCAAAAATAATTGCATTGTATGATCATGTGAAGAGAGACACTTTGCTTAACAACATGGCATTCTTTGCACATATGCAGCTTTTATTATTTTGCTTCAGATTAACTCCATGAAATCACACAACCTTGCTTTTCTTATGTAAACCACCTTGTATTTATACACGACATGCATGTATTTGCAAACACATCTTAAAGGACACAAAAAAAAGGAATATATTTGTACAATAAACTAAATTTTCTTTAGCACTTAAAAATGACATGTAAAATGACATTTGCATAATCATATATAGTGTACATGGAGCCCATAAGTTGCAACTTTATATATGGAAGGTGAAACATGTTTTTGCCAAAAACCAATTGTGGTATCAATTGCCATCCATATACTAGATTCTCAAGACCCTCCATTCTAGATAGATATAACCAACTCTTCAATCATGTGAATGTTCTAAACCATGTCAAAACAAGTATTTATGCTCTCAATATCTCCATCAAACAAAACTCTTTCCATCCCTTATGTCCTAGATCCCACGATGAAACCATTCTCTAGCATCCTATGCGCTACAAAGTTAGCATACATATTCTAAGACACCTACAACAATATCATGTATTGCCATATGCTTGAACAACAAAGGGATGCATTAAAAATATCCTCATGTAGGAATCTGATGCCAGGAGGCATATTTCACGGTGGATTCCGTGAGGTTTTACGGTGGATTCCATAAACTTTGTTGATCGGGGCTCATACACAAAGTGGATTCTTTGTGCGAGAAGTTGATGGGGACGCCTATCATTTTCGGGCGTTTCATTAATTTAGTGTATACATGGGTGATTCCATAGCGAGTGATTTTGCAAAATACATATTAAATTAATAAACGTTTATGCGTTTAGAGTGCGCACTCGTAATAAACTAAGGTTAGGATTGATTTCTAACCAGTTGATTTATTTATGTAGCTGAAGACTGCTAGGTATTCACTTTTGTCGGTTTAATTGTTTTATTTTACTAACGATTGTGAATGCTTCAGTTGATGTGTAGAGATAGCAGCAGTAGCGGAGGAAAGCATTGGAGGATAGCGTATATTCAAGTTATCACTTATATTTTGATGGGCGCATACCTTAGGCATGGCGCCTATATTTTGTCGCGCCTATTTATTAAGGAGTTGGATATTTATTTATTATTTTGTATGCTCATGGGCGCATGATTATGATATTTGTATTTGGACATTGTATTGGGTATGCCTGACTCTTTGGGCGTCCGCCCATTAGCTTTATTTCTATTTTGTGCTAAAGCAAACTCAAAAGCCAAAAGCGTGCTATTTTGTAATTTGGGCTATTATTTGAGCTTGAAGATGATTAATACATAAAATACATGCTTTGTGGAGCGCTCACACAAGGCATAGGGGGAGATTGCACCCAATTGGTCTCTTGTTCATGTCGTGCATGCTTTCTACCTTGAATTTTGTGCAAAAAGTAGAGTTTTTTTATTCTTGGGGACCTTTCGGCATTCACTACGCGAGCATACAACATCCGATCTGTGCACTAGTGGTATCAGAGCGAAGCTGAGATCGAGAGCTTCCAATCGCTACCCATCTTGTGCGAAGGCGGAGCTCCTGGAACGATCGAGCTCTACGGTCAGTCTCATCGCGAACGGTCGATACGGGTGGATTCCTGGCGGTCAAGAACCTCTGTTTACAGCCTTTGATTGCGAAGGACCGGCCTCTAACGGCGGAGGACCACTCCTACATCTTCTCCAACAAGTCGTTTTTTTTTCTGAGTTACAGTAAGCTTCATATCTTAACAAGCTTAAAAGCTTAAGTCAAAGCTTAGAAAGTTTTATTAGTAAGCTTTAAAAGCTTACTTAAATCAAAGTTTAGCAAAACGGCGGCAGCATCCCGAATTTTACGGCGTCAGAAAACGACCCCCCCTAAAATTCGTCATTTAATTCATACTAAGCTTTAAGCTTAGTCAAGCAAGTCTTCAGTCACAAAAATCTTTCAAGTTGATCAAGTTTCGTAAGTTTGCAACTCTGCGAGTCAGTCAAGTCACTACAAGTCAGAACTGACTTATGCCCAAAACTCCTATAAGGATTGTTCATGCGCAGAAGCACCGAACTGCAAAGTTGTTCCTTGGAAGAATCTGTTCGCATACGCAAACTTGCTGAACTAGTTTCAACACACGCAGAAGGACAAACGCAGATTTTACAAAGGTTTCAAATCCCACAATTGCCAAAGATGAAGACCGTGAAAACCAAACAAAAATATATAAGCCTTGTACACCCGATCTTAAGCTACGATCATCCCACTAATTGGATTTTGAGAGTGTGAGGTCTTTTAAAGTTTTGCAGGATGACGGAACCAAATATGGATGATTTAATGGTTGAAGGTGATCTTCCTGAACCTACGGTGGAACAAAAGTTGGATTTAATTATGATGCAATTGGACGAAGAACGAAGAGCCCAGCAAGCCTTGCAAGTTCAATTGGCCAATTTACAAAGATTGACTACCGATAAAGATGGACCACAACCTGAAGATCTTATCCGATGAACCATTGATGCGACTCTCGAAGCTCAATCCATCCGCAAAGAAATAAAGATAAGTAAAAGAAAATTCAAATTCCGTACTTTCAATGGCACTCGAGATGGAAAGACTGTTCTTGCATTCATCAGTCAGTTTGATGATTACTTTCATGAGGAAACATATACTAAAAAAGATAAAATCAAGTGTGTTACTAATCATTTAGTGGATAAAGCATCTCTTTGGTGGACCGTGGTTCGTAAGAGCATAGATTGTCCCACTACCTGGGAGAGTTTCAAAAAGAAGTTTATGCAGAATTTCCTTCCTCCACAATTCCATGAAAAAGCTATAAAGCAATGGGACCTTCTTTAGCAAAGAGATTGTGAGCCTATTTCTCAGTACATTGAACACTTTTGGAATGCCTTACTTCAATTACGCATGCTTGAAGACATACCTGAAGCGACTCACAAGCGCAAGTATATGTCTGGATTACTTGGGCATTACTATGCTGAAGTCAATATGTTCAAGCCTGCAACTCTTGAAGATACAATTTCTTTAGCTCATGACACTGAAGACAAGCTTCGAGGAAGAGACAAGCATCCACAACAATTTCAAGCAAATGGTAACTATGGTTCTAAGCAATTCAATTCAAATTTTAGAAGATTCAATCAAAGTTGATTTCCTTCATCATCTTTCCGTAAGTCTTGCCATCTGCTTTGCCATCAAATACCAATCAAAACCCTAAGTTTTCTTCACATCCAAATCCTAATATTCATAGACTTCTTGCCATTGCAAACAATGTATCTAAAGCCAAACCTATAGTGTGTTACAAATGCCATCAACCTGGACATCTAGCAGCCAATTGCCAATCGAAAAAGCCACCTGTCCATATCAACTATCTTGGAGCAATGGAAGATGAAGAACATGAGGAAATGCCTGACTTTACAGAAGATGAGGACGACATTACTACTCCTTCAGATACTTTACCAGGTATGCCAACTCCACATTCTTTGTTGGCAATGAAATGTTTAGTGCATGGAAAAGAAAAGATTATTTTGCATGATGATGGTAGTACACATGATTTTATTTCTACAAAGTTAGTGAAAGAATTGAAATTACAAACTGTTCCTATGCATTATCGCATTAAAGCAGCATTCTTAGGCACAAGGTATAATGGAACACAAGAGGTGCATGATCTAGAAATTCAAATTGGTGAATACACTGAAAGAAGGAATTTTCTAGTTGTACCATTACAGTCCAGTGATATTATCTTAGGTATGCCTTGGCGTCATCAGCATAATCCTGACATAGATTATTCCACGCATTCAATTAAAATTCATTTTCAAGGAAAAAACATTACATTGTATGGTATGCACGCATCTAATGCTTTTCCACTGCTTACTCATACTCAAGCTAAACGTGCATTACGTAAAAGTAGTAAATCTTATCTAATTTGGGTGAATGAACTACAAGCTAAAGAAAAACATATGCACCCTAGGCATAAAGAATTCCTTGCACACTTTAAATATTGTTTTGCTGAAGGCATAACCAGATAGAGCAAAAAGAAATTCAAACTCAAGTTGAGGAATTATTAAACAAAGGATTGATTAGACCTAGTAGTTCGCCATTTGGCGCACCTGTTTTGTTGGTAAAGAAGAAAAATAATACTTATCGTATGTGCATTGATTATCGTGCCTTAAATAAGATTACTGTAAAGAATAGATATCCAATTCATAGGGTCGATGATCTTATGGATAAACTACAAGGTTCTGCCTTATTTAGTAAAATAAATCTTAAATCCGGTTATCATCAGGTGAGATTAGATAAATCTGACATATTCAAGACTGCATTTAGAACACAATTTGGTCATTATGAATTTTTAGTGATGCCTTTTGGATTGACTAATGCACCTGCTACATTTAGTAGAATGATGAATCGCATATTTTTGAAATATCAGCATTGTGTTATAGTATTCTTTAATGATATCTTGGTATTCAGTAAAAATGAGAAGGAACATTATGAACATCTGTCTTTGGTTTTCAAGTTGTTGAAAGATAATCAATTGTATGCTAATCCGGAAAAGAGTGAGTTCTTTCAAACAGAAATTGAATATCTAGGTCATATTGTGTCATCAGAAGGTATTAAAGTTGACCCTAAGAAAATAGAAGCAATATTGAACTGGCCAATACCTAAAAATGTGCATGAGTTACGTTCTTTTCTAGGTCTTGCTAGTTTTTACAGAAAGTTTGTGCGAAATTTTTCATTACTTGCTTTGCCTTTGACTAAACTTTTAAAGAAAGGTATTGTTTATCATTGGTCTGATAATCAACATAAATCTTTTGATTTATTGAAACATGCATTAACCCATGCTCCTGTATTACAACTACCTGATTTCAATAGACCATTCTTTTTAGTAGCTGATGCTAGCGGATCTGGAATAGGAGCCGTAATTATGCAAGATAATCATCCCATAGCCTATTCTAGCTGTAAATTGAAACCCTCCGAACTTAAATATTCCACATATGATAAAGAATTATTAGCTGTTGTACACGCTTTAAGACAATGGAAACATTACTTAATGGGTTCTGAGTTTATGATTAAGACTGATCAACAAAGTATTAGACATTACTTAGTCAACCTCAAATATCTGACCGACATATCAAATGGGCAGCTTTTATTCAGAGTTTTCATCCCATTATCCAATATCAACCACGTAAAGAAAATGTAGTGGTCGATGCATTAAGTAGAAGACCGATCATTCATAATATCTCTGTTATATCATTTGATTCTCTAACTCCTATGAAAGATACTTATCATCAGGACATTACTTTTCATGCTGATTGGAATAAATTAGTTGGAAATAACTGGATTCCTATTGATTCACTGTCTTACAATGATGGATTCATGTTTTATGAAAAGAGATTATGTTTTACAGTTCCATTTAGATCTTTTGTTTTGAATGAGATTCGTTGTCCTCCATATCAAGGTCATAGAGGTATCATATCTACTTTACGTACATTGATTGAAGATTTTTATTGGCCACATATGGACACTGATGTATCTAACTTTGTTTCTGAATGTTTGATTTGTCAAAGAGTTAAGAGACATCATGGTAAACAATATGGTTTACTTATGCCTTTATCTATTCCATCAAGACCATGGGAACAGATTTCTATGGATTTTATTACTGGTTTACCTAATACTAAAGCTAACCATGATATGATTTGGACTATAGTAGACATGTTTAGTAAACAAGCATATTTCATTCCATGTAAGAAAACTTTAATAGCATCTCAAGCAACGCAATTATTTTTGAAAACTGTTTTCACTAATCATGGATTATCAAAAGTTATTATTTCTAACAGTGATTCCAGATTTTGTAACAACTTTTGGATTACTTTGTTTGCTAACCTAGGAACAAAGATTGATTTCTCATTTGCATTTCATCCTGAAACTAATGGACAAACAGAAGCCACTAACAGTACTATTTTAGATCTTTTACGTGCTTACACTATTTCTAAACCACAGACATGGGACACACATTTACATTTACTGCAGTTTGCATATAACAATACACCACACACATCTACAAAGAAAGCACCGTTTGAAGTGATTTATGGTTATAGATTGTCTACACCTATTGCATCTTTATCAAATAGAATTCAGAGTGCTGATGATATTGCTAACATGCATGCTACTATTTTTGATGAGGTTAAAGACATGGTTGCCAAAGCCCAGCAATCATATACAAAACAAGTCAATAAGAAAAGACAGGCCATGAATTTCAAAGTTGATGACTATGTTTGGTTGAGAATAGAAAAACGTAGATTACAAAGTGTAGATAAACACCCAGTTGTGAAATTAGCACCTAGATTCTATGGACCATTTAAGATCATTCACAAAATCAATGACAATGCATTTAAGTTCGAACTACCACCTCACAGGAAAATTCACAACACATTTCACATTAGTTTATTACGAGCCTTTAGAGGCCAATTACCTGTACACCCTGTTTATGAAAACCCACCTTTGTTAGATGAAGAGACTGAAATACTTGAACCTGAAGCTATCATAGATACTGATTTTATGACCACTAGAACTGGACGTAGATATTCTAGATATTTGGTCAAGTTTAAAAACCATCCTGTTGAGGAAGCCCAATGGATGCACGCTAGAGACTTAAATGCTTTCTCCACTCTGCTAGCTCCACATTGAGCTAATAGCAATTGAGGACAATTGCTATCCCACCCCGGGGGTATGATGCCAGGAGGTATATTTCACGGTGGATTCCGTGAGGTTTTACGGTGGATTTCGTAAACTTTGTTGACCGGGGCTCATACACAAAGTGGATTCTTTGTGCGAGAAGTTGATGGGGACGCCTATCCTTTTCGGGCGTTTCATGAATTTAGTGTGTACATGGGTGATTCCATAGCGGGTGATTCTGCAAAATACATATTAAATTAATAAACGTTTATGAGTTTAGAGTGCGCACTCGTGATAAATTAAGGTTAGGATTGATTTCTAACCAGTTGATTTATTTATGTAGCTGAAGACTGCTAGGTATTCACTTTTGTCGGTTTAATTATTTTATTTTACTAACGATTGTGAATGCTTCAATTGATGTGTAGAGATAGCAGCAGTAGCGGAGGAAAGCATTGGAGGATAGCGTGTATTCAAGTTATCACTTATATTTTGATGGGCGCATACCTTAGGCATGGCGCCTATATTTTGTCGCGCCTATTTATTAAGGCGTTGGATATTTATTTATTATTTTGTATGCTCATGGACGCACGATTATGATATTTGTATTTGGACATTGTATTGGGTATGCCTGACTCTTTGGGCGCCCGCCCATTAGCTTTATTTCTATTTTGTGCTAAAGCAAACTCAAAAGCCAAAAGCGTGCTATTTTGTAAATTGGGCTATTATTTGAGCTTGAAGATGATTAATACATAAAATACATGCTTTGTGGAGCGCTCACACAAGGCATGGGGGGAGATTGCACCCAATTGGTCTCTTGTTCATGTCGTGCATGCTTTCTACCTTGAATTTTGTGCAAAAAGTAGAGTTATTTTGTTCTTGGGGACCTTCCGGCGTTCACTCGCGAGCATACAGCATCCGATCTGTGCACCAGAATCTTTCAAGATAACATGCAATAGTTATTTAAAATCACACCAACCAAAACAACCTTTCTAGCAAACAATCGCCTACTCCACATGATCTCTTAGGGACCTATCGAGTGCCTCGAAAACATATGTGTCTATCATAATAGCCTCGTTCCACACATTGAGCCTCATCTATCACAAGAACTTGGTAGGGTCACTTTGGACAAGCATACTATGAGCTAATCAGGTATTTAGATCTAGTGGTATTTTGAGCTTAGAGTGCACTATGTGGCCATTTAGTAACAATTAATGCAACAATACTTAATGCCGCCATGGCCACTACAACAAATCATGTGTTATGCATTTTGGCAAGCAAAGCACTTCTACACAAATGTCATTCTCAATGCACTATGCCCATCCAAGAAGAGTATTCGACAAATTTCTCCACAAATAACATTCAGCACTACATGTAGAAGTTCTTTTGCTCAAAAGTGGTTTCATATCCACAAACACAATCTCCTACTAGATTGCCTCGTATGCACACTCTTCTTGAATACGAGGATTTCCATTGAAAACATTAGAAGACGCTTTTCAATTATGGTAAGCTAGGATAGTCAATTAATCTTTTACAATGTAGATGTGAGAGCTCCGTGCAACAAAGCTTTTGTTAAACTAAGGGTTAAGTAGAACATGTGTTGATTATTCATGTCATTCCCCCTTATAGTGATGGTGTTCCCACCATCCCATCTTTTGTAAACAAGATGTTTACATTTTAAGGAGAAAGCATTAAGTTGTATTAAAATATATGAAATTTACACTAGAAGGGGAATGATTTTATGTAATAATAAAAAATGAACTAGTACGAGGCAAATTACATGCGAGTTCATTGATTTTTGCCCTGATATCACAAGATCAATTACAAAAAACCTACTAGGATATATACACCATAGGAGCCATGGGACTTGTTGTAGAAAAAATCCATTTGTTGTGAGGTGAATAGAGAGTAGTTTCAACACTTTATGAAGAAAGCCTCACACCCTTCCATTTGGATTTTGTGTTCTTCATGGAGTCTAAATTTCCTCAAGGAGATAGATTCCTCTTTCTCATGATCGTTCCTCATCTAGACCAATAGGCAATGAGCTATCTCTTCCCAATACACTCTTTGCAAAGATGGAGTTCTCCATGTTGGTTAGAATTTGGGCCACCTCTTTGACTTTAAGCTCTAGGTTGGCATCCTTCTCAATCTTACTTAGCTTGTACAAGAGCCCATTGATTTCAATTTCAGTAGCTTTCTTGGCAAATGGCTCAACAATGTGTACTAGCTAAAAACAAAACTTTGAAGTTAGATTCCTAGAATTATTATCTAGCTTACCTCAGAACACTTTTGCCATGCATTTATATTGACTTATAGCACACAACACCCTAGTTCACTATAGATTGTGAGGATGTTGACACTATGTCGATTAAACAAATGCTCATTGGAAATGACATCTTGAATTTTCAACTATGAACTTCAATCTCGATGATTATAATTTGGGGACCTTGTGAAATACCTCATGTGATTGTGTTCTTAATCATAATTATGTAGCACTCTTATACCATTGTCCCACTTTAGAGAAAGAGGGTGGCTTGAAAATAGAGTTGAAGGTTTTCCTTGGAAGGTTTGTCCAAATTGTGTGACCACTAATCCTTCACAAATATTTTGAGGCTCTTAGCTTCTATCAACTCTTCTTGGCGTAGGTCCACCCCCTAGTGTGTATTGGGGATTCTTGCAAGTGAGACTCCCAATAGTGATGCGTGCCTCTAGTCTGGTCAACCTGATATGCCTTAGTGCTCTCTTGTTATCTCACGTTGGCTAGGGTTTCTTTGGAGTTCCTCATGAAGTCCTTGTCAAGATTGTGGGAGAGAAGGAAGGAGTCTCACTTGTAGCTTTCTTGCTTGCACAATGGGGGAATACACACACAGGTGGAGGCTAAAAATAGTTTTTCTCTTCTTAGTTGTGTAAGCCAAAAAGAACTCTAGTACGTACAAATAGAAGAACCCTATATATGGGTCTCAAACCAAACTCAACTAACTAAGGTGGCATACTAACTGAGCCACAAAATAGAGTAGATAAGGATACCTGTCATCTAGCTATTATTCATGGGCGGTGTACCAACCGCATCTACAGCTAACAAGTCGGCGACATAAATGCACAACGTTCACCTTGGCATATCACAAGTGGAGCTCGATATCTCAACACTCCCCCTCGAGCTCAATCCCAATTTCTGCATACCAATCAGGTCTCTGAACTTGCGCATCTTCTCTGCGCCCAATGCCTTCGTGAATATGTCAGCTACCTGATCCTCTGTACTGACATAAACTAGATCAATAAGACCTAGTAAAACCCTCTTCCGCACATAGTGATAATGCACCTCAATGTGCTTTGTTCTAGCATGATAGACTGGGTTATTTGCCAAGTGTATACTGCTCATGTTGTCACAATAAATGACAACTGGCCCATCTGTAGGCTGATGCATATCATAAAGTAGCTTATGCAACCAAGCTACCTCAAATACAGCCATTGCTACGCCCTTGTACTTAGCCTCTGCGCTCGACAAGGCAACTATAGGCTGTTTCTTGTTGCTCCAAGTGACTGCAGCACTCCCAAAAGAGAATACATATCCATTGGTAGATCTCTATCAGAAATACTACCAGCCCAATCAGCATCAGTGTATCCAAGCAACTGTATCTGAACCCCAGTCTCATAAAGTAGTCCATACTGCAATGTGGACTTCACATACCTGAGTATGCGTCTAGCCGCATCCAAATGCAGTTTCCTTGGAGCCTGCATAAACTAACTTACCAATCCAACAGCATAACTCAAATCTGGCCTGTTAATAGTCATATAAATCAAACTTCCTACTATGCATCTGTACATAGTAGGGTCTTCTAGAAGCTCACCTGCATCTGCGCTCAGCTTCACATTCTGCTCCAAAGGAACTGAAATAGGCTTACAGCCTGTTATCCCATATTTGGACAGCATGTCCAATCCATACTGCCTCTGCAAGACCCGTATCCCACTTGGTGATCTAATCACCTCAATGCCCAATAAATAACGTAGCTCTCCCAAATCCTTCATCTCAAACTTCTACTTCAATAGCATTTTCACATGAAGGATATCTTCATCACTGTCACCTGTCATAATCAAATCATCAACATAAATGACAAGTAGCATAATACCTTTCTCTGTTTTTCTCACATAAAGTGAGAAATCTGACTTGGAAATATGAAAGCCAATAGTGACAAGATACTGTCCTATCTTGTCAGACCATGCTCTAGGTACTTGCTTCAAGCCATACAAGGCTTTCTTCAACCTGCAAACAAATTCAGGATGAATAGCATGCACATAACCTGGTGGCTGCTCCATATAGACCTCTTCTTGCAAATCACCATGCAAGAAGGCATTCTTTACATCCATCTAATGTAAAGACCATCCCTTTGATGCAGCCATAGCAATGACTGCTCTTATGGTTGCCATCCTTGCAACCGGACTGAATGTTTCTTCATAATCAATGCCATATGTTTGTGCATACCCCTTGACTACTAATATTGCCTTGTATCTGTTCATAGAACCATCTGCATTGTGCTTCACCTTATAAACCCACTTACAACCAATTGCATTCTTATCTTTAGACAAAGGTACCAATTCCCATGTAGCATTTGCTTCCAAGGCATCCATTTCTTCATCCATGGCTTTCTCCCATTTTTCTTTTTCCATGGCTTGCTCAAAAGAAGTGGGTTCTGGTTCCTGTATCACTTTGACCATATATGCATAGTGAATGACTGTAAATCCATCATATTTCAGTCTATCCACAAGATATCTAGCTCTGGTAGACCTGCGCAAAGTAGGTTCACTCCCAGGTTCTCTCAAAACATCCCTGGTTTTCCTTACTCCAGGTGTAACAATAGAAGGAATACCTAACTCATCATCAATGCTCTGTTCTGAGCCACTGGATTCACCATCCACATAAGAGTGACCTGCATTCACATCAAACATGGACTGATCTACCTTCTCTTTTCCTTTTCGTGAAACCTGCATACCACTATCTACATTGCTTTGAGGAGATTCTCCAGATCTCAATCTACCTGTCCATAGCGAAGAATGTGAACCACTACTAGAGGACACTCCAGGCCCACTAATATTTTGTGACTGCTGCTGTGAATTCTGTGCAGCATTACCATTTTGTGCATCTACATCATCAATCACATTTACTGGTTTATACTAGCTACTCATCTCATCAAAGACAACATCTCTGCTCACTGTAAACTTACTAGTAGAAGGGTTATAGCATCTATACCCTTTCTGCTGTAGAGAGTAACCAATAAAGATGCACATCTCAGCTTTTGGATCCAACTTGGATCTCAACTCATCTGGCACATGAACATAGGCAATGCAACCAAAAATTTTCAAATGAGAAATATCTGGTTTCCTACCAGTATACCTCTCCTCTAGAGTCATCCGATGTATTGCTGCAGTGGGAGTCCTGTTCATTATGTAGACTGTTGTAGCAACTGCCTCAGCCTAGTAAAAATCTGGCAAGTCTTTTTCATTGAGCATGGCACGAGATACCTCTCCAATATGCCTATTTTTCCTTTCTGCAATTCCATTTTGTTGTGGGGTATGACTGCATGAATATTGCTGCTCTATGCCATGCTCCTGCAGGAACCTTGCAAACTCATTTGAGAGGTACTCTCCCCCTCCGTCTGACCTTAGGCATTTTATTTGCAGGCCTGTTTCTTTTTCAACCATAGCTTTAAGAGTTTTGAAATGCGCAAACACTTCACTTTTCTTTTTCATAAAATACACCCAAACTTTTTTGCTATAGTCATCAATAAAAGTGACAAAATAATGACAGCCTCCAATAGATGCAGTTTTAGTAGTCCACACATTAGAGTGGATTAATTCCAATGGCTTCTTACTCTCTTGAACGTGTCTAGAAAATGGTTTCCTTATATATTTCTCAAATTGACAGGCTTCACATACCTTATGCATTTTTGCAACCTTGAATTTAGGCAATCCTGCAACAATATTTTGGGCTTGCATTGATTTAAGTCGCTGTACATTAACATGACCAATGCGTTTATGCCAGATATCAATATCTGCAACTACACCGGTCCCATGTGCAAACATTGCTGCACTCAATTCATGCATATCTGCATCCAACGTAAACATTCTGCACTTCTTCTTTCCTTTTGCTATCAAGCAACCTTTATTTTTCATATCCTCAACAAAGCATCCATGAGAATTAAATCTGACCTGCAAGCCCTGCTCAACTATTTGACCAACAGAAACCAGGTTCTTGGTGATATTCAGGACATGAAATACATCCGACATGTAACTTTTTTTCCCATCCTGCATAGACAAAGGAATATTTCCAATCTGCACAATAGGATGTACAGTATCATCACCAGTCTCCACAAATCTTGGTTTTTCCATTTTCCTTGCATCCTGCATTCATTCTGCATGACCTGTCATGTGGTTTGATGCATCTGAGTCAACATACCACACATCGTTGCTTTCTTCTGTACTTGTCACAAAATTGGTCATGTGCTGCACCATAAACAAATGCTCATTTCTGTCATCACCCTGTCTACTAGAAGATGCATAATTCCATTGTTGCAATTTTCCATTCATGATGTCATTCTGCTTTTTATAGCAGTCTTTAGCCATATGACCCATTTTACCACAGTAGTAGCATTCAACATTGTTGTTTGTATTTTGGCCTCTTTGCTATCCACCATGACCTCTTTGGCTCCCCCTGCCTCTACAGTTACCACGTCCTCCTCCATAGGACTGGTTTTCTTGAGTTTGCTACATATTCTGATTTCTATCACGGCCTCCAGATCGGCCTCCTCTACCTCTGCCTCTACCTCTTCCAGTATTTGAGTAGAAGACAGCTTCTTTTGAAGTTCCTCCTGAAGAAGATGCACCACCATTTCTCTCTTCCTCAAAAATTAGAAGAGCAATCAACTCCTCAAAACCAGGAAATCTTTCATGGACGGAAATCGATGTTCGAAACTGTGCATAATCCTTTCCTAGACCATTCAAGGTCACAGAAACTAAATCATCATCTTCCACTGGCGACCCAATGGAAGCAAGTGCATCTGCAATCTTCTTCACCTTCATGTGGTAGTCATTGATGCTCATACTTTCTCTTTGCACATTGTGTAACTCTTGCTTGAGCTGCATTTTCCTGGCTTGCGTATTTGTGCTATACATTTTTGACAAAGTATCCCATGCCTCCTTTGGCGTACTTGCATTCTGAATATGCACAATCATAGAGTTTGAAATACTGATAGACAGCCAGTACATAACTTTTCTAGCTCTCTCATTCCATCCTTTAAATGCCTGCATTTGCTGTTGATTGGAAACATCAGGAAGAACTGGTTTTTCTTCATTTCTTGCAACGAATTTCCAATATCCTTTTCCCATAAGGAAATTCGTCATTCTAAACTTCCATGCTTGGAAGTTGTTCTTGTCAAGCTTTTTAGTGACAATCTGTGAAAGAGAATCAGATGCCATTACAGAACACTGCAAAAAATTCTGTCACTGCAGAAAACACAGCTTCAGCCTCACAAGGGCAAATCTGCAAAATTGACGAAAGTGGTATTTGACCACACAGTCACTTCCTAGTGATGATTTTGCATCAACAGGCAACAAGGATGATTCTGTAACTCCCAATGTCTCTGCACACAGGCATACGATGCAATTTCTATGGTAACTTTTCACCGACCTGTAGAACAGTGGTCGCACAGCAAAAACAGGGCCTTTTCCTGAGTGCGTGCAGAAAACTTCCGCCTCCAAAACAGGCACCGAAATGGCCTCGAATCAAAAAAACAAGGCAACCAAGGGCTAAAGCCCACTCCTGCAGCATATACTGCCCTCTTGCTACACTGCGAAGGGTCTCTCAATCTGAGACAATGCACTCTTGCACTTTCCGGCTGTGCTACCTTACAGAGAATTGCTCCCAAACAGAAAAATGAAAACAACACTGGTCCTCTTACCAGAACACCGTGAACTTGGTTTGCTTTCTTGAGCTCCTTACCACAAACAAGGCTCTGATACCATGTCAAGATTGTGGGAGAGAAGGAATGAGTCTCACTTGTAGCTTTCTTACTTGCACAATGGGGGAATACACACACAGGTGGAGGCTGAAAACAGTTCTTCTCTTCTTAGTTGTGTAAGCAAAAAATAACTCTAGTACATACAAATAGAAGAACCCTATATATGGGCCTCAAACCAAACTCAACTAACTAAGGTGGCATACTAACTGAGCCACGAACTAGAGTAGATAAGGATAGCTGTCATCTAGCTATTATTCATGGGCGGTGTACCAACCGCATCTACAGCTAACAAGTCTGTGACATAAATGCACAACGGTCACCTTGGCATATCACGAGTGGAGCTCGATATCTCAACAGTCCTAAGATTCCTTGATCAATTGGATCCATGGCCTATTAGGGCTCCCTTAGGAGGGGAAGTGCTTCCTCTAGATATCTACTATGTGTTTCTCATATGTTGAAATTAGAATAGATTTGTTCTAGATGAAATCATCTAGCTCTCACACAATCGACACAACTTGGATTAAAGTTAGTGAAGATGAGATGGTGGTCCAATAGGATAATAGATTAATAGACCCTTTGTTTGCAAGCAACATAGGACTCGAGTAGCCCTATTGAGATATAGCATCTATCTAGCCTAGCTTTACAAATACCGGGGGGGGGAGGGGGGAGGGAGTCTTTGTTGTTTTCCCAAGTGAAACCTGAGTAAGTTCCTACGTTGAGTAGGCCATGGAATCCTTTCAAACTTGTCCACTCATTCCTTTCATGTCTAGATATTTCTAGTACTCTTCTCTCAAACCTATCCTCTAAAGACTCAACCATGTTGAAATATCTGGTTAATTTAAGGGGGTATTGCACGACTTTAAGTGAATTCAACAAGCCAACCTTGTTCAGGGTAGATCTCCTAGTGTAGACAAAGGTGATTACAATTCCCTCATCACCTTTGATCACTGGTACTATCCATTTATGGTCATTATCCCTTATAATTTCCATGATCTGCCCCTTAAGTCTATTATACACCCCCTAAGGTAGTGCCTCGATTGCCTCCCTTGTGGTTGGTGGAGTGTCAAGATTAGTCCTTAGAGATAGTTAGGAGGTTTTTGTCCAAGGCTTCTTGCACCCTGATTTCTTGGAGGCAAAGAAAATTAGGTGTTAAGACCTCTTAGTAGAGCTAGTCATGGTTGACCTTGGGGTAAAGTCAGTTAGTAAGTCCATGTTATATGAGAGAAATTTATAGAATATAGGGCATTAATTCTTGATTTGTTTATTGGCAATCCCTTTCCCTTTCTCGCCCTTGCTTGTGCCAATGGGGCTAGCTTGGCTCTCATGTCTTCTTTTGACTATCTCCTTTTTTTGCCACTACAGGGCCCTGTGTGTGGCACAAAAGTCCCATCAGCAGGTTTTGGAGACTTCACATGTGCAGGGTTGTTAGTGCTTGGAGGAACCAATTCGTTCTCTGCTTGGGATTTTTCTTGATACCCAAAGGGGCCAACATCATATGTTGGATGGTGAAGATTGTGGATGTTAATCGTAGCCTCAAAATTGGCCTCTTGCATCATAGCATCATTAAAGAAATAGGTCCCATATACAAATTCTTCCTCATCCCCCTTGTTGCTTGGGACATTTCAAGGATGTTTACTTTCTAATGTTGTGGATGACAAGTTTTCAATGCATTGCAAGGACCACAAATATTCCATTTTTTGATTACCTTAAGAGAGTCAAAAATCTCATAATTAGGCAATTCTACACAAAGCAAACTTTCATGAGAAGCTTCAATGGGCTTGCTATAACTTCCAATATTACTCATACATGTGAATGGGATAATCCTCACTTTTGAAACTCCATCACATAACCGTGCCCAACAAAACCACCAAACATTATCTTATTCAATAATGGTTGCATCATGTCGACATGTCTTGCATGGAACACCTTGTTAGAATGATGATACGTACTCATATGAACATGTACTTGGAGAATATCTAGGAAGACAACATCTAGATATTTAGAAGAACTAGATAAGGTAGATGTAGAACATGTGGAAGATACTTCAATGAGAGAACCTACCATATCCACAACCTTCTTGTATATATGTGTACTCTTGCAATAAAAGTGTGTGATTTATTCTCCATCTCATTGTCTCATTGTGTCTCTCTTTTTCTCTCACCATCATTTTCACATAGCTTTTGCATGCATCTTAGAACTCACCTCATCTTATTGTTGCATTGCCTAGTTTAGTGCTATTAACCCTTAGACGAACAATGTTAAAAATCCAGAAAAAGATATGAAGCAAAAGACAAGGCCAAGGAAAAAGTGGAAGGGAGGACGAAGGAGCGCCAAGAAAAATATGGAAACACAAGAAGTGCAGAAAAGTCCTAAATCAAGGAGAAAGGTGCACAAGAAAAAATGCAAGTCAATACTTTTGTAAAAGAGTGCAAGGCACATCACCATTTAATTTAAGAACATCGGCATGCAAATTGTAAATGTAGATGGGCGGTAGGAAGGAAGCTAGGAAGATAGAAGAACAATGGGAAAAAAAAGGGCATAGGCTATGGCCAGCCATGTAAAAAGGGGATGACCACCCAAAGGGATTTAGGGCTTTGTATATAAAGTTTAGAAGATGAATGAGAGCTCATTCTTTGGTGTGTGGCAAAGTGAACTCTCTCTTCTCTTCTTCTTCTCTTCTCTTGCTTGCTTGTGAGTGAGTGAGTGAGTGAGTGAGGGAGGGAGGGAGGGAGTGCGTGAGGGTGAGGAATCTTGGAGGTGAAGCCCTCCTCCATCTCTTCTCTTCTCCCGTCTCGTGCACGACTATGGAGGATGGAGCTTAGAGATGGAGGTTTGAGGATGCTTGAGATTGCATTGAGAATCATGGAGCTATCGGAGGAAGTAACTCGATCGGGCATCAAGGTAAGCTCACTACACTTGTAGAGAGGGATGGTGTGTCAGCTATGTGAGAGGTAGCTATTAGTGCCCTCTAGTGGATACTCACACTCAACCGCCAAGACCCACGAATCGCTTATTGTTTCAAGCGAGCTCTCATGGTTATCTCTCACCTAGCTAATGCGCCGTCGATCCTCTTGGGGTGTACTGAGCTTACCTTGATGTCAAAATGAGTTGCCTCCTCTCTCGCACACGCCGGTAACTCCACGATCCTAGATGCTTCACCCTCTAGATCCTCACTCCCACATACTCACTCACTCCCTCACACTCTTACACTCCCTCTCTCAAGAGCACACACACAAGCAAGGTGAAGAGAAGAAGAGAGGATTCTTGTTAGCCACACATTAAAGAATGAGCTTCTCATTCACTTTTTTACTTTATATACAAAACCCTAAAATCCCATGGGCACCCATCCCTTTTTACATGATCGGCCATTGTGGCAAGGTCCCTTTTTTTAATTCCCTCTTCTTGCTCCATGCCCTAAGCCTATACATGTTTATTCTTTTACAAATGGCACAGGAGGAAGCCTCGCACTCTTTTACAAGAGTGTTTAGAGTTTTTTGAGGTGCCTTTCATTTAAAATTACACTTTTTGCCTTAGCTTAGCTTTAGGAGCCACCTCTACGCCTTTGCTCTTTTTCCATCATTTTTTCACTTTTTCCTTCATTTTTTCGCCATCTCGAATTGAGGTTAACATTATCCCCCTCCAAGACGAATGCCAGTCCCATGGCACTTCTAGCTGCTTGTTGGGAAAGGGTAGGCGGTCGGCAAGTTGTTGGTTAGGTGATGGTAGGGCCACATGTGGAATCAGATGCTTTGGAAGCTTTGGCAATGATGGTTGACGGAGAAGCCAATCATATGTCAAGTGGATGATGGGGCCTCCGAAGTTGGTGGTTTGCTGCATTTTGTAGCACCTGAAGGGAGAAGGTGCGGTGCTCTACCTAAGGGGAGTGTTTACCTTACTATGTGGTGCATTGTGCTCGTGCTAGTGGAACGGGGAGCTGGGTCTAACCACAGGCAAGTCTGGGTGATGTTCCACACTTGAGAACCCTGTTCGTGCGATAGGGAGGTGCGGTGTGTGTAGCGTAGGGTGACAGGTCTAACCATAGGCTAGTGTTACCTCCTTAGGTATGTCCTACCCCTTGATGTGTCCTAAGCGTGAAGTGGGAGGTCAAAAAGCAGCTAGGGGGTTAGGAGTGGAGCCGGCCGACCGAAGCTATTGGACACGCCTAACTTGAGGACCCCTAGGTACAGTGATCATGTCCTGTGTGGTCTTGATTGTGTCTTTATGTGAGTCTTTTTCTTTGTGTGATATGTTTCCTTGCCTTCCTTTCTTTCTTTTATTTTTATTTTTTTAAAACTTTTTTAAAATTAAGCCAGGATGACAACCAGTTTCTAACTTTCATCGTTAGAGTAAGGTGGAGAAGGGGGACCAGTTAGATTTGCTCAGAAACTGCCAGCTCTGCATGTATCCCTTGAGATTCATGCGAACATGGAGTGAAGTGGTGGAGAGGAAGGGGTGGTTACATCGGGTGAACTGGCCATCATTTATATCTTCAAGAAGAGCTAGGCCAAAAAAAGGTAGAAGGCTAGTTCTCATCATCAAACGCGTCATGGCACAGTTATCGATGGCATTAGGATCAAAAAAGAGGGGTGGGAGGCCATGTTCTTGTGGGGTAGGATCCTACTTAAGTAAGAGTTTAAGAAGCCTAAGGTAGTTACAGGTGGTTATGAAGGCTGGATCGGGACAAGAGGAAAATTTGGCGAGGAAGCGGGTCATGGAAACATCTAGGTTTTCAAAGGTGAAGATGAGAGCTTGTTCAAAAGAGGTGCAGTTATGATTATAGATAATAGGAAAGTCATAGCGTCCATGGAGGGTAGTGTCAAAATCCACTCCTACCCTATAAGAGTACGCCATAAATGAAGGGTTGTTCATCTCGTAGGGTAAGGTGTTGCAAAAGGCCATCCAGACGAGCATGCTAATATCACACACCCATCTCCTCCACATGGGCTGGCAGTTATAGCCTTGTACAGAATGTGGCACTTCAAAGACCTTATTCTACTAAAACTCTGCCTCTTTGGTCCCCTAGAGAGCGGGATTATTTTCTCTCTCTTCCAGCCATTGCTGGCCTAGTCGGCTTCCAATTGCAATCACTTCCTCCACTACTTTAAGTGATATGACTCTTCTTAGGCTGTTGGACAGAAGGAAGCTAAAGAAGAAGGGTTTTTTGTCCCTTTCCTGTTGCTCCCAAACTATTAATTCAGCGTGGAAACCTGTTGGGAGGTCATCTGGGCATGGTGGTAGGGGTGCGGATGGTTGCATGATTGGCTTGGCTCTCATTTATTTCCTGGTTTCTTCCACCAGTTTATTTCTCCTTTATTTGGGGGCGGCTTGTCTTTCCGCAGATGTGTCAATTGATGGCTGCTCTTGGGAATGTGGCGAGGGGGGTTGTGGGATCACCTCTTCTTTAAATCTGCCCATATCAAATTGGAGTTCAGCTTCATCGCTCTGTTGGTCTACTTGTGTTTTTTCTCTTCAAAGCCTAGTGCATCGACCTCTTGGGGGGTTAGGCCAGCCCATCAATAAGTTCTTCCGTTGATCATCAAGGCTCAGCCCCACGACATCGGGTTGGGGTGGCATGTGCAGTCCTTCTTGTAGGGCCGTGTGGGCTATGTTTAGTTTCTTCTTTGCCACCTCGAGGGACTTCCCTTTGTCTAAGTGGGTGGTATACATTAGTGTATTCAAGAAGGCTTTCTGTTGAGTGTTGAAGGCTACTTGGGTGGCCTTTGCTCTGCTCTCTGCGAGGATTTTCTCTTTTTTCACGAGAGCTAGGCGACGCGCCGTCTTCATCCTTTGTTCATTCTGTCCCACCCATTCTTCGGCTTTTTTCTTCATTTCCTCCATGCCTTTGCCCTGCCTTTGCATGAGAGCTATGAGTCTTTGCTCCTAGTATTTCAATTCTTTGCTCATTCTCTCCTGCTATTTTCTTTCTAAGTTCAGCTTCTCAGTCATGGTCTCCATCTCTTTGTGATGTTGTTCTTCCTCCTGCTTCCTCTCCTCTTCTTTGGTGGCAAACTCCTCCATGCCTCTTTCAGTCTGATCGATCTTTGCGGTTAGCTCTTCATGTTGCATGATCAAGAGTTTATACTCCCTTTGCATTTTTACCAACTTCTGATTCTCCTCTTCCAGTTTGCTGCCTCCAACTTTCCTCCCTGTCGTCCATAGCCTTCAGCTCCTGTTTGAGATCAAAGATCTTCTTTTGTTGCATGGCTATCTGTCGGGTCTTTTCAAGCTGAAAAGCAGCTATTGACTCTTTTTTCGCAGCTAACTCGGCCACAGCCATCTTCCTCTCCTCTTTATCTTTCTCTAGTTGAGAGAGCAAATCAGCAACATATTCGTCATAGTTTGCTGGTGGCGTCATCGTCATGTGGATCGGAGTGGTTGAGGCCTCCACTTTCTGGCGTTTTGGATATTGTCTAGACTCGGCGTCTGCGGCTAGCCTCTTCAGCCCCATGGCCGTGATTTCCATACTCTTCCCTTGGGCCAATTCTTTATTGATGAAATATTGCATCCATGCCACAAAGTTTGAGGCGTTGGTACTAGTGGGAATGCTTGAGGTGAGGATGGCTGATTCGGTGGTAGGCACCAAGAGAGTCGGGATAGGATGGATGGGGGTTTTACCCTTGCCTTCAGTGACGGCTGGCGATATGATCTCCGGCACCTGAGTGGTTGAGCTTGGCCCCTCCTCCCTGGGCGAGCTCAGAGCTCCTAGGTCATCTGCCCTGCTTTGTTGCTCTATAGACCGACGTGTGGCTTCGGCTATGTCTTCCTCCTCCTTCCTTCTCAGCTCCTACTCTTCCTCAGCAGCCCTTCTCTCCCTCTCTTCTTCTACTTTCCTAGATTCTTTCTCCAATTTATCTGCTTCTTCATTTTCTTTCTTCTTCCTCTCTTCGGCCTCCTATTTTGACACCTTCTTGGCTTTCTTGGCTTCTTCCTTCGACTTTTTTGCTTCTTGTTTCTTCTTCTTCATCCCTCTCTTTCGCCTCTTTGAGGGATTCCCTTTTTGCTCTCTCTAAGTCCTCCTTCTACTTTTTGTGGCATTCGTCCTACTTCTTCTTTTGTGTCGTCCTCTTCTTAGGTTTCTTTGCTTGCTTTTTGCTTGACTGTTTCTTATGTGTCCCCCTTCTTCGTCACTTTCGGTCCTATCGCTAGACAACTCTTGGTCCTAGTGAGGGGGCAATTTGTCGGGTGTTTCTCCTTCTCCTTCCTCTACATCTTGTGCCTCTTTTACTGCCTCCTGGATGAGGGTAGTCAAAACACTTCCATAGCCAATGAAAGAGACTTTGGACGAGGCTTTCTTCCTCTCAGTGCTTTTAGAGGCTGGGGACTCCCCGCCTGCTGGCTTGCTCCCCAAGGCTAGTGCTTTTGTTGCCTGGTCTATGGTCTTGCGCACATAGCCATTCTAGTCAACGTCATCCAGGGTGCGAGCTGCCACGTTCTCCAGTACATGCACGCTGATCCGGTGCATGAGGGAATTGTAGCGCTAGCTGGAGAACAGTGAATGCACTAGTTTTGCCTGCATGCGGGCTTCAACATCAAGGATATCTTGGATGCTGATGCCATCATTGGTCAGCACCTCTTCCCTCTTCATCTTAAGCATGGCATAGACATCTCTTTTCAGCTTCTTCTCCACTTTAGCCTCTAGCCCCAGTGCCTTCTCCACCTAGGCTGGGTTCAAGGGTACCTGTACCTGTTTGGCCTTCTCCCCCCTTCCCACTGTTATAGTTCCACATTCCTGATCTGGGTTGTAAGTTCTGAGGAATTCCGCACACTTTGTGTGGTTAGGCTCTTGTGCAAGCTTCTCGAGGTACTTAGCAAGGTTGCACTGCTCTACGACCCTCTTGGTTGCTTCCTCCTTGGCCACTACCTCCTCGATGTTATGGATGGTTCAAAATTTTAGTTGGTTGTAGGCATGACTTTGTTGATCAAGGCATTGAAAGCACATTTTTTCTTGGCAGTGACCGTAATGTGGAGGTATGTGGGTTCATCTTCTATCCACCTTTCTAATTATCCATCGAAAATACTCTCCATACTACCCTTAGGCAAACGAACAGGCAGAATTCACAAATAAGATCCTTGTAAACGTCCTGACCAAAGTAGTCTCTTCTTCGCGCAGTGACTAGGATAACAAGGTGATGGTAGCCTTGTGGGTTTACCGTACATCTTATAAAACGGCCGTCGACCAAACTCCCTTTAGATTGACCTATGGGATTGAGGCAATTCGACCAATAGAGTTCTTCGTTCCTAGCCTAACAATAGCACTTCAAGAACGATGGAAGGGAAGGAGGCATGGATGCAATGCCTAGTTGAACCTGAACGCCCCTCGGAAACTCACCTTCTAGCCACTCATGCGCTCATATGCGAGAAGGCACGACGCAAGAGCTGGTTTGATAAGCATGTCAAGCAGCGCAACTTTGAATAGGGCGACTTAGTGCTCCTGTACTCAGTTAAAGGACACAAGCAGAGTATTCTCTCCAGGTCGAGTGAGCACAAAAGTCATCCACGAAGACTTCCAATTCCTTTCAAAGCATATCTTTAAATAGGGTGCACATGAGGTGTTGAAAGGTGGTTAGAGTATTAGTCAACTCGAAGGGCATGACTATGTAAGCAAAGACGCCCCACTCAGTGGCAAAGGCAATCTTATGCCTATCGACAGGATACACTTGCACATGATTATATCTAGAGAAGCCGTCCAGAAAGCTGTAGGCCTCTTAGCCCTCCACTCTTTTGAGCATGTGCTCAGTGTACGGCAATGAGTAGTTGTCTCTCTTAGTGGCAGCATTCACCTTCTTGTAATTGACACACACTCTAATCATTCTGTTTTTCTTCATCACTATGACTATGGGCGACACCCAGTCTGTGTGCTCAATTTTGTAAATGAATCTTGCTCTCATCAACTTGTCAATCTCCTATTTGATTGCATGAGCTTGTTTTGGATTCATCGGGTATGGACCGGAGTTGCGTCTGGCGTCGTGGGTGTGCTATGAGTCACTACACTTGGATCTACCCCCTTAAGCTCTTCTAAGGACCAAGCGAACACATCTATATACTCTCGCAAGAGAGCAACAAGACTCGTCTCCTCTTCCTCAGTCAAGTCATCGGCAATAAAGTCTGGTCGGGGTGTCTCTCCTTCATGCGCTAGGTTCACCTCCTTGACCTTGGCTGGTCCCTCGAATGGGTTCACTCATTTACCCTTGGCGTTTGGCATCCAACATGATTACTACCATGTCACCCTTCTTGAAGTTCATAAATCTCTTCAGGAGATCCTGCGGCTTTCTTTGCTCTTATGTTTGTGTGTTTCTTCCTTCAATTGTTTGCGCCTTAGGTGGATGGGCAGGTCCCCCTTAGTGCGTCTAGTCTTGGGTGGTCTAGGTATTTCTGGGTTGCTATTTGAGCTTACTTCCGACTTAAAATTGAACTCGCCATTTTCGCTAGAAGAGATGGTTTCTCCTGGCGGTCGCAGCTCAAAGGGTGACTCTATTCTAAGCACTGGTGTCGTACTTAGTTGGGTTAGGCCTGCTTGTTCGAAATCTATGGCTCCTATGTGTTCCAACCAAGCACGATCACAATCCATGCGCATGACCTCTCGCTCTATCTTAAAGACACTCTTTTTCTGTGGCTTGGAGTCCGTTCATATCTATTGTTGAGATATCGAGCTCCACTCGTGATATGCCAGGGTGAGCGTTGTGTATTTATGTCACCGACATGTCAGTTGTTGCAGATGCGGTTGGTACACTGCCCATGAATAATAGCTACATGATAGCTATCCTTATTTACTCTAGTTCGTGGCTTAGTTAGTATGCCACCTTAGTTAGTTGAGTTTGGTTTGAGACCCATATATAGGGTTCTTCTATTTCTTTGTATGAGAGTTCTTTTGGCTTACACAACTAAGAAGAGGAAAACTGTTTTCAGCCTCCACCCTTGTGTGTATTCCCCCATTGTGCAAGCAAGAAAGCTACAAGTGAGACTCCTTCCTTCTCTCCCACAATCTTGACATGGTATCAGAGCCTTGTTCGTGGTAAGGAGCTCAAGAAAGCAAGCCAAGCTTGCGGTGTTCTGGTAAGAGGAGCAGTATTGCTTTCATTTTTTCTGTTTTGGGAGCAGATCTCTACAGAGGCAGCACAGCTGGAAATTGCAAGAGTGCATTGTCTCAGGTTGAGACGCCTTTCGCGATGAAGCAAGAGGGCAGTATATGCTGCGGGACAGGGATTTAGCCCTAGGCGACCCTATTTTTTTGATTTGAGGCCATTTCGGGGCTTGTTTTGGAGGCAGAAGTTTTCTGCACGCACTCAGGAAAAGGCCCAATTTTATGCTGTGCAACCACTGTTCTACAAGTTGGTGAAAAGTTACTGTAGAAATTGCATCGTATGCCTGTGCGCAGAGACATTGGGAGTTACAGAATCATCCTTGTTGCCTGTTGATGCAAAATCGTCACTAGGAAGTGACTGTGTGGTCAAATACCACTTTCGTCAGTTTTGCAGATTTGCCCTTGTGAGGCTGAAGCTGTGTTCTTTGCAGTGACATAATTTTTTGCAGTGTTTTGTAATGGCGTCTGATTCTCTTTCACAGATTGTCACTGAAAAGCTTGACAAGAACAACTTCCAAACATGGAAGTTTAGAATGACGAATTTCCTTATGGGAAAAGGATATTGGGAATTCCTTGCAGGAAATGAAGAAGAACCAGTTCTTCCTGATGTTCCCAATCAACAGCAAATGCAGGCATTTAAAGCATGGCATGAGAGAGCCAGGAAAGTTATGTACTGGCTGTCTATCAGCATTCCAGACTCTATGATTGTGCATATTCAAGATGCAAGTACGCCAAAGGAGGCATGGGATACTTTGTCAAAAATGTATAGCACAAATATGCAAGCCAGGAAAATGCAGCTCAAGCAAGAGTTGCACAATGTGCAAAGAGAAAGTATGAGCATCAATGACTACCACATGAAGGTGAAGAAGATTGCAGATGCACTTGCTTCCATTGGGTCGCCAGTGGAAGATGATGATTTAGTTTCTGTGACCTTGAGCAGTTTAGGAAAGGATTATGCACAGTTCCGAACATCGATTTCCATCCGTGAAAGATTTCCTGATTTTGAGGAGTTGATTGCTCTTCTAATTTCTGAGAAGCAGAGAAATGGTGGTGCATCTTCTTCAGGAGGAACATCAAAAGAAGCTGTCTTCTACTCAAATGCTGGAAGAGGTAGAGGCAGAGGTAGAGGAGGCCGATCTGAAGGCCGTGGTAGAAATCAGAATGTACAGCTAACTCAAGAAAACCAGTCCTATGGAGGAGGACGTGGTAACTCTAGAGGGAGGGGGAGCCAAAGAGGTCGTGGTGGATGGCAAAGAGGCCAAAATGCAAACAGCAATATTGAATGCTACTACTGTGGTAAAATGGGTCATATGGCTAAAGACTGCTATAAAAAGCAGAATGACATCATGAATAGAAAATTGCAACAAGGGAATTATGCATCTTATAGTAGACAGGGTGATGACAGAAATGAGCATTTGTTTATGGTGCAGCACATGACCAATTCTATGATAAGTGTAGAAGAAAGAAACAATGTGTGGTATGTTGACTCAGGTGCATCAAACCACATGACAGGTCATGCAGAATGGATGCAAGATGCAAGGAAAATGGAAAAACCAGGATTTGTGGAGACTGGTGATGATACTGCACATCCTATTGTGCAGATTGGAAATATTCCTTTGTCTATGCAGGATGGGAAAAAGAAATACCTGTCGGATGTATTTCATGTCCCGAATATCGCCAAGAACCTGGTTTCTGTTGGTCAAATGGTTGAGCAGGGCTTGCAGGTCAGATTTAATTCTCATGGATGCTTTGTTGAGGACATGAAAAATAAAGGTCGCTTGATAGCAAAAGGAAAGAAGAAGGGCAAAATGTTTACGTTGGATGCAGACATGCCTGAATTGAGTGCAGCAATGTTTGCACATGGGACCGGTGTAGTTGCAGATATTGATATCTGGCATAAACGCATTGGTCATGTTAATGTACAACGACTTAAATCAATGCAAGCCCAAAATATTGTTGCAGGATTGTCTAAATTAAAGGTTGCAGAAATGCATAAGGTATGTGAAGCCTGTCAATTTGGAAAACAGGCAAGGAAACCATTTCCTAGACATGTTCAAGAGAGTAAGAAGCCATTGGAATTAATCCACTCTGATGTGTGGACTACTAAAGCTGCATCTCTTGGAGGCTGTCATTATTTTGTTACTTTTATTGATGACTATAGCAGAAAAGTTTAGGTGTATTTTATGAAAAAGAAAAGTGAAGTTTTTGGGAATTTCAAAACTCTTAAAGCTATGGTTGAAAAAGAAACAGGCCTGCAAATAAAATGCCTAAGGTCAGATGGAGGGGGAGAGTACCTCTCAAATGAGTTTGCAAGGTTCCTGCAGGAGCATGGCATAAAGCAGCAATATTCATGTAGTCATACCCCATAGCAAAATGGAATTGCAGAAATGAAAAATAGGCATATTGGAGAGGTATCTCATGCCATGCTCAATAAAAAAGATATGCCAGATTTTTATTGGGCTGAGGCAGCTGCTACAGCAGTCTACATAATGAACATGACTCCCACTGCACAATACGTGGGATGACTCCAGAGGAGAGGTATACTGGTAGGAAACCAGATATTTCTCATTTGAAAATTTTTGGTTGCATTGCCTATGTTCATGTGCCAGATGAGTTGAGATCCAAGTTGGATCCAAAAGCTGAGAAGTGCATCTTTATTGGTTACTCTCTGCAGCAGAAAGGATATAGATGCTATAACCCTTCTACTCGTAAGTTTACAGTGAGCAGAGATGTTGTTTTTGATGAGATGAGTAGTTGGTATAAACCAGTAAATGTGATTGATAATGTAGATGCACAAAATGGTAATTCTGCACAGAATTCACAGCAGCAGTCACAAGATATTAGTGGACCTAGAGCGTCCTCTAGTAGTGGCTCACATTCTTGGCCATGGACAGGCAGATTGAGATCAGGAGAGTCTTCTCAAAGCAATGCAGATAGTGGTATGCAGGTATCAGGAAAAGGAAAAGAGAAGGTAGATCAGCCCATGTTTGATGTGAATGCAGGTCACTCTTATGTGGATGGTGAATCCAGTGGCTCAGAATAGAGTATTGATGATGAGTTGGGTATTCCTTCTATTGTTACACCTGGAGTAAGGAAGACCAGGGGTGTTTTGAGAGCACCTGGGAGTGAACCTACTTTGCGCAGGTCTACCAGAGCTAGGTATCCTGTGGATAGGCTGAAATATGATGGACTTACAGCCATTCACTATGTATATATGGTCAAAGTGATACAGGAACCAGAACCCACTTCTTTTGAGCAAGCCACGGGAAAAGAAAAATGGGAGAAAGCCATGGATGAAGAAATGGATGCCTTGGAAGCAAATGCTACATGAGAATTGGTATCTTTGCCTA
Organism: Lygodium microphyllum; assembly: GCF_053477565.2. NCBI lineage: Eukaryota > Viridiplantae > Streptophyta > Polypodiopsida > Schizaeales > Lygodiaceae > Lygodium > Lygodium microphyllum. The sequence goes on from NC_141161.1 coordinate 34,783,592, forward strand.
AAGATAAGAATGTAATTGATTGTAAGTGGGTTTATAAGGTGAAACACAATGCAGATGGTTCTGTGAATAGATACAAGGCAAGATTAGTAGTCAAGGGGTATGCACAAACATATGGCATTGATTATGAAGAAACATTCAGTCCAGGTGCAAGGATGGCAACCATAAGAGCAGTCATTGCTATGGCTGCATCAAAGAGATGGTCTTTACATCAGATGGATGTAAAGAATGCCTTCTTGCATGGTGATTTGCAAGAAGAGGTCTATATGGAGCAGCCACCAGGTTATGTGCATGCTGTTCATCCTGAGTTTGTTTGCAGGTTGAAGAAAGCCTTGTATGGCTTGAAGCAAGCACCTAGAGCATGGTCTGACAAGATAGGACAGTATTTTGTCACTATTGGCTTTCAGATTTCCAAGGCAGATTTCTCACTTTATGTGAGAAAAACAGAGAAAGGTATTATGCTACTTGTCATTTATGTTGATGATTTGATTATGACAGGTGACAGTGATGAAGATATCCTTCATGTGAAAATGCTATTGAAGCAGAAGTTTGAGATGAAGGATTTGGGAGAGCTGCGTTATTTCTTGGGCATTGAGGTGATTAGATCACCAAGTGGGATACGGGTCTTGCAGAGGCAGTATGGATTGGACATGCTGTCCAAATATGGGATGACAGGCTGTAAGCCTATTTCAGTTCCTTTGGAGCAGAATGTGAAGCTGAGCGTAGATGCAGGTGAGCTTCTGGAAGACCCTACTATGTACAGATGCATAGTAGGAAGTTTGATTTATATGACTATTACCAGGCCAAATTTGAGCTATGCTGTTGGATTGGTAAGTTAGTTTATGCAGGCTCCAAGGAAACCGCATTTGGATGCGGCTAGACGCATACTCAGGTATGTGAAGTCCACATTGTAGTATGGACTACTTTATGAGACTGGGTTCAGATACAGTTGTATGGATACACTGATGCTGATTGGGCTGGTAGTATTTCCGATAGATGATTTACCAGTGGATATGTGTTCTCTTTTGGGAGTGCTACAATCACTTGGAGCAGCAAGAAATAGCCTACAGTTGCCTTGTCGAGCACAGAGACTGAGTACAGGGGCGCAGCAATGGCTGCATGTGAGGTAGCTTGGTTGCATAAGCTACTTTATGATATGCATCAGTCTCTACAGATGGGCCAGTTGTCATTTATTGTGACAACATGAGTAGTATACACTTGGCAAATAACCCAGTATATCATGCTAGAACAAAGCACATTGAGGTGCATTATCACTATGTGGGGGAGAGGGTTTTACTAGGTCTTATTGATCTAGTTTATGTCAGCACAGAGAATCAGGTAGCTGACATATTCACAAAGGCATTGGACGCAGAGAAGCTGCGCAAGTTCAGAGACCTGCTTGGTGTGCAGGAATTGGGATTGAGCTCGAGGGGGAGTGTTGAGATATCGAGCTCCACTCATGATATGCCACGGTGACCGTTGTGCATTTATGTCACCGACTTGTCAGTTGCAGATGCGGTTGGTACACCGCCCATGAATAATAGCTAGATGACATTTATCCTTATCTACTCTAGTTCGTGGCTTAGTTAGTATGCCACCTTAGTTAGTTGAGTTTGGTTTGAGACCCATATATAGGGTTCTTCTATTTCTATGTACTTGAGTTCTTTTGGCTTACACAACTAAGAAGAGGAAAATTGTTTTCAGCCTCCAGCTTTGTGTGTATTCCCCCATTGTGCAAGCAAGAAAGGTACAAGTGATGCTCCTTCCTTCTCTCCCACAATCTTGACATCTATTCTATTTCTCATCCCTCAGTGTCATATTCCATCGTGTTTATCTCACCCTCACTTTAGTCACTAAAAGAACGACAATCTTTGTACTCGTCATTGGAGTCATCTTCATCCGACTGCTCATCGTCTCCTAGGTTTTGGTATATCTCTTGTCTCTGATCGGGATCTAGGGTCCAATTGTACATGAGGTTTAAGTCATGCACCCTAGTCCATTGCCACCTTGGTTCATCTAACAGATCTTGGAGTGGCTTGAAGTTTACTGCTGGATTGCCAGCTAGCTTGCTAGTCAAATACTCCAGAATCTATTGGAGTTTCCTCTTATTATTTGGCACTTGGAATGTGATAGGTTTAGGTCGCCCATGAAGGGTTCCTACGGAGGGTGTGTCTTTTGACTTGCCAACTATCTTGATGGGTTGCTCATATGCCTCATGATCCGAGAATGGCAGGTCGATCGTAGCAAGGACATGCATCCAGTCTTGCTCATCCTCAGGGCATGGGATATACTTGGTTAAGGTCCTATAGGACTTCTTGACTTGAGCGTTACCTTTAAGCATTGCAGAGATGGCATCCAAGTCGACTGGTGAGGTCTTCCAAGTGTCCATCTCTACCCTCACAACTTCCATTCTATTGCCGAGGAAGATTAAGCCATTACCCCAATCTTTGATGACTTTGGCATTGCGCATCCAGGGTCGGCCTAATAGGATATCGTAGTCCACTCCCTTCATGACCATAAAGCCAACCGAGAACTGGACGCCTACGATTTTCACCGGCCAGTTTTTAAGTACCCTGAATGGTCTCATACCATTTGCTAATGTGACATTGAACATGGCGGTCTTGACAAGCAGGTTTCCCCAAGTCTGAAGCACTGCATGGCTTAGTACACTAACCCCCGCTCTTGTATCTACAATCCCCTTTCTCATTGTGTCGCCTAGGGCTAAGACAGGTAAGATTGCATGCATCTCGATGCCTTCCCAGAAAGTATTAACGTGCAAGGACTTAGGCACATAGTGCAGTGTCAAACTCGGTATTTGTGTCTTTGCATCATGGTCATGCAGGTTTGCAACAGCTTGCTCTCGTGATCATTCAACCCACTGCTTCAGGTCTTGCCATAGGGTGGAATGTTGCCTAAGCAGGTCTCCCAGGCTCAGCGTCACAGGGGTGGTCACTAGCATGGTAAGGAGGTCATTGGGTGCTCATCTTTCTCCTATTCCGGATTGTCCTGGCCAATGGCAGAGACTGATTTGCTGGCCTATAGCATCAAGGCTTTGCCTAAGTGGTACCGCTTGTGGCACAGTCGCATCTCTCAATTTTGGTTGAGGGGATGCGACTGGCATGCTTATGCTGGAGAGATCTTCGATCTCGTCCTCTAGGATGGGCTAAGAATATTTTAGGTGCTCTTGGGCCTCTTTTACCCATTTCTTCACTTTCTCGATAGCCTCTAGTTGGTGCTTTGGATGCGAGTATTCCCCTACCTTAGCACTTTCCTTTTCGGCCGTCTTAAGAGCTGAGGTTTCTGCCTCTATGTCAGTGACCTTCTTTCCAGTAGACAGAGTCGTGGCACTCTTAGTTTTCAGTGTGATCTTAGCTTCGGGTTTCTTCTTTATCCATCTATGGCTCTTCTTCCCGATTGAGGCTGCATTGAGGTTGCTAGGACCTGGCAACGATATGCTAGCCTACTTCATTTGTGCTCGGGTCATGACACGCAATGGGATATGCTGGCCTGCTTCGTCTGTGCTAGGACCTGGCAACGATATGCTGGCCTGCTTCGTCTGTGCTTGGGTCATGATACGCAATGGGATAGGTGTAGCCTCCCCATCGAGGTTCTCGACGCCGAACAGCCCCAATGGGACAGATGGCATGTTGGTTGAATTTGAGGATGGTTTTGGCTTGGGATAGTCAATGAAGAGATGAGTGATTTCGTACTCATGGCACCTTAGGTCTGCCTTGTCTCTATTTGGGTTGCTCCCTTTCAGGACAACATGATGAGATGTGCCTTGGATCATTGCAAGTCCAACACATTATTGGATCCTGCATCTGCCCTCCTAGGCCTCTACCTCAGCCTCTTCTTAACACCATCATCGATAGTGGTCGATAGTCCATAAGGACTGCGTTGCCCTCGTTGTCGTGCGAGATGTATGGGTATACGTAAGTCTCTTCCTCATTTGGCTCCTCCACGTAGTGGACTGGAGTGTCACTCGATGGATGGGTCACGTAGGGACCAGGCGGTCTAGGTATGCCTGTAGGGTTTATGTCCATTCTAGGAACAACTGGTTTAACGTCGTTAGGTGCAGGAAGGACCAATGGGGCTCCCCTTCCTAAGAATTGTTGGGGTATGCTCGCTGGATATGGCTGGCTGTATGGTGGTGAGTATGGAAGTCTTCTCAGTAATCTGCAATGCGCGATGTCGTGACCGAATCTATCGCAATTAGTGCAAGGTTGTGACCTAGGGTCTTGACACTAGGCCGACAAGTGGTTTCCGCCACAATACATGCATTGGATGTGTGGGTGCGTTGATCATCTCAAAATATCATGCACTTTGGCTATCTCCATTTTTACCTCAGCCAAGTCTTGGTTTGTCTCAATGGCTTTCCCTTTGTCTTGGCCTGTTGGACCTAATAGTTCACTAGAGGCTAACGCTCTCTCTAAACTCCACGAGTTGGTCTCTTTCGAATTTGAGCTCCTGGAGCTCTACTCTTTCAGCTGGTCATCTACTTGAATGGCCTCTTCAAATACCCTAGCTAGCGAGTCTTGCTGCAAGCTCGAGTTACCTGCCAAGGCCTTATACAGCTCCTCACTTCGTATTCCACTGATAAACATGGTGGACACCACTCTTTCAGTAGGTCGTTTGCCAATGGAAATTCTCTTGAAGAGGCTCCTCACTTGGCTGACATAGTCGCGGATATCCTCTTTCTCTTTCTGCTTGACATTCATCTGTCTTACTAGCAGATTATTAGAGTATCTAGGCTCGGAGAATCTCTTGATGAAGAGGTTTTTGAGGCTATTAAAGTCTGCTCGTTCTCCGGCATCTAGACTCGTGTACCAAGTCCTACCCTTGTCGCCTAAGCAAATCCTGAATGCCTGAGAGCGCGAGTCAAGTCAGTGAGGTCGTTGGCCTCGCTAACTTGCTCGAATTGCTCTACAAAGTTGTATGGATCGTCATGGGGTTGGTACTTGTCGAGTTGCTTTGCAACAATTGGGATTTTAGACTAGCCCTTAGAGCCTTAGTTTGCTCCTAATTCTACTAGTAATGATGTCACTAGTACTGCAGCACTCTGCTCCGCTACTGTGTTGTCGAGCAGTCGCTTCATGAGAAGCTCACTTAATGTCAAGTCTCCTTCTAGGGCTCTCTCATGATTGGTCTGAATCTCACCTGCTAGGGTCAGCACCCGCTGTACCTCTCTCAATTCTGCATTTTTTCTTAAGCTCCTAGCACACTAGTCTTGGTTGTATTTCACTATGCCTTGCAGGGCCTTGTGGGCTAGCTTCTATTCCTCTTCCAAGTCTGTTATGATGGCCTCTATCGTTCTGCCACGGTGCTCATACCGAGCGTGCGCATTGTAGCTGCTCATTAGCTGCTGAATTGCCTCTGGAAAAACTCCTTAGTCGAGTTTCTCATTCGGCTTGCGGTTTGAGCTTTCCTCTGTCATGATCACGTTCTCGTGCTCCACCAAGCTGTCGATCAGGTTGAGCAAGTGGGTCAGATCCACTTCTCTAGCGTTGCTTGCTTGGTCCTACTCTGTGCTTTGATCGTCCGTCTATGTCTTGGGATCTTCTCCTATTGCTGGGTTCCTTGAGGTGTTTATTTGAGTGAGTTCCTTGACTTATTGCATCCAATCCTCAATTTATCTCTACTCAGTGTGTGTGTGTGTGTTCTTTTCCGTGCACTTGTGCTCAAGCAGACTTTCAGCTGTCCTTAAGTGTACTTTAAGTGCAAAAATTCAAGGTGAGTGTGAAAAACAAGTATCTAAGCAGCTTACGCACTCTCGCTTCGTTTTAGGCCTGATAGGCTTGTTGACCCACTTTTGGCCGTCTTGTCAGGTTTTAGGGTTTCTCACTGCGTTGTCTTACCCGTTTTAGGTTTGTTCAGGGTCTTTGACTCAGCTGGCTATTGCTAGGACTCTGGGTCTTGCAATAGCCTACTCGAGCTATAAGTGGCTGCATCTTATGAATTTGCCTCTTCCCTGCGCCAAAATCGAGTTCTGTGCTTTGGGAGGACTCACGAAGATTTACACGGTGGGCTCTGGTTCAATTTCTTGAAAATTTGGAAAAATCCTGACTCGGCCCAACTCATCCGAATTGCAGGAGTCGAGTGATGGATTCGGATGGGCCGAGGGCCGAATGGAAATTGTGGGCCGAGTGTGTCGCTCGGACGGGCCAAGTTGTTGTGGTCGAGGGCCGAATGGAAAGCTCGGACAGGGTGATTCAAATGGGCCGAGGAGACTTACTCGTACGAGCTGAGGGGATCTATTTAGATGGGCCGAGGCATGTGGGCCAAGGGTCGAGTTTTGATATGGTCGAGTGATATGCTTGGACGGACCGAATTGACTAGCGGGCCGAATCGATCGAGAGTAAGCGGACTGAGGGCCGATTCTAGGACTTGGCCCAAGAACTGGCCACTCAGATGGGACGAATGGTGCACGACGACAGCAGCGAATTGACTAATTTGCTCAAATCTTGCGACACATGCAATCATATCACATAAGAGCTTCAAGATTAGTACCAAGGAATAAGAGGAAGTGCTTGATATACTTGGAACATGTGGTAGACTTCTTCGGAGCAAGATCCAATCGAATCTCCAAGAGCTCTCTCTCTCTCTCTCTTTCTCTCTCAATGTCAAGGTATGAAATGAGCTCTTCCTTGACCTCTTGGCTCTTAAAACCCTTCTCCGGTAAGGTTTTGATGTCCCCAATCACTCACTTGTCGACATTAAACATCCCAAGTACTCTTTTTTTCCATTTTTACATGATTTGTGCCCTGTTTTACCTTGTTTTACAGCAGTAAACCCTACGCTTTTCCAATCCAATTTCCTAATCCTAACCTACGCTAAATGCAATAAAGATTGAAGGCAAAAAACTGAAATGATTTCTCCATCTTTTCCAAACATCAAACCAACAAAATAACCCAAAATACTTACTTGTTTCGAAGATAAAAAAACCCAAACTTCCTACCTATCTGAAGCTCCGTTTCGGGGATGAATCCCTTACTTCGATGCTCGATATGAGACGCAAATGCTCAAGCTTGAATCTGTTGGTCCCGGCAAACGGAACCAAAATGTAGTGGGCGCTCACGCTCAACTGCTAAGACCCACGGACCGCTTATTATTTCAAGCGTTTCAAGCGAGCTCTCATGGCTATCTCTCACCTAGCCGACACGCTGTTGATCCTCTCGGGGTGTAGTGAGCTTACCTTGATGCCGAAATGAGTTGCCTCCTCTCTCGCACACACTGGTAACTCCACGATCCTAGATGCTAGCTCAAGCATCCTCAAGTCTCCTCCACCTCCAAGCTCCATCCACCATAGCCGCGCACGTGAGAAAAGAGAAGAGAAGAGAATACAGAAGAGGAGATGGTGAAGAGCTTCACCCTCTTGATCCCTCACTTCCATGTCAAGATTGTGGGAGAGAAGGAAGGAGTCTCACTTGTAGCTTTCTTGCTTGCACAATGGGGGAATACACACAAGGGTGGAGGCTGAAAACAATTTTCCTCTTCTTAGTTGTGTAAGTCAAAAGAACTCTCATACAAAGAAATAGAAGAACCCTATATATGGGTCTCAAACCAAACTCAACTAACTAAGGTGGCATACTAACTGAGCCACGAATTAGAGTAGATAAGGATAGCTGTCATGTAGCTATTATTCATGGGCGGTGTACCAACCGCATCTGCAACTGACACGTCGGTGATGTAAATGCACAACGGTCACCCTGGCATATCACAAGTGGAGCTCGATATCTCAACACTCCCCCTCGAGCTCAATCCCAATTCCTGCACACCAAGCAGGTCTCTGAACTTGCGCAGCTTCTCTGCGCCCAATGCCTTCGTGAATATGTCAGCTACATGATCCTCTGTGCTGACATAAACTAGATCAATAAGACCTAGTAAAATCCTCTCCCACACATAGTGATAATGCACCTCAATGTGCTTTGTTCTAGCATGATAGACTGGGTTATTTTCCAAGTGTATACTACTCATGTTGTCACAATAAATGACAACTGGCCCATCTGTAGACTGATGCATATCATAAAGTAGCTTATGCAACCAAGCTACCTCACATGCAGCCATTGTTGCGCCCCTGTACTCAGCCTCTGTGCTCGACAAGGCAACTGTAGGCTGTTTCTTGCTGCTCCAAGTGACTGCAGCACTCCCAAAAGAGAACACATATCCAGTGGTAGTGACAGCAACCCTCCCACGGCAGGAAATGAACATGAAACCAAGGTAGAAGCGTGCAAAATCTATGCACATGGCTAAGCCATTAATCTCAAAAACTGAAAAGAAACCATAAATCTTCTACTTAATAATGAACAAACTCTTTATCTTCATCATCTTCATCCATATCTTCAACCATTATACAAGAACAAAAGGGAAAAGAGAAATTTCTGCACAAAAGACTGAGGAGAGAGGAGAGAGAACAACTTTTTGCACCACCAAAAAGGAGAATGTGCAATTGGACAAGAGAGGGAAGGAAAAGAGGCACATATCCACTCGTGCACTCCACCCCACCTCTTTCCCAAAAAGCACACCTCTTCGTATTTTTATTATTTCTTTGAAACTTTGATACATTTGATATTATAAGACCTTTGACCTTTAATTTTGAGTATTCCTACCCTTCACAAATGCATGCACGTAACACTTTTGTGTATACCATTTTTTTATGATGAATGTGGATGTGGATGTGGATGTGGATGTGGCCCCCTCATATATCTCTCTTTTTTGGTGATTTTGTAACAATGTAAATGTTATCCCCTTTACAATAGATGAGATTATGATATATGCATGGACATTTTTGTGCCTTGTTTTTATGCTTCTTTGGGTGTCATCAGGTAGATCGTCTATCAGAAATACTACCAGCCCAATCAGCATCAGTGTATCCATGTAACTGTATCTGAACCCCAGTCTCATAAAGTAGTCCATACTGCAATGTGGACTTCACATACCTGAGTATGCGTCTAGCCGCATCCAAATGCGGTTTCCTTAGAGCGTGCATAAACTGTCTTACCAGTCCAACAGCATAGCTCAAATCTGGCCTGGTAATAGTCATATAAATCAAGCTTCCTACTATGCGTTTGTACATAGTAGGGTCTTCCAGAAGCTCACATGTATCTGCGCTCAGCTTCACATTCTACTCCAAAGGAACTGAAATAGGCTTACAGCCTGTCATCCCATATTTGGACAGCATGTCCAATCCATACTGCCTCTGCAAGACCCGTATCCCACTTGGTGATCTAATCACCTCAATGCCCAAGAAATAACGCAGCTCTCCCAAATCCTTCATCTCAAACTTCTGCTTCAATAGCATTTTCACATGAAGGATATCTTCATCACTGTCACCTGTCATAATCAAATCATCAACATAAATGACAAGTAGCATAATACCTTTCTTTGTTTTTCTCACATAAAGTGAGAAGTCTGCCTTGGAAATCTGAAAGCCAATAGTGACAAGATATTGTCCTATCTTGTCAGAACATGCTCTAGGTGCTTGCTTCAAGCCATACAATGCTTTCTTCAACCTGTAAACAAACTCAAGATGAGCATCACGCACATAACCTGGTGGCTGCTCTATATAGACCTCTTCTTGCAAATCACCATGCAAGAAGGCAGTCTTTACATCCAACTGATGTAAAGACCATTCCTTTGATGCAGCCATAGCAATGACTGCTCTTACGGTTGCCATCCTTGCAACCGGACTGAATGTTTCTTCATAGTCAATGCCATATGTTTGTGCATACCCTTTGACTACTAATCTTGCCTTGTATCTATTCACAGAACCATCTGCATTGTGCTTCACCTTATAAACCCACTTACAGCCAATTGCATTCTTACCTTTAGGCAAAGGTACCAATTCCCATGTAACATTTGCTTCCAAGGCATCCATTTCTTCATCCATGGCTTTCTCTCATTTTTCTTTTCCGATGGCTTGCTCAAAAGAAGTGGGTTCTGGTTCCTGTATCACTTTGACCATATAGGCATAGTGAATGGCTGTAAATCCATCATATTTCAGCCTATCCATAGGATACCTAGCTCTGGTAGACCTGCGCAAAGTAGGTTCACTCCCAGATGCTCTCAAAACATCCCTGGTCTTCCTTACTCTAGGTGTAACAATAGAAGGAATACCCAACTCATCATCAGTGCTCTGTTCTGAGCCACTGGATTCACCATCCACATAAGAGTGAACTGCATTCACATCAAACATGCACTGATCTACCTTCTCTTTTCCTTTTCGTGATACCTGCATACCACTATCTACATTGCTTTGAGAAGATTCTCCTGATCTCAATGTGCCTGTCCATGGCGAAGAATGTGAACCACTGCTAGAGGACACTCCAGGTCCACTAATATTTTGTGACTGTTGCTGTGTCATGTGACTGCCATTAAAGAAGCCTATGCCCTCACCTTCAAGGGTTTCAAGTTCTACGTTGCCCGTCTTACTAATGATGCATACTCGGAAATGTCCCAACCCTCAAAATTTCATTTTCTGCTTGTGGCCCTTTACCGAGTAGAGCAAAACAAGGTCTCCCTGCTCAAAGTCACAATGTTTGACATGCTTGTTGAACCACATCTTCCATCGTGCTTTCTTACAAATTAGGGCATGGGTAGCTAGGAGTTGAGTCTCAATGAGTCATTCCAATTTCATGAGGCAGTTGGTCTAAGCTTCCTTCCCTTCCCATCTCTCCTACACTACTATCCTCAAGCTATGGACAAAGAATTCTAATGGAAAAATTGCCTTAGTCTCGTAGGTTAGCCTAAAGGGCGTCTATCCCATAGCCATTTTATAGGCCGTCCGATAAGCCCATAATGCTGCCATAAGTTTGTTGTCCTAGACACTTCGCGAGGTAGAAAACTACCTTCGTAATGACATCAACTAAGATCTTGTTCATGGATTCTGCTTGGCCATTAGCTTGAGGGTAGTTGGGTGAGGATTTCTTGTGGATGAGTAAGAAGATTGAGAGCACGTGGGCAATCACTTCATTGATGAAGTAAGTGCTTTGGTCGCTTACAAATTCAATAGAACCAAGTCGTGAGATAACTTGCTCCCACAAGAACTTCACTGTGGTCCTAGCATCGTTCTTCCTGGTGGCTCGTGCCTTAGCCCATTTCATGAGATAGTCAGTTGCTACGATGATGTATTTAGCCTGTGAGTATTGTGCTACAGGATTGACGGGTCCAACGAAGTCGAATCCCCATTTCTCAAAGGGTTGTCGTGCAATGATAGGGGTCAATTCCATCTTATCCTTTCGTACAGGAACTTTAGTCCTTTGGCACTCATCGCAATGATTTACAAACTTAGCAGCGTTAGAAATAGGTGGGCCACCACAGTTGAGATTGCAGCACCTTGCGGGCTATCTATCCCTATTGAAGTGCCCTCCATCAATTCCTCCACGCGCTTCGCTCAACACATCGTGTATTTCGTGTTCACACATACATCGCCATAGCAACCCGTCTTGCCCTAGCCCGTAAAGTTGATCGACTATCAACTGGTAAGGTTGAATTTTCAAAATAAATCTTCTAAGCATGGCCTTCTCGATAGGTCTATCAGTAGGTAGACTGTGCTCTAGCACTTGGATTATATCATCCGCCTAGTATAGTGTCAGATTGGCTTTGAACAAATCTTTCTCATTAGACAAGTTGAAAAGATGAGCGTCCAGCAAATCGTCATCTATGCCTTGTTTAGCAACTTCTCCTATAGGTATTCATGACATGTGATTAGCCATGTAGTGCTGCTTACCCTTGCATACCACCATAGAGAAATCGAATTCTAGAAGAAGAAGAAACCATCTAGCAATGCGTCCAGTAGCGCATGACTTATTCATGAGATACAACAATGCTTGATGGTCTACGAAAAAGGTGAAAGGCATGGCCAAGAGGTAGTGTCGAAACGTCTTGATAGCAAACACCATGGCCATCCTGGGGCTCATAAGATTGGTGCAGTTGTAAGAGCCTTCTTTAACTCCTCATATGCTTGTTAGTACTCATCAATCCACTCGAACATGATCAATAGCTTATACAATGGTCTTGCAATTAATGTGTAGTTCAACATGAAGCACCGATAGTATCTGTTGTGACCTAAGAAACACTAAACTCCCTTATAATCCTTTGGTGGCGGCAATTTGACAATGACCTTGACCTTTGAAGAGTCAGTGGCTATGCCATTCTCGGACACCACGTGCCCTAGGATGCATGCATGCTTGACCCAGAACTGGCATTTCAAGGGGTTCAATGATAGGTTGTAAAGCTTGCATCATTCAAAGACTACTCGTAGCTTCTCCAAGTGTTCTACCCAACTAGAGTGCACGCATAGGTCGTCTACAAACACCTCTAGCTCTCTCTAAGCATATCTTTGAAGATGGTGCACATTAGCCACCACTGAAAGATTGCAGGTGCTTTCATCAACCCAAAGGGCATCACAATGTAAGCAAAGATACCCCACTCAGTGGCAAATGTGGTCTTGTGCCTATCGTCGGGATATACTTGCACATCTTTGAAGATGGTGCACATTAGCCACCACTGAAAGGTTGCAGGTGCATTCATCAACCCAAAGGGCATCACAATGTAAGCAAAGATACCCCACTCAGTGGCAAATGTGGTCTTGTGCCTATCGTCGGGATATACTTGCACATGGTTGTATCTGAGAAGCTATCCAGAAAGCTATAGGACTCTTTGCCTGCTATCCTTTTGAGCATGTGCTCCATGTATGGTAATGGGTAATTATCCCTTTTTGTCGCAACATTAATCTTCTTATAGTTCATGCACACTCGTATCTTCCCATTCTTCTTCATGACTATTATGATCGATGATACCTAGTTCGTGTGCTCTATTTCATAGATGAATGCTGTCCTCATTAGCTTATCGATTTCCTCCCTCACAACTTGGGTATATTTTGGATTCATAGGGTACGGTCGTTGTTTTACAGGCACTGCATCAGGGGCCATCAATATGTTATGCTTCACCACTCTAGGATCCACTCCTTTGGGCTCATCTAAGGACTAGGTGAATGTGTCCACGTACTCTGCAAGAGTGCAATGAGACCGGCCTCTTCCCCCTTGGTTAGGTCATTAGCTATAAACACAGGTTGAGGCTTCTTGCCTTCCCTTGCCAAGTTGAATTCCTTGACCTTGGTGGGTCCCTCGATCGGCTCACTTGACTGTCCTTGTCATTTCACCCCTAGTAGGATCACTACCCTATCACATTTCTTAAACTTCGTGAAACATTTTGGTAAGTCCTACGGTTTCTTCTGTTGTTCTGCCTTTGACTTCTTCGTCTATCCTTTCATGTCTTCCTTCAATTGTCTGCGCCCCTCAGGTGGACTGGTAGGTCCCCCTTGGAGGTTGGGGTATCTTTGGGTCACTCTTCGTACTGACCTCTAATTTGGAATTAAACTCGCAATCCTTGCTAGAGGAAGGATTTTTCCCTGGTGGTTGTATCTTGGAGGGTGCGTCTGTCCTAAGCAAGGGTGATACCGGTGGCTGGGCCACTCATGCTTGTTCGTACTCCACTGCTCCAACATGATTGCACTCCATCCGCATAACTCCTCTCTCAACCCTGCAGGCACTCCCTCTTTGGGGCTTGGATTCTGCTCTTATTTGCTCTATTAGCCTTCCTTCGGTGTCGTATTCTATGGTGTCTATTTCTTCCTTGCTTTGCTCACTAACCGAGAGGCAGTCCTCATACTCATAATTAGAATCGCCACCTTCTGACTGCTCATCATCTCCTAGACTCTCATCTCTAGCTTCTTCCTCATCAGTGACTAACGCCCAATTGTACAGTAAGTTTAGATCATGCACCTTGGTCCATCTCCACTTAGGTTGGCATCCAGGAGACCTCTGAGAGGCTTGAGATTAGCAGTGAGGTTTCCAGTCAATTTGCCTATTAGATACTCGAGGATCTTGTGAAGTTCTAGCCTATTTCTAGGAACATGGAAAGAGAAAGGCCTTGGTTGGCTGCTTAAGCTCTTGGACATCATGCAAAGTGGCATTGGGGACTCCTTCACACTCGAAGTTGGGGGCTCCTTCTTTACACTCAATGTGGCGTTGGGGGCTCCTTCTTCACACTCGAAGTTTTTGCAGCCTGTTTGTACATCCCCTCTTCGTCGGAGAATGGGAGATTGATGGTCGCTAGGACGTGCATCCAATCTCACTCATCCTCAAGACAAGGGATGTATTTGGTCAAACGCCTGCAAGACTTTCTTATTGGCTCGTTGCATGTAAGCACGGCAAAGATGGCATCTAGGTCGACAGGGGTCATCTTCCAAGTGTCCATCTCGACCCTTACTGCTTCTGTTTGGTTTCCTAGGAAGATTAAACCGTTGCCATAGTCTTCAATGACTCGAGCATTGCTCATCCAGGGTCAGCCTAGCAAAATGTCATAGTCCACTCCCTTCATGACGATGAAGTTCATAGAGAATGGACACCCGCGATCTTCACTGGCTAATTCCTCAAGACTCCAACTAGCCTTACTTTCATTCCGCTAGTTAGAGTAACATTGAACCTATTTTTTTTGACATGCGGATTTCCCCAAGCCTGGAGCACAAAATGGCTCAACACACTCACTGTAGCTCCAGTATCTACGATTCCCTTCCGTATTATGTCTCCTAGGGCTAGGATAGGCAAGAGTGTGTGTGTCTCAGTGCCTTCCCAAAGGGCATTGACGTGTAGTGACTTTGCCACTGAGTGCAGTGTCAAGTTGGGTATCTACGTGAGTGCATCGTGATCCTGCAAGTCAACTGTAGCATGCTCCATCCATTCTTCCACCCAGTGTTTCAACTCCTGCCATAGCGTGGGGTGCTGCCTGAGTAGGTCTCCTACACAGAGTCACTGCGGTGGTTACCAATGTCGCGAGGAGGTTGTTGGTTACTTGCCTCTCTCCTAGTGTTGTGCCACTTGGCCATTAGTCTTGATTGGCTGGCTGGTCCATAGTATCTAAACTTGACCTTGGAGGGGCCGCTTGTGGCATGGGTGCATCTCTTGACCTTGGTCATGCAGGTGAGACTAGCATGCTCACACTAGAGAGATCCTCAATCTCGTCCTCTAGGATAGGCTCAATGTCCTTGAGGTGCTCATGGGCTTCCTTTACCCACTCTTTTACTTTGGCTATTTCTTTGAGTTGGCACCTAGGATGAGGATACTCCCCTACCTTGGCATTTCCTTTCTCTACCATCTTCGGAGTGGTAGTCTCTACCTTTGCAACCGTAACTTTCTTGCCGGTCACTAGCATTGTTGCACCCTTAGTCTTAAGTGTGACCTTTGCGTTAGTCTTTTTCTTCCTTCTCCTTCAGCTCTTCTTTCCTATTGAGGCTACATCTAAATTGCTGGGACCTAGCAGTGATATGCCTGCCTGCTTCGTCAATGCTCTGGTCATGACATGAAGAGGGATGGGTATATCCTCACTGTCGAATGTCTCTACTCCAAATAGCCCTAAGGGTACTAATGGCATGATTGCCAAGCTAGGGGATGGCTTTTGTCTAGGGCAATCGGCAAAGAGATGAGAGATGCCGCACTCGACACATCTGAGGTCGATTTTTTCCTGATTCACTTGTTCTCTCTTTGGACAACGTGATGAGATATGGCCCTAGTGATCACAAGTCCAACACGAGATTGTATCTTGGGTCGGCCCTGCAAATCCTCTTCCCCTACCTCTACCTAACACCATCACCGGTACTGGTCGATAGTCCATCAGGACTGGACTACCCTCTTCATCATACGAGACGTAAGGGTTCACTAGACTTCGTCTTCATTAGGCTCCTCCATATAATGGATTGGAGCATCACTCAGTGGATGGGTCATGTAGGGTCCTGGTGGCTTAGGTATGCTCGTCGAGTTGATCTCCATCTTAGGGATGATGGGTTTTGCGTCGTTTGGTGCTAGGAGCACCAAGTGGGATCCTCTTCCAAAGAAATTCGGCGGCATGTTTCCTAGTTATGGCGGATTGTACTGCTGAACATAGGGGAATCTCCTAGACAACCTATAGTGCATGGCATCATGGCCGAACCTACCACAACTCATGCAAGGCCTAGATCTAGGATCTTGGCACTTAGCCGAAAGGTGGTTGCTACCACAATGCACACATTGGATGTGCGATCGCATTGGTTTCCTCACCAATTTTTGTAGTCGTGCTAGCTCCATTCTCACCTTGACTAGCTCTTGGCCTTGATCTACACTGTTCCCCTTGTCCTGTGTGCTAAGGGTTGGCCCCTCGCTAGAGGTTGTGGTCCTCTCTAAGGTCCTCTGGCTGGAGTTATCACAGTTCGAACTTCGAGAGATTCTCTCTCAACTGGTCATCCACCCTAATTGCTTCGTCTTCAAAGACCCTAGCTAACATATCTCACTTCAAGCTAGAGTTACTTGCCAAAGCCTTGTACAACTTCTCGCTATGGATTCCATTCATGAACAGGGTGGAGACAACTCTTTCATTGGGTCGCTCATTCATCGGGATTCTCTTGAAGAGGCTGCAAACATGAGTGACGTAGTCTCTTATGTCCTCCTTGTCCTTTTGACTAACACTCATCAGTCAGACTATGAGGTTATCAGAGTATCCTGCTTTTGAGAATCTCTTAATGAAGAGATATTTTAGTTAGGCAAAGTTTTCCCACTTCGCCACATCTAAGATGGTGTACCATGTCCTATCTTTATCGCCTAAGAAGAGCCCAAATACCTGGGAGCATTGTGTAAGGTTTGTGAGACTGTTGGCCTCGTAAACTTGCTCGAACTACTCTAGAAATTGTATGTGTCGCTACTAGGCTAGTACTTGTCCAGTTGCTTAGCTGCTGTAGGGATTTTTGATTGGCTCTTCGCTCCCTGAGTAATTCCTAGGCCTAAGAGTAGAGAGGTTGCTAGTGCTGCTGCACTCTGTTTAGAAGTCGTGTTGTCCATGAGCCGCTTGGTTACAAGCTCGCTCAATGTGAGGTCTACCTTTGGCACTCTCTCACTCTCCGCATTTGGTCTCACCTTGCTTTTGTCGGATAAGGCTAGCACACATCATGCTTCATGCACATCTATGTCCTATTGTAGTTTCCTAGCTCTCTGCTCGCAGTTGTAGGCCGCTATGCCCTATAACACTTTTCTCTCATCCTCTAGGCTTGCCACTACCTCCTCCACTAGCCTATCATGGATTACTAATCATCTCCCTGGTCTGTGTTTGCTCCTGACATCATTCCTGCTTCCTGCTCCACGAGGTTGTCGATTAATTCGAGTAGCTTTGATAACACATTGCCCTCAATCTTGATGTTCTTTCTGTCCTGCCACCGTCTTTGAGAGTCCTATTAATGGGGCTCTAAGGCACCTGACAATGTTTTGGGGTCTCCTCCTATTGGTGGGTTCCTTTGAGTTATTATGTCTGAGTGTGTTCCTTGTTTTTAAAAACAGTACTCAATTTGTGTACACTTATTGTTGGGTGCTCTATTGTGCACAATGCAAATTCAGGCTTTCCATCCTTTTGGTGCACTTATGTAAAAGAAATCACTATGGGTGCATAAATAGAACAAAAAAATCATACATGTATGGCCACCCCCTTGGCTTGTCCACGACCTAGTACAGCTCTATGTCAGGTTGGGTCTCTTGGCTAGGCTGCTAGAGGTTGCTTCTAGATTGCACCATTGCGGTTTTCTTTGACCTTTGGCTTTGACGAGCCGGGTCGGGTTTCTAGGGGTGTTCGAGAATGTGTTCCATTTGGTCCTAACCTAGGGGGTGGTCCTATTTTTAGTTCTTTTGTCTTCTGGCCAACTAGTTCGATTCCCAAAATCGAACGGCCCGATTCTAGTGGTCTGACTGATACGTTTGATCGGATCGGGCTGGTCCGACTCAGAGCTTGGTTCGAGTGGCAATTGGGTGCCTGATTGAGTGGTGGTCCGACTAGGCCAGTCACATGGTTCGATTGGGAAAGGTCGTCCGATTGGACGGGTGGGTGTTCAATTGGACTATTGGTTTGATCGGACTAAAGGGGTTGGTCTGTTGACTATCAAAGTTGTTAAAGATATGGGATCTAGGACATGGCAGTGAGTTATGGTGGATGGAAAGAGAAGTGTGGACACATGATGGAGAAGACAAAGACACTGTTTGTTACACAAGTGAATTAGGTTCCAAGATTGAGACTTGGACTCATAAACACAATCTTGTGTATGTGGACAATGACACTGACACTTCACTGAAAAGAAAAGAGTACTATCATTGCATTAAGAAAAGGAAGCAAGTACAATGCTTTATAGGAAAGTAGGAAACTGCAGTAGGCATCACTGTGCATATGGGATAGGTTAGCCTGCATGTCCTTGGCCCTGAAGCTCCATACAAAGAGGCTGTTTAGTGAGTGTGATTGCTGAATCTCAACATCCCTCCTCAATCACAACTAGAAAGGCACAAAGTGTGTAGAGGTTGTAATGAGAACCACATGCAAAGTGTGGGCACATCACAAACATGGTAGACACCAGAGGCTCGCAGAAAAGGCTAAGTGTGGGCACCAAAACATGATGGACATCCAAAGGCTGTAACAGGGGCCTCACAAAGTGTACAAGGACTGTAATGCCAAGTTACATAAGGAGTTTACAAAGCTTATGGCAGGAAGCATTAGGGCAAGGAAATACAAGGCTTTTAAAACAGTCTATCAGAGTAATGAGAGTAGAAGGACTGATGAGTCTTGTCCTTCCGATCTTGGTGGTCTTCCTCTTCATCTTCTTCTTCATCTTTTGGTCCATGGTCTTCTTCTTCTTTCACAGCTGCAAGATAGGCCTTTTGGGACCTCTTTCTAGCATGACAGAACTTCTCAGTGTGTCCAGTCCTTTTGCGGAAGTCACAGAAGAGCGGTTCCTTTTTACCTTTGTATTTGTTGTTTACATATAACATTTGTTCATCCTTTGAAGTGCTAGGCTCTTCTTTGCTTTTAAGTTTCTTTTCTTCCTCTAGCAGAGAGGCTTTAATATCAACAAGTTGAGGATCAAGCATATTGGTTAGAGTGGTTGAGACATTATCATAGGCAGGAGGTAGACTTTTTAACAAAACACCAATGCAAACATCTTCATCCATTTTTAGCTTTATCCCTGCAAGTTGAGTAAGCAGGCTTTCCATGTAGTTCAGATGGGATGCCAGGGATGTATGAGGCTTCATATCAAGTTGGAAAAATTCAATTAATAGACCATACTTAGACGACTTTGACTGTGCACCAAATAAGGTATCCAATTTATCCCAAGTGTCATGGGACGTGTCACAGGCATCCACATGATGGATGTAGCTGTCATCCAATTCCAGTTTGATGATGGCTTGTGCCTTGTCATCATTCTTTTGCCAAGTAACTGCAAGGTCCGCATCTCGAGGTTTCTTCTCTTTGCCATTTGTGATGGCCCAAAGACCCTTCTTCATCAGAATGAGCTTGATGCGGGTTTGCCAAGTGTGAAACCCGACTCCTTTGAATCGAGCATTTGGAGAGTCTTTTCCCATGTTGAGGTTGCAAGATCAGCAGCAAATCAACTCCAGAATTTTGAGATTTTATCAATAGAAGAGCATATTACAATGTGTCAAGAGACACAAGTAATGACAGTGTGAAAACACACTATGTCTGTGTTGATGTTGAGCTTGATTCTTCTTGTTCGGAATCGTTCGGTCGTTCTTCAATCTTCTCAGGTCCTTCCCCTCCTTGATTTGGTGCTGGGACAGTGGATTAGAGCAGGCTTTAGCTTGGTAAAGTGTCAGGAGTGAGAAAATGAGAGAAAAAAAGAGCTTGGGAGATTTTGGCTATGGTGGAATTAGGGTTTCTGAGACAGGGCCCTGGTTTTTTTCAGATTGCAAGAGTTGTAGTTGATCATTTTCAAAAATTTTTACATGTCTAGGAAGCTTATGTCAAGGGCTATCAAAACCCCATGGAAATTGTCCAGATCGTGGGCAGCGCGGTGCACGCAGAGGGCTTGAACAGGGACGGCGCAGATCAGGACAACGATGGCGAATTTTCGCAATGCTGGAGCTGTAGGTCACCAACATTGGTGTTTAAAGTGACAGGAGGCAGTGCCCTGAGCCAAGGAACATTTCTCCAAAAGAAAGCGTGTTGAAATATTGCCTGTGGAGGGAGATCAAGAAGCTCCATTGAGGTAGGGTGCAGGTTTGGGTATGGCTGTCACAGGTCAAGTGGAGATAGAGTTAAGAAATGAGCTCATTAGCTGGGACTGCGCTGGACTTGAGCTGACTTGAGTGAAGAGGAGCTGAGAGAGGAGTGAAATGAGCTAGGCCATGCCCGACTGTGCTCTAATACCATGTTAAAGATACGGGATCTAGGACATGGCAGTGAGTTATGGTGGATGGAAAGAGAAGTGTGGACTCATGATGGAGAAGACAAAGACATTGTTTGTTACACAAGTGAATTAGGTTCCAAGATTGAGACTTGGACTCATAAACACAATCTTGTGTATGTGGACAATGACAGCGACACTTCACTGAAAAGAAAAGAGTACTATCATTGCATTAAGAAAAGGAAGCAAGTACAATGCTTTATAGGAAAGTAGGAAACTGCAGTAGGCATCACTGTGCATATGGGATAGGTTAGCCTGCATGTCCTTGGCCCTGAAGCTCCATACAAAGAGGCTGTTTAGTGAGTGTGATTGCTGAATCTCAACAAAAGTGTGTCCGAAGAGATGCGTGGTTCGATGGTGGCAGTCCAACTCCTGGAGTTGGATGGTCCAATTCTCTCAGTTGGGCGGATGGTCTAACTGCCCTACTCTTGGAGTCACGGACCATGACACATTGGTCCGCCAACTGCGAACCCGATAGTGCATCACAATGCGTCTTGGACGATTTCTCCTAGCGCTTGTTATGGCCCCCTGTCATACCTTCCAGATCACATCAATGGCACATAAAGAAGATCCTTACATACCTGGATCGGTCGAAAATACCAGAATCAAAATGCATGATCTCCTCTGTGTTGAGATATTTGCAATCACACCTAATGTAGCCTCTTTGTATGAGGCAGTCTAGGCTTAGGACATGCAGGCTGCAGTAATCCCATATGCACAGAGAGGGAAGATTGCTACCCATCCAACAACTATATAAGCATTGTACTTGACTACCATTTTTTATGTAGAATGAATACAATGTCATGATGCCTTGTACTTTCAGTTAAGTGTCTTGTCAGTCATACACAAGATTGTGTTTATGAGTCCAAGCTTCCATCTTGGAACCTAATTCACTTGTGTAACAAACAATGTCCTTGTCTTCTCCATCATGAGTTCACTCTATGCCTAC
This sequence comes from Lygodium microphyllum, assembly GCF_053477565.2. NCBI lineage: Eukaryota > Viridiplantae > Streptophyta > Polypodiopsida > Schizaeales > Lygodiaceae > Lygodium > Lygodium microphyllum. Next base: position 34,804,798 of record NC_141161.1, read on the forward strand.
AAGCCGCCATAGCCATGCTCTAGATCCCGCATTTCTAACATGGTATCAGAGCGCGGCTGAGCATGGCTTAGCATGTTTCAGGTCCTCTCTCTGCTCCCTCAGTCTCTCATAATCTCTATCCAGCTCAGCTCAAGTGTTTGACTTAATCTCCAACTCCATTTTGACTCTCTATCCCTTGGCAGCCATAGCCAACCTACAACCTACCTCTGTTGGAGGAGCTGGATCTCCACTTACAAGGCATATCTTCACTTGCTTCCTTCTGGGAAAGTGTTCCCCTACTTCCAGAGCTTCTTCTTGACACATCAATCACTGACATTGGGATCCTATAGCTTTAGCATTGTCATTCTTCTGTGGTTCTATCCTGTGGCCACCATAGCCAGCCTGGACATACCTCTGATAGAGGGCTGAGATCTCCCTCTACAGACCTTATCTCCTCACGCTTTCTTCTTGAGATATCTTGTCTAGGTCAGGGCGAAGCCTCCTGGTACATCACAGTCTGACATTGGTCTGTCTATGCTCCAGCATTGCCCAGATTCGAGATTGCTGTCCAGATCTGCGCCTGTGCTGGTCGTACGTCCGAGTTGACCTCTGCGCTGCGCGATTTACCCTCTGGGCATAGGGCATTTGAAGAAGGACTCCTAAGCTTCATCTCCATCAAATATGCGACGAAATGATCCATCGTAGCTGCTGAATCATCGAAAAAATCAGTCGCCTACACCTCAAACCCTAATAGTCCTCCATAGCTTTTTAACTCAAGCTCATAAAATTCTTCAATTTCTCACTCCTTTGGGCTCAACCAACCCTCTGCAGTTCTAATTCACTCTGATCTATTGAGTTTCCAATTCAAATCAGTAAGGGAATTAAGAAATCAAACTCAGTTTCAACACCAAGCTTCAAGATAGTATCTTTTTGATACTCATTCAGTGCTGATAAACACTAGTCTTCTTGTGTCTATTGACACATTAAAGTGTAACTCTTCTGCGGTGCAAACTCAAAATTTGAAGCTCATTCTCAGTTATGGGAATGACCAAAATGAATTCCTTTATGAAGATGCTTGTTATGAAAAGTGATACAATTCTCCTTGCCAAAATACACTACATAGAAGATGTTACTCTCCCTACAAGAAGACAAGGAGCTGACTATATCCAAATGCCATCAGTGCATCCATTTGAAGACCTTGAAGACATGAAAGTGCAAAAGTTTGAAGACATTTACGCTATCTCAAAGATTGTACCTTTGCTTGAGGGGGACCTTAAAGACAAGAACTAGATGACTAATGCAAGCAAAGTCCATGAAAATGATGACCATGAAGGAAAGATCAAAGAGAAAAAGAAGAAGAAGAAGAAGCAGAAAAATCATGAAGACTCTGAAGCAGCAAGCAAAGTGAACAGCAAGTACATGATCAAAAAGGGCAAGCTGAACTACTCCGACAAGAAGACCTACAATAAATTGAATGCTAAAAACTGCAAGGACCTCCCGGTCCTTGACCCAATTTTTTACTGACTTCTTTAGCCTTGTAATGTCTAGCCCAAATGTCTTTATCATAAGCTTTGTAAACTCCTCATGTAACTTGGCATTACAGTCCCTGTACACTTTGTGAGCCCCCTGTTACTGCCTCTGGATGTCCACCGTGTTTATGGTACCCACACTTAGCTTTTTCTGCGACAGCCTCTGGTGTTTTGCCATGTCTGTGGTATGCCCACACTTTGCAGGTGGTTCTCACTACAGCCTCTACACACTTTGTGCCTTTTCCAGTTGTGATTGAGGAGGGGTGTTGAGATATTTGCAATCACACCTAATGTAGCCTCTTTGTATGAGGCAGTCTAGGCTTAGGACATGCAGGCTGCAGTAATCCCATGTGCACAGAGAGGGAATATTGCTACCCATCCAACAACTATATAAGCATTGTACTTGACTACCATTTTTTATGTAGAATGAATACAATGTCATGATGCCTTGTACTTTCAGTTAAGTGTCTTGTCAGTCATACACAAGATTGTGTTTATGAGTCCAAGCTTCCATCTTGGAACCTAATTCACTTGTGTAACAAACAGTGTCCTTGTCTTCTCCATCATGAGTTCACTCTATGCCTACAAGCCGCCATAGCCATGCTCTAGATCCCGCATTTCTAACACTCTGTGATCAGTAGGTCTCTCTCTCTCTCAAGCTCTCTCTTTCGCTCTTAGTGTGCAGAAATGAGCTCTTTCCCCCCAATCCTTGGGGTTTTAGGGTCCTTCCTTACTCAGTCCTTAGCTCCCAACTCACCCTCCTTAGTCATTAGCCCTGGAAGCCTATCTTTTTCCCGCTCTTTCCTAGTTGTGCCCTATTTACAACAGCAAAACCCTACTATTTTCTCACAAGCTTTTAGTCCTATCCTACCTTAATCAAACAAAAATCACAAGACAATGCTTATGCTTAATCATCCTACTCGTTTACATATCAGAAACCCAAAATACTTACTTGTTTTGTAGATTAAAATGCCTAAATCTCCTATTTATCTGAAGCACCGGTTCGGGGATAAAACCCTACTTTCATGCTCGATTCAAAGTGTGCGGCACTCAAGACTCGAATTTGTTGGTCCAAGCAATGGAACCAAAATGAAGGGAGCTCTCTAGCTCAACCCCCGAGACCTATGGACCGTTTATTGGTCAAGCATTTCAAGCCGAGAGACCATGGCTACCTCTCACATAGCCGACGCACTATCCCTACCCATGGGGTGTAGTGAGCTTACCTTGATGCTCAATCTAGTACCATCCTCTCTCTTGCACACTGGTAGCTCCACAATCCTTGAGTCAAGCTCAAGCAACCTCAATCCCTCTCTGTCAAGCTCCATTATCCATAGCCATGCGAGAGAAGAGAAGAGAAGCGAAGAGAAGAGAAGAGAAGAGAAGAGAAGAGAAGAGAAGAAGATGAAGAGAGGAGATGGGGAGCTTGTTTTCCTCGATCCCTCACTCTTACATACTCACTCCCTCACTCTCTCACACTCCCTCACTCCCTCTCTCAAGCACAAACAAGAAGACAAGAAGAAGAATAAGATTTTTTCCACACACCAAGAATGAGCTTCTCATTCACTTTTCAACTTTATATACAAAACCCTAAATCCCTTTTGGGTGGTCATCCCCTTATCCCCCTTTTCTTACATAACCAGCCGTGGCCTAGGTCCTTTTTTCCATTGTCCTCCTCTCTTCCTAGCTTTGTCCTACTGCTAGTTCTTAGTTACAAATTGCATGGGAGGAAGCCTGGCGCTCTTTTACATAGAGGTTTTGGTTGCGTCTTGAAAGGTGAGAAGGATTGAAGCTTGCACCTGAGAGCTATGGCGAGAGAGCAAGAGCAAGAAAGAGTGAGACAAGAAATGGGAACTCCAATAGTCATAATGTGTGATTGGGCCTTGCTTTATTCAAACTGTCACTAAAAGAATAAAGAATAAAGTGATGGTGACGGGCGCCCGCCACCTGAAGTGTGCAGTGGCAGTGAACTGTCAGTGTAGTAATACACTGGCGGTTAGGAAGAGTCGCCTTTACCCCCAACAACCTCCCACTTAAAAGGCGAATTTGCCCTAGTGAGGATTGAAAAGAAAAAGAAAAAATACAGTACAACATGTACACATGTACAACAGGATGAGGAAAGATGTCATCTCATCCCACGCCCATCAACCTCCTGAGGAAGGCAAAACACCCTGTAGAGAGGCTTTTCGTGAGCAGATCTACAGGATTTTGGTTAGTTGAGATCTTGACAAGATCAACAGAGTTGTCCTCAACGACCCCACATATGAAGTGATATCTCACCTCAATGTGTTTCGTCTTCGCATGGAAGACCGGATTCTTGGCTAACTGAATAGCACTCATAGAATCTGAATGCAGTGTAGGGATAGCATCAATACCAAGGTCAGCAACTAAACAACCCAACCAAATGGCCTCCTTGCAAGCCTCAATGGCTTCAACATACTCGGCCTTTGTAGTAGAAAGGGCCGTGCAGAAACAGCACCTCCAGCATAGGTGAATACTTAGCTGGAAGTGGACTTCCTACTATCTGCATGTCCTGCATAATCAGAGTCAGTGTACCCCACGACTTCTGTATCCTGGCCACCATAGCATATGCACATATCTGTAGTGCCCTTCAGGTAGCTCATGATACCCTTCACGACATCCCAATGCTTCTTGCCAAGTGTAGCCATATAGCGTGCCACAATACCAACTACAAAGGCAATATTTGGACGAGTGGCTATTATGGCATACATAAGACTGCCCACTGTAGATGCATAGGAAATCTTGGCCATCTCGGTCCTTTGCTCATCTGTCTGCGGACATTCAGTCTATGATACCTTCACATAAGAAGGCAATTAATAGCCAATAGGCTTAATGTCCTACATGCGGAAGCGGTCAAGGACTTTATGAATGTACTTCCTCTGTGACAAGTAGAGGAGTCCCTGATGCTTATCGCATCTAATGCACATACCAAGTATGTGAGCAGCCTGTCCCAGATCTTTCATCTCAAAGCTCTTCTTGAGCTGAGCCTTAAGAGCATCTAGCTCATCATGAGATTTCCCTGCTATTTGCATATCATCCACGTAGAGTACCAAAATCAATAAAGAACCGTCATGGGATTTCTTCGTGTAAAGACACGGATCCATAGCACTCCTGCTGTAGCCCTGTGACTGCATAAAGGCATCAAACTTATGATACCACTCCCTAGGTGCCTGCTTCAAGCCATAAAGGCTTTTCTTCAATTTTCACACTAGGTGCTCTATGCCAGGTTCTACAAAGCCCTTAGGTTGCTCCATATAAATCTCATCATGCAAGTCCCCATGTAAGAAAGCCGTCTTGACATCCATCTGGCATAAATCCAAGTCAAGCTGAGCAACCAAAACCAAGACTAAGCACAGGGTGGTCATCTTAACCACAGGAGAAAAGACCTCATCAAAGTCCACACCATGCTCCTGCTTAAAACCCTTTGCTACAGGTCTAGCCTTGTATGCCGGCTTAGGGTATCCAAGGGTACTTTTCAGCTTGTACACCCACTTGCATGGCAAAACCTTCTTGCCCTCAGGCAAGGAAACCAAATTCTAAGTCTCATTCTTATACAAGGAGTCTATCTCAGACTACATAGCCCTCTCCCAGGAGTGACTATCACCCCTGCGCATAGCCTCATCATAGGTGAAAGGCTCTCCTGCATTGTAACCAAGACGTAATGCATCGAGGGCTGAGATTTGTCACGTGGACGTCTGTCTCTAGTAGACCGTCTCACGGCAGGCTCTACTACCTGCTTAGCTGCTTGTCCAACACCCTGACCATGAGCATCTGCTGCTACTATAGGCTGTCCAACTGGTTGTGCGAGAGCTCTCGGCTCCTCCTGAAATATGACTCTGCGGATCTCAACAACTCTCTCAGGCTGCCTATGCATCTTGTCTTCATGGAAGACTACATCATGATTGCGGATGACTTTCCATGCCTGCGGATCCCAGAGATGGTAACCCATCTCATCTACATCCCCATAACCAAGGAAAATGCATTTGACACTCTTAGGATCCAGCTTAGTTCTCTTGTCCTAGGGCACATGGCAAAATGCCTCACATCCAAAGATACAGAGATGCACATAAGAGGGAGGTTTTCCAGTCCATACCTTCTCTGCAACCTTGAAATCCAAACCACTAGAAGGTGATCTATTTATGACATGTACAACTGTACTAACTGCCTCAGCCCAAAAGCTCTGTGGTAGACCTGTGTGGCTAAGCATACTACGTACACGCTCCTGGATGGTTCTATTCATCCGCTCAGCCAAACCCTTCTGGGGGGGTGTAGGGGGCGATCAACTGACACTTAATACCCCTCTCATCACATAACTGCTCAAAAGCACGTGAGATATACTCACCCCCATTATTTGTCCTTAGGCATTTTAGCCTATACCCAGACTGGTTCTCAACCAATGCAAGCCATCTCTGAAACATAGCCAAGACATCGGATTTCAGCTTAATGGAATAAGCCCAAAATTTTTGTGAAAAATCATCTATGAAAGTAATAAAATACTTGGCACCACCCATAGACTAACAAGGCATGGGCCCACAGACATCCGAATGTACCAATGCCAAGGGCTCACTCATGCGTAACCTACCAGACTTCTTATGCATAGACCTAGTCTGCCTGCCATAAAGACAATGCTCACATGAATCAAAACATGCATAATCAAGGGGCGGTAAGTACTGCAAACCAGAAAACATTTTCATTCCCTTCAAAGACATATGGCCCAAATGCACATGCCAAAGAGATACATGTGGGATAGAACCCACAGACAAAACATGATCAAGGGAAGAAGCGGATACAATCAAGGGATAGAGGCTGCCAGCCTTGGCACCTCTCACAATCACAAGTCTACCACGAGTGATCTTCCATACAGAGTCTCCAAAAGATACATGATAACGTGCATCATTAAGCTATCCAGCTGATAGGAGACTTCATGTCAAAGCAGGTACATGACGTACATCCTGCATAACAAAACTGTTGCCAGAAGGAAACTGTAGCCTAATATCACCAATGGCCACAATATCAAGAGAGCTGTCATCACCCAAGCGCACAGAACCCGAAACAGTACGATATGAATGAAACCACTCTCGGTAAGGTGTCACATGAAAGGGCACACCTGAGTCCAAGAGCAACACTATGCATACATAGAGTGTATCTCTGTCATCTGCGAAGCATTATAAGAAGTTGCAAGGATATAATCATCATCATCAACATCCTCAGGCTGCATAACATTGATCTCTTTAATTTTAACACTGGACTTTGCAGTTACTATGCTACGATCAGAAGACTTATCCTGCACTTTGTCTTTCCCTTTATCTTTGCGCCTTTCATTGTGTAGTTCATGGCATTATGGCATAATATGGCCCTTTTTCCCACAATGGTGACAAGCAGCATCTGCATTCTTGCCACGGGATTTGCTACGTGACTTTCCATGAGACTTGGACCGAGATTTTTGAGAATCTTGTCCATGGCCACTGCCACTGCCATGCTTTCCATATCCATCATCCCTGCCTCTAACTGTCATAGCATGCGACACACGAGAGGCATCCAAATTCTTACAGTTAACCTCTTCCTGCAAAAGAGCACTCTCAACATTAGATAATTTCAAGGTAGCAGTAGAGGCACATAATGCAGTGCGAAATACATCCCATGACTCATTAAGAGTACCAAGCAAGAAAAGAGGAGTGACATCCTCTGCAAAAGTGATGTGCTATGAAGTTAAGTTCTTGAGTATAGCATGGAGCTGGCCCAAGTGAGCAGACATAGTCACATTCTCCTTCATGTGCAGATCCATAAGCTGCTTCAGCCAATACATCTAACTCGCTAGACTTTTCTTGTCATAGAGATTCTTAATTTTATCCCACAATTGCCATGCACTTTGTTTTTCCTCAAATACATTGTAATGAACCTGTTCTGTGAGAGATAATACAATAGTGGACTTGCATAACTCATCAAGCTCAAACCATTCCTTATCTGGCATAGTTGCAGGCGGCTGCCCCCGCTGAACCTCAATGGTTTGATCTGCGATTTTGGCACCAATACCTGCCAAATCTGGCTCTTCTAATAAGAGTAATTCGTACCATCAAAGCTTAATGATGTTGAAAATAGCATGATCAGGACGAAATCGCCATACTGCAGGCGGAAAGACTGCAGACATTTCAAAAACTGCTTGCTATTTACTGTCGAAAATGACAAAAAAATCATCAAAATCGAGAGAAAATGGCGAGAAAAGTGTAACCAAATCTGCTGCCCACCAAGTACTAGTGAAAGTACATCATTTTAGAACTCTGAGAGTCAATTGCTGACCAAATCACTGTACCAAGTCAAGAAATGATAGCCAAGACATGACCAGCCATAAATGGGCATAAATTAGCACCAAACAGTCATCAAGACCTTGAGCAAACACCCAAACATGTCACCAAAGCATCCGTCAGTGATGAGTAGACATACTCCCTAGACAATAGGGCAAAGTATACATAACACTGACAAGACCTGACACCAATAGGTGTATGCTCAAAAGAGTGCAAAGCCCAAGCTCAGGTCAAAAGCAACTCCAAGATATCAGTGCATGAACCATGCAACATTTAAGTGTAAGAGATTCCAAAGTCTCAAGTATCTGCAAAATGCTCAAAATAGCATAAACCTCATGCTCAATGTCGGTCAAGCATACAATATGCTTCCACTGGCTCAAAAGGCAGATAAACGAGCTCAACAGCTCAAGCAAACCAAGTCAAAGTACCAAAGACAGGTAACCAAGACAATGCCTCAATAGCATCCAAGGCCGTAATGGAAAAAGCCAAGTCGTAACGGAAAAATCCAAGTCAATGTCCAATTGCTCAAGGGAATACTCAAATGAATGTCGAGACGAGCTCAAGCAACTGCCATCCACAGCCAAAGCATAAAGCATTCACCAAGACATCATAACTCGTACTGGGTAGCCTAGGCATAAACCATGTCATAGATGAAATGCCAGCTGCAAAGAAGTGACAGTCAAACCCAAATTGAGCACTAATCTCAGCTCAAAAGCATTCCGGAGCATAAACAAGACATGTGGCATAGTCCAAATATATCATGACATCATACCGAGTAGTCGAGAGCACCCCGTGACCAATAGGCATAACCCAACTGTAGCATAAATAGCTTCAGCCCTGAAGTTTTCAGCAGCATATAACCTCTGTAAACTGAGCAAATCAGTGCTCAAGCCAAGCTCAAATCCATAGGCAAACCATAGGCATACATTCCTGTATGTATAGGCACCAACCAGGCATAATCGGGCATCAAATGCCAAGACCTGTAAGCATAAAATTGAAGTAACAGGTGGCTGCCCTATTTTGGACATATATGGGATTGTTCAAACCAGTCAATGGCTGAGCTAAATCAGCTTCAAATGTGTCTCACATAAGAGGCATAACATCCACCAGTGATTCGGCATCAATAGACATCAGTAGAAGCATCACATAAGCCATAGGCATACAAATACATAGTGTCTCAAACCTAAAATCTGTTGCAGAATATTCTATCATCAGACTTTGGCAAATCCGACATCACCATCGCGTTCGGAGCGTGCCAAAATCCCAACTTAGACTCTTAGCTTGCCTGAATCTGGTTCCGAATGCCCGAGATATGACAAAAAGAGTGATTTTTGGGCTAGATTTTGAAATAGGCGCAAAAAAAAGTAAGCTGGATGGGGGGGTGTCCTGTCCCATGTGTCAACAATGGGGCCCAAAGGGGGCACAAATGGGGGTCAAAGAAGGCCTACACCAAGCCTCAGCAAGCCTTGATAGGCTGGAAGCAAGATCCAGGTGAAGGAAGCTCCAAGAGGTGTGAGCTATGGTTGCCCACAACCTGTGAAAACCCTATTTACCTAGGCCTGTGGATTGAGATAAATCTCTAAAATAATGAAGAAATACCTCAATGTCAATGCCCTAATGGTGCCTCAATAGGCTGAGAAGAAGCTCGGGAAGCCAGGTGTGGGAGCTTTCGCTCTCGACCGCCAAGACCCACGGACTGCTTATTGTTTCAAGCGTTCCAAGCCGAGCACGAATGGCTACCTCTCACATAGCCGACACGCCGTCCATATCTACGAGTGTAGTGAGCTTACCTCCATGCCGTTTGAGTTACCTCCTCTCCTGCGCACTCCAGTAGCTCCACGATCCAAGTGCAAGCTTCAAGCAAGGTCCCCATCCTCAAGCCCCACGCTCCAAGCTCCATCACCACGAGCAAGAGAAGAAAAGAGAAGAGAAGAGAAGAGAAGAAGAGAGGAGAAGATGGAGAGCTTCTCCACCCCACAGTCCCTCACCCTCACACACTCACTCCCTCACACTCTCACACTCCCTCTCTCAAGCACAAGCTCAAGCAAGCAAGCAAGAAGAAGAAGAAGAAGAAGAAGAAGAAGAAGAAGAAGAAGAAGAAGAGGAGAGCCACTTTTTGCCACACACAAGAATGAGCTTCTCATTCACTTTTCAACTTTATATACAAAACCCTAAATCCCTTTTGGGCGGTCATCCCCTTTTTCCCTTTTTTTCATGGTCGACCGTAGCTTAGGCTCTTTTTTACCATTGTCCTTCTATCTTCCTAGCTTCCTTTCCACCGCCCGTCTATATTTACAAATTGCACAGGTGAGAGCCCGGCGCTCCTTGAATTAAACCATGATGCGCTTGCGCTCTTTTACAAAAGTTTTGACTTGCGCTTTTCCTTGTGCGCCTTTGTCTTCCGTTTCTCTTTGCCTTGGCCTTTGTCTTTGTCTTCTGTTTTAGCTTTTCGGATTTTCCACCGCTTGGCACTCTTTTACAAGATTTCAGGGCGCGCCTTTGTATTTTAAAATGCACCTTTCCCCTTTTGCATTTGCCTTGGACTTTTAAGGTTGCCCTTGCGCTTTTGGCCTTTTCTCCTCTTCTTTCTTCAGTTGGGCTACCTTTTTTTCTCCTTTGCCCTGCGTCTTTTTTATTTCCTTTTGCTTTCTTCATGTTGGGGTTAACATTACCCCCCTCCTAGACGAGTGCCAGTCCCATGGCACTCACCGTCGTAGGTAGCAGGCGTTTAGCATGCACCGAAGATGTGGGTGGCAAGGACGTCTGTGGTTGCCATGGCTGAGTGTTTGTAGTGGTGGGGAGGAAGGTCGTTGGGGGCACGTTGGTGGGTTAAGTGGTAGGTGGTAGGGCAATGGGAGTTGGGGGTAGGGCTATTCTTTGGGGGGATTGCACTGATGGAGTACAATGGCAGGCTTACAGGGTGATACAGATAGGAATTCAGAGTTGAGTGTTGATGAAGAGCGAATGACACCCTCATTGGAGTCTTCTATACTTGCAATTGAAAATCTCTCATAGGTGATTTCTCCCTAGGGGAAGTGCTAGCCTTCTTTATCATGCACAAGACATAGTTCAATTAGTTTGGGAGATAGGTTGAACTCTCAGCAAGCTGAGAGTATTGTCCTGCACTTGAGGACCCAAACTGTGTATATACTTCGGTGCAGATATTATGTGAGTGCTCGTGCATACTTAGATATTACGTAGGTAGAAGACCGCGGGCTGGTTTCTCATAACGACGTGTGGATGAAGCAAAGTTGCACGATGTAATAGAATAGGATGCAGGGATACTGCATTATTAGTAGCTGGTAGACATTGGGCATGTGTGATGAGGACAGTGTACTATTCATGGCCATTCGTGCAGTGCTTACCACAATTGATTGCAATGGTATTAAGGCAGAGTGCAAGAGGGAATTGTGTGAATGGGTCGGGGTGACAGGTTTAACCATAGGTGAGACAAGCTTCTTAGGTCTGTCTTGCCCTTGATGTGCCCTAAACTATTGTGGGGGATGCTAGGGGGCTAGGGGACTAGGGATGGAGCCAGCCGACCAAGGTCACTGGTTGGACACACCTAATTTGAGGACCCCTAGGTGTGGTGCTGTGATCGTGGGTGCTTCTTATCATTTCGTTCTTTTCTTTTTTGTTCTCTTTTTTTTTTGGCCTACCTGAGTACAATGATTGCAATATGTTGAGGCTATGGAAAATGTCAAGCTTCAAGGGCTCAGGAAATGGACATGACAGTGATGATTGTGCCCTAGTCCCATTGTTAGAGAAGTCGTGGTTGCGATGTTGGTACGATTGAGGTAATAACCGTTGTGAGCTCACTGTAAAGCTTGACCCAAGAAGAGAGTCTAGCCCATGACTATGCTTGGGCAATTTTTCACGTTCGGTAGAGTGGCTTTGTTGCGGTTCTTTGTGCGGTTGGTGGTCTTGCGGTGACCTGGGCATTGAACACATTTGCATGAAGACCTGTGTCATCCTGCATCCACTTGTCACTTCATGAGAGTATATGCTTGCGTGCGTCAAGTACAACGAAAAAATGCAATAATGTTAAGACATAACTTTTCAAAATGCTATGATGCTAATTGCAATGCCTATTCCATTGCTTGTTAAAGACGTGGCATACATTAACGATAGGTAAAGGAAGTGTGTACAAGTGGGGAGCTTGCCCCTTTAATCATCAAAAGAAAAGAAGTTATGGCATGATGACTTGTCAAGTTGCTTGTACTTTATAGGGGCTACTCGATTTGCATAAGGCGGGGTGAGTTCGGGTGGTCAGGCAACTGAGGCTCTGCTGGTGCAGGGCTCCTGTGAGGTTCGGCAGGGAACATGTCGGCCGGGACATGAATGGTGTAATCTCTGGCTGCCACCGTTTCCAAAATGCTTTTGAACAATTCATTGAATTCTTCCCTGTCCCGAGCTGCCCTTTCTGCCTTTGAGCACATGGTGCCCGAGCGTCCGTTGGGGGCTTGCGCAATTGGTGTTGCCACATCTTGTGTGCTTCTTTGAGCTTCTACTCCCCTGGTCCTTCTCAGCCTTCGTCTGGGGCGGTGTTGCTTGGGACCTTGTTTCTTTGCATACCTTTTGAGGGTGGGCACGTAGCGCACCGGTGGAGGGGCGTGTGCTACATGTTCCCATCGACAAACGGAGAGCATCTTTACAAGCCAGCTGCCCTAGGTTCTCTATGTTTTTCTCATAGGGGGACCTGCAATATGCGAACCAAGGGTTAGGCTTTGATACAGGATAAAACCGTTCGCATGGAAGGGATTATAGTGTGGGTTATCAAGCGCGTATGACAAGAAGGAGAGGGGTGAGGAATGCATTGTTCGTTGTAGAGGGAAGGCCCCCATGATGATGTTCATTTGGCCTCTAGCCATTAGCAGATCATGGCTTATGCTAAGTTGCATGGACCGGTTGTCAGGGAGCAGGCCAGGGCTCATCCCCGGAGGGATAGATCATAAAGGGGAAAGGTGTATAGGAAGGGATGGTACCCTGTCCCCACCTTTAGAGATATTAGCCAGAGCTTCCTATGGTGGTGATGAGGGTTACATGCCATCCACCTGGAGGCGGAAATGGTCACACAACTTCTAAATGTGTGGTGAGAGGAGGACCTGAAGAGCTTAGCCTGTTGATCCCAACTCTTTTGCCTGCGCTTGACTATTATTGCTTGTGTGTGTTGATAGTGTCTATACAGGGTCACAAAAAGTCATTGTTTATTTATATACATATCCATGAATCCGTGTCACTTCATGAGGATAAAAACCAATTATAGAACTCTGGATTGTACTGGAGCGTGGCACACGCATCCAGTACTCGTAGCAGCTTACTCAATACCGATAGATATTTTGCAACATCTAGTAGCATGGAACCTTGTCCGAGTCTACTGGCAACATGTAAACTCCTCCTCAGTGAGAACCTTATCACATAGAGGGTTCTCTTGGCTAGGTTCAGCTAAGTCCGTACCCTGAATGGCAGTCATCACTCAAAGGGAAGTTGGTGCCACATAGGTTGGGTCTCTTTGAGACCGCCATTTGGCCAATTGCTCCTCTAAGACTGTCATGATCTGGGCTCCTAGTTCGGCCATTGCAATGCAGTTTTCACACCAACACTGTTCAAATTGAATTTGGCCCTTTGATAGTCGCTTTAGTTGCTCTATCTCTAAGTGATTTGGTTGGCAGAGTGCATCATTGAATGTGACCGTTAAGCGCAGTTCGTCGGCTTCCTCGCCAGAGATGAGTCGCATGCGTTGTCAGTGAAGATGCATCTCTCAATGACTCAGGACCCTGGACTAGGTCAACCGTTGATGTGCTAGGTTAGGCCTCAGCATTTCCTTTCTCTAATATGTCCTCGTGGGACACAGCCATGGCCTGCTGATTAGCCTTGCCAGGTTGTGAGGGTGCAACTGTCTCCCTTGTGGGAGGTCTAGCTCTTCAGCCAATTCCCATGTGTTTAACTCCTCCAGCCTAGGCTTTAGGCGCTTTGGAAGTGCTAGAGTTGTTAATGAAGCTGGTTATGACACCTCCTCCATAGGTAAACTACTAAGGACACGTTTAGCAAGGGGCATTGTCACGGCCAAGGGCTGTGTGACTGCTGTGATCCCTGATTTGAAGTACTAGCAGCTAGTTCAGTGGACTTGCTACTATTGGTGGATTGCGGTGTCAAGTCCTTAGGGCAATTGGAAGTGGTCGTGTCTTTTGTTGCCCTTAGAGCATTCAATTGCGTAGATCGAGTATCAGTTGAGCTAGCTCCATGGTGGATTGCATAGGCATATCCTTAGCTTGAGAGCTAAGGGTGATGTTGTGTCTTGCCTCTTGGACATCTGGAAACTTTGATGGAGATAGAGATTGGGAGTGAACAGCCGCCATTGACGACCGCTGTTGTGCTTCCTGTGTCCATTTGGAAAAAGAGGATGTAGGAGATCTAGGACTCTTAGGTGGACTTGGCACTGGCTGAATGATTTGCTCGAGGCTATTAGACAATTGTGCCATTTGCTGTGTTGAGTGATCAGCCTTGCCATGAGCAATGTTGTGCCTATGATGCATGTTATCCTCTTGGAAAATCAAAGGCTCTTTGGGCACTAATGGCTTTTGTGCATGCTCAATGGCTACATATGACATCTGCTTAGTAAGCACGCTAGGCTGAGGCTCTTTCTTTCGAACACTCATGTTCGGGCTCTTGCCTCGAGACCTAGAGTTTCTCTTAGATTTCCTCCTGTGCTTCGTTTCTTTTGATGCAATCTTGCCTTCAGCTGATAGAGATGGTTTAGCAAGGGATTTTGGTACCCACATCCATCGGTTACCTACGTAATACCCTTGAGTATGTAGCAACGCTTTGGATATCCATTGCGGCATTGTGCTGACCTTCCATCGAAGCCTTCGTCTATAAGGCTTGGGCTTCTTTTGGGGTCTTCTACTATATTTGTAAGTCCGAAGCCCTTCCTTGGCATTGTCTCTTGACCTTCTTGTTTCAAGAATGGCCTCACTCACTGGTACTCATTGTTTGATTGTGCTTGTATCAGCTCTTCCAACAAGTCCTTGCTCTTGATAGTAGGCTTGACTGTTACGTCAGCACCTTCCTTGCCTTTCCCTTGAGGTTCGATGAGGTCACCCTTACTAAAGGTTGTGACTATCCTCACACCTGGTAGTGTCAAGTGTATCCTCTGTGCTGCATAGTCAGCCTCACATTTGGTCGCCCTTTTGAAGGGTCTTCCCAGGAGGGTTTCCTTACCATATTTAGCACTATTTGGAGGAACATGAAATAGGATAGGCAAGATTTCAGTTTCAATTGTTGCAAGGATATTGCACTTCCCTATGAGTGCTTGTGAAGGTTTCCCATAAGGGCTAAGAGTTGCATTAGTCGGTGTCAGCTCTGGTTGGCCTAGTAGAGTCCATGCCTCATAGGTCAAGACATTAAAATCAGCTCCTTCATCAATCAGAGCATCGATAGTATTCTCTCTTTCCGCAGTGAGTTTGACCCTAAGATAAGCAGGTGGTACTATGTCTTCATCTTCCGGGTTTTGGCTTGTAAATTTAAGCCTTTTGACAAATTCCCTTGAGTCCCCAACTGCACAACCAGATGTGGATTCTCCACTGATGTCTTGGCTTGTCAGTGCAGGGCTATTCAAGGAGCATCTATTGTCAGGACTGTCATATCTAGTCATTCTCACTATCGTAGCCTGATGTTGTTGCATTCCGCTTTGACTAGATGTAGTCCAAATGCAACACGTATGTGTTTTTGCGGTGTGGCCTCCTTGCCCTTGTTGGCTAGATTGCCCCATTGAGGTTCTAGGGTCTCTATTTCTCTCGATTCGGGTATGGGCTTTTGGTTGCTCTTTTGTTAGTGAGGATCCACGTTCGTGTAGAGCCATTACTACACTAAGGTCTAATTTGGGGGGCCTGTCACAGCGCCGTTACGGTAAACACCATGGGAAATTTGGAGGATTGTTTAGCCAAATTTTGAACTAATGTTCTAAGTTTCAGCCCAGTGATGGGTCTATGATGTGCCTTTAGCTCTACGTAGCCTTTGGGGTCAATTTCGGGGTTTAGGGTTTTTCTAATATGTTGCCTCGTTTGTTTTTGGCCAATCATATTTTAACTGCTTAGCGTTTTGCGTCTAAGTCTTCGGTTCTCGCTACTGCCTACTCCAGGTTGCTAAGCGGCTGCTTCCTACTATTTTGTCTATTCCATATGCCAGAATCAAGTTCTAAGTGTCAGAGGGACTTTCAACAGTTTGCGCTGCTCAGCTCCAGTCGGGTCAAGTCAAATTTCTGAGAAGTTGACAACAATTTACACTCGGCCCAACTAGTCCGAATTGCAGGGTCCGAGTGGGTCATTCGGACGGGCCGAGGCACCTGGGCCGAGGGCCAAATTCGTGACTCGGATAGGGTAGATTGAGACGGGCTGAATGGTCAATTCAGACGAGGTCACTCAGACGGGCCGAGGCACTTGGGGCAAGGGCCGAATTTGACACGTGGCCGAGGGCCGAATTGGTCAAATGGTTGACTCGGACAGGCCGAGTAGGTTTGGGCCGAGGGCCGATTAGGATTTCGGACCGAGTGGGCCAAGCGGAAGAGGGTCGAGGGCCGATTCTGGGACTCGGCCCACAAGCAGCCGCTCAGACGGGCCAGACGCGGTGCGATGACAACAGCGAGATGTCGATCTTGCTCAATTCATGCGATTTACCCAACCATAGCAAGCATAAACCTCCAGATCCTATCTAGGGGGATAGGGGGAGGGATTCACATACCTGAGTAGAGCAGTAGGCTCGTCGATGGCAAGATTGGAGCGAATCGTGCGATGGCTCTCTCTCTCACACACACACACACACACACACACACAAAAATGGTCACAAATGAGCTCTCCCTTGGCCTCTTGGCTCTTATGCCCCTTCCCGGGTATGGTGTTGATGCCCCAAATCACTCACTTGCCGATCTTAGGCATCACAAGTGAGCTTTTTACAAATTTTTGCACGATTTTTGCCTTGTTTTACCCTGTTTTGCAACAGTAAATCCTAATGCTTATTTTGTTTGTTTTTCTTTGTTTTCTCCTACTCTAATGCATCCAATTCACAAAGTAAATACCTACA
This sequence comes from Lygodium microphyllum, assembly GCF_053477565.2. Lineage (NCBI taxonomy): Eukaryota > Viridiplantae > Streptophyta > Polypodiopsida > Schizaeales > Lygodiaceae > Lygodium > Lygodium microphyllum. Next base: position 34,821,704 of record NC_141161.1, read on the forward strand.
CTACTCCATCTCACAACATAAATCTCAAAAAAGCAAAAAACCTACTTGCCAAGGAGATCGAATATCATCTTCAACCCCCCTCACTTCCTACCTATCTCAAGCACCGGTTCGGGGAAAGCCCTTACTTCGATACTTGATTCGAAGCGCGCAAGCGCTCAAGGCTTGAATCCATAGGTCCTGGCAATGGAACCAAAATGTGGAACTTTCGCTCGACCGCCAAGACCCACGGACCACTTATTGTTTCAAGCGTTCCAAGCCGAGCACTAATGGCTACCTCTCACATAGTCAATGCGCTGTCCATATCCATGGGTGTAGTGAGCTTACCTCCATGCCGTTCGAGTTACCTCCTCTCCCGCACACTCTGGTAGCTCCACGATCCAAGTGCAAGCTTCAAGCAAGCTCCATCCTCAAGCCCCACACTCCAAGCTCCATCACCGCGAGTAAGGGAAGAGAAGAGAAGAGAAGAGAAGAGAAGAGAAGAGAAGAGAAGAAAAGAAGAGAGGAGAAGATGGAGAGCTTCTCCACCCCACGGTCCCTCACCCTCACACACTCACTCCTTCACACTCTCACACTCCCTCTCTCAAGCACAAGCTCAAGCAAGCAAGAAGAAGAAGAAGAAGAAGAAGACGAGAGCCACTTTTTGCCACACACAAGAATGAGCTTCTCATTCACTTTTCAACTTTATATACAAAACCCTAAATTCCTTTTGGGCGGTCATCCTCTTTTCCCCTTTTTTTCATGGCCGACCGTAGCCTAGGCCCTTTTTTCCCATTGTCCTTCTATCTTCCTAGCTTCCTTTCCACCGCCTGTCTATATTTACAAATTGCATGGGTGAGAGCCCATCGCTCCTTGAATTAAACCATGATGCGCTTGCGCTCTTTTACAAAAGTTTTGACTTGCGCTTTTCCTTGTGCATCTTTGTCTTCCGTTTCTCTTTGCCTTGGCCTTTGTCTTTGTCTTCTGTTTTAGCTTTCCGGATTTTCCACCGCCTGGCACTCTTTTACAAGATTTTAGGGTGCGCCTTTGTATTTTAAAATGCACCTTTCCTCTTTTGCATTTGCCTTGGACTTTTAAGGTTGCCCTTGCACTTTTGGCCTTTTCTCCTCTTCTTTCTTCAGTCGGGCTACCTTTTTTTCACCTTTGCCTTGAGTCTTTTTTATTTTCTTTTGCTTTCTTCGTGTTGGGGGTAACACCAGGGAGTGGCGGGAGCTCAAGAGAATGAGCTGTGGCTGAAGGAGATCCAATGCAAGTGGGGAGTCAAGGGGAAGCTGAGAATGCCATGAGCCAAGCTCAAGAGTCGGAAATCTGTGCTCTGATACCAGTTGAAAGGTGAGAAGGATCAAAGCTTGCACTCGAGAGCTATGGCGGGACAACAAGAGGAAGAAAGAGAGAGACAAGAAATGGGAACTCCAACAGTCACAATGTGTGACCGGGCCTTCCTTTATTCAAACTGTCACTAAAAGAATAAAGAATAAAGTGACAGTGTGACAGGCGCCCGCCACTTGCAGTGTGCAGTGGCAGTGATGACTGTCAGTGTAGTAATACATGGGCGGCTAGCGGAGGTGCTTTTATCCCCAACACATCTTTATACTTAAAGGTGCGCCTTCTTGCTTTTGGCTTATTGCAACTTTCATTGTTGCATCTTGTACTCCTGATGGTTGTTCCCATTCTTTTAGATTTCTTCTGAGCCCACTCTCTTGTAGAGCACCTTTTCCTTTTTTTCACCTTGTGTTTTTTCTCTTGATGCCTCGTTTTCCGCTTCCTTTGCTTAGCAGTAAACAACCTTCATTATCCATGTATAATTCTTTGTAACGCACAAGAGTTGGGATTTTCATCACCAAGTTAAGAACCATTGGATGAGTTGGAAAGGTGGTTGGGTGATTTTGAGGGTTGTGTAGGATGCCACCAATTGTGAAATGGGCTATTTTCTTGGTCAATACCATGAGGACCATTATTTTTCTTGAGTGACTATGAGATTTTGAGAGGGTGGAGCAGAGTATAACATTTCTTGGTTGAGTATTGAGAGGTGATGTTAAGGATTTAATTTAATCAAGGAATTTTGTTTGCATCTTGCATGACAATCAAGCACATGTTGAAAGGTGAGAAGGATCGAAGCTTGCACTTGAGAGCTATGGCGGGAGAGCAAGAGCAAGAAAGAGAGAGACAAGAAATGGGAACTCCAAAAGTCACAATGTGTGACCGGGCCTTCCTTTATTCAAACTATCACTAAAATAATAAAGAATAAAGTGACGGTGACGGGCGCCCACCACCTGCAGTGTGCAGTGGCGGTGATTGTCAGTGTAGTAATACACGGGCGGCTAGGCGGAGGCACCTTTACTCCCAACAACCTCCCATTTAAAGGCGATCTGCCCTAGTGAGGAGTGAAAAGAAAAGAAAAAAGATAGTACAACATGTACACATGTACAACAGGATGAGGAAATACGTCATCTCATCCCACACCCATCAACCTCCTGAGGAAGGCAAAGCGCTCTATAGAGAGGCTTTTCATGAGCAAATCTGCAGGATCAAGGTCAACAGACTTGTCCTCAATGACCCCACGTATGAAGTGATACCTCACCTCAATGTGTTTCGTCTTCACACACAGAAGACCGGATTCTTGGCTAACTGAATAACACTCATAGAATCCGAATGCAATGTAGGGATAGCATCAATACCAAGGTCAATAACCAAACGACCCAATCAAATGGCCTCCTTACAAGCCTCAGTGGCTGCAACATATTGGGCCTTGTAGTATAAAGGGTCGTGCATTTCTACACCCTGGACATCCAAGAAACAGCACCTCTAGCATAGGTGAATACATAGCCGGAAGTGGACTTCCTACTATCTGCATGTCCTGCATAATCAGAGTCAGTGTACCCCACGACTCCTGAAAGCATATGCACATATCTGCAATGCCCTTCAGGTACCTCATGATACCCTTCACGGCATCCCAATGCTTCTTGCTAGGTGTAGTCATATAGCGTGCCACAATACCAACTGCAAAGGCAATATCTGGATGAGTGGCTATCATGGCATACATAAGACTGCCCACTGCGGATGCATAGGGAATCTTGGCCATCTCGGCCCTCTGCTCATCTATCTGTGGACAATCAGCCTGTGATACCTTCACATAAGAAGGCAATGGATAGCCAATAGGCTTTACGTCCTGCATGTGGAAGAGCTCAAGGACTTTATGAATGTACTCCCTCTGTGACAAGTAGAGGAGTCCCTGATGCTTGTCACGTCTAATGCGCATACCAAGTATGTGAGAGGCCTCTCCCAGATCTTTAATCTCAAATCTCTTCTTGAGTTGAGCCTTAAGAGCATCTAGCTCATCATGAGCTTTCCCTGCTAGCATATCATCCACATAGAGTACCAAAATCAATAAAGAACCATCACAAGCTTTCTTCATGTAAAGACACGGATCCATAGCACTCCTGCTGTAGCCCTGTAACTGCATAAAGGAATCAAAATTCTGATACCACTCCCTAGGTGCTTACTTCAAGCCATAAAGACTTTTCTTCAATTTGCACACTAGGTGCTCCCTATCAGGTTCTGCAAAGCCCTTAGGATACTCCATATAAATCTCATCATGCAAGTCCCCATGTAAGAAAGCCATCTTGACATCCATCTGGTATAAATCCAAGTCAAGCTGAGCAACCAAAGCCAAGACTAAGCGCAGGGTGGTCATCTTAACTATAGGAGAAAAGACCTCATCAAAGTCCACACCATGCTCCTACTTAAAACCCTTTGCTACCGGTCTAGCCTTGTATGCTGGCTTGGGGTATCTAGGGGTACTTTTCACCTTGTACATCCACTTGCATGGCAAAGCCTTCTTGCCCTCAGGCAAGGAAATCAAATCCCAAGTCTCATTCTTATGCAAGGAGTCTATCTCAGACTGCATAGCCCTCTCCCAAGAGTGATTGTCATCCCTGAGTAGAGCCTCATCATAGGTGAAAGGCTCTCCTTCAATTATAACCAAGACATAATGCATCGAGGCTGAAATATATCAGGTGGACATCTATCTCTATTAGACGACAGGTTCTACTGCCTGCCTAGCTGCCTGTCCAACACCCTGACCACGAGCTTCTGCTGCAGCAGTAGGCTGTCCAATTGGCTGTGCGGGAGCTCTCGGCTCCTCCTGAAATATGACCATGCGGATCAAGAACTCTCTCAGGATGCCAATGCATCTTGTCTTCATGGAAGACTACATCATGACTGCGGATGACTTTCCACGCCTGTTGTAGATCCTAGAGACGGTAACCCATCTCGCTTGCATCCCCATAACCAAGGAAAATGCATTTGACACTTTTAGGATCCAACTTACTTCTCTTGTCCCTGGGCACATGGCAAAATGCCTCACATCCAAAGACATGGAGATGCGCATACGAGGGAGGTTTTCCAGTCCATAGCTCCTCTGCAACCTGGAAATCCAAACCACTAGAAAGTGATCTGTTTATGGCATGCACGACTGTACTAATTGCCTCAGCCCAAGAGCTCTGTGGTAGGCCTGCATGGCTAAGCATACTGTATACATGCTCATGGATAGTTCTTTTCATCCGCTCAGCCAAACCGTTCGGGAGGGGGGGTGTAGGGGGGGGTCAACTGACGCTTAATACCCCTCTCATCACATAACTGCTCAAAAGCACGTGAGACATACTCACCCCCATTATCTATCCTTAGGCATTTTAGCCTATATCCAGACTGGTTCTCAACCAATGCAAGACATCTTTGAAATACAGCCAAGACATCGGATTTCAGCTTAATGGGATAAGCCCAAAATTTCCATAAAAAATCATCTATGAAAGTAATAAAATACTTGGCACCACCCACAGACTGACAAGGCATGGGCCCACAGACATCCGAATGTACCAATGCCAATGGCTCACTCATGCATGGCCTACTAGACTTCTTATGCGTAGACCTAGTCTGCCTGTCATAAAGACAATGCTCACATGAATCAAAGCATGCATAATCAAGGGGCGGTAAGTACTGCAAACCAGAAAGCATTTTCATTCCCTTCAAAGACATATGGCCCAAACGGGTATGCCAAAGAGATACATGTGGGATAGAACTCACAGACAAAATAGGATCAAGGGATGAAGCAGATACAATCAAGGGATAGAGGTTGCCAGCCTTGGCACCTCTCGCAATCACAGGTCTGCCATGAGTGATCTTCCATGCAAAGCCTCCAAAAGATACATGATAACCTGCATCATCAAGCTGTCCAACTGACATGAGACTGCGTGTCAAAGCAGGTACATGACGTACATCCTGCATAATAAAGCTGTTGCTAGAAGGAAACTGTAGCCTAACATCACCAATGCCCACAATATCAAGAGAGCTGTCATCACCCAAGCGCACAGAACCCGAAACAGTACGGTATGAATGAAACCACTCTCAACAAGGTGTCACATGAAAGGATGCACCTGAGTCCAAGAGCCAACACTGTGCATACATAGAGTGTATCTCTGTCATCTGCGAAGCACTAGAAGAAGCTGCAAGGATATAATTATCATCAACATCCTCAGGCTGCATAACATTGATCTCTTCAATTTTAACACTGGACTTTGCAGGCACTATGCTGCGATCAGAAGACTTATCCTGCACTTTGTCTTTCCCCTTATCTTTATGCCTTTCATTGCACAGTTCATGGCATTGTGACCTAAAGAATAGAAACCAAGTAGAAGATGTCAAGTTTTGGGCATTGGATTTATAAGAGTTATGATCCTCAAGCCAAGGGATTAGAAAGCTTGTGGAGGAGGTTTTTTCCATAGTTGGACATAATCCTTTTATTGAAGAGGGTGTAGCTACTAGCTAGCCTTGCAGGTTTGAGTGGGGTCCATATGTAAGCACTAGCTGTAATAATAGAGGAGCTGGATGAGTGGCCTAAACAGTATGCTCGACAACGAAGATGGCTTACTGCTACTACAAACTCTAGAGGCATTTGAGAAAGTTGTGCGTAAGTGCATGCTGTATCTGAGTGGCCCAACATCCACTCCACACATCTGATGTTCAGCAATGTGGATCTCATTTTCCTTCTCTGTTACTACACACTAGGACCACAATGAGATGAGATCGTTTCACTCTTGCTCGGAAGGGTGGTTGAAATCCACATCCAAATGGCACAATTTTCCAACGCTTTCAAAATTCATTGATTAAACAAAAAGAGAAGAAATGTATTTTTCCATAAGCTTTATCAAAAGCTAAAACGTTAGGCTTTTGAAACACACTCTCGTTTGGAAAGCAAAAAGTCTTGACTTTTGAGGTACACAACATATTGTAAAAACCTATATAAGGATGTGAGAGTAATGATGCAAAGGGCCCTTCCCCTTGAATGCCAAACTTTGTGTCTTATGAGAGAAGTGAGTGAAGGGTCCCAAACAAATATTTGGAGACTTATTTGCATTGATTGACCTCGTGAAGACTTGAATGTTGAAGTATTGAGTGGTGTAACAGGGTTCTATGAGGTATGAAGTGATAGTGTTTCCTTTGGACTCTAAGTTCGAATTGTTTTGATCTTGTCGATGCTCTACCTTGAGTTTTATTAAGGTTACAAGAGGCATAGCATTAATTAATATTAATTCTCAACTAATAAATTATACTAACTAATTACTCATCAATCTCTAACTAATAAATTAATTAATAAAACTTAATTAGTTAGTACAAGAAAATCAATGAATAGTAACTAATTAAGTAGTTAGTACTAATTAAAGCTAACAACAAGTTTAGTTAGTTGTTTGGAGAGAGAGAGAGAGAGAGAGAGAGAGAGAGAGAGAGAGAGAGAGAGAGAGAGAGAGAGAGTGTGTGTGTGTGTGATATGTATTTTTTTCCACTGGGAAGGGATTGCTAGCAACCCCTTCTTCGACAAATAATGATTTCACAAGTCTCCTCTCCCAAACAAAGAAGGTTATGTGGAATTATTTTTTGCCGAATAAGGAGTTTCCAGTAGCCCCTTCTCAACAAAAAAATTCCACAAGTCCTTCAAGAGTAGAAGAATGGGATTATGGAATTTTGCTTCGTTGAAAAGGGGTTGCCAACAACCCTCTCTCGTCCCGAGTGAAAAATAAATCCATGTGCACTCTCTTTTATTTGGGAGGTTGTGGAATTATTATTCCTGAAGAAAGGGGATGTGTTCTTAGTGGAAAAAAAATAGAAATATCACTCTCTCTTTATCTCTCTACTTCTCTCTCCTCCAAGAGATGAATGATTGGACTAGCAGAATATTCCTTCACCAAAAGCGGTTGTAGGCAGAGCGGACTTGTGAATTGATTTTTTTCCCTAGAAGGGGCTATCGGTGACCCCTTCTTGGTCTCTCTCCTCCCTCACTCTCATCCTTCTTTCATACACTCTTTTTTTTCATTTTCTCTCTCCTTTTTTAATAAAAGGACCCCTCCCCCCATCCACATTGCGATTCAGTTTTACCACTCTTGATATGTGACCCTCTCTCTTCCTCTCTCTCTCTCTCTCTCTCTCTCCCCCTCTCTCTCTCCTTTGTCTATAAAAGGACCCCTCCCTCCCCTTCCAATTTCAATTTGTGATTTCAGTTGGATGAGTAGGGGTTCTTATCACCATCATGCATCAGAGACATATGAAGGCCTATGGTATAGGTAATACTGAGATTGCCTTTGAGGAAAATGCAGTGGTGCAATGGCCAATTGAATTGATGATAAGAAGCCCCTCTCTTGATTTTATTATGGTTGGTCATCTCCAGAGTACTCCGACTTATCTCCTTGACCTAGAGTAGGACAAGTTGTGTCACCAACAACATGCAATTGCTCCCAGAGCAAAGGGGAGAGCAATGCAAACATGATGATTGATATCCACAGAGGTGTAAGGAGCCATTTGTGGGAGCTTTCGCTCAACCGCCAAGACCCACGGACCGCTTATTGTTTCAAGCGTTCCAAGCGAGCTCTCATGGCTATCTCTCACCTAGCCGATGCGCCGTCGATCCTACAAATGCAGTGAACTTACCTTGATGCTCGATCGAGTACCCTCCTCTCTCTCACACTCCGGTAGCTCCACGATTCTCAATGCTAGCTCAAGCATCCTCAAGCCTCCTCCATCTCCAAGCTCCATCCTCCATAGCCGCGCGCGCAAGAGAAGAGAAGAAGGGGAGAGGAGATGGTGAAGAGCTTCACCCTCTTGATTCGTCGCTCTCACACACACTCACTCCCTCACACTCTCACACTCCCTCTCTCAAGAGCATACACAAGCAAGAAGGAGAGAAGAAGAGAGGAAGAAGAAGACTAGTTTTGCCACACCAAAGAATGAGCTCTTCATTCACTTTTCAACTTTATATACAAAACCCTACTTCCCTTTTGGGCGGTCATCCCCTTTTTCCCTTTTTTACATGGCCGGTCATAGCCTAGGCCCTGTTTTCCATTGACCTTTTATCTTCGTTGTTTCCTTTTCACTACCCTTCTCTATTTACAAATCGCACGGGTGAAAGCCCGGCACTCTTTTACAAGATTCGTGTTTGCCTTGGCCTTTAAAGGTTGTCCTTGCGCTTTTGGCCTTTTCTCCTTTTTTTCCTTCTGTTGGGCTACCTTTTTTCCGCCTTTGCCCTACGTCTTTTCCACTTTCTTTTGCTCTCTTCATATTGGGGTTAACATTACCCCCCTCCTAGATGAGTGCCAGTCCCATGGCACTCATTGGCGTAGGGAGAAAGTGGTAGCATGCACTGAAGAGTTCAGGGGACAGGGGCGCCTGGGGCATGCACTGGTGACCGGTTTCGTGGGGGTTGGTTGGGGATGCTGCGTAGGACGATTTTTCCGCCTTGTCGGATGCTGGGTGGGCAATTAGCATTGGACATTGATGAAGAACGAATGCCACTTGTGCTGTGGTCGTCAACACCTGCAATTGAAAACCTGTCAAGTGGTCGCTCCCTAGGGGTAGTGCTAGTCTCTGTATTGTGCACGAGACTCTCTTTTTTTTTTTGTAGTTTGGGAGACAGGTCGAATTCTAAGCAAGCTGAGAGTGTTGTCCTGCACTTGAGGACCCAAACTGTGAATTAGTTCTGTGTAGGTATTATGTGAGTGCAGTGCTTGTGCATACTTAGATATTACTTAGCTAGAAGACTGGGCGGCGTGGGGCCGTGTAGAGCAGAAATGTGGTAATGAGGAGATGAAGTACACCTTTGACTCCTGCTTGGAGACATCATTAGGGGTGTGCCATTGTCGTCGAAGCTTGCTTTTTTTTTTTGAGGTGGGTACATGGAGGCAGTGGTACAAGGGATAACGGGAGTTCTACTCCTCATCATCTGAATGGTGGGTAAGGGTGGGCGGAGGGCGGGGGGCCTTGTTAAGGAATTTTTGGCTTAGCAAGTAGCCCTTAGTGTGGAGGCGGGTTTTGAGGGTGGTGGTGGAGAGAAAGGGGTGGTTGCACTGTGTGAATTTGCTGTCATTCATGTCTTCCAGCAGTGCACCATAGAAGGATGGCAAAAGAGCAGCACAAATCATGAGACGGGTCATGGTGGTGCTGTCTATGGCATTGGGGTCAAAATAGAGGGGTGGAAGGTGGCATTCTTGGGGTGCAGGTTCCTGGTGTACTAGGATTCTAATTAACCTAAGGTAATTACAGGTGGTGATGAATGCTGGGTCGGGGCAAGAGGTGAATCCGTTAAGGAATTTATCTATAGAGCTGTACAAGTCGGGAAGGGTGAAGAGAAGAGCGTTCCTATGGGAAGTGGTATTGGCGTTATAAATGACGGGGAAGTCAAACCTGCCGTGGATGGATGGGTTAAAATCCACTCCTACCCTTCGAGGATATGGCATAAAGATGGGGTCGTTCCTTTCCGAAGGGAGGGTGTTGCAAAATGCCATCCATGCCTCCAGGTTGACGTCAAAAATGCGCCACCTCCAGGTGGGTTGGCAATTATAGCCTTCCACTGTGCGAGGTACTTGGAGGACTTTGTCTTGCCAAAACTCGCGGTCCTCGGCCCCCCAAGCAGTTGGGTGGGCCTCACGCTCTTCTAACTATTTAGCCTTGAGCCGAGCCCCCATGGCGATGACATCCTCCACCAACTGAATGGGCAGCACCCTATTCAAGGCGGTGGGAAACTCGAAGCGTAGGTCAAAGGGATCTCGGTTATACTCCTGCTGCTCCCAGATAATCATTTCAGCGCGGTACTCAGCGGGGGAGTCTTGGGTGCGCAGCGGGAAAGGGGCAGGCTGTTTCGGGGCAGGTCTGGCCTTCAGTTTTCTTCTTGCCTTCTCCACCATTTCCTTCCTTCGGGTGGTGTGGGCCGCTCTTCGCTCGGCAGATGTGTCATGGGGTGGCACTTCGGTTTGTTGGGGTTGAGGGGGTGGCGGGACATATTCCTCTCCTTGAGGCCCTAGGTCAAGCTCTGGCTCACCCCCTTCCGCTTGCTCTTCCTCCTGTATTTTCTCCTTAGTGAACCCAAGGTGATCCATCTCTTGTGTTGTCAGTCCTACTTGCACCAGATATTTTCTTTGTTCTTCTAGGCTCTGCGGCGGGCCTCCTAGCTGCAGTGGTACGTGCAGGCCTGCCGTGAGGGCCCTGCGCGCAATGGTTAGCTTTCTCTGCTGATCATTGGCCTCATCTGTTTTTGAGTGGGTGGTGTGGAGCAGCGTGTTGATAAAAGTGCGCTGCTGAGCTATCATAGCGAGCTGGGCTGCCTCTGTCTGGTTTTCAGCCATCACTCTGTCTCCCTTAGCCTTGGCCAGCCGGCATGCTAAGTCCCGCACTCTCTGCTTGTTATGATTGGACCATTCCTTTGACCGCCTCTCCATGTCTTCCAGGCTTTCCCCCTGTTGGAGGGTCATCGCCATAAATTGTTGTTGCCAGGCTTCAAGCTCATGGCGCAAGCGGGACTGCTCTCGGTGCTCCTCTGCGATCTGCTCGTTGAGTAGGTCCCGCGTCGCCTGCAACCTACGCACCTGTTCTGCCCTTAACTGATCCAGCTCTGCAACCTCTTGTCTAATTTTCTCAAGCTGACTCTGCGCCTCCAAGTTGGCTGTAGATAACTGGTCATTCTTGCGCTGAAGTTGGGCAGTTGTCTCCCTCTCCCTGGTGAGACGCTCCATTAGGATTTTCCTTCTTCCCTCCTAGGTAGCGTCGCGCTCCTTCAGGGCTTTTAGCTCCTCCGCCTCCTTGGTGCTGGCCTCCTCCCTAAGCACAGCGATTTCCTTTTGATATTGTGCTATTTGCCTCACTCTGTCCAGTTGGAGGGCGGCTTGTGATTCGCGCTCCGCTGCCAGCTCCTCCACCGCCATCCTCCTTTCTTGCCTGGCCGTTTGCAATTGCGCAAGCAGCTCCTTCACGTAGTCATCGTAGTGGCCTGTTGGAGGTGGGGGGTGGGACATGATCGTAGTGGTAGCAATCTCCTCCACTTTTTGTCTTTTCACTTCTGGCCCTGGCTCCAACTCGGCCATCGCTACCCTTTTGGCACCTGAGACTGGGGTGGCCCCGGCTGCTTCCCTTGCCAACTCTCTTTCCACCAAGAATTGCAACCAGGTGACCACGTTGCTTTCATCGATCTTTGGGGTGTGCCCCAGGGCGGCTGTGGTAGGGGGTGTCACCTTGAGGGGAGTGGCTTGCATGAGTGGTACGAGGAGAGGGGAGACGGGTCTGACTGGGTCTTTTTCTTTCCCTTTTGTAGGAGGCAGTGGCACAGGTTCCGGCGTGCCAGTGCTGGGGCCGGGTGCTTCAGATTGGTATGGTCTGTCCGCTCCTTCCACGTCTTTTCTCCGCTGCTCCTCGATGGAGCGACACGTCGCCAGCTCCAATTCTTCTTCTTCCCTCCTCCTCAACTCCTCCTCAGCCCTCTTTCTTCTTTCCTCCTCTTCTCTTACCGACTCTCTTCGGGTTGCAATACTCAATCCACCGACAACGGAACTCACATTGACCAATCAAGAGTGGATACAACGTCGTCACAACAGGGTGACAAATCTATACCAGTCACATCCGAGAAGAACCATGACGAAATAGCAATAAAACCTCAAGAGAAACGTGAGAACCCCAAGAGCATAAGAAATCCTAGCATTGACCAATCTTGCTCATCTACACATGAGCCCCCAGCCATGCTAAAGCCTAAGGAAACTCTTAGAACTTTGCATGAGATAGCAACCAAGCAAGCCCTCATTAAACATAGAAGTGTCACATAATGCTTAATTGAGTTGGATGCTAAGCTGAAAGTGGTCGCACGTGTCTACGTCTTTGCGGACATGGGTACAATCCCCAAGGAGTAGCTTGGAGATTACTTGCCCTTCCTCCTATCTTGGGAAGAGCAGGAGCATCTTAACGAGCACTATGATAGGCTCCTGTATGAACGCATGCGACTCACCTCTGACAAGGAAGCCGATGAACTGCGCTTAAGTGTCACGTTCAATGAAGTGCTCTGCCGACCGAATCTCGTAGACATAGAGCAACTAAAGCGACTAACAAAGGGCCGAAGTCAATTTGAACAGCATTGGTGTGAGAACCGCGTTGCAATGGCCGAACTAGGGGCTCAGATCATGACAGTCTCAGAGGAGCGATTGGAAAAATGGCGATCGCAAAGAGACCCAACCTATGTGGCACCAACTTCCCTTCGAGTGCTAACTGGCATTCGGGGTACGGATTTAGCTGGAACTAGCCTAGAGAGCCCTTTGATTGATAAGGTTCTCACTGAGGAGGAGTTACACATTGCTAGTAGACTCGGACAAGCTTCCATGCTGCTCGATGTGGCAAAATATCTATCGGTACTAAGTAAGCTGCCACGAGTGCTGGATGCATGTGCCATGCTCCAGTACAACCCTGAGTTCTACAATTGGTTCTTATCCTCGTGAAGTGACATGGATTCATAAATATGTATATAAATAAACACTGATTTTTGTGTCACCATGTATAAACAATATCAACACACACAAGCAATGATAGTCAAGCGCAGGGAGAAGAGTCGGGTCTGACAGGCTAAGCTTCTCAAGTCCTCCTCTCATCACGCATTTAAAAGCGGTGTGACCATCCCCACCTCCAAGTGAAGGGCACGGCTATAGGAAGCCTTGACCAACAACTCTGATGGTGTAGACAGGGTATGGTCCCTTTCTATACACCTTCTTTCCTTTCCGGTCTATCCTTCCAAGGAGCAGCCCTGCCTAAATCCATGACCGCCAGCCGAGGTAACTCGGCATGAACCAAGATCTGCTAATGGCAGGAAACTAAACATACATCACGGGGGCCATCCCTCTACAACAAGCACTGCATGCCCCACCCCTCCCCTTCTCGTCCTTTCCGCTTGATAACCCGCACTATAATCCCTTACATATGAATGGTCATATCATGTAACAAATCCTAATCCTTGATTCACATCTTACAGGTCCCCTTGAAAGGAAAACATGGAGTACCAAGGGCAGCTAGCTTGCAAGGACACTCTCCATAGCCGACGGGAACATGCAGCACACGCCTCTCCACCGGTGCACTATGTGCCCACTCTTAAAAGGTACGCCAAGAAACGCGGCCCTAAGGGGCACCGCCCTGGATGAAGGCTGAAGAATCCGCGGGCCAGGGGAGCGGATGCTCAAGGAGGCACACAAAATGTGGCAACACCAGTTGCACAGACCCCCAACGCACGCTCGGGCACCAGATGCTCATGAAGTGACAAGGCGGCCAGGGATAGGGCAGAATTTAATGAATTGTTTAAAGACATTCTGGAAACAGTAGCGGCCCGAGACTACACCATTCATGTCCCGGCCGACATGTTCCCTGCCCAGCCTCACGGGAGCCTCGGACTAGCACCGCCCCAGTCGCCTAGCCAATCGGACTCACCCCGCCTCGTACCTATCAACTAAATCCCTATGATGTGCAAGTAGCTCGACAAGTTAGCATGCCAGAACATTTTGTTTTTTGATGAGTAAAGGGACAAGATCCCCACTTGTACACATTCCCGTTACTTCTCGTTAATGTATGCGACCTTAACAAGCAATGAAATAGGCATCCCAATAGACATCATAGAATTCTGAAAAATTATGTCTTATCATGATTGCATTTGTTCGATGCACTTAACACAAGCAAGCATATACTCTCACGAAGTGACAAGGGGATGCAGGATGATACAGGTCTTTGTGCGACAGTGTTCAATGCCCAATCACCGCAAGACCATCAACCCCACAAGGAGCCGCGGCAAAGCCACGCTGCCAAAATCACAAATCACCCGTGCCGATCACCCACATCGCATGGCCCAAAGCACATTCATGGGCTACGCTCCCTTTCTGGGTCAAGCTCTATAGTTGGCTCATGGCAGTCGTTATCTCAATTGTACCAACATCGCGTGTGTCGCAAGGAGGTTTGCAATATCTCAAGTGTGTCTCCCCATCTCAACAACTGCTTCTCTAACAACGTGGCTAGGGCACAATCATCATTGTACTATCCATTTCCTGAGCCTTCGAAGCTTGACATTTTCCAACCCATTGAAAGGCTGATAGCCTCAACATGTTGTAATGGTTTTACTCAGGCAAGTCCAAAAAAAAAAGCGAAAAAGAAACTAATGAAAAGATAAAAAGCACCCACGATCACAGCACAGCACCTAGGGGTCCTCAAATTAGGTACTTCTTCTCCACATGAAAAACTTTGCTTCATCCACGCATTGTTATGAGAAACTAGCCACGGTCTTCTAACTACGTAATATCTAAGTATGCACGAGCACTCACATAATATCTGCACCAAAGTATATCCACAGTTTGGATCCTCAAGTGCAGAACAATACTCTAGGCTTGCTTAGAGTTCGACCTGTCTCCCAAACTAATCAAAATATATCTTGTGCACGATAAGACGACTAGCACTACCCCTTAAGGAGAGACCACATGCGAGGTTTTCCAAATTGCAGATATAAGGTGTTGTTCGCTCTTCATCAACACTCAACTCTGAATGCTTATCCCTTACCATCCGACAAGCCCGCAAAGAATCGTCATGTGCAGAACCCCCAACAAACCAACACTTGTGCTGGCCATCAATGCAATCCCCACCACAGAATAGCCCTACCACCAACCCCAACAACCTTCCACTAGCCACCTTGGCCACCAACAAGCCCCCAGGACCTTCTGCCACACCACCACCAACACTTCTCCACGGAAACTACAGGCGTCCTTGTCACCCACGTCTTCGGTGCATGCTACAGCCTGCTACCTACGACGGTGAGTGCCATGGGACTGGCACTCGTCTAGGAGGTTGGTAATGTTAACCCCAACACGAAGAAAGCAAAAGGAAATAAAAAAGACGCAGGGCAAAGGTGGAAAAAAGGTAGTCCGACTAAAGAAAGAATAGGAGAAAAGGCCAAAAGCGCAAGGGCAACCTTAAAAGTCCAAGGCAAATGCAAAAGGGAAAAGGCGCATTTTAAAATAAAAAGGCGCACCCTGAAATCTTGTAAAAGAGCGCCGGGCTCTCACCCGCGGGCTCTCACCCGTGCAATTTGTAAATGTAGACGGGCGGTGGAAAGGAAGCTAGGAAGATAGAAGGACAATGGGAAAAAGAGCCTAGGCTATAGTCGGCCATGTAAAAAAAGGGAAAAGGGGATGACCGCCCAAAAGGGATTTAGGGTTTTGTATATAAATTTGAAAAGTGAATGAGAAGCTCATTCTTGTGTGTGGCAAAAAGTAGCTCTCTTCTTCTTCTTCTTCGTCTTGTTCTTGCTTGCTTGAGCTTGTGCTTGAGAGAGGGAGTGTGAGAGTGTGAGGGAGTGAGTGTGTGAGGGTGAGGGACCGAGGAGGAGAAGCTCTCCATCTTCTCCTCTCTGCTTCTCTTCTCTTCTCTTCTCTTCTCTTCTCTTCCTCGCGGCAATGGAGCTTGGAGCGTGGAGCTTGATGATTGAGCTTGCTTGAAGCTTGCACTTGGATCGTGGAGCTACCGGAGTGCGCAGGAGAGGAGGTAACTCGAACGGCACGGAGGTAAGCTCACTACACCCTTAGATATGGATGGCACGTTGGCTATGTGAGAGGCAGCCATTAGTGCTTGGCTTGGAACGGTTGAAAGAATAAGCGGTCCGTGGGTCTTGGCGGTTGAGCGAAAGCTCCCACACTCTTCATCCTTATTTTTTTGCCTCTTGTCTTTCTTCTTGTCCATCTTCTTTTTTTCTACTTCAACTTCCTTCTCCTTCTCCTTCTTTGACTGCATTAATTTCAGCCTTTGTACATTTGCATGTCCAATGCATTTGTGCCAAATTTCAATGTCTGCAACAACACCTTTTCCTTTAGCATACATAGCAGCATTCATAATAGGAATTCCAGCATCCAGAGTAAACATACGTCCAACTCTACTTCCCTTTGCAACTAACCTGCACTTGTCATTGAAGTCTTCTACAAAGCAGCCCTTTGCATTAAATCTGACTTGTAGCCCTTGCTCTACGACTGACACCAAGTTCTTTGTAATAGATGGCACATGTAATACATCTGAAAGACTCTTTGTCTTACCATCATGCAAGAACAAGGAAACTTTTCCAACATGCGAAATTGGGTGGCATGAGTCATCACCCATCTGCACATAAACTGCATTCTGCAAATCTTGCATCTCTCCAAACCATTCTGCATGGCTGGTCATATGATTGGATGCACCTGAATCAACATACCAAACATCTTCATGTGTTCCCTTTCCTATAACAGCATTCAGCATATGCTGCATAATGAACAAACGTTCATTTTTGTCTTCATTTTGTCGTGAAGACGATGCATAGTTTCCTTTGCTGCAACTTACCACTACGGATATCATCTTTTTTAGCATAACATTGGGCTGCAATATGACCTGTTTTGCCACAGTAGTGGCACACAATACCAGAGTTGTTAGAACCTCTGTTTTGCCATCCACCTCTTCCTCTAAAGCTCCCCCTGTCTCTAAAGTTACCACGACCTCCTGAAACCTGCATATCGCCAAATTACTGATTCAATCTGTTTTGCTGGTTGTCACTACCACGTCCTGTACCACGGCCTCTTGAAGAGAACCTGCCACGTCCCCTTCTTGAACTGGAGTAGAAAGCCTGGACCTGTTCACCACTTCTTTCAGATGTCTCACTCTGCATGTTGATTTCTTCAGTGATCATTAGAGAGACCAACTCATCGAAATCTAGGAATGGCTTTCTAACATATACGGAAGTTACAAAAGACTTCCAAGCCTTTTCATTGTTAAGTCCACCCAAGGTTGACGACACCAAATCATCATCATCGGACATTGCATCAATCGCTGCCAATGTATCTGCAATGCTCCTTACCTTCAATGCATACTCATTGATAGACATCTTTCCTTTCTTCAATGTATTCAACTCTTGCTTGAGTTGAATCTTTCGTGCCTTTGTATTTACAGAAAACATACTTTCAAGTATGGTCCAAGCTGCATATGCATTCTCTGCATTTCTAATGTGTCCCAGCATATTATTGTCAATTACTGCAGACAACCAATACATGACCTTCTTGTCTTTTGCATTCCATTCCTTTCGTGCCTTTATCTCTTCTGCAGTTGGAGGATCACTCACCTCCGGCTCCTTTTCTTCACCTGAAATAAACTCGTAGAGGCCTTTTCCAATAAGGAAGTTCGTGACACGAAACTTCCATGATGGGTAGTTGTTCTTGTCGAGCTTCTCAATGATGGGGCTTCCACTGTTCTCTGCTATTATCACAAAATTAATACCAACAGCAAGCAAATCTTCTGCAACCCTCGACGTGTAGTGCACAGCAATACACTAGACAGCCTTTTTCACTGTCTTTTCAACTATACATGCAATCTACAACCTGTTTGCAGATAAACCTTGTGTTTACTCACTGGTAAACACCTTTGAACTTACAGATCTGAAATCTGTAACTTGCACACCCACGTTCGGTCAATACAGTCGAAGTCACAGTGTACCCAGAAACTGCTGTCCGCAACCTTGCGGCTCTAAAACGGGCCCTGAAACGGCCTCAGATGCCCAAAATAACTGCAATCTGAGATTTTTTCTCTGCCCTGCTTCCGGTGCCTCCACAGGCACTATCCAAGAGAAGGAGTGGAAGAATGGGAGAGATTCTTACCCGTGGCTTGCTTGCTCGAACCTTGCTTCTTCTCCTTCACTTCAGCCTTCGAAATCAGCCTCTCTCAGTGCCGCGGCTCTGATACCATGTCAAGAATCGCGTGGTGGGGGGAGTTGCTCAAGATGATGCGCCGAACACACACAGAATACACAAGGAGAAGCTCACTCAAGAGACAAGAAGAGAGATGGAGGCCAAAACGTTTTCTTGATGATTTCTTCTTCTTCTTCCACACTCTTTACAATGTACACAAAGTATAGATAAGATACAACATAAAAGGAAAGTGGCCTACTAAGTCAAATAATGCATAACCGACTACACTAGTCGACTGGCGCTATAACTATGCCAGCTGTAAATAGATGTAACAACCTGAATATAATAAGTAATGAGTCAGTGGCCATGTGAGAGTCATAATGACCACCGACGTGCTAAGTGTAGACGTGTGGACCCATTTAACCAGGCGGTCCATCATCAATGTCCGCATGTGTTGAGCTTGTCATCTCAACACTAGGGTCTGTAACTCTTAACAAACAACAAATTTTTCTCAACAAGCTTTTCATTAACACTATAGTATGCCTCACTCCACTTGGTTATAAACTCAGAGTTAGAGATATGTATGTGTCTGTTTCTATTCGATTTGGCCACATCATCATATCATACTCATCCTGCACTTGGTAATTAAGGACAATGTTATTGTGTTGAAAAAAAATGCATTAGGATAAAATGAATAGTTAAATTAGCTTGAAAAACTACTATCTTCCACATGATGTGGGCAAGAGTAATCAACAGTACATCGTACCATATAGGAATGGTTGTTGGCTTTTTATGCACTTGCACCCATGCCTTTGCATCATCAGTTAACCTTTCAAAAATAGATAGATGGTTAGCATGTCCTAGCATTCTTACTTCACAAACAAGGTTTGGTATGAGGTATGGACAATCCTGTTTTGTGCCAACCTATATACATTCTATATTAGGATCTCAAGCATATTTATTCAAGAGGGTGCCTTTTAGCACATAAAGGCATTCCAAGTATATGAAAAAATGTTCATTTGTATGAGGTATAGCTGATAAAATCTCCCCCTTTGCCATGCTTGTCACTTTTACAAGACAGTAATCAATGCACACATGTTACCTTGTGTTATTTAAAAAGGCTATTGCAGACAATTAAAGATCTTAGTGACGATGGAGAAAACAAACACATTGGAAAATGTTAAGGGCCTATAGTTTAGGGCCACTCATATGTGTGTATCTCATTCATCCATATTATGAGTCAATCGTTACTATCCCAAATATAAAATGTGCAATTTGACAAAAAGGCCCAATTGGTGTGGTTGATTTCTACCTCAAACTCTTCATGCTTCTTTAGCCAATGGGGGTCCCATTCCTTTGTATAATTGAATCATCAACCACCTTGTACTTGTGCCTTAAGGTCTCCAATGATACTATGAATATACCCATTCCTCTAGTATCCCCATTGCTAGAAAAAGTCTTGGAGAGTTGCTTGTACCTTGATGTAATTTGTCTTATTGTAGGCATGGCAACCAAACGACATAATGGGATGGGTGACAAAGCAATGGATGTTTGCATTCGTATGAAACAATGTAGTAATACCAATATTAACATAAAAAATAAATACCATATTCAATAACATGTCACCATCTCATATAACCACTCTCACCGCCAATGTTTCCAACTGGTCTTCAATGGCAAGCTTGCACAATATGATTATCACAGATAAATGAGAGAGTAGTCTTGCTAGTAGTCATATCCCCAGCCTTTGTCATGTGCTCCTTTTCTATTATTTATGTTTGCTTCTTCTTGCTTTGCATGTAGCCACGTCCTATTGTGCACTAAACGACGTGATGCTTTGTTAGTCATCGCTCTCCTCAGCTTTAGCCTTGCCAGTATCAATCTTCAATACCACGAGCTTTCTCTTATCCTTCTCATTTGCATCATTAAAGCATGTCCACCTTCTCCTTATGTCAATCCTTCCCCACATGTAAGTGCAATGGTGTTAACCCCAACACGAAGAGAGCAAAAGAAAGTGGAAAAGACGCAGGGCAAAGGCGGAAAAAAGGTAGCCCGATTGAAGGAAAAAAAGGAGAAAAGGCCAAAAGCGCAAGGACAACCTTTAAAGGCCAAGGCAAACACGAATCTTGTAAAAGAGTGCCGGGCTCTCACCCGTGCGATTTGTAAATAGAGAAGGGTAGTGAAAAGGAAACAAGGAAGATAAAAGGACAATGGAAAACAGGGCCTAGGCTATGACCGGCCATGTAAAAAAGGGAAAAAGGGGATGACCGCCCAAAAGGAAAGTAGGGTTTTGTATATAAAGTTGAAAAGTGAATGAAGAGCTTATTCTTTGGTGTGGCAAAATAAGTCTTCTTATTCCTCTCTTCTTCTCTCCTTCTTGCTTGTGTATGCTCTTGAGAGAGGGAGTGTGAGAGTGTGAGGGAGTGAGTGTGTGTGAGAGCGAGGAATCAAGAGGGTGAAGCTCTTCACCATCTCCTCTCCCCTTCTTCTCTTCTCTTGCGCGCGCGGCTATGGAGGATGGAGCTTGGAGATGGAGGAGACTTGAGGATGCTTGAGCTAGCATTGAGAATCATGGAGCTACCGGAGTGTGAGAGAGAGGAGGGTACTCGATCGAGCATCAAGGTAAGTTCACTGCATTTGTAGGATCGACGGCGCGTCGGCTAGGTGAGAGATAGCCATGAGAGCTCGCTTGGAACGCTTGAAACAATAAGCGGTCCGTGGGTCTTAGCGGTTAAGCGAAAGCTCCCACATTTTGGTTCCGTTGCCGGGACCAACGGATTCAAGCTCGAGCAATCGCGCACCTCATATCGAGCATCGAAGTAGGGCATTCACCCTGAAACGGAGCTTGAGATAGGTAGGAAGTCGGGTGTTTTTGATCTTCAGAACATGTAAGTATTTTGGAACAATCTGGTTATTAATGACTGGAAAACATGGAGAAATTAGTTCAATGTTTTGCTTTTGATTCAGGATGTGTTTAGGATAGATTAGCAGTAGGAAATCACACACGAAGAGGCAGAGGGCTGTTGCTGTGAAACAGGGGGAAAACCACAGGAAACGAAAGGAAAAAATGGAGTAGATGCAAGGTAACGGCATAGGAAATGCCAGGGACGGAACCTGTAGTGTGTAAGGCAGAACTAGCAGGGTATAAACTCTGGGAGGGCAAGAGGACCCCATTTCCAACCAACGGAGAGCGAGAGAGATAGAGAGTGAGAGAGTAAGCGAGCTGGGCAGCCGTCCGATCGACCAGAGCTAGGAGGACATCGCATTCGGCGACTTTCAGGTAACCGATCTCCTCCGCCCCACTTCAACTCTGTCGCGGGTTAATCGCAATACCAGTAGGATAATACACCTAGTGAAAATCGAGCAAATCTGTGTGCGCAACTCATCGGACCGGCGAAATCGGACGTCCGACCCAGTGTCCGATTCCCAGAATCGGACACTCGGACAACCGTCCGATCGGAACGGCCCGTCCAATCACTAGGCTCGGACCAACTAGTCCGATCGGACGTGCCACGTGGCACTCGGACCAATCGTCCAATTTTTAGAATCGGACACTCGGACCAATTTGTCCGACTCAACCACTCGGATGCTCTGACTCGGACCTACCCTGTCCGATTGGACGAAGTAATACACATCACCAATTGGACCATGCCCAGTCTGATTCCCAGAATCGGACCCATCCATAATCGGACCACTAAGAATCGGATCACCTGGTCCGATCGGACCGCCTAGAATCAGACCGGACCGATTTCTCGCACACTCGCCCGTCCGATTCTTGAGAATCGGACATGCGTACCTTAAGACCCCCACTTCGCCCTGACATACCTGGTCCGATCCCCACAATCGGACCACTGGTAAATCGGACCACTAGTAAATTGGACCACTGGTAAATCGGACCACTGGTAAATCGGACGTCCGATTCCCAGAGTCAAACCAAAACAAAACCTGACCCATCCAGGGACACACTGGGGCACTCCTCCAGCGACCCACCCCCACGTGAGCAACAGAAAGCAGCATAGGACCTTGGGACCCGTAGAGCGGCCAGGACTAGAGTAGCAAAGCCTGTCAGGCCCAAAACGAGCAAGAGGGAGTAAGACGCCGGGGAATCACTCACAGCACTCTGATTGAATTTCCGCACTTGAAGAACACTTAGGAAAGCCGAAAGCCGGATTGAGCACGAGTGCACGAGGAACAACACACTCACGAGTGACCCTAAGTTGAGCGCTACATTCAAAAATTAAAAAGAACTCACTCAGATAAATCGCCCAAAAAACCCACCACTAGGAGAAGACCTAAGGGTAAGCAAACGCGCAGAGTGTAAGGTAGGATCAAGCAAGGAGCGACAACGACAAGGATCTGACTTACAACCAAGTGCAAGAATCCCACCATGACAGAGGGAGGCTCAGATCATCGGTTTGCAGGGGAGCTAGATGTTAGCGCATTTCCAGAAGCCATACAGCAAATGGTGAGTAGTTACGATGCGCATGCCAGGTACGAACACCGTGGCAGGATGGTAGAGGCAATCATTGCGAACCTAGAGGAGGAGAGGAGGCTAGCCCGCAAGGCATTGCAGGGCATAGCAGAATACAATAGGGACCAACAAGCCAGGAGCCTAAGGCAAAGCATGGAGTTGCATGAGGTGCAGCGAGTGCTGAACTTGGCTGGCCGAAACCGGACAGACCAGGAAAGAGCACTCGAGGAAGACCTGACGCCGGGCGAGCTCCTCATGAAACGACTGCTCGATAACACCGCGGTGGAACAGAATGCCACTGGCTAGCAACCTCGCTACTTGCAGGACTAGGGGCAAACCAGGGTTCAAAGAGCCAAGCCAAAATACCTATCGTCGCTAAGCAGCTTGACAAGTACCAGCCACCAGACAACCCGTACAGCTTTGTCGAGCAGTTTGAGCAGGTCTGCGAAGCCAATGGCCTCAACGACCAGGCCCAACGTTCGCAAGCATTCGGACTCTGCTTAAGCGATAAGGGTAGGACGTGGTATACAAGCCTAGATGCTATAGAACGGGCCAACTTCAATAACCTCAAGGACCTTTTTGTCAAGAGGTTTGCTGAACCCGGATACTCTGACAACCTGCTAGTGCGCCTGATGAACGTCAAGCAGAAGGAGAGGGAGGGCATACGCGACTATGTGACCCACGTGAGAAGCCTCCTTAAGAGAATCCCCTTGGGCGAAAGACCGACTGACAGGGCAGTGTCAACCGTATTCTCATCAGCGGGATTCGGGATGAAGAATTATACAAGGCACTAGCAGGCAACTCGAGCTTGCAACGGGATGTGGTGGCTAGGGTTTTTGAGGAAGCCATTAGGGTCGATGACCAGCTGAAAGAGCGGAGCTCCAGGAGCTCGAACCCAGAAGAAATCAACCCACGGAGTTTAGAATGAACACCAACCTCTAGCGAGCGATCCAACACATCGTCCCAAGATAAGGGGAAGGCCACCGGTCGAGGTCAAGACGGAACTGACCAAAATACAAGACATGTTGAGGTGACCTACGCGTCCGCACGTCCAGTGCGTGTACTGTGGAGGAAACCACCTGCCAGCAGAATGTCAAGACCCTGCACTAACTGTGGAAGGTTCGGCCACGATGCCGCACACTGTAGACTACCACGAAGACTACCATACACGCAACCCTACGGCCAGCTCTACTCGGCTAACAGGCCACAGCCATTCTACGGAAGGGGAGCCCCACTAGCCCTACCAGCACCTAACGACATGAAGCTAGCGGTCCCTAGGCTAGACATAAATCCTACCGGTATTCCTAGACCGCCTGGTCCCTACATGACCCACCCACCGAGCGAGGCTCCCGTGCACTACGTAGAGGAGCCCAGTGACGAAGAAACCTACATATACCCTTACATCTCGCATGACGACGAGGGCAATGAAATCCTCATGGATTACCAACCGGTGCCGGTGATGGCATTAGGACGAGGACGAGGTAGAGGCCTGGGAGGGCAGCCACAGGATCTGGTCACTTGTTGGACGTGTGGACATCCCGGTCACGTCTCATCACACTGCCCAGAAAGAGAGTAGCAAGGTAGGGACAAAGCTGACCAAAGGTGTGCGGAGTGCGGAATCACTCATCTTTTCATAACTGCCCAAAACGGAAGCCGCCTTCTGGTTCAGCTAATTTGCCGTCCGTCCCGCTAGGACTGTTTGGTGTTGAAAACCCCGATGGGGAGGCCACACCTATCCCCCTACGAGTGATGACCCGAGCACAAACGAAGCAGGCCGGCGTCTCTCTGCCAGGACCTAGCAATCTCGACGTGACCTCAGTAGAAAAGAAGAGCCGTAGGCGGAAAAAGAAGAGATCAGAGGCCAAGGTCGCACTAAAAACTGACAGCATTACGACCTTACCCCACGGAAAGAAAGTCTTAGACGCAGAGGCAGAGACTTTAGCCCCTAAAACTGCCCAAAAGGAAAGCGCTAAGGTAGGGGAATACCCACACCCCAGGCGGCAATTGGAAGCCATAGAAAAGGTGAAGGAATGGGTGAGGGAGGCTCAACAGCACCTCAAGGATGTCGAACCCATCACGGAGGATGAGATTGATGATCTCTCCAGCATGAGTGCGCCATTATCGCTACCCCAACCTAAGTCTGCCGAGGCTGCTACGCCACAAGCAGTGCCGTCAAGTCCAAGCCTAGACATAACAGACCCACAGGACAGCCGTGGCCATTGGCCCGGACAGTCTGAACAAAGGGAAGGACGAGTGTTTAGCAATCTTCTAACCACACTAGTGACCACCCCTGTAACGGTTGGACTGGGAGAGCTGCTCAGGCAGCACTCTACCCTATGGCAGGACCTCAAACATTGGGTCGAGAGACCACACGAGTAAGCTCCGGCAAATGCTCAAGACCAGGATGCGGAAACACACTTACCAAGTTTGACGCTACACTCAGGCCCTAAATCCTTGCACGTCAACACCTTCTGGGAGGGCTCGGAAATGCACGCAGTCCTGCCAGTCCTAGCCCTGGGAGACGCAACGAGAAAGGGGATTGTAGACACAGGAGCTGGGGTCAGTGTGCTTAACCACGCAGTGTTACAGAAGTGGGGAAACCCGCTTGTCGAAGCTGCTCGGTTTAACGTCACGCTAGCAAATGGCATGCAAGTGAAACCATTCAGGGTCTTGAAGAATTGGCCAGTGAAGATTGCAGGAGTCCAGTTCTCTGTCGACTTTATTGTCATGAAGGGAGTGGACTATGATATCTTATTGGATCGACCCTGGATGCGCAATGCTAGAGTTATCAAAGACTAGGGTAACAGCCTGATCTTCCTGGGCAACCGAACTAACGCTGTGAGAATAGAGATGGACACTTGGAAGACCTCGCCAGTTGACCTGGATGCCATCTCTACTCTACTCAAGGGAACCACCCAGAACAAGGAACCCTATGGGTCCTTAACGAAGTATATCCCTTGCCCAGAGGACGAGCGGGATTGGATGCACGTTCTCGCTACACTTGACCTGCCGTTCTCAGATCATGAGGCGTACAAGCAGGCTGTCAAAACAGTTGGCAAGCCAAGAGAAACACAGCCTACACCTGTCTACATGATGGCAGCAAGCCTCCATGACGGGCCTAAGCCTGTCGCCTCCCAAGTGCCAACCAACAGGAGAGAACTCCAGGGAATACTCAGGCACCTAACGGACCATCTGCCGCCAATCTCAAGCTGCTCCAAGACCTCTTGGAAGAACCTGAATGGAAGTGGACCAGAGTGCACGAACTGAATCTCAGATACAACTGGGCGTTGGTCCCCGACCAACAAGACGAGGCAGAGCAGGCCTTGGGGGACGATGAGCAATCTAGCGAGGCGGATTCCGGTGACGAATACAAAGATTGCCAACCCTTCGATGAAGGAAGTGAGGGTGAGATGGACACCGTAGAATATGACACCGAAGGGCGAGAGATTGAGCAAATCCGAGCAGATGCTAAACCGCAGCCGAGGCCGGCCCTTGGAATGGACCAAGGAGTCATGTGTGCAAAATGCGATCGTGCTTGGTTGGAACAGATGGGAGCTATGGATTTTAAGCAAGCCGGCCTGACCCAACCAAAAACGCAGCAATGCTTAGAATCGAGTCGCCATCCGAACTGCGGCCGCCAAGGGAAACCACCTCCTCTAGTAAAAATGGGGAATTCGACTCTGAATCTGAAGTTACTTCAGAGGATGACCCAGAAATCCCTAGGCCACCCATGACCAGATGTACCAAGGGAGACTTACCCATCCACCTGAGGCACAGACGGTTACAGCAGAATGAAGCTAAGCGTCCCAATGATGCGCGATCAGAGGAACAAAGGAAGCCACAAGACCTCCCTAAGCGCTTTTCGAAATTCAAAAGAGGGGACAGGGTGGTGGTTCTGCTAAGTGCCAAGCGCCAAGGGCAAACCCGCGAACCCATCGAAGGGCCAGCCAAGGTCAAGGAGGTAAACCTAGCCCTGGAACGGGAAACACCCCAACCAGTGTTCATTGCCGAGGACTTGACCATGGAAGAAGAATCTAGCCTTATCACTCTTTTGCGGGAGTACCGGGATGTATTTGCTTGGTCTTTAGATGAGCTACGAGGGGTAGATCTGAGTGTTGTGACTCACAACATACCCATGACAACGGATGCAACGCCGGTCAAGCAGCGACCATACCCCATGAATCCAAAGCACGCCCATGCTGTCAAGGAGGAAATTGACAAGTTGATGAGAGTCGGATTCATTTACGAAATTGAGCACACGGACTAGGTGTCACCCATAGTCATTGTGATGAAGAAAAACGGCAAGATTCGAGTGTGCGTCAATTACAAGAAAGTAAACGCCACGACAAAGAGAGACAACTACCCCTTACCGTACACCGAGCACATGCTTGAGAGGGTGGCAGGTAAGGAAGCCTACGGTTTTCTGGATGGCTTCTCGGGATACAATCAGGTGCAAGTGCACCCTGCGGATAGGCACAAGACCGCCTTCGCCATTGAGTGGGGCGTCTTTGCATACGTAGTCATGCCATTCGGGCTAACCAATGCCCCCGCCACCTTTCAACGCCTCATGTGTACCATATTCAAGGACGTGCTTCGCAAGGAGTTAGAGGTCTTTGTCGATGACCTGTGTGTCCATTCGGCCTGGAACCAACATCTCGAAAAACTCCGCGCGGTCTTTGAACGATGTCGTTTATACCGTCTCTCCCTCAACCCCCTGAAATGTCAGTTTTGGGTAAAGCACGGATGCATCTTGGGACACGTGGTGTCCAAGAATGGCATTGCCACGGACTTCTCAAAGGTCAAGGTTATCGTGGACCTTCCACCCCCAAGTAATTACACGGGAGTTCAATGCTTCTTAGGTCACACAGGATACTACCGACGGTTTGTATTGAACTACGCGCTGATCGCTAGGCCATTGTACAAGTTGCTAATTGTCTTTGAGTGGACTGAAGCCTGCCAACGAGCCTACGAGGAATTGAAAAAAGCCCTAACAACGGCACCTATCCTACGACCCCCAGATTGGACGATGACGTTTCACGTACACATCAACGCCTCCAAGTTTGCCGTGGGGGTAGTGTTGTGCCAACCTGGTGAGCATAACTTAGATTACCCAGTGAGTTTTGCGAGTAGGCAACTCACTGAGACAGAGATGAATTATTCGACAATGGAAAGGGAGGGATTAGCCATGGTATTCGCCGTGAAGAAGTTCCGGCATTACCTACTAGCCACCCCCTTCACCTTCCTTGTAGACCATCAAGCCCTGCTCTATATAGTCAACAAACCTTGCGCTACAGGACGTATAGCCCGATGGCTTCTCCTGCTCCTGGAATTCGACTTCTCAGTGGTGGTACAGAAGGGAAAACAACACTACATGGCTGACCATCTGTCCCGTGTACCCACAGGAGAAGCTACTGGACAAGGCATCGTGGACGAGTTACCAGACAGCCACTTATTCCACATGTCCAGCGAAAAAGACCTATTCAGGGCCGACCTGACACCATACTGGGTAGACGACATAGTCCAAGTGCTCGAGCATGGGCTGCCCAAACGACCAATAGAACGGGCACGGCTTAGGCACTTAATCCTGAAAATCCAGCCCTATCAGTTGATTGCAGGCCAACTCTATAGGCTGGGGCAAGACGGTCTGCTACGTAGATGCATATGTGAGCATGAGATACACGATGTGCTCTCAGAGGCACACAAGGGTATTGCAGGAGGACACTTTAGCGGGGATACTACAGCACGAAAGGTGTTGCAGTCCCAGCTATGGTGGCCCACACTCTTCCGCGATGCCTCACAATTTGTCAAACATTGCGATGAGTGCCAACGGACAAGGGTCCCGGTCCGTAAAGATCAGATGGAGTTAACCCCGGTTATCGCTCGCCAACCTTTCGAAAAATAGGGAATTGACTTCATAGGACCCATCAGCCCCGCGGCACAATATTCACAGGCTAGATACATCATGGTGGCCACGGATTACCTCACCAAATGGGCGGAGGCGAGGGCCACGCGAAAAAATGACGCTAGAACAACTGCCAAGTCTTTATGGGAGCAAGTAATCTTGCGTTTTGGTTGCCCCATCGAATTGGTTAGCGATCACGGAATGCACTTCATCAACGAAGTGATAGCCCATCTCCTATCCACCTTTCTCATCATCCATCGCAAATCCTCACCATACTACCCTCAGGCTAATGGCAAGGCTGAATCAACCAACAAAATTCTCATCACTGTCCTAACCAAAGTAGTCTTAGCCTCACGAAGTGACTGGGATAACAAGTTGATGGCAGCCTTGTGGGCCTACCGAACAGCTTATAAGACGGCCGTCGGACAAATGCCTTTTAGGCTAACCTATGGGACTAAAGCTATTCTTCCATTAGAATTCTTCGTCCCTAGCCTACGGATAGCACTCCAAGAACGATGGGAGGGGAGGGAGGCATGGACGCAATGCTTGGTCGAGTTAGAACGCCTGTCAGAGGTGCGTCTCCTAGCCACCCATGCACTTATCTGTGAGAAAACTAGACGCAAAAGCTGGTTTGACAAACACGTCAAGCAACGAGAGTTTGAGCCGGGAGACCTAGTGCTCCTCTACTCAGTTAAAGGACACAAACAAAAGATGAAATTCAGAGGTCTCGGACCCTTTAAGGTCCGCACAATCAGCCGAACTGGTAATGTCGAGCTGGAAACACTGGATGGTGAGGGAATGGGCTTCTTCAACGGCAATCGAATCAAAAAGTACTATCCGCCCACTCACCCACTGCATGAACAACCAATGGTGGAAACACCCGTTAAAATACGAGTAGCCACACTTACGGAAATCGGCAAGAATGAGGAGGAGCCTGTAGAACCCGCCTACCTCCGCATCACGGTCATGGCCAAGCAAACGTGCTCCTTCAACGCCCTGATTGACGAGGGGGCGGATTTTAACATTTTGACGCACGAGCATTGGACCCAACTTGGCGCACCAATGCTTCATCCCACAACAACCAGATTGAACCCATATGGGGCCCAATCCTACCCGATCCTCGGAACATGCAAAGTTGCTGTTTCTATCGAGACTGAAACTATTCCCATGCTGTTCTATGTCCTACCCGATGCCAGGAATGCAGGCACAGAGTCATTGCTCAGGCGAACTTTTAAAAAGCAGACCCGTTGCAATGTTGATTATGAGTCACAACGCATCCACCTAACAATCGGGAGTGTGGCTATTGTCACGACTTTCAGCAAGCGCCTCGTAACCCCAGCACCGCTCAACGGGCCACCGATAGAAATAGCCGCACCTAGGACTAAGGAAGAGGGCCGTGCATATTTACTACACCCAGATCCCCACGCACCGCGACCCGCCAAACCCAAGGCAAAACCCCAACAGACTCGCTTGCAATGGGTGCCGAAGAAGCCTCGAGACTAGCCTAGAACTAGACGCGCGGGTCCACAGAGCACCTACAAACCTAAACCTAGGAGACCAAGACGCCATCATCACAAGCACCGCGTGATTCAACAAATATGGATCCCTAAAATCCTCCTGCGTGCACAAGGCTACTATGAGGGGAATGCCTCGCTGTGGATCCCCAAAATCCCAACTGACACGGGCCCTGCTTCTATGTCAACCGTAAGGCCTTGTCTTCTGACACCTCAAGACCACGAATCGCAGAGTCCACCCCAGTCATCCGACTCCTTTGCGAGTCAACCCACGGGTGTCACACACGCCCAACGACCCAAGAAACGGCCACCACCACAGGAGGCATCACCCAACCAACCCGGCCCGCAACTCAGCAACCCTGCCGACCACAGTAGCATAGCCCCTAAGATCAAACCCGACCCATCCATCCAACCAACGCCCGGGTTGCTGACTCAAACAAGCCCCCAGCTGCAGCTCTATACCGACAGAACCTCCAGCTCCAGCAAACCCCAACCACCCGCCGGCCTTAAGCCTTCCTATGAACAGAAGTCATTCCTAACGCTGGCCGCGCTGACCTCGCCGAGGACACGGGGGATGATGTCGTGGACTGCATCAAACAGCTCGATGCCACCTTTATTGCACTAGCCCTCAGCTATGACCGTCTGGACTTGGGACTGTTAGCGGAACCCCTTGCAACTGACGTGCACACTATGCCTTGCTCTTGGGAGACTTTTGAATTCGCCTTTGCACAAGCTTCATGCTCTGCCGCTGAGCTCCAAAGAGCAAGCCATTAAGCAACGCCTCATCCCATCATTTGACCCGCGCACGACGTCCGGCCTCACTAACCAAGAAAAAACAAGGTTGTCCCACCTGGCAGACACGGAATCACCCTTCTTGAAGCAGTGGTACGCTCTTCGATTAAAATGGGCAGTTGAGGGATGCCGCATAATGACCAACACTGAGCCATCAAGATGGCCGAGTATGATCCCACATACATCGTGCCCACCTCGTATCGAGTGTTAACCACTCTTCGAGGTCGATCATATCTTAGGGCACCCCTATCTCGATCGCATCCTGACAGAAGAAGAGCTCCACATCGCAAGTCGGGTCAACTCCGGTGATTTCCTCACCGATGTCCTCACATACATCACCCATGCAGGCATCCGACCCTGTGACCTGGACTACTCCGCACACTTAGAATATAACCCCAACTTCTACGATTGGCTCCTCCACAAAACAAGATGAACGCCTTGGACCCACAACCTCCAATCCTGGGACGGATTTTTCTTTTCCAAAAGGGGGATGGGGCAGTAAACGGAGCTAAAACTAAAAAGTGAACCAAGCATGAAAAGGCTCCAAATTAAAATGCCATGCAGAAATAGGTGATAGAAGTTTGAAAGGAAAAAATCATAGTTATGAATGATAAAATCTGCTATGGTCGTCCTACGAATTGGTTGCCAAAAATACTAAAAAGTGAATTGACTGAATGTACAGGTGGCGACCATGGCAGGTCAAGACAAAGCTGGCAAACTCCCTTTCTCGGAGGAAGAACAGGTGCGGTACGGCCTCACGGTGGAAACCAGAGCATTCAATCAGCTGAAGTTCCGCCACATATTCAACTTGGAAGACGTGGTTATTGAGGAACCAGCGGTACGACGGATCATAGAGCAATGCCACTTACAAAGGTATCTGGACGCAGTGGGCCAGAGGATAAACTATACCCTGTGCGCCGAGTTCCTGCGCACCTTCAACAGAAACAGGGGCACCGTCACAGTGCGG
Organism: Lygodium microphyllum; assembly: GCF_053477565.2. NCBI lineage: Eukaryota > Viridiplantae > Streptophyta > Polypodiopsida > Schizaeales > Lygodiaceae > Lygodium > Lygodium microphyllum. The sequence continues at coordinate 34,853,367 of NC_141161.1, forward strand.
GACGCGGAAGCCACCAGACAGGTGCAGGTTGAACTGACCCCTGAACTGATAGAAAGGGCACTGGGGCTTCTGAACAAGGTGGAGAAGAAACCAAAAAGGGACGTCTACGCCATGTTGGGAATGGACAAAGTGAAAGTCCACACCAACGACGGAGTCAACTTGGCAGACATCCCTGATCTAGAGATTCAACTGCAGGCAAAAATGATGCATACCCTATTTTCGAGTCAACGGTACAATAGCATCATGTCCAGGATCAATGTGCCTTTACTCGAAAGCATCGCGGCTCAGGCCCTGGATGAGGTGAACCTCAACGGGTTCATGAGAAGGACGATGAGGCCTCAGCAAAGGCCCTGGCAACAGGAGAATCCCCCTCACCTCGATCAACCCACAAGGCCTCATCCTCCAAGGCCTCCACCATAGGTTTTGGAGGTGCCCTCACTGCGATCATCCACGAGGCAATAGGGCAGGGACGAGCGGGAGAGGACAAACAGGGAGATGGCGGAAAAGGTGGCGAATCGCCGTCACAGTCCCAGCCCCAGGCGGAAGTGCAGTCATATGAAACAGAGACAGACGCCGACGAGGAGGGAGAATGCCAGGCTGCACCAGAAAGGAAAGCGGAGCAACGGACCAAAGCCCTGCACGGAAAGAGAGAGGAGGAGCGAAGGAGAAAAGAGAAGGAAGAGCTTATTGATGGTAACAGCTGCTTTGATTTTTCAGAACACGCGGATGTGTCTGAGGTTTCACCACTATTAGGAGAGGCATCAGTGGGCTAACTGGTGGGTGGACTTGATGCTTTCTTCCCCAGCTCTCTAGCACTCTTGGTGTCAATGTTCTTCGGATCCACAACCACTTGTAATTATTGTTGTCTTCGTTGTTTTCTCCTCTTTTTCTTGGTCAGTGAAGGTGTAGAACCCTAGACTAGGTCAACCGTTGACTTGCTTGGTTGGGCCTCAGCATTCTCTTTCTCTAGTGTGTCCTTATGGCATATGGCCGTGGCCTGCTGAATAGTCTCACTAGGTTGTGAGAGCACAACTGCCTCCCTTTTCGGAGAGTCTAGCTCTCCAGCCAACTCCCTTGTGTTTAACTCCTCCAGCCTAGCTTTAGGCACCTTGAAAGTGCTGGAGTTTTCGAGGAAGTTGGTTGCGACACCTCCTCCAGAGATAAACTACTAAGGACATGTTCCACACGGGGCATTGTCACGACCAAGGGCTGTGACTGCTATGATCCTTGATTGGAAGTAGTAGCAGCTAGTTTAGTGGGCTGCTACCCTTGGTGGGTTGCAATGTCAGGTCCTTAGGACGATCGGAAGTGGTCACATCCTCTGTTGCCCTTTGAGCGTTTGTCTGTGTAGATCACGCATGAGTTGATATAGTCACATTGGGTTGCACAGGCATATCCTTGGGCCGAGAGCTACAGATGGCGTCATGTCCCACCTCTTGGACATTTGGAAGCTTAGATGGAGATAGAGATTGGAATTGAGCAGTTTCCCTCGACAACCGCTATTGTGCTTCCTGTGTCCATTTGAAAAAAGAGGATGTAGGAGATCTAGGACTCTTAGGTGGACTTGGCACTGGATGAATGATTTGCTCGTGGTTAGATGATTGTGCTATTCGCTTTGTTGAGCATTTAACCTTGCCCTGAGTAATGTTGTGCCTATGATTCTTGCTATCCTCTTGGGGAATCAAAAGCTCCCTCAACGATTACATCTGGCATCTACTTGTCAAGCACGCTAGGCTGAGGATCTACCCTCCGATTGGTCCCGAGGGGCTCGGTCACTCCACTGTTGTTGACTCGAGACTTGGTTTTTCTCTTAGATCTCCTCCTACGCTTCTTTGCTCTTGATACGATCTGGCCTTCAGTCGACCACGGAGGTTTAGCAAGGGATTTTGGCACCCAAATCCATCGTTTGCCTGCATAATACCCTTGAGCCCAGAGCCACGCCTTGGATATCCATCGTGGCATTGTGCTAGCTCTCCATCGATGCTTGTGTCTATAAGGCTTGGGCTTCTTTTGGGGTCTTCTACGATATTTGTAAGTCCAAAGCCTGTCCTTGGCATTGTCTCTTGAACTTCTTGGTTCAGGCATGGCCTCACTCACTAGCCCTCGTTGTTCGACCTGTACTTGTATTAACTCTTCCAACAAGTCCTTGCTCTCGTTAATGGGCTTGACTGTTACGTCAGCACCTTCCTTGCCTTTCCCTCGAGGTTTGCAGAGGTCACCCTTGCTAAAGGTCGTGACTATCCTCACACCCGGTAGTGTCAAGTGTATCCTCTGAGCTACGTAGTCCGCCTCACACTTGGTAGCCTTTTTGAAGGGCCTTCCTAGGAGGATTTCCTTTCCACCATTCTCGCTATTGGGAGGAACATAGAACAGGAGTGGCAAGCTTTCTGTCTCAATTGTTACAAGGATTCTACACTTCCCTAGAAGTGCTTGTGGGTGTTGTCAAGATTGTGGGAGAGAAGGAAGGAGTCTCACTTGTAGATTTCTTGCTTGCACAATGAGGGAATACACACAAGGGTGGAGGTTGAAAACAGTTTTCCTCTTCTTAGTTGTGTAAGCCAAAAAGAACTCTCATACAAAGAAATAGAAAAACCCTATATATGGGTCTCAAACCAAACTCAAATAACTAAGGTGGCATACTAACTGAGCCACGAAGTAGAGTAGATAAGGATAGCTGTCATCTAGCTATTATTCATGGGCGGTGTACCAACCGCATTTGCAACTAACATGTCGGTGACATAAATGCACAACGGTCACCCTAGCATATCACGAGTGGAGCTTGATATCTCAACACTCCCCCTCGAGCTCAATCCCAATTCCTGCACACCAAGCAGGTCTCTGAACTTGCGCAACTTCTCTGCGCCCAATGCGTTCGTAAATATGTTAGCTACCTGATCCTCTGTGCTGACATAAACTAGATCAATAAGACCTAGTAAAACCCTCTCCCGCACATAGTGATAATGCACCTCAATGTGCTTTGTTCTAGCATGATAGACTGGGTTATTTGCCAAGTGTATACTACTCATGTTGTCACAATAAATGACAACTGGCCCATCCGTATACTGATGCATATCATAAAGTAGCTTATGCAACCAAGCTATCTCGCATGCAGCCATTGCTGCGCCCCTGTACTCAGCCTCTGTGCTTGACAAGGCAACTGTAGGCTGTTTCTTGCTGCTCCAAGTGACTGCAACACTCCCAAAAGAGAACACATATCCACTGGTAGATCGTCTATCAGAAATACTACCAGCCTAATCAACATCAGTGTATCCATGCAACTGTATGTGAACCCCAGTCTCATAAAGTAGTCCATACTACAATGTGGACTTCACATACCTGAGTATGCGTCTAGCCGCATCCAAATGTGGTTTCCTTGGAGCCTGCATAAACTGACTTACCAATCCAACAGCATAGCTCAAATCTGACCTGGTAATAGTCATATAAGTCAAACTTCCTACTATGCGTCTGTACATAGTAGGGTCTTCCAGAAGCTCACCTGCATCTGCGCTCAGCTTCACATTTTGCTCCAAAGGAACTGAAATAGGCTTGCAGCCTGTCATCCCATATTTGGACAGCATCTCCAATCCATACTGCCTCTACAAGAGCTGTATCCCACTTGGTGATCTAATCACCTCAATGCCCAAGAAATAACGTAGCTCTCCCAAATCCTTCATCTCAAACTTTTGCTTCAATAGCATTTTCACATGAAGGATATCTTCATCACTGTCACCTGTCATAATCAAATCATCAACATAAATGACAAGTAGCATAATACCTTTCTCTGTTTTTCTCATATAAAGTGAGAAATCTGCCTTGGAAATCTGAAAGCAATAGTGGCAAGATACTGTCCTATCTTGTCAGACCATGCTCTAGGTGCTTGCTTCAAGCCATACAAGGCTTTCTTCAACCTGCAAACAAACTCAGGATGAACAGCATGCACATAACCTGGTGGCTGCTCCATATAGACCTCTTCTTGCAAATCACCATGCAAGAAGGCATTCTTTACATCCATCTGATGTAAAGACCATCCCTTTGATGCAGCCATAGCAATGACTGCTCTTACGGTTACCATCCTTGCAACCGGATTGAATGTTTCTTCATAGTCAATGCCATATGTTTGTGCATACCCCTTGACTACTAATCTTGCCTTGTATCTGTTCACAGAACCATCTGCATTGTGCTTCACCTTATAAACCCACTTACAGCCAATTGCATTCTTACCTTTAGGCAAAGATACCAACTCCCATGTAGCATTTGCTTCCAAGGCATCCATTTCTTCATCCATGGCTTTCTCCCATTTTTCTTTTCCCATCGCTTGCTCAAAAGAAGCGGGTTCTAGTTCTTGTATCACTTTGACCATATATGCATAATGGATGGCTATAAATCCATCATATTTCAGCCTATCCACAGGATACCTAGCTCTGGTAGACCTACGCAAAGTAGGCTCACTTCGAGGTGCTCTCAAAACATCCTTGGTCTTCCTTACTCTAGGTGTAACAATAGAGGGGATACCCAACTCATCATCAATGCTCTATTCTGAGCCACTGGATTCACCATCCACATAAGAGTGACCTGCATTGACATCAAACATGGGCTGATCTACCTTCTCTTTTCCTTTTCATGATACCTGCATACCACTATCTGCATTGCTTTGAGAAGATTCTCCTGATCTCAATCTCCCTGTCCATGGCAAAGAATGTGAACCACTGCTAGAGGACGCTCCAGGTCCACTAATATCTTGTGACTGCTGCTGTGAATTCTGTGCAGCATTACCATTTTGTGCATCTACATTATCAATCACATTTACTAGTTTATACCAACTACTCATCTCATAAAAAACAACATCTCTGCTCACTGTAAACTTACGAGTAGAAGGGTTATAGCATCTATATCCTTTTTGCTGCAAAGAGTAATCAATAAAGATGCACTTCTCAGCTTTTGGATCCAACTTGGATCTCAACTCATTTGGCACATGAACATAGGCAATGCAACCAAAAATTTTCAGATGAGAAATATCTAGTTTCCTACCAGTATACCTCTCCTCTGGAGTCATCCCATGTATTGCTGCAGTGGGAGTCCTGTTCATTATGTAGGCTGCTGTAGCAACTACTTCAGCCCAGTAAAAATCTCGCAAGTCTTTTTCATTGAGCATGGCACGAGATACCTCTCCAATATGCATGTTTTTCCTTTCTGCAATTCCATTTTGTTGTGGGGTATGACTGCATGAATATTGCTGCTTTATGCCATGCTCCTGCAGGAACCTTGCAAACTCATTTGAGAGGTACTCTCCCCCTCCATCTGACCTTAGGCATTTTATTTGCAGGCCTGTTTCTTTTTCAACCATAGCTTTAAGAGTTTTGAAATGCCCAAAAACTTCACTTTTCTTTTTCATAAAATACACCCAAACTTTTCTACCATAGTCATCAATAAAGGTGATAAAATAATGACAGCCTCCCAGAGATGCAGCTTTAGTAGTCCACACATCAGAGTGGATTAATTCCAATGGCTTCTTACTCTCTTGAACATGTCTAGGAAATGGTTTCCTTGCTTGTTTTCCAAACTGACAGGCTTCACATATCTTATGCATTTCTGCAACCTTGAATTTAGGCAATTCTGCGACAATATTTTGGGCCTGCATTGATTTAAGTCATTGTACATTAACACGACTAATGCGTTTATGCCAGATATCAATATCTGCAACTGCACCGGTCCCATGTGCAAACATTGCTGCACTCAATTCAGGCATGTCTACATCCAATGTAAACATTCTGCCCTTCTTCTTTCCTTTTGCTATCAAGCGACCTTTATTTTTCATATCCTCAACAAAGCATCCATGAGGATTAAATCTGACCTGCAAGCCCTGCTCAACCATTTGACCAACAGAAACCAGATTCTTGGTGATATTTGGGACATGAAATACATCTGACAGGTATTTCTTTTTCCCATCCTGCATAGACAAAGGAAATTTTCCAATCTGCACAATAGGATGTGCAGTATCATCACCAGTCTCCACAAATCCTGGTTTTTCCATTTTTCTTGCATCCTCCATCCATTCTGCATGACCTGTCATGTGGTTTGATGCACCTGAGTCAACATACCATACATCGTTGCTTTCTTCTACACTTGTCACAGAATTATTCATGTGCTGCACCATAAACAAATGCTCATTTCTGTCATCACCCTATCGACTAGAAGATACATAATTTCCTTGTTGCAGTTTTCCATTCATGATGTCATTCTGCTTTTTATAGCAGTCTTTAGCCATATGACCCATTTTACCACAGTAGTAGTATTCAACATTACTGTTTGCATCTTGGCCTCTTTGCCATCCACCACGACCTCTTTGGCTCCCCCTACCTCTAGAGTTACCACGTCCTCCTTCATAGGACTGGTTTTCTTGAGTTTGCTGCATATTCTGATTTCTACCACGGCCTCCAGATCGGCCTCCTCTACCTCTGCCTCTACCTCTTCCAGCATTTGAGTAGAAGACAGCTTCTTTTGAAGTTCCTCCTGAAGAAGATGCACCACCATTTCTCTGCTCCTCAGAAATTAGAAGAGCAATCAATTCCTCAAAATCAAGAAATCTTTCACGGACGGAAATGGATGTTCGGAACTGTGGATAATCCTTTCCTAGACCATTCAAGGTCACAGAAACTAAATCATCATCTTCCACTGGCGACCCAATGGAAGCAAGTGCATCTGCAATCTTCTTCACCTTCATGTGGTAGTCATTGATGCTCATATTTTCTCTTTGCACATTATGCAACTCTTGCTTGAGCTGCATTTTCCTGGCTTGCGTATTTGTGCTATACATTTTTGACAAAGTATCACATGCCTCCTTTGGCGTACTTGCATCTTGAATATGCACAATCATAGAGTCTGAAATGCTGATAGACAGCCAGTACATAACTTTCCTGGCTCTCTCATGCCATGCTTTAAATGCCTGCATTTGCTGTTGATTGGGAACATCAGGAAGAACTGGTTCTTCTTCATTTCCTGCAACAAATTCCCAATATCCTTTTCCCATAAGGAAATCCGTCATTCTAAACTTCCATGCTTGGAAGTTGTTCTTGTCAAGCTTTTCAGTTACAATCTGTGAAAGAGAATTAGACGCCATTACAGAACACTGCAAAAAATTCTGTCACTGCAAAAAACACAGCTTCACCCTCACAAGGGCAAATCTACAAAACTGGCGAAAGTGGTATTTGATCACACAGTCACTTCCTAGTGACGATTTTGCATATACAGGAACCAAGGATGATTCTGTAACTCCCAATGTCTCTGCACACAAGCGTACGATGCAATTTCTGTTGTAACTTTTCACCGACTTGTAGAACAGTGGTCGCACAGCATAAAACAGGGCTTTTTCCTGAGTGCGTGCAGAAAACTTCTGCCTCCAAAACAGGCCCCAAAATGACCTCAAATCAAAAAAACAGGGTCACCAAAGGCTAAAGCCTGCTCCCGCAGCATATACTACCCTCTTGCTTCACCGCGAAGGGCGTCTCAACCTGAGACAATGCACTCTTGCAATTTCCGGCTGTGCTACCTGCAGAGATCTGCTCCCAACACAGAAAAAATGAAAGCAACACTGCTTCTCTTACCAGAACACCGTGAGCTTGGCTTGCTTTCTTGAGCTCCTTACCACGAACAAGGCTCTGATACCATGTCAAGATTGTGGGAGAGAAGGAAGGAGTCTCACTTGTAGATTTCTTGCTTGCACAATGGGGGAATACACACAAGGGTGGAGGCTGAAAACAGTTTTCCTCTTCTTAGTTGTGTAAGCCAAAAAGAACTCTCATATAAAGAAATAGAAGAACCCTATATATGGGTCTCAAACCAAACTCAAATAACTAAGGTGGCATACTAACTGAGCCACGAACTAGAGTAGATAAGGATAGCTATCATCTAGCTATTATTCATGGGTGGTGTACCAACCACATCGGTGACATAAATGCACAACGGTCACCCTGGCATATCACGAGTGGAGCTCGATATCTCAACAGGTGTTCCCCGTAAGGATTAAGAGTTGCATTAGTTGGTGTGAGCTCTGGTTGGCCTAGTAGGGTCCATGATTCATAGGTCAAGATATTAAAATCTGCTCCTTCATCAATTAGAGCATCAATAGTATGCTCTCTTTTCGCCGTGAGTTTGACCCTAAGATAAGCAGGTGGTAGTATGTCTTCATCTTCCGGGTCTTGGCTTATAAACTTAAGCCTTCTGACAGATGCCCTTGAGTTCTCGACTGCACGACCAGATGTGGATTCTCCACTGCTGTCTTGGATCGTCAGTGCAGTGCTATTCAAGGTACATCTCTCGTCAAGAGTGTCATGTCTAATCATCCTCGCATTTGTAGCTCGCCGAAGTTGCATTCTGCTCTGACTAGACACGGGTTGAATACAATGTCTTTGTGTTCTCGTGGTGTGGCCTTTTTGCCCTTGATGGCTAGGTTGGACCATTGATGTTCTAGGGTCTCTGTTTCTCTCTGTTCGGGTATTGGCTTTTGGTTGCTCTATTGCAAGTGAGACTCCATGCTCGTGTAGAGCTATTGCTACACATGTTCACAGCGCGTGCTTTCTCTCCAACCGGAGGGGGCAGAGCCCCCTCTGCGGGGGTCCGGGGGGGGCAATCCCCATGATATGATTTCGGCTCTATATGGTTTCTCGGTTAATTTCACTGTCTTTAGGTTAAAATTTGAGAAAATCTAAGTTCGGCCTAACAGGTCCGAATTGCAGGGTCTGAGTGGGTCACTCGGACGGGCCGAGGCGCATGGGCCGAGGGCTAAGTTCGGAGGATTCGAACGAATTCGGACGAGGTCACTCGGGCGGGCCGAGGCACTTGGGCCGAGGGCCGAATGTGGGACATGGCCGAGGGCTGAATTTGAGTCTCGGATGGGTTTTTTCCTCGGACGATCCGAGGCCGACTAGGGTTTGGCCTCGGATGGGTCCGAGGCCGACTAGGGTTTGGCCGAGTGGACCGGGTGGTCCGAGGGCCGAGTCTGGGCCTCGGACCAGAGTCGACGTGACTCGGACGCGCCGAACGCCGCACATGTTTTTTTCGCCATAGCTCGCAAAATTCGTCGTGCAAGGCACTGGGGGGTCTTCCCCCTTGTCGAGCAACTCCAGATTGGTCCTACTACTGTAGGGGGAGGTGTAGAATCACCTGGGCTAGCCAAAGATCTCCCTGATGCCAAGATTGAAGCGGATTTCCTCGCCCAGCTTTCCTCTTCTCTCCTGCTCTCCTAAAACCCTGCAATGCACACTGTGGCATTTCTTGCCACTTTTGGCCCTTATACCCTCTGTCGGGTGTGGTATTGGCCCCCCCAACAACTCACTCACCGACCTTAGGCATCAAAGTAAGTTTTTTACCACTTTTGCACGATTCTTGCCCTGTTTCTGCCCTGTTTTGCAATAGTAACCCTAATGCTTATTTTCTTTGTTTTTCTTTGTTTTCTCCTACTCTAATGCATCCAAATCACAAAGTAAATACCTACGCTACTCCATCTCACAACATAAATCTCAAGATAAATAACAAACCTACTTGCCAAGGAGGTTGAATACCATCTTCAACCCCCTCGCTTCCTACCTATCTCAAGCACCAGTTTGAGGAAATCCCTACTCCAATGCTCAATTCGAAGCGCGCAAGCGCTCAAGACTTGAATCCCTGTCCCGGCAAACGGAACCAAAATGTGGAAGCTTTCGCTCAACCGCCAAGACCCACGGACCGCTTATTCTTTCAAGCGTTCCAAGCCGAGCACTAATGGCTACCTCTCACATAGCCGACATGCCATCCATATCTAAGGGTGTAGTGAGCTTACCTCCGTGCCGTTCGAGTTACCTCCTCTCTCGCGCACTCCGGTAGCTCCACGATCCAAGTGCAAGCTTCAAGCAAGCTCAATCATCAAGCTCCACGCTCCAAGCTCCATCGCCGCGAGCAAGAGAAGAGAAGAGAAGAGAAGAGAAGCAGAGAGGAGAAGATGGAGAGCTTCTCCTCCTCGGTCCCTCACCCTCACACACTCACTCCCTCACACTCTCACACTCCCTCTCTTCTCAAGCACAAGCTCAAGTAAGCAAGAACAAGACGAAGAAGAAGAAGAAGAGAGCTACTTTTTGCCACACACAAGAATGAGCTTCTCATTCACTTTTCAACTTTATATACAAAACCCTAAATCCCTTTTGGGCGGTCATCCCCTTTTCCCCTTTTTTACATGGCCGACTGTAGCCTAGGCCCTTTTTCCCATTGTCCTTCTATCTTCCTAGCTTCCTTTCCACCGCCCGTCTACATTTACAAATTGCACGGGTGAGAGCCCGGCGCTCTTTTACAAGATTTCAGGATGCGCCTTTTTATTTTAAAATGCGCCTTTTCCCTTTTGCATTTGCCTTGGACTTTTAAGGTTGCCCTTGCGCTTTTGGCCTTTTCTCCTATTCTTTCTTTAGTGGGACTACCTTTTTTCCACCTTTGCCCTGCGTCTTTTTTATTTCCTTTTGCTTTCTTCGTGTTGGGGTTAACAAAGAGGAGTGTGAAAGTTTAGAAGAGAACTATGGCAAGTTCAAGGTGCCTCAATCAGCCAAGTATAAGGGAGAGAGAGATGGTCTGATTTTGAAGAAATGGATTGCAGAGGTAGATAGGTACTTGTCTACGAGGCCTACGGCCTTACCGACTTGACTCAACGCTCTCAAGCATTCAGGCTTTGCTTAGGCGACAAGGATAGAACTTGGTACATGATTCTAGATGCTAGAGAACGAGTGAACTTCAATGGCCTCAAAAACCTCTTCATCAAGAGATTCTTCAAGCCTGGATACTCTGATAATCTGCTAGTAAGACTGATGAATGTCAAGCAAAAAGAGAAAGAGAACATCCGCGACTATGTCACCCACGTGAGGAGCCTCTTCAAGAGAATCCCCATGGGCGAATGACCTACCACAAGAGCAGTATCCACTGTGTTTATCAATGGAATACAGAGTGAGGAGCTTTATAAGGCCTTGGCAGGCAACTTGAGCTTGCAGTGAGACTCACTAGGGTGTTTGAGAGGCCATTCAAGTAGACGAGCAGTTGAAAGAGTGGAGCTCTAGGAGCTCAATTTTAGAAGAGACCAACTCGCAGAGTTCAGAGAGAGCGTCAGCCTCTAGTGAACGATCAGGTCCAACGGCCCAGGACAAAGGGAAAGCCACTCAGACAAACCAAGACTTGGCTGGTGAAAATGGAGATAGCCAAACTGCATGATATGTTGAGATGACCAACGTGCCCACACGTCCAATGCATATAATGTGGCGAAAACCACTTGTCGACGAGTGTCAAGACCCTAGGTCACGACCTTATGCTAATTGAGGTAGATTCGGTCATGATGTCGTGTAATGCAGATTACCGAGAAGACTTCCGTACTCACAACCATACGGCCAACCATATCTAGCAAGCAGACCCCAGCAATTCTTTGGAAGGGGAGTCCCATTGGCCCTTCCTACACCTAACGACTGGACATAAACCCTACAGGCATACCTAGACCGCTCGGTCCCTATGTGACCCATCCACCGAGTGATGCTCTAGTCCACTATGTGGAGGAGCCAAATGAGGAAGTGACTTACGTGTACCAATACCTCTTGCATGACGACAAGGGCAACGTGGTCCTTATGGACTATCGACCAGTACTGGTGATGGTGTTAGGAAGAGGCCAAGGTAGAGGCCTAGGAGGGCAGACGACACAGTATCCAATCATGTGTTGGACTTCCCGTCATCTAGGGCACGTCTCATCACGTTGTCCTAAAAGGGAGCAACCAAATAGAGACAAGGCAGACCTAAGGTGCCTTGAGTGCGGAATCACTCATCTCTTCATTGACTGTCCCAAGCGAAAACCATCCTCAAGTTGAGCCAACATGTCATCAGTCCCATTGGGGCCGTTTGGCATCGAGAACCTTGATGGGGAGGCAACACCTATTCCATTATGTGTCATGACCCGAGCACAGACAAAGCAAGCCGGCATATTGTTGCCAGGTCTTAGCAACCTCGATGCAGCCTCGATTGGGAAGAAGAGCTGGAGACAGAGAAAGAAGATACCCGAAGCTAAGATCACACTGAAAACTAAGAGTGTCACGACTCTGCTTACTAGAAAGAAGGTCACTAACACAAAGGTAGAAACCTCAGCTCCCGCATCCGAAGCGCCAACTAGAGGCCCAAGAGCACCTAAAAGATGCTGAGCCCATCCTAGAGGATGAAATCAAAGATCTCTCTAGCATAAGCTCCCTACTCTCACCCCCTTGACCAAAATCGAGAGATACGACTGTGCCGCAAGTGGTACTGCATAGGCAAAGCCTTGACACTACAGGCTAGCAAATTTAGTCACGGCCATTGGCCAGGACAATTCGGAATAGAAGAAAGACGAGCAACCAACGACCTCCTTACCATGCTATTGATTCCACCCTATGGCAAGACCTGAAGCAGTGAATTGAAGGATCACGAGAGCAAGCTGTTGACCTGCACGACCATGATGTAGAGACACAAATACTGAGTCTAACGATGCACTCTGTGCCTAAGTCCTTGCACGTTAATGCTTTCAGGGAAGGCACCAAGATGCAAGCAGTCTTACCTATCTTAGCCCTAGGCGACACAACGAGAAAGGAATTGACCAGGGTGCATGCCTTAAACCTCATGTACAATTGGGCCCTAGTCCTCGATCAGAGACAAGAGATATACCAAAACCTAGGAGACGATGAGTAGTCGGGCGAAGATGACTCCAATGATGAGTACGAAGAATGTTGTTCTTTCGGTGATGAAAGTGAGGGTGAGATAGACATGGTGGAATACGACACTGAGGGATGAGAAATAGAGCAGATATGAGTGGACTCCAAGCCACAAAAAAAGGGTGTCTTTAAGATAGAGCGAGGGGTCATGTGCATGGATTGTGACTGCGCTTGGTTGGAACACATAGGAGCCATAAATCTCGAACAAGCAGGCCTAACACAGCCAGGTACGACACTAGTTTTCACAATCAGGTGCAAGTACATCTTGCCGACAGGCATAAGACAACCTTTGCCACTAAGGGGGGTATCTTTGCTTACATACTCATGCCCTTCGAGTTGACTAATGCCCCAGCCACCTTTCAATGCCTCATGTGCACCATATTTAAAGACATGCTTCGCAAGGAATTAGAAGTCTTCATGGATGACTTGTGTGTTCACTCGACCTAGAGAGAACACTTAGACAAACTCCGAGCAGTCTTTGAGTGGTGTCTCGCCTATATCGTCTCTCCTTGAACCCCTTAAAGTGCTAGTTCTGGGTGAAACATGGATGCATCCTAGGGCACATTGTCGAAGAACGACATTGCCACTGACTTCTCGAAAGTCAGGGTTATTGTTGATCTTCCACCCCCAATCAACTATAAGGGAGTTCAATGCTTCTTAGGCCATACGGGATACTATCGACGGTTTGTACTGAACTATGCATTGATTGCTAGACCTTTGTACAAGCTGTTGATTGAAGCATGCCAATGAGCGTATGAGGAATTGAATAAGGCTCTGACTACTACTGTACCAATTCTACGAGCCCCAAATTGGACCATTACCTTCCACGTGCATATTGATGCTTCGAAATTTGCTGTGGGGGCAGTATTGTGCCAACTTGGTGAACACAACCTCAACTATCCAGTGAACTTTGCTAGTAGCAGACAACTCACTGAGACTGATATGAATTAATCAACGACCGAGAGAGAGGGTTTAGCCATGGTATTTGCTATAAAGAAGTTTCGACATTATCTATTGGCTACGCCTTTTACTTTCTTTGTGGACCATCAAGTCTTGCTATATCTAGTAAACAAACCCTGCACTACAGGACGCATAGCTCGATGGCTCCTTCTGCTTTTAGAATTCGACTTCTCTATGGTTGTACGGAAGGGAAAACAACACTACATGGCTGATCACATGTCACGCATCCCCATGGGAAAGGCCGCTGGACGAGGCATTGTCGATGAATTGCCAGACGCCCATCTGTTTAACCTTTTCAGCGAGAGAGATTTATTCAAGGCTGATCTAGTGCCATATTGGGCAGATGACATCGTCCAAGTGCTTGAGCACGGACTGCTTGAGTGACCGATAGAAAAAGCCCGACTTAGGCGACTTATCCTCAAAATTCAACGCTATCAGTTGATAACAGGCCAACTATATAGGCTAGGACAAGACGGGTTATTGCATAGATGTGTATGCAAGCATGAGATGCACGACGTGCTCATAGAGGCGCATATCGAAATTGCTGGAGGGCACTTTAGTAGAGACATGACAACCCGCAAGGTGTTGTTGTCTCAACTATGGTGGCCCATGCTTTTTCGTGACGCAGCATGATTCGTCAAGCATAGAGATGAGTGTCAGCGGACAAAGGTCCCAATTTGCAAAGATCAAATGGAGTTGATCCCAATCATTGCACGACAACCCTTTGAAAAATGGAGCATCGACTGTATAGGACCCATCAGTCCTATGGTACAGTATTCACAGGCCAAATATATCATTGTGGCCACAGACTACCTAATGAAATGGGCAGAAGCGAGAGCGACACGAAAGAATGACGCTAGAACAACTACCAAGTTCTTATGGGAGCAGGTGATCTCACGATTCGGCTTCCCTATCGAACTAGTTAGTGACCAGGGCACACACTTCATCAATGAAGTGATAGCGCATCTTCTATCCACCTTTCTAATTATCCATTGAAAATCCTCTCCATACTACCCTCAAGCAAACATGCAAGTAGAATCCACAAATAAGATCCTTGTAAATGTCCTGACCAAAGTAGTCTCTGCTTCGCACAGCCACTGGGATAACAAGTTGATGGCAGCCTTGTGGGCTTATCATACAGCTTATAAAACGGCTGTCAGCCAAACTCCCTTTAGGTTGACCTATGTGACTGAGGCAATTCTACCAATAGAGTTTTTCATTCCTAGCCTGAGAATAGCACTTTAAGAATGATAGAAAGGGAAGGAGGCATGGATGCAACGCCTGGTTGAACTTGAACGCTTCTTGGAAACTCGCCTTCTAGCCACTCATGTGCTCATGTGCGAGAAGGCATAACGCAAGAGCTGGTTTGACAAGCATGTCAAACACTGCGACTTTGAATAGGGCAACTTAGTGCTCATGTACTCAATTAAAGGACAGAAGCAGAAAATGAAGTTTAGAGGCCTTAGGCCTTTCAAAGTTCATGCAATCAGCCGAACTGGCAACGTTGAGCTCGAGACTCTAGACGGTGAGGGCATAGGCTTCTTCAATGGCAGTCGCATTAAGAAGTACTACCCTCCCTCGCATCCACTGCATGAGCCACCAATGTTAGAACCCTCTATCAAAGTACAAGCCGCCACAATCACGGAAATCGATGATGAGGATAAGGAAGTCGTAGAACCCGCATACCTCCACATCAGGGTAACTGCCAAGTAGACATGCGCTTTCAATGCCTTGATCAATGAGGGAGCAGACTTCAATGTCTTAACTCACGATCATTGGACCCAACTCGGTAAACCACCACTACAGCCCACTAATGCCAAATTAAGCCCATATGGGGGACCGCTCATATGCACTTCTCGGCAAGTGCAGGGCGGTTGTTGCTATCGAGTCTGAGACTGTACCAATGAACTTTTACGTGTTGCCTAACACTAAAGATGCAGGCATGGAGTCGCTACTAGGGAAAACCTTCAAGAAGCAAACTCACTTCAATGTCGATTACAAGTCGCAACGCATCCACCTCGCCATAGGCAACGTCTGCATTGTTACAGCCTTCAGCAAGGGCTATGCAACCTCATTAAAGTTCGCAAGGCCATTGGTAGAAATACTCGCAACCAAGTCTATGGAGGGGGATAGTGCTCGACCACCATCCATCGAATCTCACAAGCTGCCACTCATAGCAGCAAAAGCTAAGGCCCAATAGCCTGGGTTTCAATGGAGGCCTAAACAATCACAACCGCTGCCTAGGAGTAGACGCCCACGTCCTCGTAACACTAGAAACTCTAAACCTAGGAGGCCGAGACACAGTTATAGAAATTGAAGCATGATCAAGCCAAGATGGGTTCCTAAAGCCCTCTTGCACGCACAAGGCTACTATGAGGGAAATGACTGGATATGGATCCCTAAGGCCGGAATGGCCCAAGGCACTACTCACACACCGCCCTCGAGCTTGATCACCCCAAGCCCCATAGAACCTTAGAACCGGAAGTTGCAGTGCTTCTAGGACTCGCCTCCTATAAGCTCACCCATGTATAATCCCAGAAGAGTTGAGCAAGCCTATTGGCCCAAACCACAAACGCCTTTACATACTTCAACCCCTTCTAGTGCCGATAAGACTTGCCAAACCCAATCCAAGTGTAGCAACCCACCCGTAGCTGCTATTACTCCAATGCTCATCCACGAGGCTCAACCACTGCTTCATGGGCAACTGCCACCAAGCCTTCTAGCTCCATCAAACCCTAGCCACCTGCAAGCCTTAAACCCTCCTACGAGCAAAAATCATTGTTAACTCTGGTTGCAGACCTAGCTGACGACACAAGGGATGATGTTATTGCTTGTCTTAGACGCTTAGATACCACGTTCATGTCGTTGGCTCTAAGTTATGACTTCTTGGACGTAGGCATGTTGCAAGAGCCTTTAGGAATTGAAGTTTGCACGATGCCTTGTTCCTGGGAAACATTCAAATTTGCATTTGTCAAAACACCCCACTCAACCTGCTGCCGAGTTGCTACGGACTAAGATATCAAGAGAACAAGCCATCAAACAATACCTCATTACGTCCTACGATGTAAGCGTGTGACTTCTTCCATCACTGACAAAGAAGTCAAGGAGTTGAAAGCATTAGCTAACACTAACTCCCCATTTCTACGAAACTGGTACACTCTACGATTGCAGTGGGAACTCGAAGGATGTCAAATCATGACCAATGCTAAGCAATGCCACGCAATCAAGACATCGGAGTATGACCCAACCTATCCCGCACCCACCTCATATAGAGTGTTAACCACTCTTTGTGGTCGACCCCTAGAAGAGCATGTAAAAGGATACCCATATCTTGATCATCTCCTAACCGAAGAAGAGCTACACATCGCTAGCCGTGGTTCTAGTGATTTCCTAACGGATGTCCTTACTTACATCACACAAGTAAGTACCCGAGCCTTTGATTTGGACTGCAAGGCTCAGCTGGAGTATAACCCAGAATTCTATACTTGGCTCATGCACAAGTAACCCTTATATCTGAATGCTAAATGCCCTTGACCTCCTAACCTTCAATCCTAGGAAGGATTCTTCTCAATCTAGAAGGGGAGGGGGTAAGATGAATCAAATTAAAACCAATCAAGATCAAACAAATGCATAAACACATAAGAAACTGGTGATGTAGGAGGAATGTCACAAAAGCTTTGAAATAAAAGGTAAAAAGTTTGAAAGGAAGAATCTATGTTGGATCTTAATTCTTTCATTCAACAAACATAGTCTTTCTTTTTAGCAAATTATTATTTTCAAAAGCACTAATGGGAATTATGGTTCATGACAGGAATGAAAGATGTCGCAACAAGACCTTGCCCACTAACTCCCCTTCACGGAAGAGGACAGGACCCAATACGGCATCTCCTTGGCAAGCCATGCCTACAACCAACTAAAAATTCGAACAATCCATAACATTGAGGAAGTAGTGGCCAAGGAGGAAGCAGCCAAGAGGGTCGTAGAACAGTGCAACCTCGCTAAGTACCTTGAGAAGTTCGCACAAGATCTTGAACACACAAAGTGTGTGGAATTCCTCAAAACTTACAACCTAGATAAGGAATATGGAACTATAACAGTGGGAAGGGGGGAGAAGGCCAAACAGGTACAGGTACCCTTGAACCCAGCCTTGGTGAAGAATGTGCTAGGATTAGAGCCTAAGGTGGAGAAGAAGCAAAAAAGAGACATCTATGCCATGCTTAAGATGAAGAAGGAAGAGGTACTGGCCAACGACAACATCAGCATCCAGGATATCCCTAATGTTGAAGCCCGCATGCAGGCGAAACTGGTACTCTCACTGTTCTCCAGCCAGCGCTACAATTCCCTCATACACCGGATCAGCATGCCTATGCTAGAGAACATGGTAGCTCGCACCTTGGATGAGGTTGACTGGAATAGCTATGTGCGCAAGACCATAGACCAGGTAGCAAAAGCACTAGCCTTGGGGAAAAAGCCAATAGGCAGGGAGTCCCCAGCCTCCAAAAGCACTGAGAGGAAGAAAGCCTCATCCAAAGCCTCTTTCGTCGGCTATGGAAGTGTTTTGATTGCCCTCATCCAAGAGGCAGTAAAAGAGGCATAGGATGTAGAGGAAGGAGAAGGAGAAACACCCGATAGATCGCCCCCTCACCAAGACCAAGAGTTGTCTAGAGACAGGACCGAAAGTGATGAAGAAGGGGAGAACAAAAGGAATAGTCGAACAAAAAGCAAGCAAAGAAACCTAAGAAGTAGATGACACAAAAAAAGAAGCAGGAGGAAGGCCGAAAAAAGGAGGAGGACTTAGAGAAAGCCAAGAAGGTGTCAAAACAGGAGGCCGAAGAGAGGAAGAAGAAAGAAAAAGAAGAAGCAGATAAATTGGAGGAAGAATCTAGGAAAGCAAAAGAAGAGAGGGAGAGAAGGGGTGCTGAGGAAGAAGAGGAGCTGAGAAGGAAGGAGGAGGAAGACATGGCCGAAGCCACACGTCGGTTTATAGAGCAACAAAGCAGGGCAGATGAGCTAGGAGCTCTAAGCCTGCCCTGGGAGGAGGGACTAGGCTCAAGCACTCAGGTGGTGCCGGAGATCAAACCGCCAGCCGTCAGTGAAGGCAAGGGTAAAGCCCCCATACATCCTATCCCGACCCTCCTGGTGCCTACCACCGAAGTAGCCACCCTCACCCCAAGCATCTCCACTAGTACCGATGTCTCAAACCTTGTGGCCTGGATGCAATATTTCATCAATAAAGAATTAGCCCAAGGGAAGAGCATGGAAACCACAGCCACAGGGCAGAAGAGGCCGGCCGCAGATGCTGAATCTAGACAAGATCCAAAATGCCAGAAAGTGGAGGCCTCAACCACTCCGATCCACGTGATGATGATGCCACCACCTAACTATGACGAATACATTGCTAAATTGCTCTCTCAGCTAGGGAAAGCTAAAGAGGAGAGGAAGATAGCTGTGGCCGAGTTAGTTGTGGAAAAAGAGTCGGTAGCTGCTTTTCAGCTTGAAAAGACCTGACAGATAGCCATGCAACAAAAGGAGATCTTCGATCTCAAACAAGAGCTAAAGGCTAAGGACAATAGGGAGGAAAGCTGGAGGCAGCAACTGGAAGATGAGAATTAGGAGTTGGTAAAAATGCAGAGGGAGTATATGCTCTTGATCATGCAACATGCAGAGCTAACCTCAAAGATTGATCAGATCAAACGAGGCATGGAGGAGTTTGCCGCCAAAGAAGAGGAAAGGAAGCAAGAGGAAGAACAACATCACAAGAAGATGGAGACCATGACTGAGAAGCTCAACTTAGAAAGAAAAGAGAAGGAGAGAATGAGCAAGGAATTGAAAGACCATGAGCAACGACTCATAGCTTTGGTGCAAAGGCAGGGGGAAGGCGTGGAGGAAATGAAGAAGAGAGCCAAAGAATGGGCGAGATAGAATGAATGGAGGATGAAGATTGGCACGTCGCCTGGCTCTCGTGGAAAAAGAGAAAACCCTCACAGAGAGCAGAGCAGGGGCTGCCCAAGTAGCCTTCAACACTCAACACAAAGCCTTCTTGAATACACTAATGGATACCACCCACTCAGAAAAAGGAGAGTCCCTCGAGGTGGCAAAGAAGAAACTAAGCATAGCTAGCATGACCCTGCAAGCAGGACTACACATGTCACCCCAACCCGATGTTGCTGGGCTAAGCCTTGATGATCAACAGAAGTACTTATTAATGGCCGGCCTAACCCCCTAGGAGGTCGATGCTCTAGGCTTTGAAGAGGAAACACAGCAAGTAGACTGTCAGAGAGATGAACCTGAACTCCAAATTGATATGGGTAAATTTAAAGAAGAGGTGATCCCGCAACCCCCCTTGCCACATTTCCAAGAGCAGCCATCAATTGACACATCTGCGAAAAGACAAGCCGCCCTCAGGGAAAGGAGGAAGAAACTAGTGGAAGAAAATAGGAAAAAAATGAGAGCCAAGCCGGTCATGCAACCATCCGCACTCCTACCACCATGCCCAGATGACCTCCCAACAAGTTTCCACACTGAATTGATAGTTTGGGAGTGACAGGCAAGGGACAAAAAACCCTTCTCCTTTAGCTTCCTTCTGTCCAACAGACTGAGGAGAGTCATGCCACTTAAAGTAGTGGAGGAAGTGATTACGATTGGAAGCTGACTAGGCCAGCAATGGTTGGAAGAGAGAGAAAAGAGTCCCACTCTCTGGGGGACCGAAGGGGCAGATTTTTGGCAAAATAAGATATTTGAAGTGCCACATTTGTGCAAGTCTATAACTACTAGCCCATGTGGAGGAGACGGGTGTGTGACATTAGCATGCTCACCTAGATAACCTTTTGCAACACCTTACCCTATGAGAGGAACAACCCTACATTTATGGTGTACCCTCGTAGGGTAGGAGTGGATTTTGACGCTACCCTCGACGGACGTTATGACTTCCTA
Source organism: Lygodium microphyllum (assembly GCF_053477565.2). NCBI lineage: Eukaryota > Viridiplantae > Streptophyta > Polypodiopsida > Schizaeales > Lygodiaceae > Lygodium > Lygodium microphyllum. The sequence goes on from NC_141161.1 coordinate 34,873,991, forward strand.
ATTATCTATAATCCTAACTATGCCTCTTTTGAATAATCTCTCACCTTCACCTTTGAAAGCCTAGATGTCTCCATGACTCGCTTCCTCGCCGACTTTTCCTCTTGCCCCAATCTAGCCTTCATAACCACCTGTAACTACCTTAGGCTTCTTAAACGCTTACTTAAGCAGGACCCAACTCCATAAGAACATGGCCTTCCACCCCTCTTTTTTTTATTCTAATGCCATTGATAGCTGCTCCATGACACGCTTGATGATGAGAGCTAGCCTTCTACCTTCTTTTTGCATGGCTCTTCTTGAATAATCTCTCACCTTCACCTTTGAAAGCCTAGATGTCTCCATGACTCGCTTCCTCGCCGACTTTTCCTCTTGCCCCGATCTAGCCTTCATAACCACTTGTAACTACATTAGGCTTCTTAAACGCTTACTTAAGTAGGACCCAACTCCATAAGAACATGGCCTTCCACCCCTCTTTTTTGATTCTAATGCCATTGATAGCTGCACCATGACACGCTTGATGATGAGAGCTAGCCTTCTACCTTCTTTTTGCATGGCTTTTCTTGAAGATATGAACGATAGCCAGTTCACCCAATGTAGCCACCCCTTCCTCTCCACCACTTCACTCCATGCTGTCACCCTGCCTTTTTAAAAAAAAAGGAGGAAGGCAAGAAAACACATCACAAAAAGAAAAAGACATGGAAAGAAAGACTCACATGAAGACATAACCAGAACCACACAGGACACAATCACTATACCTAGGGGTTCTCAAGTTAGGCGTGTCTGGTGACTTCGGTCAGCCGGCTCCACTCCTAACCCCCTAGCCCCTTTTGACCCCCCACTTCACGCTTAGGGCACGTCAAGGGCAGGACATACCTAGGGAGGTAACACTCGCCTATGGTTAGACCTATCACCCTACGCTACACACACCGCACCTCATTACCGCATGAATGGAGTCCTCAAGTGTGGGACATCACTCAGGCCTGCCTGTGGTTAGACCCATCTCCTCCTTCCACTAGCACGAGCACAATGCACCATACAGTAAGGTAGACACTTCCATAAGGTAGAGTACCGCACCTTCTCCTTTTAGGTACTACAAAATGCGGCAAACCACCAACTTTGGAGGCCCCATCATCCACTTGACATCTAATTGGCTTCTCCGTCAACCATCATTACCAAAGCTTCCAAAGCATCTAAGTCCACATGTGGCCCCCCCATCATCTGATCAACAACTTGCCAACTGCCTACCCTTTCCCAACAAACAGCTAGAAGTGCCATGGGACTGGCATCCATCTCGGAGGGGGGTAATATTAACCCCAATTCAAGATGGCGGAAAAATGAAGGAAAAAAAGGAAAAATGATGGAAAAAGAGCAAAGGCGTAGAGGTGGTCCCCTAAAGCTAAGCTAGGGCAAAAAGCGCAATTTTAAATGAAAGGCGTCTCAAAAAACTCTAAAAACCCTTGTAAAAGAGCGCCAGGCTCCCTCCTGTGCCATTTGTAAAAGAATAGATGGGTATAGGCTTAGGGCATGAAGTAAGAAGAGGGAATTAGAAAAAGGGACCTTACCACAATGGCCGGTCATGTAAAAAGGGATGAGTGCCCATGGAAATTTAGGGTTTTGTATATAAAGTTCAAAAGTGAACGAGAGCTCATTCTTTGGTGTGTGGCTAACAAGAGTCCTCTCTTCTTCTCTTCTTCACTTCTCCTTGCTTATGTGTGTGCTCTCGAGAGAGGGGGTGTGAGAGTGTGAGGGAATGAGCGAGTGTGTGGGAGTGAGGGATCAAGAGGGTGAGGCTCTTCACCATCTCCTCTTCTCTCTTCTCTTCTCTTCTCTTTTCTCACGCGTGCGGCTATGGTGGATGGAGCTTGGAGATGGAGGAGGCTTGAGGATGCTTGAGCTAGCATCTAGGATCATAGAGCTACCGGCATGTGTAAGAGAGGAGGCAACTTATTTCGACATCAAGGTAAGCTCACTACACCCCGAGAGGATCGACGGCGCATCGGCTAGGTGAGAGATAGCCATGAGAACTTGCTTGAAACGCTTGAAACAATAAGCGGTTCGTGGGTCTTGGAGGTTGAGCATGAGCTCCCACTACACCATCATTGACATATCTGTGTTAGTGGATAAAGATGTTGATCTCCTCAATCTACTTATCCAAGGACTAACTAATGTAGTAGCATCTTTAGAAGGCCCAATAATTTTTACACTCTCATTTGTACCTGCATGTACATAAGTCTCCTGACAAACATCATCACCATTCATCAAGATGGTCTTCTTCTCATGCCATGAATTCAGCTCATCAAATACTACATCTCTTGAGACTAATGTCTCATGAGTAGAAGGATTGTAGCATTTATAAGCTTTCCTAGCTTGTGCATACCCAATAAATGGATGGCCTTTTTTGCCTTTGGATCAAACTACTTCCTCTTCTCATCTGGAACATGTACATATGCGAAACATCCAAAGAACTTAAGATGGCTAATGTTAAGATTTAGCCCATAAAGCCTATCATGAGGAGTCACCTCATGTATCTCTATTGTTGGTATACGATTCATGACATACACAACAATCATTATAGCCTTTGCCCAATATGCATTTGGTAGGCTCTTCTCATTCAACATGGCTCTAGCAGATTCCATGATCACCCTGTTTTTCCTTTCTACCACACCATTTTGTTATGGTGTGTACTTGCATGTCAATTGCCTCTTCATCCCATGGGCTGCGAAGAAATAATCAAATTATTTAGAGACATATTCTCCACCACTATTAGATCTCAAGCATGAGATGTAACAAGCCAATTCTTTCTCCACATGTCTCTTGAAGTCCTCAAAATTATCCATGACACAGCTTGTGCTTCAGCACATACAACCATGTGTACCTATAGTCATTTATGAATGACACATAGTAGTGTGATCCCCCAAGAGATGCATTCTATGAGGGTCCCCATACATCAGAATGCACAATCTGTAATGGTCTAGTAGTGGTGCTTACATGCCTCATAAATGGAAGCCTTGATTCCTTCCCAAATTGACATGATTGACATACATGTCCCAATTCCACATGTTTAAACTTAGGGAGTCCAAGTACAACTTGCTTATGCTGCATGTTTTTTGGCTTTTGAACATTTACATAACCAATCCTTTCATGCCATGTCTCAATGTCCCTTATTGCAACATTGTCATGTAAATACATAGCAACATTGTCATATAAATACATAGCAACATTCAAGGCTGGAATTTTTGTATCCAATGGAAACATCTTACCATTTCTTTTGCCTTTAGCAATGAGTTTGTATCCTTGATAATACTCTTCAATGTAGTATCCATCTCTATTAAATCAAACTTGTAGATTCTGTTCAACCATTTATCCCACAAAAAGCAAGTTTTTGGTAATGGAGGGTACATGTAACACATCATATAGACACTTTTTCTTGTCACTATGCATCATCAAGGGAATAGTACATGTATACTTAATGTCATGCTGCATATCATCCCCTATGCAAACATATCCATAAGCACCTCCTATCAATGTGTCAAACCACTCTCCATGAGGAGTCATGTGGTTAGGTGGCCCTGAGCCTATATACCATACATTATCTGCTTTGCCTTGTGTAGGCAACCCCTTTTTCACATGTTACATAGCAAACAACCTGTCATCCTCTTGCATACCACTAGATGAGGCATAATTACCATGTTGCCTTCCTCTTGCTCTTTGATCATTCTACTTCTTGTAGTAATCTTTAGCTACATGCCCATATTTTCCACAAGAGGCTTCTGGGCACTCCTACATGTTTTTGCTATGTGCTCTAAGGGATTTCAGTAATGTCATCAACAGGCCCTGCCTTTCACTATCACACACTGTTTTATTGGCCTCAAATTGGATTACTAGCTCTTAATCACTACATTGCAGTTGACATTGTAGCATCATACTAGTTTACTTCAGGGAATGCAAAGTTCTTTGGCAATTGCACAAATTCATTGGCAGTTGAGGTTTGCTCTCAATTGTATGCTATATAAGAGGTCTCAGCATAGAATGCATCACAAGGTGTTGATGATGTTATAGTAGCATATAACTTTGTGCCAAACAAAGCAAGGAACAATGAATCAGCTATAGTTGACATCAATGATGAAGAAGATGCTAAAGACGACATAGCAATAGCAAGTTCAGAATGTCGTAACTCCATTGCCTAAAATTGAAAGCCATTTAGATGGAGAATTACGATTGTATTCTATGGCTATGAAAGGGCCATTTGGAGAAAAGATGCAAGAGGAGCTAGAGAAACCTCAAGCACTATTACTCAGTAATAGATTTGACCGTTGCCAAGTCTGTTGTATGTGACTCTGGTTGAGTTTGTCAGCACTATCTATGCTTGTTCCATGTTGGAAAGCTGAAATTTAAAGGAAGATTAGCAACTATAAATATTTTATGAATTTCAAGGGTCATTGAAGTGCATTGCCTATTGGCGTTTTGGGGTAATTGAATCTACACATCAAATCTTGTTTTGTAAAGTTGAAGACTTTGGAATGGCAAACATTGGAGAGAAGGACACTATCACCCAGATAGTAGGTGAGAAGCTGGACTACAACAACTTTGTTTTATGGAAGTTCAGGATGTCAAACTTCTTGATTGGAAGAGGCTATTGGGATCTAGTCACAGGTCTTGAAGATGAGCCCAAGCTACCAGAGGATATATCCAACATAGGATCAATTGAAGACACATAAGACATGGTTGGAAAAAGCTAGCAAGGTCTTGCATTGGCTATCCTTATGTGTGTTAGACACAAAAGCTATGCAAATTGCAAATTGTACATCACCAAAAGCTGCTTGGGACTTGTTGATGAAGAGTTATGGCCATGTCACTCATGGAAGAAAGACACAATTGAAGCTAAAATTCAACCACATATCTAGGAATGGAGGGTCTATTGAAGACTATGTGAGTGAGATTAGAACCATTGCAAAGCAACTAGGCTCAATTGGAGCTGAAGTTGAGGATGATGATTTGGTGGCCACTACCCTCCATGGTCTTGGAGAGGAGTACAAGCAATTTGACACTTCCATATCAGTGCATCAAGAGCAGCCTGACTTTGATGAACTTGTGGCACTTCTTTTACATGAACAAGTGAATCTTGGACTCAATACAAGTTCTAGTGGGTCTAAGAATAGTAGGAACCATGTCTTCTACTCAAATCAAAGGGGTAAAGGTGGAAGAGAAGGGTCAAACTTTAGAGGAAGAGGGGTTGGAATGACAATACACTTACATTTTCCCTCAATCGAGGATGAAGAATTGTAGGAGAATAAGGAGGAAGAAAAGCTCGATTTGCAAGTGAATCTAGTAGACTCTGTGATAGACTGCGCCAGTTAGAGGTCGCCACCAGCCTCCCCAGCAAACAACAGGGCTATGAACAAACTATGGATGAAGCAGCAAATCAAGCAAGTCTATTGCCCGACAGTGGAAGCGATTCAAAGAGCAGGCCCACCAGCAAGGGTAGTCCCACAAGCACAAATGGTCCCTGTGCCTATTCATCAACCAAATTACAACAGGGACTATGCATTGCCATACCTTAGGGAACGACTTCTTCCATTATTGGACTTTCGTCCAGTTGTTTTTACATATGGGGGTGCTTCAATCACTCAGTAGTAGTTGCAGGAGATGGAGAGAGGGGTTGACATCCTCATGGCTACTCCAAGACGTTTGTCAGATCTTTTGGAGAGGGCTAGGGTATCCCTTTCTCAAGTTTGCTATTTTTCCTTGGATGAAGCTGATCGAATGCTTGATATGGGCTCTAACACCATGAAAGAAAACATAGAGAGAGAAAGGGGGGACAAAGGTCATGCAAGAAGGAGAGTAGCCATGCTCTCTATCCAAACTTCCATTATCTTCCACATACAACTGTGTATATTCAACCAATCATACAGAAGTAGAGTAACCTAGTTGTAATCGAAGTTGAGTCAGTGTGACCCAAACCTTATTCAACTAAGATAACCAAACCAAACCAAAGGTGCATGAGCTTGAATCTCAATAGTCATTGAGATAGAATGTTTACCCCGAACATTGCTATGCTCCAGTGGATTGCCTACATCAAATCTTTGAACCATAAATTTCAACATATTGTAGGAAGAGATAACCTAGTGGCAAACATGTTATCTCAAGCACGCTATGAGAATGAAGATGGGATGATGGATGATGAGAAAGAATACGATTCTCTTGCAGAAAGCTTAAAATGATATTTTGATTGGTGAAACTGAATTGGTAGCCATTGTAACCACATGTATAGCTCTCGTGAATGCAAGGACAACATTAAATGCTGTAAATACAACATATGGTTTATCAAGTACAAGTACTATAAGAGTGAATTTAGCAATGCAAGGAGTTGCTATATAGCACTAATAGAAGCTTGGATAGCAAAGAGAAAACACTTTAGATGTTATGTATCTTGTGTAAAAATGTTTTTAGAAGATAAATATGTAGGAGAGTGGCTGAGAATTGGTCAATACCTCATCACATTAACAAAGAGGGATGAGGAGTTCAAGAAGATCAAGAGAAAATCCTATGGGTTTTTCTTGAAAGATGGGTACTTGTGGAAACATGCTAAGAAGAAATAGGGTATGTCATTGTGAGTTCTGGGTGACAGAGCTTCACAAGTAAATGTTATGCAAGAGTTTCATGAAAGCTTATGGCCTAGCCATACATGTGTTTGGGCTACTTTTGCAAAGATCAAAGAAAGATATTGGTGGCAGGTCATGTATAAGAATGTTACTCACTTTGTGTTTCTTTGGCGGGTAATGATTGGTGGTCTTCCTCTTGCCTCAGCCCTTTCCAAGCGTCAAATCTCCAATGGCAATTGTTTCTTCTGTACCACTACTGCGGAATCGGCCTGACATCGTTTTCTTTCTTGCCTGCTCGCCAAGAATATCTGGTCACTCTTGTCGCAAATCTAGCGCGCGGTGGTGGGGTCCTCACTAACTCCTTTCGATTGGGTTGAGGGTATTTGATAATGCTACTTATGCATTAAATGAGTTGGATGGGATAGCCATAAAACTTCCAGTAGCATGAAAAATAATAAAATTATTCAAGAGGTGGGAATCTACTATCTATGAGTTGCAAGAACTGGAGGAAAATAGTGGCCATGATACAAGGGCTAGCTAGGAAGATATGGAAGATGAAGAAGCAAGAGATATGGTTGGTTTGCAGAGGATGAGGAGGACTTAGAGCCTAGTATGACAACTAGGACTCTAGCACATACCGGAGGATGTGTAGGTTTAGAGGGGGTGGATGTTGTGCTGCTACATAGACGCGGTGTGAAAAACCTTAGAGTGCATCATCATTTGGCTTTCTCATTAATCTAGAGAGTCAATGTCATCTTAGTCATTTGTGTTAGTGTCCATAATATGGTTAGTTCCAAAATATGGGGTTTTTGGATAAGTTTATCCTTTTTTGATATTTTGGATATTATTTCTTATAAGTATCCTAAAAAAGTGTAGGAAACTTCTAGAATAGGGTGACAAGCAAAAAGTAAACAACACTCCAATGGGAAGAAGAAGGTGCTATCTGGTAAAATGCTAAGTAGGTGTCATGAGGTTTTACCCCCCTTTTGGAGCTAATGGAACCATCAGATTTTCCGTTTGAGTAGCAGAAGAAGCTAGTGTTTGGTGCCGCATTTTTGGTCTACAAGGGGGATCCATGAGATCTAATGCTTGGAGATTGCTTCTGATAGTCCTAGACAAGGATTTTGTTTATCTTCTCAGGTTCTATCAATACATAGTGCTTTGAATCATTGAGCTTCGTCTTTATCTTGTGTACCTCTTATGTATTCTTTTCTTATCTTCTATCTCCTATTCTCTACTTCCTTCTCTCTTTGATCCCCGGTGAATATGACCTTTCAACTAAAACCCCTCTGACAACGGGTGGATATAGCCATCTTTGTATCAATTCATTTGAAATTAAAGCAATATCTGTTCTTCTCATATTTGCTATGTGTTCTCTACTCCTTGCTTAGGTTTTGTTTGCTATGCCGCGAGTTTTCTATAGCTTGCAATGGTTGTTGAGACTAAAGAAATCCAAGATAAAGAACAAGTACAAGTTTGATAGGAAGCTGTGAGAGTGCACAACAGAAAGGAACGGAAACACAAAGACAAAGGAATAGAGAGGTTGCAAGAAAAGAAGAATGTAATCTACATTGAATAAGAAAGAATGTTGATACAAATGGGATAGCAAAAGGAGACCAATTAGTCCCTGTACACAGTCTATAACGTCACTGAGGGTACCACATCAGGCTGATGATGGTGATAGCACCAAAGACAAAGGTAGATGACAGAGTCAAAGTATGCACCTACTAGGGAAGGAGGAAGATGAATGAATGATGGGAGGGGTAGGCTATATATATATATATACATATGTATATATATGCATGCATGTATGTATGTATGTATGTATGTATGTGTCTCTTTGTGTTTGTCTATCTGTCTCTCTCTCATGAAAGAAAAGGTTGTAGTAGGTTCATTTATTACTCGTCTTCTCATTGTTTATTCCATTATCGAAGGGGGAAAGTGGATAGGCACATGATCCAAGTTAATGTTCCCACAAGCCTAAACTTTGATTCATTGCATCATACTTCTCTCTAAACTTCCAAAAGAATGTAGACAAGAAAAAGAGGAGTAGAAGCATCTCCTTCCCAGTTCCTCACTCTCTTGCACTCTTGTATTCTCAATTGGATATAGAGGCCTCAAGATGCACATAACACATAGAAGAGAGGAATAAGAAAAGAAGGAGATGAATTAAATTTAAGAGGTAGGGAGATGCATTGAATTTAGGAGAGGGCTTCACTCTCTAAGTCCCTTGTACACACACACACACACACACACACACACTCTCTCTCTCTCTCTCTCTCTCTCTCTCTCTCTCTCTCTCTCTCTCTCTCTCTCTCTCTCTCTCTCTCTCTCTCTCTCTCTCTCTCTCAATGGTGGAAGCAAGAGAAGGAAAAGAAACGAGCTTGATGGGATGTAGTCGAAAGATCCCTATAGCTGCGAAGAGGATCAAGGTGTTCAAAAGAAAAGATTCAAGTGCCTATGAAGAGGACGAACATAACTTTGAGACTACTCATCATGACAATATAGAAGAGGATGACAATGATGAAGAAGACGATCTTGAACTTGCTAAAGGCTAAGAGATGCTACAAATGATAGAGGATGTGCAATTCCAATGGAGAAAAGTAATGTAAAGGTCCACCTACACTAGTCTTTCACCTGTATCCATATAGGACACAAGTTGCATGTCTTCATGAAGTATTAATCCAATTAGATAACCTATCGGTGAGTCTTTTCCAAGTGTCTAGCATATGAAGAAAACATGAAGTATTTTATGTGCCTCAAAACTTCATGGACCAATAATATGCATAGTGTTTATACTTAGACAAAAAGGGAACACTTTACTTGAGTTAGGCATGCTTTTTGGGGTTGTTTCAAATCATTTGGACGAGAGAAGAAGAGGACAACAATTCAATGTGATTTGCACCTATTCTGTCAGTAAAAGGTGTGTATTTTGAGAGTTTTTGGAGGGCAGAAGGCTACTCATGGTTAGAGGGGAAGGAAGGAGCATACATCAAGGTCAAAATACAAGTATACTATAGGGTATACACTGCTATATATGCGATAAAACAGGGGCTATTGTATGTGAAGATTTACTATTGAATACACATGGAAACAAGGCAACACTACTCTTATACATGTTTTCTTATATTTACGTACACATGAATGACTTATTTTGAGAAGATTAAGTGGACCGTTTTAAAGTCTTCTTGTATATATGTTGTCTTGAAGATAAAAGAAAGGACTTGTGAAGATTTGGTGGATTGATCTTGCTCTTATGTAGAAATTTTTGTATGTGTATGGAATGTTATAGAACATGATTCTTCCAAGGTCTATTTTGGAAGCATAAAAACATTGCATGATGTCTACTTATAACCATAATGATGTTTATGGATTCTAGCTAATAATGGTCCTGTCCATGATGAAATATGGACCCCATAGCTAATGCATATACTAGTATTGATTCATATTTATGAATCTTGGATGCTTCTATGAAATACATCAACTCCCAAATCCAATTCTTCATGATAGAATCCATTTTTGATTGTGTAGCTAGCTTCCGCTTAAGCCTATCATCATGAGTCATGGCCTATTTGTAGCAAGATGGCTCCCTAAAATTTGTTAGTATCACATAGTCAACCCTAGGTTGACATCTCTTAAGAGGATGAGAGGTACAAGTAGATATTTCACAATGGTCTAACTTTGAGTGTGGGAATTTCAACCTCCACTCTTTCTTCATGAGGCACCATAGGGCTCTCAACTTGCTACTGATCAAATTTGTCCACTTCATGCTCGCTAACAGAAGCACAACTCGAGTCCTCACTTTGCACACTTAGTGCATAGGCATTTTCCTTTTGTGACAGTAAGATAAGTGGCAATGCATCTTGGAAAGTAAATCTTCTTATTTCCATTCCTTGAGGGGTTGTTTATGTATCTTTTTTTAATTGAAGATTACATCATTACTATGTATGATCTTCCTAGCTTCTAGATCCTAAAGGTGGCAATCCATTTTTCCACTCGGTTAAAAGATGAATTTTCTTGACTTTGGCTCTAGCTTAATGTGATTATCTTTTGACATATGCACATAAGCTCCACATCCAAACACTCTTAAATGATCATATGGAGAATGAAGGGGTGGTGGAATGTTGTCAATCAAAAGGACAAATGCCCTAGAGCCCTAGAAAAAAATGAGTTATGGATCACCAAGGATGAAAAGGTACTAGCCACTCTAGTGCTCAATATGGAGGATGATTACGTTTATCACATTGATGACAATGACACTTCTAAAGAAGCATGGGACATTCTTGAAGAAACATTTGGTGCCAAGGGAAAGGGTACACTTATGTGTCTACTTATTGAGTTCTTTAGTCTCAACATGGACATTGGAATGTCATTTTCAACCTTTTCAAACTACATGAAGACTATCTCTAAAGAAGTCTCCATTGTAGTTCTATTGAAGAGTCTTCCACCAAGCTATGGTAGCCTTGTTAAGAATATACCAAATATCGCCTTGAAGAAAGTGGAGCCTACCTAGGAAGAGGAAAGAAGACTTGCAAATAATGACAATTATATAGATGCAACTATGTATGTGAAGAATGGATCTACTTCAAAATCCAAGAGCAAGACGTCTTGCAATCATTGTGGTAATCTTGGGCATTTGGAGAAGGATTGCCGCTTCAAAATGAAGTGCTCTATTTGTGGGGAGACTCAACATTTAACATATTATTGCTTCAAGAAGAAAGAGCAAGCAAATGTAGTTAAAGAAGCTATAAACAATGAAGAGGCCAATGCTCTCACAAATGTTGGACATGATAACTTTGAGTATGATTGGGCTTTTTAGACTTTTCTTTTGTAGTAGCAATAAAATCTCCCTACCTTTTTTTTGTGCCAAAGCATCCTTCAATAGTAGCTTAGTGGATGTCAAACTCAATACTTTCTTGGAATAGTAGCCAAGTTGTAATACCAAGCAGGCATACTTGGAGTAGTGGTAGGAATTTTTCTCTAGTAGTCAAAATATCATATTAGTGGTTAAATATGGAGCTAGTCTAAAGGGGAGTGTTGAAATTATCCTAATTCCAATTAGTAGAAATGTTATAGCATAGGAATTATCTCTAATATGGTGGAAAGGGGAGCTAAGTTTGGTCAAACCAGTTAGGTGGATATTAAATGGTAGTCTTCTAGGTAGTTGGATCTCAACACTTTGTATTTGCCAACAAAAGAGGCCTCAACTTATGAATAACATGTTATTCTTACACTCTACTTTTTGCTCTCATTGTCTCTTGCTCCATTTACAAGATGAATAAATTTTCGTCTACAGATTGAACTCTTCTATGATTTCCAACATATTTTTGAAGTACAAAGATCCCATCCCCAAGAAAAGCATAGTATTTAATTGTATGTTAGAACTTGAAAACCTCCTCCAAATTGAAAACCAAGAACTAGTTCGAAAGTGGTTTCTGGTTGCATCCATCACACATATAGCTTCGGGTCTTTAAGGTTTGCAAGTGACTCTAACTAGACTCTACACTTATCATTTGCATGTGACTTTGGATAGGCCAGTCAAGATACTTCCCATCTGACTAGATATAGTACACTTAATATCCATAGATGACACTCTAACTAGTTGCCACACTTATGAGATACCACACTTATCATTTGCAAAGGGACTCTCACAAGGCTATACACTAGATTTACCATCTAAACTCACATGAGGACAAAAATCCTCTCATTAAAGAAATTGGTGAGCCAAGCCGAAATTGAACTCCGGCCACTAGCATCAGCTTAGCCATTACCCCACACATACTTTAGATATTCAATGGCCGTTTTGGTGTGTAAAGACTTGACGCCCAGTTTCTTGAGTTTTGATAGTGGGCGCCGGGCGGGGAGCAAACTGGCGGCGTGTAAACAGCCTAGCCTGACAATATATTACACTTATCATCTGCAGGTGACATGCTCTGACTAGCCTGACAATATATTACACTTATCATCTGCAGGTGACATGCTGTGACTAGACTCTACACGTATCATCTGCAGGTGACGCCAAAAGCATGACAATATACTACACTTATCATCTGCAGGTGACATGCTCCGACTAGACTCTACACTTGCCATCTGCAGGTGACGCCAAAACGGCTCGTAAACATCGAGCCGAATGGTGTCTGACGTCTTCTGCTTCGGCTTCTGGATCCTTCATCATACGACAAGCAACCATCTTCACACCCGTCCTCTTCTTCACTCCATCACCAGCTTGTTTCTCATCCTTCTCATGGCCAGCGCCGTTTTCCAGCATCAGCCAGCCGGCCTTCGTACGCCCCCAGCGTTAACAGAACCTGATACGATTTTCTTTTTGCCCCTTTTCCTTTTCTGTGTGTTGAAGCGTTGGCCTGAATTCGCTTGTCTGTGTTTGCAGGGATATTGCCCCTGGACACGCAGCTTTTGTTAAGAAATCTGAAGTGCATTAGCTTCCGGAAGAACATCTTTAACCCTGGATTAATCAGCTGCAAGGCTAGCGCCCGGTCTGATGAACTCAACCCTCGGAAAATGGACCAGAGTAGGTGAATTTCATCTGTAATCAGTCTATGCAGTTCAATACGACATCGTCATAGCCAATACTTGATGTTATTTTCCACAGAAAATGCGTACATCACATGGCGAGAAGTTTGCGAATTTTCAAAATGTGAAATGTTTTCAAAATCAATGTTAGTGTCGAATTATCTGCAAAATAAAAAATGCTACGACTAAACAGAGACAATTCTAACAAAATCTAGATTCCTCTTCGCAACTAATGCTTTGATCTGGGACGCTGCTTGAAGTTCAAGCCCATCAAAAGTTGATGATGTGTCATAAACACAAAGTTCTCTTTCCTTGTGCTGGGGGGCAGTGAGTGCTTGTTTCCATGCCTCAGCCGACCTACCCATCTCATAAACCTGCAAATTCTTACCTATGAATTACAGTTGGAGGAGGTTATTACTAGTTTAGTCAATCAAACCATTAACATATCTTTGTGCATATTATGCAGGCAAAAGGGAGGAGTGTGAATTTTTTAGTCTAGGAGATTTTCAGTTAAGAGAAGGGGCTACTCTAAGAGAAGCAAAACTAGCTTATAAAACTTGGGGCACACTAAACGATGATCGAAGTAATGCTATACTCTATCCAACTTGGTACTCAGGCAGGCATTGGGACAATGATTGGCTTATTGGTCCAGGGATGGGTCTAGATCCAAGCACGTACTTTATTATAGTCCCAAACATGCTTGGAAATGGATTATCAACATCACCAAGCAATTCTCTTCCACCTTACAACCAAGCTAGATTTCCAAAGGTTTACTATGCTGCATTTTTATGATTAAAGATGTAATATAGGCATTGAGATTGCCCTTTCTGTGCTGCTTGTTTCTGTGTCTCTGCCTCTGTTCCTTTTTGAGTGTTGAATGCCAGCATGGCATCTTCTCTTATTCTTGCTGACTTCTAAGTTCTTATCACACTTCTTGCAGGTAACAACTGAGGACAATGTACGAGCACAGTACAAATTGGTGGCTGAAGAATTTGGGATAAACAAGCTAAAGTTAGTGATTGGATGGTCTATGGGGGCTGGACAGACATTCCAGTGGGCAGTAAGCTATCCTGAGATGGTGGAGCGGATACTTCCATTTTGTGGTTCGGCTCGAACAAGTCCTCATAACATTGTATGTTTCACAACTACCAAAAAGCATGGTATTGCTAGGAAATTGACAGTTGCTCATGTGTCTATTTGAAATGAAATGTGTCGGGTAGTTTCTGGCAGGTCTTTCTTGAAGGTGTGGAGGCAGCATTAAGAGCTGACAGCAACTTCAAAGAGGGGTGGTATCCAGACCTTCCACAGAAAGGCCTCAGAGCAGCTGCCCGTGTTTATGCAGGCTGGGGTTTTTCACAGGCATTTTATTGGAATGAGGTTAGGCTTCTCCCTCTCTGTTCTCCCAATGCGTGGGGTGTATCATTTTATAAGACGAAACTAGATGTGTTGAAATCTGAAATAGTCAGATTCAAGATTCTCCTTTTATTGGTTTTTCTTCTCTGCTGTAGTCCAGGCAGACATTGCTACAGAAGAGCAAGCCAATCCAATACATACACTAGAATAAGAGTAGTGCTTAAATGTAGGAATGTCAGCTGGTCTTTTAATTGGCAAACTTCCTGTGTACTGCTTGCCAAGAAGAACTTATAGTCATCAAGGTGCACATCATTGGAATTGGGTGCTGTATGCTTGCAGGCTTGTGTATATCTTGCATGCTTACAAGATATGGTCACTGAACGTAGTTTGCAAAATAGGAGCTAAAGGAAATATTTCATTCAATATCAAATACAGAGATGAAGACAAAAGATGTACAAGAGATTTCTGCAGTCTCAGCCTTGTGGTAATAAATTGATCATGAGATACAAAGTTTAGATGAGGCTCCTTGTGGAACTCTTGAAGTTGAAGAATTATTGATGCTTTGATGTGTCTCATAACTTTGAAATGAGAAGCCTTGATTTATTATCTCTACTCAAGAATTAGACTAAGGCAGTAAAACACTGCAAAGGTAAGTGCTGCTGTTGATGTGTTTTTTCAGAAAGACCCAAATGCTTCTTGAGACTGACTCAAGTATTGACTGACATAAATGCTTGGAAAAAATATCCTAATTTTGCGATCAAGTGCATCACATTTTTGAGAAAAGCATCTGCTCAATAATTGTCAATACACATCAATGTGTTAGCATGTGAACACACCTCAATGTGTGCGTGTGAGCTCAGGTATACGGTTTGGGGAAATCTCAGGGCTATATGTTAATCCCCTATGCGTTTACTTTCAATCATCAAACTAATGCATCAATCTACTTTTCATTGGTGTATGTGCAAGAGTTCTCCCTCTCTCTTTCTCTCTCCTCTCTCTTCTCTTCTCCCTCCACCATGGAGCTTCACCCATGACTGCTTAGCTCCTCTTGCCACATCAGCCCTACAGTGGCATCAGAGCTACTTGCTGCTGCCATCGATATCAATGCAGAAGAGCCATCAGTTGATCTCCTCTGAGCTCAGTGTGCCATGTGGTCCTCGCTAGTCTAGTGGCTGTTTTGTCTGTCACATATTTGCAGTAGGCGTGATGTCTGAGCCTATCATGCCACACCAGGCTATCGCCAGCTGTGCTTGATCTGCCCGCCAATTATTGCCTCCTGTCAGGCCTAGCTGTGCCCTTGACCTGACTACCACCTGTCCCTTGAAGACAACTGCCACAGGCTCTGTCCTCATGCTGCTTAACATGCTCACTTGTCAACTGTAGCATGTCACTTGGTAGGCTGCCGCTTGACTATGCCATGTCACCAGGCTTACCTCATCGCTTGACTGTCCTTTAAATGTGCTAAGAAGCTCTGCCTCAATCATGCTGCCCAACTGTCCTTCAAATGTGCTCCCACCACATCAGCCTATCTAATGTCAGCCGCCGGTCTTGCTCACGTTGTTGCGTAGTCAGTCTGGCTCCCTGATCTGTGAGCACAGTGGCACCTGTGCTACCTCTACTTTAGATGCACTGCTTTGTCTTGCCAGTTTGCCATCAAACCTGACCTGTGTCAACCCCACAACAGTACTGCTGCCTCTAGGTATTCAGGTACGATCCATCCAGTCCATGGACTTAGTACAGTACTGAACATACACAAAAAAATGTCAGATAAAATTGGGTGTTTTGTATGGTTATTAAAAGATACATAGAAAATTAAGGTTAGGCTAGTAAATATTACTTGTTTTAACATGAGAGTGGCTACCCATGAGATATAGTGTCACAAGGCATCATCCATTCAATACTATTACAATTTTATAAACCACAAGTGCCTTTGTGTCAATTTTTAACAATGACTGCTAGCTCCTAGGCTCGGTGGTGAGCTCGTTTGGCCATATGGTTGGTAGGTGAGTTTGATGTCCAATCCCTTTATTGTGGATATGGCTTGTGTCATGTCTCGTGTGTAGGTTGGAATCTAGGGGGTGTTTTAAGAACTAAAGCACATTTGAGGGCATCAATGGTTTCATCAAGTTTGGCCAAAAAAAATGAGAGTGCTCTCGCCATCATCGGGTTTGGTCCCTCTGATAATCTTCTCTATCACTTCAACCTTACCAAAATAGCAAAATAGGTATGGAAAAGTCTCCATACTACATTTGGGGGTGACATTAATAACTCTAAATTTTCTTGAAAATGCAATTATTGAGTGTTTCTTATAATCTCTTTGTATCTCTTACACAACACCTTGATCACTTCAGCCTTCTCTTTCAACAATCAACTAAATTCAATAGTCGTCTGGATGACAATGATAAGAAAGTTATCCTTCTCAATAGTTTGTTGAAATAAGATAAATTCAGTGAGACCATGATAGCTCTTAAAGTGGCTAGGGAAATTAAGTAGGAAGAGATGGGTTGATAGGAGCACGAAATATGTAGATATAGTCCCTAAAGCCTTCTACACCAAGATCCAACCACCAAAATGTAGGTATTCCAAACATATTGGTCACATTGCTAATCAATGCTACAAAAAGAAGGACAAGCAATACACAAATTATGTAGTTGTTCGCTCCATATTGGATAGTGACAGTGACCTAGAAGAACCACCTATAACATCTAACAATGCCCTTATTGTTTTTGTTCACTAATAGTCTTTAGGCAATGATGACAAAAACCTTTTAAATATGCCTTTAAAAAAAAGTACTTCAAAAAATAAAAATATTTGGAGTTAGACATTGACCATGCGTTCACATGCATTAGGACCTTTCCAACAAATATATTGCATGCGTCATTGCATGGGGTACTTTGCTTGGATTTTATCCAAAAAGATTTTATTTTATTTTCTTAATGATTTTATTAGGAGTTATGTTTCACGGGGGGTTGCAACTAATTTTTGTATGAAATTTGAGTTGAGCCCAAAAGCTATACGTGAATATTGGGCCCTTGATCACATGTATTTGTCTTTCAATCATGCTGACTTTTGATTATTAGCCTTTGAGCCATGCATATATACGTCTAAATCATACCCTTGGTCATGTGCACAATGCCTCTGAGCAATTTTGACCTTTGATCAGCCTTTGAGCCATGCACACGTACCTTTGAACCATATTATGCTTTGGATCCCTAAGCTTGTTGGTAGACCATGTCATAAACTAGCGTCTGTTGCATCTCTCACACATGTATCTCTTCTCTAGAATCTACTGTACAGAATTAGACACTGCCTCTACTTGAGATAAGACCTTCCTATTTGTTAGCAGTCATGTTTGTCATGCACTGTCATCTCCTACCTATGAGCCTCAGTTTGAGTCAGATGGGGACATTAGGAGCTCTAACATTTAGTCTATCATGTGTTTTGACAGAGGAGGTTGCTCTTTCTAGAGCATGCATTTCTTCTGTAGTCGGGGTTTTAGGTGTGTTAACACTGCTTGCTTAGTTTCTAGCTTTTGCATTTCCTTTTTAGTAGGTCTCGACTATGTTCACACTATCTCGGGATGAGGCGATCAGCATTATGATGGAAATCAGCATTTTTTCTTGGCATTCTCATTATTTTATTCTCCATTTTGACCAAGTTGGCCAGATTTAGGCATTTCTTGCTATTTATATGCAGCCTGCCCAGTTGACAAATCATTTTGTCTTGCAAGTTTCTGGCACACTCCAACATCCAAGTCATTCCTTCGTCTTCCAGTGCTGCCACATATCATCGGCCTGAGTTGGTGCCCTCACTCCTCCCTTGGGCTGTGTGCAAGGACTGACTAGTGATTGAGTTTTTTTCAGAGTTTAGTGTAGTTCCTAGTGTGTTTGCAAGTTTTCAAAGATGGATTTCTACTAGTTTGATGCTTTTGAGGATTCTAAAGAGGAGCTTCTCCCTTCTCTTGATAGGTTGTCACACTAGTGAGATCGTCGCAAAGAGGGACACAAAGATCAACATTCAGAGCCTCGTTCTCACTCTGCTAGGTTGAGAAGATCAGAGTCCCCTTCTCCTCCCATTGCTTCTCTACATATTTCCTATAGGACCCATATCTCTGGCCCTCATATAGCTGTGATAGCACCTCCTATTCAAGTGCCCATGCTTCCTTCCTTACCAAAAGAAGATCGCCTTGATGGGTCAAACTATTCCCTTGGTCGTGTAAAGTGGAGTGCTTCCTTGATACCTTTGATCTTTGGGATTTTGTTACCACCCCTATTTCTCATCCAATGGAGGGTCCCCACATTGGTTCCATGATGGACCAAGCTGCTCTATGGGATTGGCTTAACTCTAGCCCTTTCCTTTTCATGAGCTTACAAGATTCTATCCTTGTCCATGTGCACAGACTTCGGATCATAGGAAGTGTGGACAAAGTTAGCCTCTCTCTACCATCAGAAGACCTTTGCCCACTGCATCATCCTAGAAAAGAAACGTAAGATGCTCTCAGTTGATGATTCCCCTTAACGATTCTATGGAGGGCTTCATTCTAGAGTTTCCTTCATGCCAATTATCTTTCGATGAGGATTGACTGTGGCAATCATTCCTTCTCAAGCCCACTTCTCTATGTCAGTATTCGGATGTATTTAGTAGGAATCCTATGCAACCACTTCTTGGATCAGAGATGTTTTTTGGAGCTCTTAAGGTGGAGTTGCAAGTTCAATAGAGGTGGCCTAAAGGACTTCCTCAGAAGTGGAGTACTGAGCCTTGGTGGATCTCTTTTAGAGATCTTGTTTTTAACTTTTGCTCTAGATTTGGCATGTTCAATGTCCCATTCAAGGTCTGAAAGGGGGTGTTAGCAATATGTTTGTATGTCATCTCTTGGTTGTGAGCTGTCATGGAGCTCTGACATTTACTGCAAGCTTGTGGCGAGTTTGGTCATTTTTGTCCATTCTGGCCAGTTGTCTTGTGGTCAGACAATTTATGTTCAGCTAGACATTTTACAGTTTTCTATATATAGGGCCCTAGTGCTTTCTCTTTCTTGCCTTCTTTGCCCAGACACCATATGGTGACTCTATTCCCTCTTTCATCAGCACCCTCATTATGGCTACATAGTAGCATGTGCATGTATACTCGTGTTCCTAGATGTTTTTCCCCTTGAGCCTTGGGTGGATAGGAAATGTGTTCCATAGTTAGGGGGATGTATTATAGGTTTCCTGCTTCACTGAAATGAGTTTCCATGCAAGCTTTGTTGAAGGTGTTTTGGAATAAAAAAGTGGGTTGTGCTACTTGTTGTAGGTTAGTTGTGTGGTCTATAGGTGGTTTTAGTTCTTCCCGAATTCAATAAGTGATAGGCATAAGGCATGTCAAAAGGAAATTGTAGTACAAACGTTTTCCCCTTTATTGTGTAGTTTAGTGGCACCAGCTCCAGGTATGGTATAGGCATGTCGTTATGCTTTAATCTGGTATGTTACTACATGATTGTTTGCATGAGGTTGCCATGTTGTTATAGGTTGATACTAATGCCACTGCATGACAGGCAAGGTTTGAGTTTCAGCATTTGTTTCTTCCTTGATTTAATTAGTGATGAACATAAGGAGTGTCAAAAAGAAACCTCTTCATTCTGCAATTTGATTGGTGAGCTCCGAATATGTTGCAGGCATGTTAATGTTTTAATATGCATGTTATAAGACAATCATTTGCATGAGGTTACCACAGTTGCTATATGATTGACAAAGTTCGAGTTTCAGCACATTGTGCATTTTGTGTTATGCACAGGTTTGGCGAGAGCTTGGCTACAATAGCCTCGAAGACTTTTTGGTCGGGTTTTGGGAGGGATTTTTCTTGGATCGTAGAGACCCAAACAATCTCCTGTTGATGCTTTGGACCTGGAAAAACAACAACGTGGGGCAAACATGTGGATTTGAAGGAAACCTTGAGAAAGCCTTGGCTTCTATAAAGGCCAAAGCAATTGTCATGTCAGCAGAGAGAGATTTATATTTTCCACCAGAGGATGAAGAATATGAAGTTCAGTTCATTCCTTCAGCTGAGTTTAGGGTGATTCCTGGTATTTGGGGCCATTTTGCAGGGGCAGGTTTTAATGTCACTGATACACAGTTCATTGACAATGCTGTAAAGGATCTCCTAGCCACATAATGCAGTTTTACATGATCTTGAAAGCCATTTGTATGGTATATCTAATTCATTTTTGCTGAGAGTTCACAGCACTAGGAGCTCTACCTATAAGAAGTGATTGCATAGAGTAGCAGTACATGAACATTTCAATCATTCAAATTTTCATAATGATATGCTTATTACTTCTACGTCTGGTTGAAGTGAGAATTTTCTAGGGGATTTGATTGGATAGCTATTGGAATTGGATGACACGAAGCCAAATTTGGATCTGTTATAGGCAAATACATAAGGAGGTGAAAAGATGACCCTTTTCTCCTTAAGCAAGCAATAATTATATAACAGAAGTTTCTTGGAGCGGTTCATTTCTACTTTCTACAAGCACACTAGCTGTATGTGGGTAAACAAGCCACCAAAGGCAACCCCATATGGATATATTCTATGCGTCTTCTTCCCCACCACTATGCATGAAAAAAGGTAACGTGCCAACCTCTTGTTCTACTAGAACTTAGATGACTAGTGCCTTAATATTGACTTAAACATGGCTTTTATTTTGGGTTAAGTAGATTTTGATGCTCCCTAAAATGAGAATGAGATACTTCTAAAGAAGGTGGCAGCTCCGACCTGCCTGTCACCTTCCCCTCCTTGACCTTACTGCTCTCGATATAAGCATGGCAGCTGTTCCCTACATCCGGCTTCACCCAACACACTTAAAGCACATACAATGAAAACCCCTAGTCTGAGACTGACACAATCTTTTGTTGCACCGAAGTCTGTTGCCTTGTGTTTAGTTGTCTCAGAGTAGTAACTCCTATTAGTACAGGTGACGGAGTACTTCAAAGTTCATTCAGATTGTGGAACACTTCCCCTCTCGCCCTCAGCTTCATCATTCTCTTAACATATTTCATTCCTCTCCCCTAGTTGGCTTCTTGAGCAGTGTCACGGCTAGGCTCATGGGGACTTGGGAGTGGGATTTTTATGATCAGAGCCATCACCCTTGAGGTTGCCTAGGAGTTGGGAGACAACTCCCGGGAAATCTTAGATGCTATTATCTAAAAATAGTGCTCTAGTATATATAGTGCCTTCACAATGTCAAGTTTTAGCTTATGCTATGAGTTCCTATAGATAACAAAGTGACCTTGTATATTGTAGCATTGCTTTTTGGCAAGTGGGGCTTGGTAGAGTGGCACTGAGAGAGGGGATGTGTATGGAAGTGGTTATGTGACCATTCGTGATTGGACTCGAGGGGTCCGAAACCCACCTCTATCTAGATCTCATTTGCATTCCTTCCTCCACACTCTTGTGCAATCATTGCAAAGGGTACATGTTTGGTGAATTGCATAAAATTGTTTTGGAGATTCGCTAAAGCATCATGATCAACTTCATGTAGATGCACCTTAGAATCATACAAAAATTTGAGAGGATTTTGCCGCCATAGATAGGTGCCATATAACTAGCCCCTCTACTCTAGTGTGTGTTACTCCTCTCCTTCCTAGGCCAACAATGGAGTGTTGCCATTTGGTATACTTTGGGTGCGCGCATATTTGACGCCACCCTCGACCTTAATTGTAGACAATATGGTTGGAGCACATGGGTCAAAGTTTAGGGCATTGAGATTATGGCTAAAGACACTATGGTTTGGCAACAAATCATTCTCACTACACTACCAAACAAGGGCTTATGATGCCCCAAGCTAGGACATCATGTTATTAATTGGCATTAAAGGAACTTGAACTCAAAAAAATGGTCTCACAAGGGAAGGATGAGTTCAGTGGTAATTGAGTTTAGGCACTTAAAGCAAGGGTCAAAATGAGCTAAGAGAGGAGGGGTCCAAGCAAAAAATGTATGCTTTTCAAGCAAGCTTTAGTTCATCTCATCTTTTCGGTTGGGCATTATTGTGGTAAGCGAGTCATGAAAATGACCATAGGTTTTGTACTGTTTTTGGAAGTGAGATGCTATATTGGTAGCTCATTTTTAAAGCTTGATCAAATATTAACTTTTTTGAGTTTTCACATTCTCTCTTTTTACTTTTCTAAATCTTCAAGGAGTATAAAAGCTTGATGTCTATCAATAAAAAAATGACAAATGTATGAGTTCTTTTGTAGAGTGGAGAAGTAATGTCAATCTTTGGCAGATGTTTACATCAAGTAGATACCTTAACACAAACCCATCCCCTTTTCCATAACATGTTAAGCCTTATACATTTTGTTGGCAATAGTTTGCAATGATGCTTAAGTTATTACCGATAAGGATCAATGTTTGATGGGAATTGCAATCATGGTTGCCATCCACGGTTGAACAAATAAAAAACTTGGCTCGAAAATCTAATTAAAAGAAAATAGTTCTTTCCCAAGAGGTACAAGTGTTGATAGATAGTTTTGGTAAGTTAAAAGAAGACTTCTTAGGATTGCAAGGTAAATTCTATAGTTCTCTAATAAAAATATGAAGATAAGAATGAAAGTTCACTCCTCTTGAGAGAGAAGCCAAGTAACATTAGGCAACAATTGAATGCTTAGGAGTCATACATCTTGGGATGAAATGGAGGAGAAAGTCACAAGCTATGGAATCTCTTACAAAGGTGGAGGTGCCTTGAAGAGAATGGTTGTGCCAAAAAGGTGAGATGCTATAGTCAAGTACCTAATTGTAGAGTATGCATTTAGTGCTACAATCCTAGTGTGTACTTGATCCATTGTATGGCTCTATCTTATTATTAGTTCATGAGAGATGTGCTTATTCATATAACACATCTTTAGAAGATTGCGATGAGAATGTGGCTAATGATGGAAGGTGAACAATATCATTAGACAAATCATTCAAGGAAGGTAATTATGCTCAAACCCTTGTGCAACCAAGTAATGAGAATGCAAATGTGAATAGTCCTTGAACCATCATATGAAGGATTTAATGTATCCTTATCTTTTGTGTGCATGTGATATGGGCGGTATAAGTGGACAAGCATATGAAACAACTTTTGGCTTGGTTTATCGATGGTTGAAGGAAAGACCATAAACACCCATTCTTCCTAGGCCTAGAATGATCAAGTTAATGGGATATGTAATAATGATTATGTGAATGCTTGAGTAGATACATCCTAGAAGGAAACATGATTCTAGTCCCAACAACTAGAACGACTCTTCTTACCTAGAATGACTAGGTAATGAGCAATATTGTAATGATGATGCAAATGTACAAGTTGTAGATGTGTGCCTAATTAGAAGGGAATATGATTGTATATCCAAGATCTAAGGATGTGATTTGCCTTGAATAATTATAGACTCAACAATATATTTATTGATTTCGTACAATTGTAAATTGCAGTGCTTTAGTTTTGCAATGTTTTGATTCTGTATCTTTAGAACTTGATTTATATAGCTAAATTTTGAATTACAAATTATGCAATAGCCAATGATTGCAAAGGTTTGCAAGGTCTCATAACACTATTGAGTTCATACTATGACTTTATGAGTTCGAGGTAGTTAATTTTACAAGCTAGATTTAGAGAGCATCAATAGAACATTCAATCATACAAATGATTCAAGAAATAAGGAGACTTTCAGTGTTTAGAAGATACTAAGGTCAGATGCATTTGAGCTTCTAAACCAGCAATGCTCTCTTTACTCAAACCCATGAATGTGAAATAATGATACAAAACTCAAAGGTGTATTAGACTCACCAAAATTTACCTTCCTCTTTGTGGTCCAATTGGTTGAAAGAAGTTAATGATCTCATGATCCAAGTATTATGCATTTGGTGGTCTCAAGCCACCTCTTCCATCCAATCACTTGCCCCTCCATAGTTGCTATGAAGAGAAGTAAAGCGAGAGGAAGAATTATATAAAAGAAAGCTTATCCATTCTTACACACATTCTCACACACTCTCTCATGGTATGGGTATTCCACATGAAGCTTCCCACATGGTGATGGAAAGAAGAGGACGAGGACGAGGAGGAGATGGGGTAGAGAGATTGTAAGATTTGGTCCCTTGCTACTTCACAAACTCTCATTCTCGTAAGCTTTGACTATGGTGGAAGGAAGAAGGGAAAAGATAAAAGAGAGTTCTCAAGTTTGCACATACATAGGCAGGTGGCCTCAACCCTTCTCCTCTCTCAAATCTGAACATCTACTCTATGACATGCCCATTGACCTTTGTATGTGCCCATGTTAGATGAATGGAGTGGCACAAAATTTTACATGAACTTAGCTCCACATATGCTAGGCAAGCCAAGTCTCACTAGGTATACCCCGCACTTGAGGCCCCAGTTGGTTGAAGGGGGTGGGTGCAATGAGGTGGAATCTAGGATAATAGGTCTTTTGAGCAAGCTCAGGGGTGTCCTACCATTGATGTGCTTTGAATTGTGCGGTGGGAAATGGGCTAGGTAGTTAGAGATGGAGCAAGCCAGTCAAAGCCACCCAACATCTCTAACATGAGGAGCCCTAGGTGTAGTGGATGTGTGTGCACCTATTCTATGGTGGATCATGTGCTCTTTTTTGTTTATTTTACTTTTTTGTCATTCTCCCTTTTTTTTCATTGTTTCTTTCTCAAGGAGTGGAGGTAGGATTTGAGAAAGGCAAGTCCCACTCATAAGGTACTCCTTGACAACCAATCACATTTGAAGTGGAGGTTGGCAAAGGAAGGGATGAAAGAACTAGACCAAATGACTCTTAGTCATATCCTCTACAATTCCATGTGATATATTGCTAAAGGATATGACTCTTGGTCATATCCTCTAACAATTCCATGTGGTATATTGGTAGAAACATAACACAAAGAATGAGTTGAGCCATGGCACTTTAGTCAATCCGATGTTGACATGAAGAACAATGGTGGCAGTTGCTTATATATTGTAGGCTTTTGCCAAAGTAAAGTGATAGAGTCCTTGAGAAATTACATGCGGTGAGCAAAAGTAGATTTCAAGTACTAGTGAATCTCTTGATGAAGGAACTAGAGGATGCCACCAAGTTTCTTGGTTGGAACAAGTACTTTTCGAATCCTTAGTGCCAAAATTGGAATTTTCTAAAATATGTACCCTTTAATGCTCCTTTAGAGTAAAAGACTCTTTATCTCTAGCAATATTGTAGCACATGCGTCCTTATGTAAGGGAAGCATTGTTAGATTAGCTCTCTCTTTGAAGTGGTTCTACGAAAGGTAAGACCAAACATGACCATTGATATCAAGGATGCTACATTTCCATGCCGGTCAATCTCCATATGTGTCATTGGGTCTCAAAGCATATTTTGCATATCAAGTCTTTCTATCTTTGCAAGATGGGAAAAAACTTGTTTATTGATTTGGCCTAACTATCTTCTAGGAGACACTTGTAACAATTAGTCAATTGATTGTGCTGGTAGCTAGTGCCCTCATGCAGTTCTATGAAATGTGGAAGCCAAATGTGATAGGAACACTGAGTGTAACTTCTATGGAATATATGGATGTCTTGATCATCCTAGTAGCTAGCTTTTGGTATGGGTGTGGAAGTTATTCTTCTTAAATGTCTTGATCATCCTAGTAACTAGCTTTTGGTATGGTTGTGGAAGTTATTCTTCTTGGGTGGTTGCCTTTTCCTATTATGGCTTTGGCATATGCTTGAGACAGTTCCTCAAAAGCCTTTGTGGGTGTAGGTGATTCCATATCCCAAAGGTTCATCGAGTATTGGTAGTGGAGAGACCACTCTTGGAGTTCTAGCATAACTTTTCACCTCATTTAGAAGCTTGGGATCAAACACTAAAGATGATGGCCCTCCTAATGTGACCAGCGCTATGAAGAATGAAATAAAATTCCAAGATATTTGAGGCTTTGATATCTATGCAAATAATAACTCTAATCATTTTAAAATCCCCATGACTATCCCCCAATGTTTTGTAATCAAGTTTAGAATACTGATAGCATGTAGAGAACAAGCATTTTTAAAATTTGAGTACCAAGTCCACTCCTATGCAAACCATAAAATCCCAAGTGTAGAATTTAATTCCCAAAAGCTTTGTGTGCCTAAAATATCATATAGACCAATTAGAAAAATCTTGTGTATTAATTCAAAACCTTGGCTAAAAAGTGGGCATTATAAGTGGACATGAGAGAGATAAGAGGGTTAAGGTTGCTCATCCAAAAAGAAACATGAGCTTCTTTCTTTCTTTCTTCTTCTTCTTCTTATTTGCTTGTGGATACAAGAGAGTGGACAAGATATGTCAGAGTAGCTTTTAGCTTAGGAAAGCAAGCCATCTAGGTCAAAGACAGACTAGAGTTATATGGAGAAAAATGCTTAAAGCAATCTACATTTTGACATGGTCTATGAATTGAGGTGTAAGCCCCAATATTTTGAATCCATTTTTGGGAACAAGGTGATGGTCCTTATCTTCAAGTTCTTTCTTTTCCAATGTTGTGATAGATTGGGTGATCTATCATTCTCCCTTAGAGAAATCATAGAATAGCTACTCTGAAACACATATACAACTTGAAGAGAATTAGACTAGGAAGGGGAGAGAAAGATTTAGAAAAGAGCGGGCCAAAGAACACATGGTTACATTAGATTCATTTGATGTTTCTACTTCTTAAAGAAGAAACAAAAACTCATAAAAATCACTCTCAATTATGCATAAAGCAATGGTAGGTACTCAAATCTAATCTTTTATTTGCACATATTACATGTGCTTAATGGCTATCAAGTATTTAGGACTAAACTGTATGCATTCTTTATTTTCACTAAGAGAAAAAGGATTCAAAGTTTGAGCTTATTGATTTATAGAATGTGGGGAATGCATTCATACTGCAAAGCTTATTGCCCATGCTCAATAGAATATTGTTATGAACTAGAATGCACAGTAGTTGTTCAATATTTTCAAAAGCATAAAAGTTTCATATCCTCAAGTTATTTGCATATATAATGCCTCATGGGCTACTTCAAACTTTTTCGTGTATCAATTTTCATCTTTGGCACACTTTGGGAGTCAAATTAATGCTTAAGATCATGATTGTGTTCATACATTGCATATAGTTCAAACTAAGCAACTTGATCACTCAAAAGCTTGAGTTCTCAATTTGGATACACCATTGAGGTGTGTGGTGCATCCATGCATTGCCTAGGGACAAATCTTGCTTTGATACCTAGTTGATATGGTATCATTGAAACTAGGCAAGTGTATGAATATTGCCACACATCCTCATTTTATAGGCAAAATATGACCTACAAGAAGCAGGTCGACCAACAATAAAAGACAAAAAAGAGCCCATACATAGATTAGGCCTTGGGTGTTTGTGAAGTTGTGAAATGAACACTTCCAATACCCTCACTCTAAGCATAGCTAAGCAAACAAGGAATAAGAACACAAGCTACATTGTAGGTACTCAAGTGTGATCTTAGAGACTAGATATGCCTTGGTGATTGCACCTTGAAGTAGACCTCCAATGCCGTGCTTCCTCTTTGAAGTTGAAGTAGTCAAAGTGGCTGCTATTATACAAACCTATATGCACCAATCCAAGATTTTTACTTGGGAATAATAATACATACCAAAGTCTCATGTTTCTAAACCCTCTCTATAATAGAGGTCTTTGACATCCCTGCCAAAACATGTAAATTCAAAAACCCACATCAAACCATATGTGTATCCCTCTCTCCACCTTTCTTTTACCCCTTTGTTTATGCACGCATGAGGGTTTGTAGAATCACTACAATTGAAAAGGACGTTGTGCTCAATAGATCCAAATTGAGCCAATCTCAAGCAAACCTTTTCAAGATCTCGTGCTTCAATAAGCATGGCCATGAATTCCATTAACAACATAGGAAAATGTCCTCCACATATTCCTTCGTTTCAATTGTGATGCCAAGTGATACCATTTCATCTCTTTGCCTTCACATGCACGACCACCATTCTACCCCATATCAAGCAAAGCAATCAATATCCTCCCTACATAGCATTAAAGCACTCATGCTACTATATAAATAACATTAAAAAAAAGGAAAGAAAAGTGAGAATCTCAAAATGGGGGCATTAATAGAATCATAATAAAGTGAAATGAGGAAGGAAATGACATACAAGCTACCTTAAGGGACAATACCAAAAGAATTAAAGATAGTCTAATATAAAGAAATGCGATTGCAACAAATGCAAATACAGATAAGCCTTGAATAAAATAAGTTTCAACACAGATTATGGCTACACAAAAACTTATAAGCAAGCATATACAAGTAAGTAATGTCACCTTTAAAAAAAGAAAACCATAATGTAGTTTGATGTGGTAAAAAAGTCACAAAATGTTGAAGACATGGAAAGTACCTTACAATAGTAATTAGCACGTCATAGATTTGCCTATCTAGGCTCAAGGCACATCATCACACAACACATAGAAGCTTACTACCTACAAATAACACTAGCGGACTAGGGGTCCACTTAGGCTAGGCACATGAAAGCAAGTAGTAGTCAACCTATTGAAAGGGAGCGACGGATCGAAGGTTGGACTCAAGAGCTATGGCGGGAGAGCAAGAGCAAGAAAGGGAGAGACTAGAAATGGGAACTCCAACAGTCACAATGTGTGACCGGGCCTTCCTTTATTCAAACTGTCACTAAAAGAATAAAGAATAGAGTGACGGTGACGGGCACCCGCCACTTGCAATGTGCAGTGGCGGTGACTTTCAGTGTAGTAATACACGGGCGGCTAGGCGGAGGCGCCTTTACCCCCAACAACCTCCCACTTAAAGGAGAATCTGCCCCAGTAAGGAGTGAAAACAAAAAGAAAAAGAAAGACAGTACAACATGTACACATGTACAACAGGATGAGGAAAGACATCATCTCATCCCACGCCCATCAACCTCCTGAGGAAGGCAAAGCGCTATGTAGAGAGGCTTTTCGTGATCAGATCTGCAGGATTCTGGTCAGTCGAGATCTTGACAAGATCAAGAGACTTGTCCTCAACGACCCCACGTATGAAGTGATACCTCACCTCAATGTGTTTCGTCTTCGCATGGAAGACCGGATTCTTGGCTAACTGAATAGCACTCATAGAATCCGAATGTAGTGTAGGGATAGCATCAATACCAAGGTCAGCAACTAAACGACCCAACCAAATGGCCTCCTTGCAAGCCTCAGTGGGCTGCAACATACTCGGCCTTTGTAGTAGAAAGGGCCATGCATTTTTGCACCCTAGACATCCAAGAAACAGCACCTCCAGGTTAGGTGAATACATAGCCGGAAGTGGACTTTCTACTATCTGCATGTCCTGCATAATCAGAGTCAGTGTACCCCACGACTCCTGTATCCTAGCTGCCATAGCATATGCACATATCTGCATTGCCCTTCAGGTACCTCATGATACCCTTCACGGCATTCCAATGCTTCTTGCCAGGTGTAGCCATATAGTGTGCCACAACACCAACTGCAAAGGCAATATCTGGACGAGTGGCTATCATGGCATACATAAGACTGCCCACTGCGGATGCATAGGGAATCTCAGTCATCTCGGCCTTCTGCTCATCTGTCTGCGGACAATCAGCCTGTGATACCTTCACATAAGAAGGCAATGGACAACCAATAGGCTTTACGTCCTGCATGCGGAAGCGCTCAAGGACTTTATGAATGTACTCCCTCTGTGACAAGTAGAGGAGTCCCTGATGCTTGTCGCGTGTAATGCGCATACCAAGTATGTGAGCGGCCTGTCCCAGATCTTTCATCTCAAAGCTCTTCTTGATCTGAGCCTTAAGAGCATCTAGCTCATCATGAGCTTTCCCTGCTATCAACATATTATCCACATAGAGTACCAAAATCAATAAAGAACCATCACGGGCTTTCTTCTGTAAAGACACGGATCCATAGTACTCCGGCTATAGCCCTGTGATTACATAAAGGCATCAAACTTATGATAACACTTCCTAGGTGCCTGTTTAAAGCCATAAAGACTTTTCTTCAATTTGCACACTAGGTGCTCCCTGCCAGGTTCTGCAAAGCCCTTAGGCTGCTCCATATAAATCTCATCATGCAAGTCCCCATGTAAGAAAGCCGTCTTAACATCCATATGGTATAAATCCAAGTCAAGCTAAGCAACCAAAGCCAAAACTAAGCGCAGGGTGGTCATCTTAACCACAGGAGAAAAGACCTCATCAAAGTCCACACCATGCTCCTGCTTAAAACCCTTTGCTACCAATCTAGCCTTGTATGCCGGCTTGGGGTGTCTAGGGGTACTTTTTAGCTTGTACACCCACTTGCATGGCAAAGCCTTCTTGCTCGTAGGCAAGGAAACCAAATCCCAAGTTTCATTCTTATGCAGGGAGTCTATCTCAGACTTCATAGCCCTCTCCCAGGAGTGACTGTCACCCCTACACATAGCTTCATCATAAGTGAAAGGCTCTCTTGCATCTGTAACCAAGACATAATGCATCGAGGGCTGAAATCTATCAGGTGGATGTCTGTCTCTAGTAGACCGTCTCACGGGCAAGCTCTGGTGCCTACCCAACTACCTGTCCAACGCCCTAACCATGAGCATCTATTGCAGTTGTAGGCTGTACAACTGGCTGTGCAGGAGCTCTCGGCTCCTCCTGAAATACGACCTTGCGGATCTCAACAACTCTTTCAGGCTGCCTATGCATCTTGTCTTCATGGAAGACTACATCATGACTGCGGATGACTTTTCGCGCCTGCGGATCGCAAAGATGGTAATCCATCTCGCTTGCATCCCCATAACCAAGGAAAATGCATTTGACACTCTTGGGATCCAGCTTACTTCTCATCCCTGGGCACATGGCAAAATGCCTCACATCCAAAGAGACGGAGATGCCCATAAGAGGGGGGTTTTCCAGTCCATACCTCCTCTGCAACCTAGAAATCCAAACCACTAGAAGGTGATCTGTTTATGACATGCACAACTGTACTAACTGCCTCAGCCCAAAAGCTCTGTGGTAGGTCTGCATGACTAAGCATACTGTGTACACACTCCTGGATGGTTCTATTCATCCACTTAGCCAAACCATTCTAAGGGGGGGTGTAGGGGGCGGTCAACTAACGCTTAATATCCCTCTCATCACATAATTGCTCAAAAGCAAGTGAGACATACTCACCCCCATGATCTGTCCTTAGGCATTTTAGCCTATACCAGACTGGTTCTCAACCAATGTAAGCCATCTCTGAAACATAGCCAAGACATTGGATTTCAGCCTAATGGGATAAGCCCAAACTTTTTGTGAAAAATCATCTATGAACGTAACAAAATACTTTGCACCACCCATAAACTGACAAGGCATGGGCCCACAGACATCCGAATGTACCAATGCCAAGGGCTCACTCATGTGTGGCCTACCAGACTTCTTATGCGTAGACCTAGTCTGCGTGCCATAAAGACAATGCTCACATGAATTAAAACATGCATAATCAAGGGGCGGTAAGTACTGCAAACCAGAAAGCATTTTCATTTCCTTCAAAGACATATGGCTCAAACGGGCAATGCCAAAGAGATACATGTGGGATAGAACCCACAAACAAAACATGATCAAGGGAAGAAGCTGATACAATCAAGGGGTAGAGACTGCTAGCCTTGGCACCTCTCACAATCACAAGTCTGCCATGAGTGATCTTCCATGCAAAGTCTCCAAAACATACATGATATCCTGCGTCATCAAGCTGTCCAGCTGACATGAGACTGCGTGTCAAAGCAGGTACATGACGTACATCCTGCATAACAAAATTGCTGCCAAAAGAAAACTGCATCCTAACATCACCAATGCCCACAATATCAAGAGAGCTGTCATCACCCAAGCGCACAGTACCCGAAACAGTATGGTATGAATGAAACCACTAGTGTCACATGAAAGGATGCACTTGAGTCCAAGAGCCAACACTGTGCATACATAGAGTGTATCTCTGTCATCTGCGAAGCACTAGAAGAAGCTGCAAGGATATAATCATCATCATCAACATCCTCAGGTTGCATAACATTGATCTCTTCAATTTTAACATTGGACTTTGCAGGTACTATGCTGCGATCAAAAGACTTATCCTGCACTTCGTCTTTCCCCTTATCTTTGCGCCTTTCATTGCGCAATTCATGGCATTGTGGCCTAATATGGCCCTTTTTCCCACAATGGTGACAAGTAACATATGCATTCCTGCCACGGGATTTGCTATATGACTTCCCACGAGACTTGGACCGAGATTTCTGCATTAAATAAGCATCCTGAGAAGCATAAGTGACCTTTAGACAATGAGTAAAGGGTTGTCCAGAACTGTATTACAGCAAACTGTCATAAACTTTGAGCTAATGGTTGGACCTAGAAGCTCCAACAAATGCCCAAAATCATACCAAAGGTGCCAAGTATGATGCCAAGTAATTGCCCAAGGTCAAGAACAACTCCATGAGCTAAAGATGATGTGGTATGGACCAATTTTGAGTAGAAAGTGGGGCTGTCCAATTGAAAGTTGTTCTTGTCAAGCTTTTAAGTGACAATCTGTGAAAGAGAATCAGATGCCATTACAGAACACTACAAAAAATTCTGTCACTGCAAAAAACACAGCTTCAGCCTCACAAGGGCAAATCTGCAAAACTGATGAAAGTGGTATTTGACCACACAGTCACTTCCTAGTGACGATTTTGCATCAACAGGCAACAAGGATGATTCTGTAACTCCCAATGTCTTTGCGCACAGGCATACGATGCAATTTCTACAGTAGCTTTTCACCGACCTGTAGAACAGTGGTCGCATATCAAAAAACAGGGCCTTTTCCTGAGTGCGTGTGGAAAACTTCCGCCTCCAAAACAGGTCCCAAAATGGCCTCAAATCAAAAAAACAGGGCAACCTAGGGCTAAAGCCCTAACCCACAGCATATATTGCCCTCTTGCTACACTGCGAAGGGCATCTCAATCCGAGACAATGCACTCTTGCACTTTCCGGCTGTGCTACCTGTTGAGACTTGCTCCCAAAACAGAAAAATGAAAGCAACACTGGTTCTCTTACTAGAACACTACGAACTTGGTTTGCTTTCTTAAGCTCCTTACCACGAACAAGGCTCTGATACCATGTCAAGATCGTGGGAGAGAAGGAAGGAGTCTCACTTGTAGCTTTCTTGCTTGCACAATGGGGGAATACACACAAAGGTGGAGGCTGAAAACAGCTTTTCTCTTCTTAGTTGTGTAAGCCAAAAAGAACTCTCTTACAAAGAAATAGAAGAACCCTATATATGCGTCTCAAACCAAACTCAACTAACTAAGGTGGCATACTAACTGAACCATGAACTAGAGTAGATAAGGATAGCTTTCATCTAGCTATTATTCATGGGCGGTGTACCAACCGCATCTGCAACTAACAAGTCGGTGACATAAATGCACAATGGTCACCCTGGCATATCATGAGTGGAGCTCGATATCTCAACAGTGGCACTGTGTAAAGCCAAGGCAAGACACAGTGCCAATGACATAAGTCCAAGACAATACATCAATAGTACATCCCGAACATGTAGGCGGTAGAGCATCCGTATGTAGCATCCGTAAGCGTGTAAGACATCAAATACATCCCAATCCAAAACTCTAACAAGCCAAGTAACATCCAAGACTACTGTAGATAATCCAAAATGCATCCAAGGTGGAGCTTCAATGAGCACTCAAGCTCAATGTATGCATAGGGTAATCAACCGTGACATGAGCATCAAGCCGTAGGCAACGGGTGTGCATAAACCCAAGGAGCATCACTGTCAAAGCATATACCAATGTCAATAAGTGCGGGCTGAAATAATCTCAAGCTTCCAAAAGCATCTGGATTCAATGACAAGCTCAAAGTCGTCCCTCGATGATCAATACATCATAGCATAACCCAAGATATACATCTGGAACCAATAGGCATATGTCAAAGCATGAAAGATAGCTTCAGTCCAAGAGTATTCAACATGGATTTACTGCTATAAACTGTGTATTTCCAGCCCTAAAATCAGGCCAAATTCATAGCATTACATGTAGCTTCAATCCCCCAATCAATCAGGATGCAATAGGCATCAAACCGGTTATGTAGTCATGCCCAAACAAGCATAGGCATACAAATACATGCTGTCTTAGACCTGAAATCTATTGCAAAAGATTTTGTTATCATAATTTGGAAAATTTGACATCACCATCGCGTCTGGAGCATACCAAAACCCCAACTTAGACTTTTACCTTGCCTGAATCAAGTTTCGAATACCCGAGATATGACAAAAAGAGTGATTTTTGGGCCAGATTTTGAAACATGTGTAAAAAAAATGCGAGCTGGCTAGGGGGGTTTGCTGTCCTACATGTCAACAAAGGGGCCCAAAGGGGGCACAAATGAGGGCCAAAGAAGGCCTACACCAAGCCTCAACAAGCCTTGATAGGCTGGAAGCAAGATCCAGGTGAAGGAAGCTCCAAGAGGTGTGAGCTATGGTTACCCACAACTTGTTTACAGCCTGTGAGACCTGAGAATTGAAGTAAACCCTTGAAGAAAATGATCAAATACCTCTGATGTAATGCCCTGAAGGTGTCCAACAATGCCGGGAAGGTGCTCGGGAAGCCGGAGAGTAACGGGAGCTCGAAGGAGTTGGATATGGTTGCCGGGAAGGAGACCCAATGCAAATAGGGAGTCGATGGGAAGCTGAGAATGCCACGAGCCAAGCTCAAGAGTCAAGAAGCTGAGCTCTGATACCAGTTGAAAGGGAGCGACGGATCGAAGGTTAGACTCGAGAGCTATGGCGGGAGAGCAAGAGCAAGAAAGGGAGAGACTAAAAATGGGGACTCCAACAGTCACAATGTGTGACCAGGCCTTCCTTTATTTAAACTGTCACTAAAAGAATAAAGAATAAAGTGACGATGATGGGCGCCCGCTACCTGTAGTGTGTAGTTGTGGTGAACGGATCCCTTTGCTGGCCCTCTATGGTTGCCTTCTCTTGCATTGTTTCAAATGAGCTTCTTCATTCACTTTTTGACTGGGGTTGTTACATCTGCCCCTGTTTTGTTATGCCCACATGGTGACATGTCATATAAGATGGGGAGTGCATTGGATGGATGATGCGGCCTTTGGAGCTGGTAGTTGAGGCCTTTGTTTGTACCTGGAAAGAAAAGAAGGTACACTACCTAGGGGTGTACTCAGTTTGTTGGCGGTGGATGGGTTCATGCTGCTGGGTGTTGTCTCGCGTTTACGTATTTAGTTTGTGCACAAGAGAGGTGATGTGAGTGTAGCTTAGGGAGACATGTCGAGTGCTACCTCTCTCAGTGTGTCCTACTCTCGATGTGCCCTAAGCATGTGCCATGGGGAATCAAAAGGGCTAGGGGGTTAGACACGGAACCCAGCCAACTGAGGCCACCGGGTGCACCTAACTTGAGAACCCCTAGGTGCAGTGGCTGTGACCCCTGTGCATCCTGCTATGTCTACGTGTGATATCTCTTTTTGTTTCCATGTTCTATGATTGCTCCTTTTTTTTTGTCACAATTACATAGTTGTGACAGAAGTTAATCTTCATCATCAGAGTGAGGTGGAGAAGGGGACCTAATAGATTTATTAAGAAATTGGCGGCTTTGGAGGTACCCTTTGAGGTTAAGGCGGGACCTGAAGAGTGGTGGTGGAGAGGAACGGATGGTTGGCAGTGGGGGTGAAGCAGCTATCATTCATGTCCTCTAGAAGAGCTAAGCAAAATGAAGGCAATAGATCAGCTCGCATCATTAGTCGAGCCATCGCGCAACTATCTATAGCATCAGGATCAAAATGGAGTACTGGGAAGCCACGCTCCTGCGGGGTGGGGTCTTGCCTCAGGAGTATTCTAAGCAATCTAAGGTAATTACAAGTAATAATAAAGGCAGGGTTAGGGCATGAAGAGAATTTCTAGTGAATTGGATTAGGGTATCATACAAGTTCTCTAATGTGAAGATGAGGGCATCTTCATATGTAGTACAATGAGGATTATAAATTATAGGGAAGTCGTAAGCGGTCGTGTGGACATTGGAGTCAAAATCCACTCCCACCCTTCGAGGGTAAGGCATAAAGGTTGGGTCATTCCGCTCGAAGGGTTAAGTGTTGCAAAAGGCCATCCAAGTGTCCAGGTTGGAGTTGCAGACCCTTATTCTCCATTTAGGTTGACATTCATAGCCCTGCACAGACCTCACTTCAAAAACCTTATTGTGCCAAAATTCAGCATCTTCAATGGCCCATAAGGTGGGATTCTACTCTCTCTCCTCTAGCCATTTCTATTCGAGCGTGCTTTTGATGTTAATCACCTCCTCCGCCACCTTGATGGGCAAAACCCTACGCAAGGTGGTGGGGAACTAGAAGTTAAAGTCGAAAGGGCTCTTGGATGTTTTTTGCCTCTCCCAGATCACAAGGTCAACGTGGAAGCTTGTTGGGGCATCATCCTCGCATGGTGGGATAGGTAGCTGGGGCATCATCCTCTCATGGTGGGATAGGTAGCTGGGGTGCCCTCACTCCCTTGGCATTCCATTTTCTCCTTTTCTCCTCCAGCATTTGTTTTCTTCTTTCCCTGAAACACCATATTGGGGAATATGGTAATTTCCCATAAGTTTGGGACACATGGTCAAATCTTTGGATTTGTCATAACTTGAACAATATAACTCCAAATTGAGCACTCTATAGCTCAATAGATTCCATTTTTCAAGCATGTTCCAATGATAGGTCATATCATATGGTTTTGAGAAACTTATGGGCATGTTATCCGAGTGTCACCTTTTTAGTATTTAAAAAATGGAAATTGGGAGATTCCCAAACTCACTAATATTGTGTTCTGAGTGCTGCCTTTCTTTCTGCGGAGGTGTTTACGTGTTGCTGCTTTTTTCAGGCCACAAGAAGGAGGTGGTGGGACAAGGTCTTCTTCATGTGGTCCCATTCCAAAGTTCACATGCACCTCCCTCTCTTGGCTTGGCTCCTACTGCTCTCCTTCGATGAACCCGAGTGTGTCCACTTCATGTGAGGTTAGGCTTGCCAATAGGAGATAATGGCATTGCTCTTCCAGGCTTGGGCCAACTCCGCTAGGTTGCGGCGGCATCTACAGTCTTGCTTTCAGTGATCTACAAGCCATTCCAAGATTCCTTTTCATTGCCTCTATGGGCTCTCCCTCCTCTGCATGGGTAATGTCTAATAGGGTATCTAGGAAGATGCGTTCTACATTTGGAAGCTCACTTGGGCGGCCTCCACTCTTCTTTCAGCAAGTATTTTTTCTTTTTCAAATTGAGGGAGATGGCATGCCAAGGCTTTGAATCTTTTTTCATTCTAATTAGCCCATTCTTCTGCCCTCTTGTTCATATTTTTGAGGCTTTCCCCCTGCCTCTGAGCTAGCACTGTCAGCCTTTGTTCTTGATCTTCCATTCTTGTCCTTAGCTTTTGCTACTCTTCCTGTGCTAAGGCAGCCTCTTGGGTTAGTTTCTCCACCTCTCTCTCATACCTGCTGTGCGAGCTCTTTCCTCCCTTAGCTCCTCCAGTTCTTCTGTGGCTTTAGTAATTTTCTCCATTTCAGCTTGTAGATCTTTGTAGAGTCCCACAATCTCCTCATTGTGCCATTGTAGCATTGTATGGCCTCGGTTTCTTCGTTTAAGCGCACCTACCATTTTGCTTTTGTCTCTTCCTTGGTTTGTAGCTACTCTTTCAACTCATTGACTTCCCTTTTGGCCATGGCTATTTGGCATGTTCTCTCCAACTAGGATGTAGCCATGGCCTATTTTTTGGCTTCTAGCTCAACTACCATGATCTTCTTCTCCTTGGATTTCTCTAATTGAGAGAGAATCTCATTAACATACTCATCGTATTCTTTGGGTGGCCTCTCTATTGCTGCAGGGACGAAGGTTGTGGAGCCTGCCACCTTTTGCCTCTTCGAGTCTTGCCTTGACTCGGTGTTTGCTATAGCTAGCCTTTTGGTTCCTACCAAGGGGGTTCCTTCTCTTGCTCCTTGGCCCATTTCTTTATTCATGAAGTACTGGACCCAAGCCATTAAGTTGCTAGCATCCACTTGGGTTGTAGATCTGGGTGTGGACATGGCGGTGGTGGTGGCAGGCATCAGGAGAGTGGGAATGGGGGTGATTGGGTCCTTGCCCTTGCCTTCTCACACTATAGATTGCATGAACTCAGGCACATGGGCACTTGAGCTCGGCCCTTTGTTTCTGATCAAGCTCATGGGTTCCAACTTGTCCTGCCTAGACTGCTACTCAATGGACCTACACATGGCGAGGGCCATGAACTCAGGCACATGGGCACTTGAGCTCAGCCCTTTGTCTTTGATCAAGCTCACGGGTTCCAACTTGTCCTGTCTGGACTGCTACTCAATGGACCTGCGCATGGCGAGGGCCATGTCTTTCTCATTATTTTTTCTCAACTCCTCCTCCTCCTCTTCCTGCTTTCTCCTTCTTTCCTCCTTGGCCTTTTTGGACTCCCTACA
The DNA here is from genome assembly GCF_053477565.2 of Lygodium microphyllum. Taxonomy (NCBI): domain Eukaryota; kingdom Viridiplantae; phylum Streptophyta; class Polypodiopsida; order Schizaeales; family Lygodiaceae; genus Lygodium; species Lygodium microphyllum. Next base: position 34,912,948 of record NC_141161.1, read on the forward strand.
TGTGTTGAGATATTTGTAATCACACCTTACTGTAGCCTCTTTGTATGAGGTAGTTTAGGCTAAGAATATGCAAGCTACTTTATCCCATAGGAACAAAGAGGGAGACTACTACTCATCCATCAACTATAAAGCATTGTACTTGACTACCACTTTTTCATATATGATGAATGAAATATCATGATGCTTTCCCAATTCAGTTAGTGTCTTGGTCATTGTCAGTCTTATACACAAGATTGTGTTTATGATTCCAAGTCTCAATCTTGGAACCTAATTCACTTGTGTAACAGGTCAAGTCTTTGTCTATGTCATCATGAGCTTAATCTTCATCTTCCATCCACCATAGCTCCTACCATGCTCTAGATCCCACACCTTTTGACATGGTATTAGAGCCTAGTCTCTACTCTTGCTCTTCTATCATCTCAAAGCTCAACATTAGGCCATCTGTAGCTCAGCATTGTCAAATTTGTCAACTTTTGTTCTATGTAACCTCCATAGCCAAACAGAACCTGTTGTACTTGGAGCTTCTTGATCTCCTTCTACAAGCCACATCTTAAGTCAATCTCTTCTAGGCAGCATTGTGGAAATTTGAACTTGTTGACGAATCTTGTCTTCGTCCGTACGCTCTATGCTGCTAGCATCCACCACAGTTTACCATGTGGCTACAGGGCTTTGGAAGCTTACTACATAATCTTCATCTCCGTCAAATATTTCATCATAAGATGATGTGTACGTGCTATTGCAAGCAGGAATTCAATCAGTCAGAAACCCTAATCACAGTCCACCATAGCCAAAGTTGACCAAGCTTCATTTCTCACTTCATTTTCTTATCCTTGCTAGTTGGAAGACTCGAGGGACCCCCTGCAACTCTCATCTACTCAATTCCACTGATTAATCAACAAGAAGGACAAGTCTTTGAGGATTTTTTTGAAGATTTCAAGATCTGAAGCTCTTTTTCAAACTCACTCTTCCCACTCTTCTCATTGGAGATCTTGCCTCTCTCTCTCTCTCTCTCTAAACTAATTTCCCAGCAAGATTTTACCAGCAAGGAGGGGACTCAAGCATTGAAGGGTTCACATCAAATCATCAAGCAAGAAGAATCAGCACTAACACTAAGCTCATCAAGATAGTATCTCTTGATACTAAGTTAGTGCTTCTTGGCACTTGTGCTCTTTAGCACATTCAAGATCAACTCTTTGCTAGTCATTTGGAGTTGATATCCTATCATGGGAATGTCAAATAAGAAAATTTTTATATGGCTACTTTCAACAAAGAGTAACATTACTCTCATTGCTCATTTCAAACACATAGAAGATGTGCTTGTCTTACTTCCAGGGAATGATGGAGTTGTGAGCATTCAAGTGCTATCGCTATTTGAAGAAATGCCTCCTATCTTGGGGATAGTGCAAGATATTGAAGCCATTTCCATTTCCTCAAAGATGATTCCTTTGCTTGAGGGGGACATGGACATGAAGACTAATGTAACTAATGCAAGAAAAGTCAATGAAGAAGAAGACCAGGAGGACCTAGAAGAAGAGGACCAAAATATCAAAGTGGTGGACACTGAAGCTGCAAGCAAAGTGAAGAATAAGTACAAGATCAAAAAGAGAAAGGTGGACTACTCTGACAAGAAGACCTACAATAAATTGAATATCTATGTGAAAAGAAATACTAAAAAATGCAAGGGCCTAATGGTTCTTGACCCAATTTTTACTAGACTTTTTTCAACCTTGTAATGCCTAGTCCCCAAATGCTTCTAACGTAAGCTTGTAAATTCCTCATGTAGCTATGTACTACAACCTCTGTACACTTTGTGAGGCTCATGTTACTGCCTTTGGATGTCCACCATGTTTGTGGTTCCCACATTTAGCCTTTTCTGTGATAGCCTCTAGTGTTTTTCCATGTTTATGATGTGCCCACACTTTGCAGGTGTTACTCTCACTAAAGCCTCTACACACTTTGTACTTTCTGGTTGTGATTAAGGAGGGATGTTGAGATATTTGCAATTAAACCTACTATAGCCTCTTTGTATGAGACAGTTAAGGCTAAGGATATGCAAGCTACTTTATCCCATAGGCATAGAGAGGGAGACTGCTACCCATCCAGCAACTATAAAGCATTGTACTTGACTGCCACTTTTTCATATATGATGAATGCAATATCATGATACTTTCCCATTTCAGTTAGTGTCTTGGTCATTGTTAGTATTATACACAAGATTGTGCTTATGAGTCCAAGTCTCAATCTTGGAACCTAATTCACTTGTGTAATAGGTCAAGTCTTTGTCTATGTCATCATTGTTGAGATAACAAGCTCAACACATGTGGACATTAATGATGGATCACCTGGTTAGATGGGTCCACACGTCTACACTTAGCACGTCGGTGGTCATTATGACTCTCACATGGCCACTGACTCATTACTTATTATATTCAAGTTGTTACACCTATTTACAACTGGCATAGTTATAGCGCCAGTCAACTAGTATAGTCGGTTATACATTGTTTGACTTAATAGGCCACTTTCCTTTATGTTGCATCTTATCTATACTTTGTGTACATTGTAAAGAGTGTGGAAGAAGAAGAAGAAACCAGCAAGAAAACGTTTTGGCCTCCATCTCTCTTCTTGTTGGTATTAGAGCCACGCCACTGAGAGAGGCTGATTTCGAAGACTGAAGTGAAGGAAAAGAAGCAAGGTTCGAGCAAGCAATCCACGGGTAAGAAGCTCTCCCATCCTTCCACTCTCTCTCTTGGATAATGCCTGTGGAGGCACCAGAAGCAGGGCAGAGCAAAAATCTCAGATTGCAGTGAGATTTAGTGTGCGTGAAGAGCGCTGTGTATTCTGCAGATAGGCCCTTTAGGGTTTTCCCGCAGTTATTTGGACATTTGAGGCCGTTTCAGGCCCCGTTTTAGAGCCGCAAGGTTGCGGACAACAGTTTCAGGATACACTATGATTTCGATTGTTTCGACCGAAAGTGGGTGCGCAGGTTACAGATTGCGAATCTGTAATTCTTGAGGTGTTTGCAGGAAGCAAACATAAGGTTTATCTGCAAACACGTTGCAAATTGCATGTATTGTTGAGCAGACAGTGAAAAAGGCTGTATGGTGTATTGCTGTGCACTACTTATAGGTTGAGGGTTACAGAAGATTTGCTTGTTGTTTGGTATTAGTTTTGTGATAATGGCAGAGAACAGTGGAAGCCCCATCATTGAGAAGCTCGACAAGAACAACTACCCTTCATGGAAGTTCCGTGTCACGAACTTCCTTATTGGAAAAGGCCTCTACGAGTTTGTTTCAAGTGAAGAAAAGGAGCCGAAGGTGAGTGATCCTCCAACTCCAGAAGAGACAAAGGCACGGAAGGAATGAAATGCAAAAGACAAGAAGGTCATGTATTGGTTGTCTGCAGTAATTGAAAATAATATGCTGGGACATATTAGGAATGCAGAGAATTCATATGCAGCTTGGACCATACTTAAAAAGTATGTTTTCCGTAAATACAAAGGCACGAAAGATTCAACTCAAGCAAGAGTTGAATACATTGAAGAAAGGGAAGATGTCTATTAATGAGTATGCACTGAAGGTAAGGAGCATTGCAGATGCATTGGTAGCGATTGATGCAATGCCCGATGATGATGATTTGGTGTCGTCTACCTTGGGTGGACTTAACAATGAAAAGGCTTGGAAGTCTTTTTAACTTCCGTATATGTCAGAAAGCCATTTTCAGATTTCGATGAGTTGGTCTCCCTTATGATCACTGAAGAGATCAACATGTAGAGTGAGACATCTGAAAGAAGTGGTGAACAAGTCCAAGCTTTCTACTCCATTTCAGGAAGGGGACGTTGCAGGTTCTCTTCAAGAGGCCGTGGTACAGGACGTGGTAGACAACCAACAAAATAGATTGAATCAGCAATTTGGTGATATGCAGGTTTCACGAGGTCGTGGTAACTTTAGAGTCAGGGGGAGCTTTAGAGGAAGAGGTGGATGGCAGAACAGAGGTTCTAACAACTTTGGTATTGTGTGTCACTACTGTGGAAAAATAGGTCATATTGCAGCCCAATGTTATGCTAAGAAAGATTATATTCGCAGTGGTAAGTTGCAGCAAGGAAACTACGCATCGTCTTCACGATAGAATGAAGACAAAAATGAACATCTGTTTGTTATGCAGCATATGTTGAATGCTGTTACAGGAAAGAGAACACGTGATGATGTTTGGTATGTTGATTCACATGCATCCAATCATACGACCAGCCATGCAGAATGGTTTGGAGAGATGCAGGATTTGCAAAATGCAGGTTATGTGCAGACGGGTGATGATTCATGCCACCCAATTTCACACATTGGAAAAGTTTCCTTGTCCTTGCATGATGGTAAGACAAAGATTCTTTCAAATGTATTACATGTGCCATCTATTACAAAGAACTTGATGTCAGTCGGTCAAATGGTAGAGCAAGGGCTACAAGTCAGATTTTATGCAGAGGGCTACTTTGTAGAAGACTTCAATGACAAGTGTAGGTTGGTAGCAAAGGGAAGTAGAGTTGGACGTATGTTACTCTGGATGCTGGAATTCCTACTATGAATGCTAAAGGAAAAGGTGTTGTTGCAAATATTGAAATTTGGCACAAATGCATTGGACATGCAAATGTACAAAGGCTGAAATTAATGCAGTCCAAAGGGTAGTTTTGCCTACATTTAGAGTTGCAAAATTTCATAAGGTATACGAAGCATGTCAATTTGGTAAGCAGGCAAGACAACCCTTTTCACATGACAGAGATGTAAGCAGAAATATCATTGATGTTGTGCATACAGACATTTGGGGGCCTACACAAAATGTATCTCTTGGAGGCAGTTCATACTTTGTCACATTCATTGATGATTGTTCTAGAAAGTTGTGGGTATATTTTATGAAGAAAAAGAGTGAAGCGTTTGAGCACTTTAGAACTTTCAAGGCTGCAGTTGAAAGAGAAACAGGCTTGAAAGTAAAGTGCTTGAGGTCAGATGGAGGGGGAGAGTACCTCTCGAATGAGTTCAGTGATTTTCTGAGGTCTCATGGGATAAAGAGACAGTTCACATGCAGATATACCCCACAGCAAAATGGGGTTGTAGAAAGGAAAAACATGCATATTGCAGAAGTTGCACGTGCCTTGATGGCTGAAAAGAATATGCCTAAGCATTTTTGGTCTGAGGTTGTTCATACTGCTGTTTATATTATGAACAGAACTCCCATAGCTGCAGTTCATGGGATGACTCCTAAAGAATGCTTTACTGGCAAGAAGCCTGATGTATCGCACTTGAAGGTATTTGGCTGTGTTGCATACGTTCATGTGCCAGATGAGCCACGAAAGAAGCTTGATCCAAAGGCAAAAAAATGTTTTTTTATTGGATACTCTTTAGAGCAGAAAGGGTATCAATGTTATAACCCTGTCATATGTAAGTTCAGAGTGAGCAGGGATGTCATCTTTGATGAAATGAGCAGTTGGTATGTATCTAGTGGTGATACATTAGATGATGATGATGATCATAACACTCATGTGCAGGCTGAAAAGCAAGAATCACGGACTCTTAGCGGACCAGAGACATCATCTCATAGTCCTTGGACTGGGAGAATAAGAAGTAGCTCTACATCTTCAAGTGCATCTAGTAGCACTACAGGTAAAGACAAAGGAAAGAATAAAGTGTCAGATGGCATTGATGCAGTTCTTGATGGAGACTCCAGTGGCTCAGAGAGCTTGGATGATGAGCTTGGTATTCCTTCTGTCAGGACACCAGGTGTACAGAGAGCTCATAGTAATGTAAAGGCTCCATTGAGTGATCCGGTGGTACGCAGATCTAGCAGGGTCAGATACCCTATTAAAAGATTTGGTTTTGAAGGTTATGCAGCTCACCATTATACTTATATGGTGAAACTAGTTTAGGATGTTGAGCCCACATGTTTTGAGGAGATTATTGGTCATGCTCATCGGGATGTAGCAATGGATGAGGAGATGGCTGCATTAGAGGCCAATAAGACTTGGGATTTAGTATCATTTTCGAAGGGCAAGAAAGCTATTGGATGTAAGTGGTTTTATAAGATTAAGCACAATGCAGATGGTTCTATTAGTAGGTACAATGCTAGGCTGGTTGGAAAAGGCCATGCCCAGACATATGACATAGATTATGATGAAGCCTTCAGTCCTATTGCTAGGATGGCAACTGGCAGATGTGTGATTGCTTTGGCAGTAGCCAAAGGTTGGTGGTTACAGCAAATGGATGTGAAGAATGCCTTCTTGCATGGTGATTTATAGGAAGAAGTGTATATGGATCAACCAGCAGGTTATGAAGATTTAGAGCATCTCACGTATGTGTGCAGGTTGAAGAAGGCGCTCTATGGGCTCAAGCAAGCACCTAGAGCATGGTCTGACAAGATTAGAGAGTATCTTGTCAATATTGGATTTTATGTTTCTGATGCTAATCACTCACTTTATGTGAGAAAGGGAGATGTAAGTTTGGTCAAAATAGTCATCTATGTGGATGACTTGATTATTACAGGTGATAGTGATAGTGGGATTGCTGAAGTCAAGGATTTTTTGAAGAACAAGTTTGAGATGAAGGATTTAGGTGAGCTAAGGTACTTCCTTGGCATTGAGGTGATCAAATGTGATGATAGTATATGGCTGTCCCAAAGATAGTATGGCTTGGATATGTTGTCCAAGTATGGTATGACAGCATGCAAACCACTTTCAGTCCCATTGGAGCAGAATGTAAAGTTGAGTGCTGATGTTGGGGATGAGATAGAAGACCCTACTATGTTCAGGAGGATAGTGGGGAGTTTGATCTACATGACCATTACAAGGCCAGACTTGAGCTATGTTGTTGGTCTTGTGAGTCAGTTTATGCAAGTACCTAGAAAGCCACATTTGGATACAGTCAGACGCATATTGAGATATGTGAAGTCTACATTATTTTATGGACTTTTCTATGAGGCAGGTATAGATGTGCAGGTGTTTGGATACACAGATGCAGATTGGGCTAGTAGTATGTCTAATAGAAGATCTACTAGCGGATACATGTTCTCTCTTGGTAGTGCAGCAGTTGCTTGGAGCAGCAAAAAGCAATCTACAGTTGCTTTGTCGAGTACAGAGACTGAGTATAGAAGTGCTACTATTGCAGCATGTGAGGTAGTATGGCTGCAAAAGTTATTGGCTGATTTAGATGTGCAGGTGGAAGGTCCAGTTGTCATTTATTGTGACAACATGAGCAGTATACATTTGGCTAGGAACCCTGTGTTCCATGCTAGGACAAAACATATTGAGGTACACTACCTCTTTGTGAGAGAGAAGGTACTAGCAGGTGAGATTGACTTGGTGTATGTCAGCACACAGGATCAGATAGCTGACATCTTCACGAAGGCATTAGGTACAAAGAAGCTTCAAAAGTTTCGAAGCATACTTGGAGTTCAGAGATGCAGTTGAGCTTGAGGAGGAGTGTTGAGATGACAAGCTCAACACATGCGGACATTAATGATGGATCGCCTGGTTAGATGGTTCCACACGTCTACACTTAGCATGTCGGTGGTCATTATGACTCTCACATGGCCACTGACTCATTACTTATTATATTCAGGTTGTTACACCTATTTATAGCTGGCATAGTTATAGCGCCAGTCGACTAGTGTAGTCGGTTATGCATTGTTTGACTTAGCAGGCCACTTTTCTTTATGTTGCATCTTATCTATACTTTGTGTACATTGTAAAGAGTGTGGAAGAAGAAGAAGAAGAAACTAGCAAGAAAACATTTTGGCCTCCATCTCTCTTCTTGTCTCTTGAGTGAGCTTCTCCTTGTGCATTCTGTGTGTGTTCGGCTCAATATCTTGAGCAAGTCCCCCCACCACACAATTCTTGACAATCATGAGCTTAATCTTCATCTTCCATCCACCATAGCTCCTGCCATGCTCTAGATACAGTGCCTTTTGACACTTCTACAAGTCCGCCTTATCTTGTTTCCTCCTCTCCTCATCCTGCTTTTCTAACACAATTTTCTTCTTCATCTTCTTAGCCTTCTCCCGACTAGTCTGCTCTTCTTGTTCCTTGTCTTCTTCTTTTTCACTCACTGTCCTTTCACTAGACTGTGCCTTTCACTAGATTAGTCTGATATTCTTGTTCCTTGTCTTCTTCTTTCTCACTCACTGCCCTTTCACTAGACTATGCCTCCTATTCTTGGTGAGGTGGTGACCTGCTTGGCATTTCATCTACTCCTTCTCCTACTTCTTCCTGCCCTTGCCCCAAGGCTTTCCTAATGATAGCAGTGAGGACCCCACCGAATCCAATGGTCAAGGCCTTTGAAGATGAAGCTTTTCTTTTAGCCTTGGTGATAAGGGATTCCCCCTCGGCAGGTTGTCCTCCCGTTGCCAAAGCTTTTATTGAGGTCTCAATGGTCTTCCTCACAAAATTGTTGAGGTTCACCTCATCTAGCGACCTTGTTGCGATGCTCTCTAGTAGGGGGGAATTGATGCAGCTCATGATGGTGTTGTACCTTTGACTAGAAAACAACGTGTGCACCATCTTGGCTTGGAGTTGGATTTTGGGATCCGGAATGTCCGCCAAGATGATGCCATCGTTGGTGTGGACCTTTACCTTTTCCATTCCTAGCAAGGCATATACATCTCTCTTTGGCTTCCTCTCTACTTTGTTTGTCAAGCCCAATGCCTTTTCCACCAGCTCTGGGGTCAATTCAATCTGCACCTGACGAGTTTCCTCTCCCTCATGCACAGTTACAATGCCCGCGGTTCTTGTGGAAAGTCCTCAAGAACTCTGCACAGTGGAAGTATTCCATCCCCTTGCCTACTGCTTCCACGTGTTTCTACAAATTGCATTGCTCGATGATCTGCATCACAGCTTGTTCTTCAATGGCCACGTCTTCTAGGTCAGAACTTGAACTAGTTGAAGGCTTGTATTTCCACTGAAAGACCGTACTTTGCCTGATTCTTCTTCTGAAAAAGGTAATTTGCCAGTTTTTTTTGCCTGCCATGATGGATGCTTGTCATGGAACCATATTCACCATTAGTGTTATTCAGAATAATCACAAACAAAAGGGAACAATTACATATTTGTTAAATTGAATTGCTCGAGTACAAAAATCGACTTTTCTTCCAATTAGTCTGTTGATTTCAAATTTTATTGACCTTTTTTGCACTCACAAGTTGTTCCATCCCACCAATGTGTGCCTTTCCTTTATTGTTTTCCTTGTGTGTTTGGTTTGATTTACCTTACCCTTACCTTTGCCTTACCCTTACCCCCTTCCCCTTGGAATTGAGAAGAATCCTACCTAGGATTGAAGGTAAGAGTGTAAAGGATGCGATGCGCATGGGTATAGTGTGTTACTTCCGCATGAGCCAAGCATAGAAGTTTGGTTATATTCCATGTGAGCATACCGATCCATGTCGAAAGGTCAGATGCCGAGCTGGGTGATGCAAGTAAGGAAATTGAGCAAGAAGTCACCGGAGTCTATGCGACTCGCAATGTGTACTCCTCAGTAAGGATGCGATCTAAGTAGGGGTATCCTTGAAGTTGTTTCAAGTCTTCTATCTCTTGATCGTTGGCACAGATTGCACGCTTGTCATATAAAGTGATGAGGCATTGTCGCTACGCTTGTTTGTAGAAAACATCGGTGGCAATCAACTCCGCAACTACTTCGAAAGCTTTGACAAACACAAATTCCGCTTCTTCCCAAGAACAAGGGAGTGTTCGTATTTCCGTCACCATAGGTTTGTCCAAGAGTCCCAAGTCTAGGCGGTCATAACTTTTAGCAAGCGACATGAAAGTTGCGTCCAAGCATCTAAGGCAAGCAACCAAGTCATCCCTTGTATTTTAAGCTAAGTCTGCACCCAAAGTTAGAATTGATCGCCGGTCATAAGGTGGTCTAAGGCTGGTAGATGATTGAGCTTTGACAAAACTAGAGAGTTCAGCAATTAGTGGTTGCAGCTTGGTTTGCTCCTTAGGTTGTAGCTCGGTTGCATGATTGATGAGTCTGGTTGTGGTTGCGGTTGTCATGCTACTAGATGTTTTTGAGGTTTGAGGGGTACCATCAGCTTTAGATTTGGGCATTTTGTTAGTAGCAGGCTGTGATTTTGGGTGATAGATTAGTTTAGGCGCTGCTAATCTAGGTTTTGGTGGTTCTATCGACTTGGCAGCCCACTTCTGTTGTGGTCTAAGTGTCTCTAACTCACTGATTCGTATGGCCAAGCTCGAGGGTAGCGTTTGAGTAGCAATTTTGGTTGTTTTGGATTTAGGTAGCCAAATCCAAGGATCACCCTCATAGTAGCCTTGTGCTTGCAATAAGGTTTTGGGGACTTGGCCTTCTAGGTTTTGAGTGTGGGTCCTTAGCTCCGCGAGGGCATGGGTTTCTACTTCGAGGTGGGAGTCCTTGATGTTTAGGTACCCATTTGAACTAGGGTTTCTTAGCTTCAGTATTGGGTTTAGCAGGTTGTCAGCATTGAGGTTTGGCAGGTTGTTGTGACGAGTCATGACCCCCCTCCTTAGACTTGATGGTGGGGTTCTCTACCAATGGCCTTGCGGACTTGGAAGGAGTCGCGCTTCCCTTGTTGAAAGATGTAACTATTCGGACATTGCCTATGGCTAGATGGATACGTTGCGACTCGTAGTCGACATGACAATGAGCTCGCTTCTTGAAGGTTTGTCCTAACACTGATTCTGTGCCTGCATCCTTAGTATTGGAAAACACATAAAAGATTATCGGCATGCTTTCAAACTTGATAGAAACTGCAACCTTTCACATACCTAAAAGTGTGTAGGGTCGGCCTCCATAAGGGCTGAGCTTAGCATTAGTGGGCTGCAATTGCGATTTGCCATTTTGGGTCCAATGGTCATTGGTTAAGACATTAAAATTAGCTCCCTCATCGGATCAATGCGTCAATGGTGCGTGTGTGCTTAGTAGTGACCATCATACTTAGGTAAGCTAGTTCTACTGCTTCCTCATCCTCATCGTCTATCTCAGTGATAGTGGCTACTCGTACATGGACAAGGGGTGCTAGCATTGGGGGCTCATGCAATGGGTGCAAGGGAGGGAAGTACTTCTTTATGCGGCTACCATTGAAGAAGCCTATGTTCTCACCCTCTAGGGTTTCGAGTTCTATGTTGCTAGTTCATCTAATAGTTCGAACCTTAAAAGGTCCTAGTCCCCCCAAAACTTCAACTTATAAGACTGAGTATAGCAGTACTAAGTCACCCTGTTCGAAGTTGTGCTACTTTACATGCTTGTCAAACCAGCATTTGCATCTTGCCTTCTTGCATATTAGCGCATGGGTGGCTAGAAGTCGGGTTTCCAATAAGCGTTCGAGCTCAATTAAGCGTTCTGTCCATGCCTCTTTCCCATCTCATCTCTCTTGAAGGGCTATCTTGAGGCTAGGTACGAAGAATTCCAAGGATAGAATTGCCTCCATACCATAGGTCAACCTAAAGGGGGTTTGTCCTACAGCCGTCTTGTAAGCCGTACAGTAGACCCACAAAGGCCGCCATCAACTTGTTATCCCAATCACTACACGAAGCAGAGATGACTTTGGTTAGGACATTTACTAAGATTTTATTTGTGGATTCGGCTTGACCATTTGCCTAAGGTAACAAGGCGAAGATTTTCAATGGATGATTAGGAAGAAGGATAGGAGGTGAGCTATCACTTCATTGATGAAGTGTGTGCCTTGGTCACTGACTAGTTCGATGGGGTAGCCAAACCATGAGATCACCTGCTCCCATAGGAACTCCTAGCATCATTCTTTCTTGTAGCTCGTGCTTTTGCCCATTTTGTTAGATAGTATGTGGTCACAATGATGTATTTGGCTTGTGAATACTATGCCACAGGACTAATGGACTCGATGAAGTCAATCCCCCATTTCTTGAAGGGTTGTCGTGCGATAATTGGGGTTAGCTCCATGTGATCTTTACAAATAGGGACTTTAGTCCATTGGCACTCATCACAAAGCTTCACAAATCGTGTTGCATCTTGGAAGAGGGTAGGCCACCATAGTTGAGACTACAGCACCTTGTGAGATGTTGCATCTCCGTTGAAATGTCCTTCTGCGATTCTATCATGTGCCTCTGTCAATACATCATGCATCTCATGCTCACACACGCATCTGCATAGTAGCTCAACTTGCCCCAACCTGTAAAGTTAGCATGCTATCAACTGATAGGGTTGGATCTTCAGGATGAGCCACCTAGGTCATGCCTTTTTTATCGATCGTTCTGGCAGTCTGTGCTCAAGCTTTTGAACTATGTTATCTACCCAATACGATGTCATGTTAGATCTAAACAAATCCTTTTCATTGGATAAGCGGAATAGATGTGCATCTGGCAATTCATCCGCAATGCCTTGTCCAGCAGCTTCTCCGGTGGGGATAGGAGACAGATAGTCAGCTATGTAATGCTGCTTCCCTTTACGCACCACCACGAAGAAGTCAAACTCCAAAAGCGTAAGCAGCCATCTAGCAATGCATCCTATAGTGTATGGTTTGCTAACAAGATACAACAAGGCTTGATGGTCAACAAAGAAAGTAAAAGGCGTAGCCAAAAGATAATGCCAAAGTTTCTTTACAGCTAACACCATGGCCAAGCCCTCTCTCTCAATTGTGGAGTGATTTATTTTGGTCTTAATGAGTTCTCCTCTAGCAAAGCTCACTGGGTAATCCAAGTTGTGTTCACCAAGTTGGCACAACATAGCTCCTACTGTGAATTTCTAAGTATCAATGTGCACACGAAACGTGAGTTTCCAATCTGGGGCTCATAGAATTAGTGTTGTGGTCATAGCCTTTTTCAATTCCTCATATGCGTGTTGGCATTCCCTAGTCCATTCGAATATAATCAACATCTTGTATAGAGGTCCTTGGTACATGAATACGTCGTAGATTTCAAGGGGCATGCAGGATGGTAAAAATAACCATAGACATCACAACCCTAGGATCAACACATCCAATCTCATGTGGGAAGAAAGAAAAAGCTTTCCCATGTTTGCATAACATTTCTTCAAAACATCTTACCTCTTTAGGAAGTGCTAATTAGGTCACCCAAGCTTAGAGTTACAGGGATGGTCACCAGTGTATTAAGGAGGTTGCTAGCCACTTTCCTTTATCTTAATTCTGCGGTTCTTGCCCAATGTCCTTGGCTTGTTTGCTAGCCTGGAGCATTTAAACTTTGTCTAGGCCCTGTTTATGGTGCCATCGGCTCCCTTAATTTTGGTCGTGGGAGAGATAGTGGTATGATTATGCTTAAGAGATCATCGATCTCATCTTCTAGTATGGGCTTAGCATCTTTTAGGTGCTCTTGGGCCTCCTTCACCCACTCTTTCACCTTATTGATGGCTTGGAGTTGGCACTTCCGGTTGGGGCACTCCCCAACCTTAGCACTTCATTTTTCAGCTGTCCATGGAGGCGACATTTATTCCTCTCCATCAATGACTTTCCTTCTAACAGGCAATGTTGTGGCACTCTCAATTTTGAAAGTGACCTTAGCATCTGGCCTTTTTTCCCTCCGTCTCCGACTCTTCTTTCCAACTAAGGTTGCATCAAGGTTGCTAGGCCCTGGCAATGATATACCGGCCTGCTTTATCTAGCGCGGATCATGACGTACAATGGGATAGGCGTGGCCTCCCCATCGAGTGTCTCGACGCCAAACAACCCCAATGGAACTGATGGCTCGTTTTCCAAACTAGAGGATGGTTTCTATCTAGGGCAATCAAAAAAGAGGTGAGTGATTCCACACTTAACGCATCTTAGGTCAGCCTTGTCTTTGTTAGCTTGCTCCCTCTTAGAGTAGCGTGAAGAAACATGTAATGGGTGACTACAAGTCCAACACACGATTGGCTCTTGGGTCTGCCCTTCTAAGCCTCTACCTCTCCCTCTACCTAACGCCATCAATGGCATTGGTCGATAGTCCATAAGGACTGCATTGCCTTCTTCATCGTACGATACGTATGGGTTTACATAAGGCTTGTCGCTATTGCTAGGCTCATCCACATAGTGGACCTGAGTGTCACTCAATGGATGGGTCATGTAGGGTCCAAGTGGTCTAGGGATACCTATAGGATTTATCTCCTAGGGATGGATGGCTTAGCATTGTTAAGTGCTGAGAGAGCCAATGGGACTCTCCTTCCAAAGAAGTTCGGTGGCCTGTTCACAAGGTAGGGTTGAATGTAAGAATGCATGTATAGGAGTCTCCGTCGAGGTAGCCGACAATGCATGGCATCATGGCTGAACCTACCACAATCAGTGCAAGGTTGTGACCTAGGGTGGACATGTGGGCGCGTTGGCTGTCTCATCATTTCCTGCAATTTGGCTATGTCCATCCTAATCTCTGCTAGCTCTTATCTTGAATCAGAGCCCTTTCCTTTGTCTTGTGTGTTTGAGCCTACTCTCTCACTCGGCATTGAGGCCATGGTTTTGCACCTTCACATTTGAAACCTTGCAAATGCCAAAAAAAAAAATCAAACAAAAAAAAACAGGTATTGAGGCCGTCTCAAAACTTCTAGCACTGGACTCTTCCCCTCTAGAGCTTCTTTCCTTGAGTTGGTCATCCACTCTAATAGCTTCTTCAAAGACCCTTGCCAGTGCATCTCACTGCAAACTCAAGTTTCCGACCAAGGCTTTGTAAAGCTCTTCACTTCATATTCCGTTGATGAATACCATGGATACCATATGCTTTCAGACTCGATAGAGGCTATGACCTTGCACTTTCCTAAAAGGGCATACATCCAGCCTCCAAATGGGCTAAGTTTAGTGCTGGTGGATTATAGTTGTGGGAAGCCAATTTGAGTCCAATGATTGTAAGTTAAGATATTAAAACTAGCTCCCTCATTGATCAATGCATCAAAGGTATGTGTTTGTCGGGCAGTGGCCATTATGTGCAGGTAAGCATGTGTTATTACCTCTTCCTCCTCCATCAATTTCCATTATTGTGGCCACTCGAACCTTCACAGGGCACTCTAGCATGGGAGATTCGTGCAGTGGATGTGTGGGAGGCTATTACTTCTTTATGCGGCTACCGTTGAAGAAACATATGCCCTCTTCATCTAGGATCTCGAGCTCTACATTGCCGATTTGACTGATAGTGTAGACTCGAAAAGGCCCTAATTGTTGAGTACAACGACACTAAGTTACCATGTTTGAATTATCGTTACTTGATGTGCTTGTCAAACCAACTCTTGCGACATGCCTTTTTGCAAATCAGCACATGGGTGGCTAGAAGTCGAGTCTCTGATAAGTGCTCTAGCTTGATTAGGCACTCTATCCATATCTCCTTTCCATCCCATCTCTCTTGGATAGCCATTCTCTGGATTGGGACAACGAACTCTACAGGTAGAATGGCTTCAGTCCCGTAGGTTAACTTGAAGGGAGTTTGTCCTACCGTTGTTTTATAAGCTGTTTGATAGGCCCATAAGGTTGCCATTAATTTGTTATTCCACTCAATGAGCGATGTAGAGACTACTTTGGTCAAGATGTTCACTAAGACCTTATAGTAGACTCATACTAGCCATTCTCTTGAGGGTAGTAGGGTGAGGATTTTCGATGGATGATCAAAAAGGTTGACATGAGGTGAGCGATCACTTTATTAATGAAGTATGTGCCTTGATCACTAACTAGTTTAATGGGACAGCCAAAGTGTGAGACCATCTGCTGCCAAAGGAACCTAGCAGTGGCTCTAGCATCGTTTTTTCTCATGGCTCATGCTTTGCCCATTTTGTGAGATAGTCTATAGCAATGATGATGTACTTGGCTTGTGAGTACTATGCCATAGGACTAATTGGCCCAATGAAGTCAAATCCCCATTTCTTGAATGATTGTCTTGCAAATGATTGGACAGCTCCATTTTTTCCTTGTGAATGGGTACCTTGGTCCATTGGCACTTGTCACAATGCTTTACAAATTGTGCTGCATCTCGAAAAAGAGTAGGCCACCACAATTGAGATTGCAACACCTTACCAATCATTGTGTCTCCACACTGAACTGCCCTCATGCGATTCCATTGTGTGCTTCTACAAATACATCATGCATCTCATATTCGCTCATGCATCTACGCAACAAGTTGTCTTGCCCTAATCTATAGAGTTATCCTACTATCAACTGATATGGTTATATTTTAAGGATGAGTCACCTAAGTCAGGCCTTCTTGATGGTTCTTTCAGGTAGTCTATACTCAAGAACTTAGACTATGTTGTCTTCCTAGTATGGCATCATGTCAGCTCTAAACAAGTCCCTTTCACTAGACAGGTTATAAAGATGTGTGTCAGGTAAGTTGTGTGTGATGCCCTGTCCAGCGGCTTCTCCTGTGGGTATGAAAGACATATGGTTGGCCATGTAGTGCTACTTCCCTTTGTGTACAACCATGGAAAAGTCGAACTCTAGAAGCAAAAGTAACTCTAGATGTCGAACTCTAGTAGCACAGGGTTTGTTAAAAAGATAAAGCAAGGCTTAATGGTTAGCAAAGAAGATGAAGGTGTAGCCAAAAGGTAATGTTGAAATTTCCCTATAGCAAATACCATGCCTAATCCTTCCCTCTTCGTAGTGGAGTAGTTTATTTCAGCATCCGTGAGTTGTTTGCTAGCAAAGCTCACTAGATAGTCTAAATTGTATTCACTAGGCTAGCACAACATAGCTCCCACGGCATACTTCAAGGCATCAATGTGAACATGGATGGTCATGGTCCAATCCGGGGCTCTTAGGATTGGTGTTGTGGTTAGAGCCTTCTTTAACTCTTCCTATGTGCGTTGGCATTCCTCGGTCCATTCAAATAAGACCTATAATTTGTATAGAGGTCTAGCGATTAATGCATAGTTCAACACAAATCATCGATAGTACCCTATATGGCCTAGGAAGCACTAAACTCCCTTGTAATCAGTTGGTAGTGCAAGATCAATGATAACACTAATTTTCAATAAGTCAATGGCAATGTCATTCTTTGACACCATGTGCCCTAGGATACATCCATGCTTTACCCAGAACTGGCACTTGAAAGGGTTCAACGAGAGATGATACAGTCTACATCTTTCAAATACTGCTTGGAGCTTGTCTAAGTGTTCCTTCTAATTAGAGTGGACATATAAATCATCAACAAATACCTCTAGCTCTTGCCTGAGCATGTCTTTGAAAATGATACACATGAGCCTCTGGAATGTGACTAGTGTGTTTATCAACTTGAAGGGCATGACTATAGAGGCAAAGATGCCCCACTCAGTAGCGAATGTGGTCTTGTGCCTATCATTCAAATGCACTTGCACCTGATTGTATCTGGAGAAGCCATCCAAGAAACTATAGGCCTCTTTATCTGCCACCCTCTCTAGCATATGCTCAGTGTACGACAGCTGATAATTGTCTCTCTTCATAGAAGCATTCACTTTCTTATAATTGGCACGCACTCTAATCTTTCCATTCTTCTTTAGTATGATCACGAGATGGAAAAAACCCAATCCATGTGCTCGATTTCATAAATGAATCTTGCTCTTAAGAGCTTATCAATTTCCTCTTTGACAGCGGGAGCATATTTGGGATTCATCGGACACAGCCTGCTTGACCATTGGCATTGCATCGAGTGTCATTAGGATGTTATGAGTCACTATACTCAGATCTACCCCTTTTAGCTCATCGAGGGACCAAGCAAATACGTTTATATACACTCGCACGAGAGAAATAAGAGTTGCCTCCTCTTCCTCAGTCAAGTTGTTGGCCATATAAATAGATCGAGGCGTCTTCCCTTCCTTATCTAGATTGACCTCCTTGACTTTGGCAGGTCCCTCTATAGGCTCAATCGCTTGCCATTGTCTTTTGGCTCCTAGCAAGACCACTATCCTTTTGCCTTTCTTAAATCTCATGAATCATTTTGATAGGTCTTGTTGCTTCCTCTACTTCTCAGCTTGTGGATCCTCAGGTTGTTTCCTTCTATCCTCCTTCAAACTTCAGCACCTTAGGTGGACTGGTAGGTCTCCTTTGGTGTGTTTGGTCTTAGGTGGTCAAGGTATCTCAAGATCACTATCTGAGCTTACTTTTGACTCAGAATAGAACTCTCTATCTTTGCTAGAAGAGGGAGTCTCTCTTGGAAGTCGTAGCTCCAATGGTGATTCTGTTCTGAATACCGGTGCGGCACTTGGTTGCGCAAGACCCGCTCGTTCATAATCAATCCCCCCTATGTGCCCCAACCAAGTGCGATTGCAATCCATTCACATGGCTCCTTTCTTGATTCTAAAGATGTTATTCTTCCTGCAGTTTGAAGTCTATCCATATTTGTTCAATTACGTGCCCCTCGATGTCATACTCTATCGTGTCGACCTCTTCTTCGCTCTCGTCTAGAGAAACAACAGTTTTCGTACTCATCATCTAAATTGTCCTCGTCTGAATACTCATCATCTCCGAAGTCTTGTGATACTAGGAGGCATATTCCACAATGGATTCCGTGAGGTTTTGCGATGGATTCCGTAAAATTTTATTACCGGGGCTCATACACAAGGTGGATTCTTTGTGGAAAAAGTCGATGGGGACGCCTATCCTTTTCAAGCGTTTTGTTAATTTAATGTGTAAGTGGGTGATTCCATAGCGGGTGATTCTGCAAAATACATATTTAAATTAATAAACGTTTATGAGTTTAGAGTGCACATTCGTAATAAATTAAGGTTAGGATTGAGTTCTAACCAATTTATTTTTATAGCTGAAGACTGCTAGGTATTCACTTTTGTCTGTTTAATTGTATTATTTTTCTAACAATTGTGAATGCTTCAGTTGATGTGTAGAGCAAGCAGCGATGGCATTGGGAAGCATTGGAGGATAATGTATACTCAAATTATCATCAATTTTTTATGGGCGTGTATCTTAGGCATGGCATCCATATTTTGATACGCTTATTTATTAAAGCGCTTGATATTTAACTATTACTTTTATATGCGCATGGGCGCACGATTTAAATATTTGTATTGGACATTATATTTGGGTACTGCCTGACTTCTTGGGCGCCCAATAGCTTTAATTCTTTAGTGGCACAAAAGCAAACACAAAAGCTAAAGCGTGCTAATTGTAAATTGGGCTATTTTTTTAGCTTGAAGATAAATAATAATAACACACCACATACAGCTACAAACAAAGCACCATTTGAAATTATTTATGGATATCGATTGCCTACACCTGTTGCATCATTATCAAACAAAATTAAAACTGTTGATAATATTGCTAACATGCATGCTACTATTTTTTATGAAGTTAAAGATATGATTGTCAAAGCCCAGCAATCATACACAAAACAAGCAAACAAGAAAAGAAAAGCTATGAGTTTTAAAGTTGATGATTATATTTGGTTACGAATTGAAAAACGAAGATTACAAAGTCTAGATAAACACCCCGTTGTCAAATTAGCACCTAGATTTTATGGACCATTCAAGATCATACACAAAATCAATGAAATTGCATTTAAACTAAAATTACCACAACATTAGAAAATCCACAACACCTTTCATATCAATTTATTACGACCTTTTAGAGGACAACTACCTGTATACCCTGTCTATGAAAACCCTCCTTTGCTAGACGAAGAAATTGAAATCCTTGAGTCTAAGATTATTATAGATACTGACTTTATGACCACTAGAATTGGCCATAGATATTCTAGATATTTGGTCAAGTTTAAAAACCATCCTACTGAAGAGGCCCAATGGATGCACGGTGGATTCCGTGAGGTTTTGCGATGGATTCCGTAAAAATTTATTACCGGGCCTCATACACAAGGTGGATTTTGTGCGAAAAGTCGATGGGGATGCCTATCCTTTTCGGGCGTTTTGTTAATTTAATGTGTAAGTGGGTGATTCCATAGCGGGTGATTCCGTAAAATACACATTTAAATTAATAAACGTTTATGAGTTTAGAGTGCGCACTTGTAATAAATTAAGGTTAGGATTGAGTTCTAACCAATTTATTTTTGTAGCTGAAGACTGCTAGGTATTCACTTTTGTCAGTTTAATTGTATTATTTTTCTAACAATTGTGAATGCTTCAATTGATGTGTAGAGCAAGCAGCAGTGGCGTTGTGAAGCATTGAAGGATAGCGTGTACTCAAATTATCATCAATTTTTGATGGGCGTGTATCTAAGGCATGGCCTCCATATTTTGACGCACTTATTTATTAAAGCGCTTGATATTTAGTTATTACTTTTGTATGCGCATGGGCGCACTATTTAAATATTTGTATTGGACATTGTATTTGGGTACCGCCTGACTTCTTGGGCGCCCAATAGCTTTAATTCTTTAGTGGCACAAAAGCAAACACAAAAGCTAAAGCGTGCTAATTGTAAATTGGGCTATTTTTTAAGCTTAAAGATGAATAATATATAAAATACATGCTTTGTGGAGCGCTTACACAAGGCATGGGGGGAGATTGCACCCAATTAGTCTCTTGCTTCATGTCGTGCAAGCTTTCTTCATTGTTTTTTGTGCAAAAAGTAGAGTTCTTTTGTTCTTGGGGACCTTCTGACGCTCACTACGCACGCATACGGCGTCCGATCTGTGCATCAGTGCTATCAGAGTGAAGCTGAGATCAAGAGCTTCCAATCGCTTACCATCTTGCGCGAAGGCGGAGCTCCTGGAACGATCGAGCTCTACAGTCAGTCTTGTGGCAAACGGTCGATACCAATATGTTCCTGGCAGTCAAGAACCCCCTGTTGTACACTTAGATCGCGAGGGACCGGCCTCTGCAGAAGCGGAGGACCACGCGGGAAGATCCTTCATGAAGTCGTTGGTTTTTTCCTCACAGATAAGAAATTCTTCACCATAGCTTTTCAAGCTTTAAAGATAAGCTATAAGGCTTCAAAAGAAGCTTAATAAAAAGCTTCAATCTTCAATTTCACCTGTCGCGGCGGCGACAGCATGTACTACTTGTCGCCGCCGAATCTGGCGACGACATACTCAAGTCCTCCAAATCCAAGCTTAGTCATAAAAGATTAAAACTACAAGTACTCTAAGTCACTCCAAGTCATTAAGGTCCTAAAGATCATCTTCAACAACTGCTATAGCGGCAGTTCGTATTCAGCAGCTTACGAATCAATTTACTACCCTCTGGAAGCCCCTATTCACACTTGTGAACCGACAGAAGCAGATTACAGCAAACAATCATCAACACGCAGTCTATACGCAAAATTATTTTCTTGGAAGACGAATTGTGACATCGAATTTCGCAATCGTAAAGGAGAAATACTACAAAAGCCAAACTAAAAATATATATACAAGTCTTGTAAACCCGCCTTTGAGCTACTCTCATCCCGGTAACAAGGTTTCGAGTGTTTGAGGTCTTTTGGAATTTTGCAGGATGACTGATCAAACCATGGAAGATTTTATGGCTGAAGGTGATCTACCCGAACCAACAATGGAGCAAAAGTTGGATTTGATTATGATGCAGCTTCAAGAAGAACGAAGAGCACGACAAGCTTTGCAAGTTCAATTGGCCAATCTGCAACGATCTACCACTGATCAAGATGGACCGCAACCTGAAGATCTTATATGACATACCATCAGTGCAACACTTGAAGCCCAATCTATTCGAAAAGAAACAAAGATAAGTAAAAGAAACTTCAAATTTCGTACTTTCAATGGATCGCGTGATGGAAAGACTGTCCTTGCTTTTATCAATCAATTTGATGTCTATTTCCATGAAGAAACATATGCTGAGAAAGACAAAATTAAATGTGTCACTAACCATTTAGTTGACCGAGCATCCTTATGGTGGACTGTGGTCCGCAAAAGCGTTGATTGTCCCACTACCTGGGAGACTTTCCAAAAGAAATTTTTGCAGAATTTCCTTCCACCTCAATTCCACGAAAAAGCAATCAAACAATGGGATCTTCTATAACAAAGGGATCGCAAACCTATTTCACAATATACTGAACGTTTCTGGAATGCTCTATTGCAACTACGTATGCTTGAAAATGTACGTGATGCAACTCATAAACGCAAGTTTATGTCTGGCCTACTTGGACATTTTTATGCGGAGGTCAATATGTTCAAGCCAACAACCCTTGAAGATGCAATTTCCTTGGCCCATGACACTGAAGACAAAATTCGCAGACGAGATAAGCGACCACAACAATTTCCAACTAATGGTAACTTTGGTTCCAAATAATTCAATTCAAATTTTCGAAGATCAATCAAAGTCGTTTTCTTCCATCTTCATTCCGTAAATCTTGGACACGACCACCTACTTTGCCATCAAACACAAATCCAAACCCTAAGCCATCCCTACAGTCAAATCCCAACATTCCTAAACTTCCTGCCATTACCAATAATGTATCTAAAGCAAAACCCATA
The DNA here is from genome assembly GCF_053477565.2 of Lygodium microphyllum. Classification (NCBI taxonomy): domain Eukaryota; kingdom Viridiplantae; phylum Streptophyta; class Polypodiopsida; order Schizaeales; family Lygodiaceae; genus Lygodium; species Lygodium microphyllum. The sequence goes on from NC_141161.1 coordinate 34,935,255, forward strand.
GTTTGTTACAAATGTCATCAACCTGGACATCTAGCAGCCAATTGTCAATCCAAAAAGCCATCTATTCATATCAATTATCTAGGAGCAATAGAAGATGAAGAACGTGAAGAGATGCCGGATTTTACTGAAGAAGATGACGACATTGATACTACTTCTGATACTTTGCCAGGTATGCCAACTCCCCATTCCTTATTAACAATGAAATGTTTTGTGCATGGTAAAGAAAAGACTATTTTACATGATGATGGGAGCACACATGACTTTATTTCTGCAAAATTGGTCAAAGAATTGAATTTACATACTGTTTCTATACATTATCACATCAAGGATGCATTCCTAGGTACGAGATATAATGGAACACAAGAGGTGCATAATTTAGAAATTAAAATTGGTGATTATACTGAACGAAGAAATTTCTTAGTTGTACCTTTGCAGTCTAGTGACATTATCATAGGAATGCCTTGGCGTCATCAATACAATCCTGATATAGATTATTCTACGCATTCAATTAAAATTTATTTTCAAGGAAAACAAATCACACTGCATGGTATGCATGCTTCCAATAATTTTCCATTGCTTACTCATACTCAGGCTAAACGTACATTACGTAAAAGTAGCAAATCCTATTTAATATGGGTGAATGAAATTCAAGCTAAAGAAATCCAGATGCATCCTAGGCATGCACAATTTCTTTCCCAATTCCAAGATTGTTTTGCCTGCTGATTTACCACCTGGATTACCACCTGCACGTCCTGAAGATCATAAGATAGATTTAATTCCTGGAACACAACCACCATGTAAAGCACCATATAGGCATAACCAAATTGAACAGAAGGAAATTCAAAACCAAATAGACGAATTGCTTGACAGAGGATTAATTAGACCTAGTAGTTCTCCATTTGGTGCACCTGTCTTATTAGTGAATAAGAAAAATAATACCTATCGCATGTGCATTGATTATCGTGCCCTAAATAAAATTACTGTTAAGAATAGATACCCGATTCCTAGGGTAGATGATCTTATGGATAAGCTACAAGGATCTGCCATATTCAGTAAGATAGATCTTAAATCTGGATATCATCAAGTAAGATTGGACAAATCTGATATATCCAAAACTGCATTTAGAACACAATTTGGACGCTATGAATTTCTGGTTATGCCTTTCGGTTTAACTAATGCACTAGCCACATTCAGTCGTATGATGAATCGCATATTTTTGAAACGCCAGCATTGTGTCATTGTTTTTTTTAATGACATATTAGTTTTTAGTAAAAATGAGAATGAGCATTATGAACATTTGTCTTTAGTTTTTAAGTTACTAAAAGACAATCAATTATATGCTAATCCAGAAAAGAGTGAATTCTTTCAAACAAAAATCTAATATCTAGGACATATTATTTCGTCAGAAGGTATTAAAGTTGACCTTAAAAAAATAGAAGCAATCTTAAATTGGCCGATACCCAAAAATGTGCATGAATTACGTTCTTTTCTAGGTCTTGCTAGCTTTTACAGAAAATTTGTGAGGAACTTCTCATTACTTACATTACCTTTGACAAAACTCTTAAAGAAGGGTATCGTGTATAATTGGTCTGACAATCAACAAAAGTCCTTTGATTTGCTAAAACATGCTTTAACTCATGCTCATGTATTACAATTACCTGACTTCAATAGACCATTCTTTTTAGTAGTTTTACTAATGCTAGTGGATCTGGAATAGGAGCAGTCATTATGCAAGATTCTCATTCCATAGCTTACTCTAGCTACAAACTCAAACCATCTAAACTTAAATATTCTACCTATGACAAGGAATTGTTAGCCATAGTACAAGCCTTATGTCAATGAAAACATTATTTAATGGGATCTGAATTCATGATCAAAACGAACCAACAAAGCATTAGACATCTTCTTAGTCAACCACAAATATCTGACCGACACATTAAATGGGCTGCTTTTATTCAAAGTTTGCATCCCCTTATACAATATCAATCTGGAAAAGAGAATGTTGTTGCTGATGCTTTGAGTAGAATACCGACAATTCACAATATTTCTGTGATATCATTTGATTCCCTTATCCCTATGAAAGATACTTATCACCATGATCCTACTTTTCAAGCTGTTTGGAATAAACTAGTTGCAAATAATTGAATTCCTATTGATTCATTGTCTTACACTAATGGATTTATGTTTTATGAAAAAAGATTATGTGTGACTGTTCCATTTCGATCATTTGTTTTGCTTGAAATTCATTGTCCCCCATATCAAGGTCTAAGAGAAATTATATCTACTTTGCGTACATTGATTGAAGATTTTTATTGGCCACATATGGACACTGATGTATCTAATTTTGTATCTAAATGCCTAATTTGTCAACGAGTAAAAAGACACCATGGTAAACAATATGGTTTACTAATGCCATTATCCATTCCATCACAACCATGGGAACAGATTTCAATGGATTTTATCACTGGTCTACCTAACACTAAAGCTAATCATAATATGATTTGGACTGCTGTAGACAGGTTCAGCAAACAAGCATATTTTATTCCATACAAGAAAACCTTAACTGCATCTCAAGCTGCTCAATTGTTTTTGAAAACTGTTTTTAGGAACCATGCTTTACCAAAAGTCATTATTTCTAATCGTGATTCTAGATTCTGCAATAATTTTTGGATTACTTTGTTTGCTAACTTAGGAACAAAGATTGATTTTTCATCTGCATTTCATCGTGGAACAAATGGTTAAACAGAAGCTACTAACAGTACTATTTTAGATCTTTTGCGTACTTACACAATTTCAAAACCACACACATGGGATACATATCTACATTTACTTCAGTTTGCATATAATAACACACCAGATATAGCTACAAAGAAAGCACCATTTGAAATTATTTATGGATATGGATTGCCTACACCTGTTGCATCATTATCAAACAAAATTCAAACTGTTGATAATATTGCTAACATGCATGCTACTATTTTTTATGAAGTTAAAGATATGATTGTCAAAGCCCAGCAATCATACACAAAACAAGCAAACAAAAAAAGAAAAGCTATGAGTTTTAAAGTTGATGATTATATTTGGTTATGAATTGAAAAACAAAGATTACAAAGTGTATATAAACACCCCGTTGTCAAATTAGCACCTAGATTTTATGGACCATTCAAGATCATACACAAAATCAATGACAATGCATTTAAACTAGAATTACCACAACATTAGAAAATCCACAACACCTTTTATATCAGTTTATTACGACCTTTTAGAGGACAACTACCTGTATACCTTGTCTATGAAAACCCTCCTTTGCTAGACGAAGAAACTGAAATCCTTGAGCCTGAGACTATTATAGATACTGACTTTATGACCACTAGAATTGGTCGTAGATATTCTAGATATTTGGTCAAGTTTAAAAACCATCCTATTGAAGAGGCCCAATGGATGCACGGTGGATTTCGTGAGGTTTTGCGATGGATTCCATAAAATTTTATTACCGGGGCTTATACACAAGGTGGATTCTTTGTGCGAAAAGTCGATGGGGATGCCAATCCTTTTCGGGCATTTTGTTAATTTAATGTGTAAGTGGGTGATTCCATAGCGGGTGATTTCGTAAAATACATATTTAAATTAATAAACGTTTATGAGTTTAGAGTGCGCACTCGTAATAAATTAAGGTTAGGATTGAGTTCTAACCAATTTATTTTTGTAGCTGAAGACTGCTAGGTATTCACTTTTGTCGGTTTAATTGTATTATTTTTCTAACAATTGTGAATGCTTCAGTTGATGTGTAGAGCAAGCAGCAGTGGCATTGGGAAGCATTGGAGGATAGCGTGTACTCAAATTATCATCAATTTTTTATGGGCGTGTATCTTAGGCATGGCCTCCATATTTTGACGTGCTTATTTATTAAAGCGCTTGATATTTAATTATTATTTTTTTATGCGCATGGGCGCATGATTTAAATATTTGTATTGGACATTGTATTTGGGTACCGCCTGACTTCTTGGGTGCCCAATAGCTTTAATTCTTTAGTGGCACAAAAGCAAACACAAAAGCTAAAGCGTGCTAATTGTAAATTGGGCTACTTTTTGAGCTTGAAGATGAATAATATATAAAATACATGCTTTGTGGAGCGCTCACACAAGGCATGGGGGGAGATTGCACCCAATTAGTCTCTTGCTTCATGTCGTGCAAGCTTTCTTCATTGTTTTTTGTGCAAAAAGTAGAGTTCTTTTGTTCTTGGGGACCTTCTGATGCTCACTACGTGCGCATACGGCGTCCGATCTGTGCACCATCTTGACATTGCATTTCCTTGTCATCAAGGCCCAATTGTATATCAAGTTTAGGTCATGCACCTTGGTCCATCACCACTTGGGTTCATCCAAGAGATCCTTTAGTAGCTTAAGATTTGCGGCTGGGTTACCAACTAGTTTTTCTGTCAGGTGCTCTAAGATCTCGCAGAGGTCTCATTTGTTTTTCAAGACGTCGAATGTGACAGAGGTGGGTCACCCATGCAAGCTCCTAGCAATCATGCAGATTGGTATGGGTGTGTCTTTGGACTCACCGATTGCCTTAGAAGCTTGCTTGTATTCCTCGTTATCCAAGAATGAAAGATCAATTGTGGCTAGCACACACATCCAATCTCGCTCATCCTCTGGGAAAGGGATATACTTGGTCAGCGGCCCGTAAGATTTTCTAAACTGAGCATCACCGTTTAGCATAGCTAAGATGGTGTCTAGGTCAATTGGTGTAGTCTTTCAAGTATCCATCTCCACTTTTACCGCTTTCGTTTGATTGCCCAAGAAGATTAAACTGTTTCCCCAGTCTTCTATGACCCATGCATTGCACATCTAGGGTCAGCTTAACATGATATCGTAGTCCACTCCTTTCATGGATATGAAGTCCACAGAGAAACAGACTCTTGTGATCTTCAATGGCCAATTTTTCAACACTCCATATGGCTTTACTTTCATTCTGTTAGTCAATGTGACGTTGAACCTAGCATCCTCGACATATGGGTTACCCCAAGCCTAGAGTATTGCGTAGCTAAGCACATTGATTTCTGCCCTCATGTCTACAATCCCTTTCCACATGGAATCACTTAGAACTAGGACCAGCAAGACTGTGTGCATCTTTGTGCCTTCCCAGAAAGCATTAACATGCAAGGACTTGAGCATTGAGTGCAAAGTTAGGCTCGGTATTTGTTTTATTGTGTCATGGTCTTGCAAACCAACGATAACTCGCTCTATTGATCCTTCCACCCATTGCTTTAGCTCCTTCCATAGTATCAAGTGCTACCTAAGCAGGTCTCCTAATCTCAGAGTTACAAGGGTGGTCACTAGCATTGTGAGAAGATTGCTAGCCACTCGCTTCTCTCCTAATTCTGCGCTCCTTGGACAATGGCTTTGACTGGTTTGCTGGCTCATAGCATTCAAGCTATGTCTAGGTGGCACAAGTTGAGTTGTGGATGCGTTTCTTTGTCGTGTGGGAGAGGTTGGTGTGCTTATACTAGAGACATCATCAATCTCATCCTCCAAGATGGGCTCATCATTCTTTAGGTGTTCCCAAGCTTCTCTCACCCACTCCTTGACCTTTTATATGGCTTCCAGTTGGCGCTTCAGGTTGGGGTACTCCCCTACCTTAGCACTCCCTTTTTTAACAATCTTTGGAGTGGATGTTTCTATCTCAACATCCGTGGCTTTCTTTCCAATAGATAGTGTCATTGTGCTCTCAGTTTTCAGTGTGACCTTTGCTTCACTTTTCTTCTTTCTTCACCTACGACTTTTCTTTCTAATTGAGGTTGCATCCAGGTTACTAGGCCACCCTGGCAATGATATGCCGGCATTTGCATACAGGTCATAATATGCAACGGGATGGGTGTGGCCTCCCTGTCAAGTGTCTCAACACCCAACAACCCCAATGGAGCTGATGGTACAATTGCTGAACTAGAGAATGGTTTTCCCCTAGGGCAATCATCAAAGAGGTGGGTGATTCCACACTCATCACATCTACCTTATCTTGATTGGCTTACTCCCTCTTAGGGAAACACGAAGAGATGTATCCTGGGTGACCACAAGTCCAACAAGAAATTGACTCTTGGGTCTGCCCTCCTAAGCCTCTACCCCTCCCTCTTCCTAACATCATCACCAACATTGGTCGATAGTCTATGAGAACTGGATTGCCCTCTTCATCGTACAAGATGTAAGGGTTCACATAAGGCTCCTCATCGTTCGGCTCCTCCACGTAGTGGACTCGAGCTTGGATGGGTTACCTAAGGTCCAAGTGGCCTAGGTATGCCTGTGGGATTGATTTCCATCCTAGGGATGACTGGCTTTGCATCGTTAGGTGCCAGAAGGGCCAATGGGGCTCCTGTCCCAAAAAAAATTGGAGACGTATTTCCTATGTAAGGCAGATTTTAAGGTTGTGAGTATGGGGGTCTCCTCGGTAGTCTACAGTGCTGCATGGCATCGTGGCTGAACCTAATGCACTTGGTACAAGGTTGGGACCCAGGGTCATGACACTCAGCTAGAAGGTGGTTTCTGCCACAATGCATGCATTGGACATGTGGGTGCGTTGGTCTTCTCATCATCTCTTGTAGTCTGGCTAGCTCCATTTTCATTTCTGCTAGCTCCTAGCTTGGGTCAACGCCCTTTCCTTTGCCTTGATTGCTTGGGCTTGATCATTCACTAGATGTCGTTGCACTTTCTAAGGTTCTAGAATTGGCTTTGTCTCAATTTGAGCTCTTGGAGCTTCTCTTCTTAAGCTGGTCATCCACTCATATGGCCTCTTCAAAGACCTTAGCTAGTGCATCTCTCTACAAGCTTGAGTTGCCTGCCAAGGCCTTGTAAAGTTCCTCACTTCGTATTCTATTGATGAATATAGTGGACACCGCTCTCTAAGTGGGTCGTTCGTTAGTGGGGATTCTCTTATAGAGAGTTCGTACGTGAGTAACGTAGTCCTAGATGTCCTGTTTGTCCCCCTACTTAACATTCATCAGTTGCACTATAAGATTATTCGAGTACCCGGCCTCCGAGAATCTCTTAATGAAGAGACTCTTGAGGTCATTGAAATTGTTGTGTTCCACAACATCTAAGCTTGTGTACCACATTCTACCCTTATCGCCTAAGCATAGGTCGAAAGATTGTGAGTGCTGAGCAAGATCGGTGAGGCCGTTAGCCTCGTAGACCTGCTTGAACTGCTCTGTGAAACTATATGGATTGTTTCCGTCTTGTACTTATCTAGTTGTTTCACAACTGTGGGAATGCTTGATTGGCTCTTGGAGTCCTATGGGTGACTCCTAATCTTGCAAGCAATAATGTTGTTAGTGCTACTATGCTTTGTTCCACTGACGTGTTATCTATTAGTTGCTTCATGATTAGAAGCTTGCTCAACGTTAAATCTGCCTCTAGCACCATTTCTCTCTCTACGTCCAGTCCTGTTCGATTTCTAATTGCTAGGGCTAGACTTCTTACATTTCTGACCCACCGCAATCTCCTAGTCTGCTGCTAGTTGTATGCCACTATGCTTTGCAAAGCTTTCCATGCCAGCTTTCTTTCCTCCTCAAGGTCCACTATGATGTCTTCTGATGGTTTGCCATGGTGGTCTAGCTTGGTTTGTGAGTCGTATTCATTCACCATCTATTGGATTTTGATTGGGAAATCCCCCATGTCAAGTTCTTCGTTTTTGCAATTTGTACTGGGTTCTGCCATATCTGCGATCTCTTGCTCCACCAAGTTGTCGATGAGGTTAATCAAGTCACCGCTCCCAATGGTGTCACTCCTTCTATGTGCATGGCTTTCTGTGTTGCATCTCTCACTTGGTTCTACTAATTGGGGTTCTTGATCATCCCTCTAGGTTTGAGGCTTGTCTCCTATTGGTGGGTTCATTCTGTTCATTAAGTCTGAGTGTGTTTCTTCTTATTTACCGATAATTCTCAATTTATGTTCACTCAGTGTGTGCATGGTGCTCTTTTTCGTGCACTATGCAAAATCAGGCTTTCAATTTTTTCAAGTGCACTTCAAGTGTTAAAAACAATGTGCATGCTAACACGAGATAATGAATGCAACTTTTGCACTTTGGTCTATGTTCTTAGCCAAATAGGGCTTTAGGCTCCGTCATTAGTCGCTCTCACTAGTCTCTAGGGTCTACGCTATGTTATTCCGCTCGATCAAGGTTAATTAGAGCTTGCAGATCAATTTATGGCTCTAAAAGGGGCTAAAAGCTGACATGACTATTAGAGGTTAGATGTGCCTATAAGGCTTTTGGAGCCTTCCCTGACAGGAGGTGTTTTGCTTCGTTTGAGATGCACTAAATTTGTCAGTTTTTCTCTTGTCAAACTTTTGGTCCGATTCTACATTGTCTGATCCTCAGAATTAGACGTCTGATTTTCAACTGTCCAATTTCAATGCATCCAATTTAAACTTGCCCGATTCTCGCATTCGATTGTGATGTGTTCGATTTTGACTGGTTTGATTATTGTTTGTTCGAGTGGCTGATGGCCAACCATCCAAGTCCGATTTTGGAGGTTTGTGATTGTGGGTCATTCGATCATTCAAATCACACAGGGTGAATGTCCGATCAGACATCCAATTTTCAGGATCAGAGAAGTAGCATCCCATTGAACAGGCTAGACCGATTGACTCGAAGAATCAAACGTCCGAGTGTCCAATTCTGGGAATCGGACCCTATGGGCCCTGTCTAATTCCTGGTGGCGCGAAAATAACAAAGACAAAAAATCAACTTGAGGTAACAATTTTGGTCACACCAACACGCCATGAGCTCCAGAATACAAGAACGGACATACAGGAATGTCTCTATATACCTGGTATATGCAAAAAACTCATGTGGATGCTGATTGATTCACCCAAAGCTCAAGGTCTCTCTCTTTCTCAATGCTGAAGGTGAAAATGAGCTTCCCCCTTGCTCTTCTGGGGTCTTAAACCCTTGTTTCGCTTAGCCTTGACCTCTCTAATCGCTCCCCAGTGGTATTAATGCATTTAAACGCTCTTTTTTCCCATTTTTCCCTTGTTTGGGCTTATTTTACAGTAAAAACCCTAAAGTGTTTTGCTTCAATCTCTCAATCCTATCCTAGTCTAAATGCAACAACAATCAAAACCCAAATATTGAAATGATTTCTCCTACTTGCCTACTCATCAAAAACCCAAAATAGTTGCTTATTTTGAATATTAAAAACCCCAAATCTCCTACCTATATCAAGCACTGGTTCGAGGATGAAACCCTACTTCGACACTCAATTTGAGGCATGCTAGTGCTCAAACTTGAATCCATTGGTCCCTGGCAAAACGGAACCAAAATGTAGTGGGAGCTCACGCTCATTTTCCAAGACCCATGGACCACTTATCGCTTTAAGTGTTCCAAGTGAGCAAAAATGGCTATCTCTCACCTAACCGATGTGCCTTTGATCCTATGGGGGTGTAGTGAGCTTACCTTGATCCCGAATGAGTAGCCGCCTTCCTCAACCAACTCAGTAGCTCCATGATTCGAGATGTGAGCTTAAGCAACCTCAAGCCTCCACCTCCAAGCTCCATCCTCCATAGTCGTGAGTGAGACAAGAGAAGAGAAGAGAAGAAGAAGAGAGGAGATGATGGAGAGCTTCTCCTCCGAGATCCCTCACCCTCACACACTCACTCCCTCACACTCTCACACTCCCTCTCTCAAGCACACACAATCAAGCAAGAAGGAGAGACCACTTTTGCCACATACCAAAGAATGAGCTTCCCGTTCACTTTTTGAGTTTATATACAAGCCCTCAATCTGTTGGGCACCCATCCCCATTTTTACATGACTAGGCATCTTGCCAAGGTCCTCTTTCCCTACTCCCTTCTAGTTGCCTTATCCCTTCACCTATGCCTATTTAGACTTTGCAATTTGCACAGGAGGGAGCCTGGCACTCTTTTATAAAATGAATTACATTGGGCCCTACGCTTTCCTTGCTAGGATGTTTGGAGCACCTTGCTAGAATATTCAATGCTCTCCCACATTTTTCCTGAGCATCTTACTAGAATATTTGATGCTCTCCAACATTTTTTCTAAGCTTGCCTTCTCCTCCATTTTTCTCACTTGGGTAGAATGAGCTTCTCTATTCACTTTTTGGCTCGGCCTTCCTTGGTCTTCCTCAACTTCTTTTTGGGCTACATGGTTTGTAACATGTCTATAACAATACCCTATTCCTCCTTCTCTCTTGCCATTACCCCTAAGGTCCTACATGTACCATTTGCTAGCTTAGATGGCATGTAAGCTTCCAAAGTCCTTGCCTTAATGAGTGCCAATGACTCAAGTTAAAGTAGACTATTTAGACTTGTAGGCATGAATTTGAAGCTTCTCTAATGTGCTTAACTCCTCACACACATCATTCTTGTTCTTTTCTCACAAGAGCAGTCTTTGCAACTTACATGAACCTTAACTTACCAAGATGTAGTTGTATTTGTATACTCATGTAGCTATCTTCAATCGAGACATATAGGGGTTTGTAGGCAAAGTAGTCGGTCCAGATGATCTACATCATGAAGGATTACCTCTCTTGTCTTGGGAACTAGCCCACTTTGCCTCTTCCACTACCTTCATCCAAACCCTAACTATTTGTTGTGTCACCTCAACTTGGGCCAACCAAAGTTTTTGCCTTGAGAGGATGGGGTCCATCCAACCAATGACTCCACTTGGTAACCCACTAATCTTGTAGCTATAGATCCAACCTAATTAGCATTGATCTTCCTCCACCCAATTCATTAGGTTGGATAAGAGGGACCTAACCTTGTTTGCTAGCTATAAGACCCCCAGTATGCCTTCCATTTCAATAAAAGTCACTAATTAAAGACCAAGAAATAGGCCTACATTCCCTTTTACTAAGAGGATTGTCCCAAAAAAAGGTTTCCAATTATCTTTCAATAGTATTCCAAGAGCTATGGCTAAGATCTAGAATCATGGTGAGGAAAGTGATTAGAGAAGCAAGCATCACTTTAACTATCATTGTCTTGCCCAACTACTTACAAGGGTTCCTTTCCATTTGTCTACCTTGGCTAAACTTGTTTTGGAACCAATCTACACGTTGATGCATTGAAATTTCCACCCCAAGTGGGCATCCTAAGTACCTAAACACTTTCCTATGAGGAATAACTCGAAAGCCTAAGTCTAAAACCCACTTGGGGAGTCTTGAAGAACATTTGCTAGCCCACCTTATTTTTGGGTGCACTAATGGCAGAGCCTGAGAATTCACATAAATATGCATAAACCACCATAAGCTCCTAGATAGATTTCCTTTCAGCCTTAACCATATTTGAATTATCATCAACAAAGAATTGGGCTACAAATTGCTTTCTTCTAGGGATAGGGAGCCCTTTAATTAGTCTCTTCTAGGCCTTTAGGTCAAGGCATCTCAATAGAGGGTCATGACAACCCTATCTCACTAACCTCTTGACCTTGAAGGGATCAGAGCATACCCCATTTACTTGGATGACTGAAATGGCATTTGAGAAGAACCCATCATAGTCATGACTTCATAAGATTTCTCAAATCTAATTGACAAGACAAAGAATAGTCAATTAAAAATTGAGAATTGCATCATGAATCTTCCTATCATGGATAAAACCATACTACTAGGGGTGAATAAGCCTCCCAAGGAGGAACTTTATCCTAAGAGCTAACACCTTGGCCATAATCTTGTAGGCAACATTAAGCATGGTGAGCGGCCTCCATACATTTGGCTTTGCTCTATCCATTGATTTAGGGATGAGCTTGATGAGCCCAATGTTAGTTTCCTTAGGCAAACAATCGTCCTTGTGCACTTGATTTAGAAATCTAACAAGATCCTTAACACGGGCATCCCAAAGTGTTTGGTAGACTTCGATTGGGATGACGTCTATTCCTAGGGCCTTACCCCTCTTGATCTTCTTGACAACAAGCTCAAGCTCTTCTTTGCCCAACTTAACTTGCTTGGCTACAAGAAGGAGGGTATCTTGGCGTGATGCCTTGCTGAGATGTAAGGGGTTGTGCCAACTACTATAGCTAGATGATTTGTCATCACTTTTGCAATTGATTATTGGTCTTTGTGAAGTTTTCCCTCCCTGTCTTTAATCATGGAGATGGTTTCTCTAGCTATTTTTATTTGAAGGGTTCTAAAAGGTGCTAAGAGCATCCCCTCCAAATGCCATAAACCTTTTAGTTGAACTTTTGCAATTTCAATTTTATAATTCTACAGATTGTCAATGAAAAGCTCCACTCCTTTGCTAAGAGCACACATAATATGCTCCTTAAGGCATTGGTTGGCCATATGCATCTCTCTTCTAGCCCTAGATTTTTTGAAAAATCAATCGTTTGAACATATTGAAGAGAAAGAGTAGGTAGTTTCAGAAGAACAAGCAAATGGAGGATATGGATATAGAAGTAGGTGAGGAATTAGGATCTCATGTAGGTTGTTGATTCGAAGTTCAAGAACATGAAACATTTTATGGGCATGAGAAGAGAGGAATTCATGTAGTAGAGTCTTAAATACGATATATACCTTGTTTTGATATGCATAGCACTTCATTAAAAGAAAACTAGGAAATGTTATGAGATTTTCCAATCGCATAAAGGGTCGAACGCCATTCAAATTGTTGCACTTTGCCTTTCCCTCTGATTGATAATGTTGGTATTCAAGTGGATGGATGAGTGTATAGTAGATTTTGGAGGTATAATAGGTATACATACTTGGTTATTTTTGTGTCTTAGTGATTTGAGAGATTTGAAGCATGACGATGACAAGTTATGGCTCTTTTAATTTTTTATTTGACCTCATGGAAGAAAGACTAGATGTGGAGATGCAAAAATTACTCTTTTGATCAAAGAGGATGTACAATTAACACATCATGGTTTTGTCTCCAATGAGCATGACTGGCTTATTAGATTTAGTTTAGGCAATTTGAAAGGGGCGGGGCTAGCTATATGGGGAAATGTTATCAAACCATTAGGGCCAAAACCGCTTCAAAAAAGGCACTTTTGTTAATCAGTGGATTAAGGAAAGGGCCAAAGAGATTTCACCACGTGGACAAAAATATGGTATTCTTGTCTCCTCCGCTTTTGAGATAGTAGAGTTCATTTTGTGGTTCTTCCCTCCTATTTACTCGAATTCTTCAAATCCTGACAAGTTTTGGTAGTCCCAAAGGCATGACAGAGCTAAGTTAATTTAGAACATTTTGAAAATCGAGAGAATTTTCAAAATTCTTCTTGGCACTCGTAGTATTTTTAATTTGTCTCCTTGAGGTTCGCCCTTAGATCCTTGACCTCTCTCTTTAGATTTCTTTCTCTGCACATTGTGAGCATGCTTGTTGTCTTTTGCATGGCGTCCACAAGTCGTCCTTTTCATTTCATAAGCTCATGCACCATCTATAGCAAAAGTTCAAATGGAGAATGGGAGCCCAAAATATTTACTATAAATGATTGGGTTACAATGCTACCATCTTGCAAGGGCTCTCATAAGGTGAAAAGAACAAAACATAAGGATATCAAATATCACTGGAAGGAACACATCATTGCTTTCAAAACTACATCTCAAGGCTTGTCTCAAGGCTTGTTTACTTTGGTGCAACATGTTTACATGGCTAGAGATATGCACTTGGCTCCACATGAATGTTTTTCTCAGCAAGCACACTTTAAGTTTGAGTTGCAAAATATATGTGAACATATTGTTTTGTTTGAAGCAAATGCTAAATAGTGGATTATTGATTGTAGATATCTTTCCATCAACAAGTTTTGAGTGGAAACTTGTAGAGAGCCTCAATAGAACATTCCATACCATTCATAAAGAATTTGCAGATATTATTTATGCTGAACAAACTGCTAGTTTTTTTTTATGAAAGTAGATTTTTTGTGTATTATGCAAAGTATATGGTTCCCTCACGAGCAGTTGTGTATGGATACCTTGAAGATTTCCAGTTACCAAGTCTCTCATCTTTGGATTGGGAGATGCCTGATGAAACAACAATGGAGAGTTTTAAACTCAAAATTTCTCAAGATATTCAAAAGGATATGACTCCTAGAAGGATCTTGAGAAGAGTATGCTTATCATGGTTTTTACCCTTGCATGCTTTTGTAGCTTGCTTCAAAACAACATGTTTACAAAGGACGAAGGCTTCATGGCTAAACAGAAACATTTTAGAGGAAGATTTGGACAAAATTTTAGGTTTGTCTTGGAAAGCCAAGGAATCTGACCAAAAAGGTGACTTTATAAGGTGCAATGTATTCCCTCAATCATTGGGTTTATCTAAAATATATCTTGACAATCCCTTGTCATAGGTTTTGATTATAGAAGATACAAACTTAGAGTGGGTGCTTGGGTTCCTTTAGATTCAAAGATTGATTGTGAGACATTGAAACTTACAGTGCAAGTTACTACACAAGAAGTAAAGGAGGTGAACGTTACTTCAAAGTGGAGTCTTAAGGATGTAAGAGACACCTTGGAGTTTCTAGAAAATATTACTCCTAGATATAAGCTCAAGGTAAATGGTGCTATAATTGGAAAAAGAGCTGAGCGCTCTTTATCATGTATGTGTTGTTTGCCTCCTAGTGTTGTGACTTTCGGACCATGAATATGCACGTATAAATAATTTTGAATTTTTATTTTGCTCACAGATATTGTTGCTAGAAACATGGAATTATACATACTGATAAGTATTATAAAGGAACTCTTGGTATAAACTTTGCAGTGATTCTATAAATAACAAATCATCTTTCGTGGAACAAAATGATTTCATTATATCATGGGTTACAAAATAGTAGTATAATTTTACAGGAAACACTTGGCATAAACTTTACAATTCTTTGTGATTCTATGAACTAAAAATCATCTTACATGGGTAAGACCAAAACGAGATTTCATTACATCATGGGTTAGAATATTGTACTACAAATATAGAAGGGAAATTTATGATATACAAATAGAAAAACGAGCTATTCTTTAGCTTCTCTTTGATCTTCAACTTTTCCACCCTAAGGTTGTTCTTTGGTTTCTCCTTGGTCTACAGCTTCTCCACCCTTACGCTGAGCTTCTCTCTGATCTTCAACTTCTCCACCCTCAAGACTTTTCTCCTTCTTTGGAATAATTGCTCCATCTTTATCACTTTCATTCGTCATCACTAGTTTCCTCTTAGTAGATGTTTTCTTTGGTTACTCAAAGAACTTGATTTTCTCGGGCACTCTTTTCTCCTGGGGCTTTAGAGGAGATAGATTAAATTTCAATGGAGAAAGCTGAGCTCAGGCATCCCCTTCTTTTTGGACCCCTTCCTTTTCAACCCTGAGGACTTCTTCTTTTTTTAGGTTGTCTTTTTCGTGCCTTTTCCCTTCGTTGTTGCTTGTTCCTTAGAAGTTTTAGGTGGGAGAGGGGGGTCGGGGTCCACTGGAGTAATTGTCCTATCCAAAACTAGTTTGATACACCTCTCCTGTATCCACCACATGTATGGCTCAAGGTAGTCTCTGCACTACAAAAAAGTATATAAGCTATTTGAATTAGAAGAGACTTTCAAAATAAAAAAGACAATACATAGGAGACTTACATTCACCCCCTCTACATTCAATAACTTTGAATCTATTGTTCTTGAAGCATTTGAAATCACTCTCCACCCAAAACTATATATGTCATTTTGCAATGGGACCTCTTGAAGGAGAAACTTAAAAGGCCTTTGAGTATCAGCAATGTTTTCAAAGTTGGGGTCCAAATGGGTAGTAACAAGTTTAGCAGCATTGTATATATTAACTTATTAGCGAATAGTATAAACTTTAACCAATAAAAGGCAAAATAAATTGTTCTTGAAGCATTTGAAATCACTCTCCACCCAAAACTATATATGTCATTTTGCAATGGGACCTCTTGAAGGAGAAACTTAAAAGGCCTTTGAGTATCAGCAATGTTTTCAAAGTTGGGGTCCAAATGGGTAGTAACAAGTTTAGCAGCATTGTATATATTAACTTATTAGCGAATAGTATAAACTTTAACCAATAAAAGGCAAAATAAAGAGTATCCATTGACAATACATCTTTGATTGGCCGTGAATTCTTGAAAGAGAATTCATAAAGATGACCTCTCTTATGGGAATGTTGATATACATTAGGCTCCATTGCTCTCTAGGAACCAAAACACTAGGAGCAAAAACCCTCACTACAAGATATAGACCTTATAGCGACGTTTAAAGCGACAAAAATACAAACAACGCCATAGAATCATCGCTATTTGCGTCGCGCATATAGCGACGCAAATAGCGACGCATATAGCGACGATTGCAGAGATTTTGTGACGCTGATAGCGACGCCTGCAGTAAATTTGCGACGCAAATAGCGACGGTAACAGAGAAAAAAAAAATTTGTGGCAGGGCAGATATAGCACTGTGTGCTGTATGAGAGCCATACAAAATAGTTTCTGCACTGCTGCATACAAAGCGTTTGCAAACAAAAAGAATCTATACTGAAATCATAAAACTGATAGATGAAATAAATACATGATATCGCATAAAATGCGATTGGTATAATCATAAAACAATATCACTAATACATAGAAAATGTCTACATAGATCGGGCGACTAAAAACTAAAGGTATGTGAGCGCTAAGGATCTGAGGGCGAGCTACAAATCGTCGTCCCCCGAAAGCTCGTCCCTCTGCAAAGGAGCATCAAATGGATTCTGCAGAAAAAGAAACAACATATCAATCCACCATACAATAATGCATTCAAATATCTCATGGTAACTACGGACATGAAAGATGAGAGACTTACTGGGTCGCCACGTCTGTACAATCGGTCGATCAATGATCTGAGACCGTGCCTCTCTGCATATTGAGTCTCAAGGCCTTGCGGATCACGATTTGTAATGGAGTGCTGCAAAGAAAACAAAATGCTAACTGTTAGAAACATGATTGTCCGTACAAATAACATCTCAAAAAAACAAATAAGCAAAACAAAAGAGAAACTTACAAAGTCCTCCAAATATGTCCTGTGGCCGCCACTCCCAAGATGATGTACTGATCCGGCCTCGATTCGTGCCCTCGCCGCCTCCCGCTGCTGACTCCAACGTCCTGGCGAATTTGTAGCCTCCTCCCTTAGTCGGCGCCAGTCCTCTGCATCTAACCACTCGGGCTTTGGAGCCCCACTCTTGATTGCCTTGCGTGCGTCGGATCGTCTATGTGACATGTATGCACGCATGCAATCCATCATCCAGCCCGTAGAGAATCTATCCACTGCAGCTGGCACCGGGAACTCCTCGTGCAAGGATGCTACTATGTACTCCTTGCTCCCCTCCGGTATGTTCCTCCAATGATCCAGGACGTTGTGCCGAAAAACTTGTTGGCACAACTCCCTCATGCGAGCCATCACCCTCCTCCCCTCATCATTCATGATGATAGCTCCTGACCTGCCATCCACTAGGTATCCATAATCCCTAGGAGTGTGCCTCGTATGGGCCCTCTCCCATCTCCGTCCACGCTCCTGGGCATATCCAGGAGACCCCTGAACATCCGGTGTACCGACGGGGGTACCCTCTCCCGGAGTGCCACTGAAAGGGGTGCCACCAAAAGGAGTGCCACCAGAGGGGGTGCCACCAAAAGGAGTGCCACCAAAAGGCGTGACATCTGCCGACGGCTGCGCAAAAGCCGGAGTAACTGGAGTGGACGTCCCCACAGGTGTGACAAATCCTGGAGGTGACCGAGCTCTAGCTGAACGACGAGACGGAGACACCGCGTCCGTGTCTCCACAGCAGCACCCCCCTGATACTCCTGCAGTCGCAGTCCCTCCCTCTGGCCCAAGTCGCGAGCGTCGAGATCGTCTGCTCAAAGCTGAAGCATCTGATCGCACTGAAGCTGATCTAGCAGAGCGCCCTGACGAAGAACGAGACAGCTCCTGATCTGCTATCTCTCTAAATCTCGCGAGCTGATCTGGAGACATACGTGCCATCATCTCCTGAAACTCCTCATCGCTCATCCCTCGACTCATCCTGAAAATATCGATACCTGCAGAGATAAAAAAAAAGCGCATTAATATAAATCATTTTTGAAAAATTCATCTTAAAATGCATATCTTATCTACCTTTATGGAAGATCTAAACAACGAATTGAGTAATACAATTCTCCAAGAATGAAGTATTCTATGGTCCCATGTTAATCTCCTGACATAACTCTGCATACACTGGAAGGTCAATAGACATGTCACTACAAAAGAATGAGTCTGCCTCGTTCTCAAAAAATTCTACGACTTCAGTATTTCCATCATTGTTAGCCGATGCGGGCTCTAAGCTTGCGGTGGCCTCCACCCCTTGTAATTTCGATCCCTCTATTTGCATATATTCTTCATCTATGCTTGGAACATCGCTTTGATCGTATACTCTCGCACCTCGAGGAGTTGAAGGTATAACATACCACCATCTAGGTTGTCGGGGATTTGGATAGAAGATTACCTGTTCACAAACACTTACAAACCGTCTTCAAACCATTGTGACATAAAGCATGTCGTATTACAATTAGCAAGCAAATGACTAGAAGATTACCTGTTCACAATGTGCCGGCAACACAAAGGTGTCGCGCAAATCCATCCATTTTTTTTCGGAATCTATTTCGAGAAATCCAGATGGACCTCGTCGAACCGTTGCGCCAGCTCCTCCAAGTACCACTTTGAACCACTGCACATCGAATATTATCATGGAGAAGCTACGGTAATCCACCGTAATAATACTTTGCAAATTCCCAAAATACTCCATCTCATCCACAACCGTGTTCGGATCCGTTGCTCGTCGCCGGCTCTCTTGCTCAAACCTTGCCATGACACCACAGTCCATTGTGGAGCGCATTTTGTCAATACGCTCCACCCGAAAATGCCGTCCACGCGACCACGCTGCACTATATATTTTGTACTGCACATTGAAACACTCAAATTAGATGTAGCAAACAAATTCAGATACGACACATTCTAAACCCCTCATTACCTTTGGACTACATCCCCTCGAGAACTCCCACTCCTCCATTGAGACCTCTGCCCCTTCGCTGGATGCTGCGATCAAGGCTCCATGCAACCATCGTGTTGACATAAACCGCGGCATCTCCTCCATGCCTTCGGGATATCGAATCGGTCGGTGACGCGTACTGCGTCGGAATTCAGCTCGTGCTTCCTCTCGATCTTGCCTTGCAATTTGGTACTTGGCGAGCCACGTCTCCATGGAGGCATGGTGCAACATACAAAAGCGATTCACCTTCTCTTCCATTGAGGCATCCATTCTTTTTTCTACCCCATTTCCAACCACCACATCTCCAGTCAGCCTGTCATCGTCCTTGAGCGTCCATAGCATTTCATTGTCTGGTTCCACCGTTGGTAGCCATTGTGAGATATGCACTAATGCCTCTGACACCAACCAACCCTCCGCCATGCTACCTTCCGGACGAGCTCGTTGTCGCACAAAGCCTTTCAGGGTTTTCATGAAGCGCTCCAGGAAGAACATCCATCGCGTATGGACAGGTCCGGCAATCTCCACTTCGTCCACAAGATGCACAAGAATGTGAACTTGTATCGTGAGCATGCTAGTGGGCAGGTATTTCTCAAAGAGACAGACCGTCTCAACTGCTCCCCGCCTTACGGATTCAATAGAGGACGTCTTAATCTCTTTCTGTGAGATCCATTGCACCAAAGTCGACAGCTTGTAAATGGCCCCGCGAATTTCTGGAGTTAGGCATCCCGCGATCGCGATCGGTAGGACAAACTGCCACAAACGAGAAAGCATTAAGAATAATGGTCACTTTTCAAATTTCAAAATGTCCACGCTAATTAAAATCCATTCTGTTCACAAACCTGACATATCTTATGCCAATCATGGGATTTTAGCCCAGACATTTGGTCATCTTTAGAAAATGCGGACCTGAGAGAACGCATCATACCCGTCGGAGTGCGGATAGACTTGATTACTTGCTTCACAATGCGCTCTTCTTTGGTAGACAAAACCCAGGGAGCGCGAGGAAGCTGCACTCCCCCTTCAGCACTCGACTGCGGCCAAAGCGCCTCCATCTTACCTACCTCCTTTAAATCCATTCGTGACCCTATAGTGTCTCTCTTTCCTGTGATGTGGTCCCATAGCAAGCTGCCCACATTTTTGAAAATATGCATGGGATCCAACAAGTGGTTGACCTGTAAGTGGGTCCAATATGGCAACTCGTAGAAAACTGAGAACCGTCGCATTCCATTTGGATGTGATTCCGGGTTTACCATTTTCAGCTCATACCAGCTTGCAGCGTTCATACGTGCTGGAGGTCGTCCAAGAAAACCTTCCCTGAGTTCATGATCCTCCGGCAAGAAAGTGGCGTGTCCTTGATATACCATCTTCTTCATGGTTCGTGACCTTCGGGAGTCTAACTGTGGCCCACACAATGGACATGCATGATAACCTGAGGTAACGAGACCTGCAAGGCGATCCACGACCTAGTGAATACTTGATTGAATGAAATAAAATATAGATATTACTGGCGTGAACAAAGGTCTGCTCACCTGAGCACTCTCCCAATCCCGGAAAGTCATGCATCGTCCACATGAGAATGGCTCGAATGTTGGCTGACCGCCGACCATCGCGCCTGCTCATATCTTGCACCGTGACCCCCTCCTCCCACAAAATCTTAAGCTCATCGACTAATGGACGAAGATACACGTCCATATTTTTTACTTTGTAGCGGCCCGGGACGAGCAAGCTAAGGATGAGATGTCCTTTCTTCGTAGAAAACCATGGAGGAATGTTGTAGTTGACAAGCACTATAGGCCACACACTGTAAGAAGTCGAGCGCAGACCGAATGGGTTCACACCATCCATGGCGAGACCGAGCCGAAGATTCCTTGGCTCTCGCGCAAAGCCTGGGAAGGTAGAGTCAATGTGGCTCCATGCGCGCGAATCTGCTGATATTCGTTGCACTCCATCCGTAGACCTATTCTGCACATGCCACGTTGTCAAGCTTGCCATGGCAGACGTGCGAAACATGTGGTTTATGCGGGGAATGAGCGGAAAGTGTCTGAGGACTTTTTGAGGGATGGTCTGCCCTTGCAAGTCCTGTCGATACCTGTGAGCACCACACTTTGGACATGTCTCCATAGTCTCGTATTCATCTCGAAACAATATGCAATCGTTGATACATGCATGGATGTTATTGTAGTCCATGCCAAGCTTCCGTAAAACATGTCGTGCATCATCACGAGACTCAGGCATGGTGTTTACAGGTGGCAATATATGATATTTCAATAACCTGAAAAAATCATAAAACACCTTAAAAAATCCATCCATATTTACAATAATACTGTTTAAAAAAAAAACAATGAAGTCTGTATGCAAGGTACCTGAATAACTCAGTCACACTCGTATCGCTCCAACCGTATTTTGCTTGCACACTTAAGAGTGCAAGCAATGTCTTCAACCGAGATACTCGGCACCCATCATATAATGGTATGGATGCTTCCTCTCTAAGCGGGTCAGATGTCTCAACATCCATGGGAATCAATGCATCAATCATTGCCTCCATCTCAGGCTCCAAGATTGTAGGAAAGTCGGGAAGGTTGTCTGTCTCCTCTGGCATTGACGATATAGATGGGCCTTGCGAGTGGTCTATTGGCTCCTGCCATCCATCCATCGCACGTCCACGAACTCTTCTAATTGGCCGCAAAGGGTGCACTCCCCCTTGGGTCGAGACATCACCCCCCTGGACACAAAATTTGCCAACAAGACCCAATCTTATTGTGTATGGTTTTCAATTAGCTTGAGAGTACAATGCATGAAAAATGCTAACTTGAAAATACCGTTTGCTGAAAATCTGCAATCGCCTGATCAATAATCTCAGGTTGAAACTCGCCAAATCGTCGTACGTGTTCTATAGACAATCGGCGTTTTCGTCTAATTGCCAACTTGCATTGAGAGCAAGGACATGGGACACGCTGATTAAGATACGACTCGCGGTCTTGAACAATAGGACCTTCTTCGTTTGCCATCTTATCTACATTACAGCAAACGAGGCTTAAATGGATAGCTTTTTGGAGATGTACGTCAACTTGCAAGTTGACCATAAACCTTGCATTGTATATAGTAGTCGAGAGATTTTCCGATGTTATATCTCGGCCTTGTATCATGCTCAACGATTTGTTTGTCCCGGTAGATAATTTTTTGTTATATCTCGGCTTTGAGTATAAGTAATCCATTTTAAAATTAATGCGCGCCATCTATGAAATTTTACAACTATAGTAATAAAATTTATTTCAATCAATTCTACTCATAGTCATAAGACCTGAGAGAAATTATCCTATACTCAATTTAAGGGATCTCCACTTCTATAACAATAATTTTGGGTTAATTTTGATGAAGTACGTGGCCGTATGCAAAGCACATTGCATACCATTATCGATACGTATATTATCTTAAATTTCATTTCCTTCCCTCTCCCTCTCCCTCTCCCTCTCTTCCTCTCTTTCTCTCACCCTCTCCCTCACCCTCTCGTTCTCTTTCCCTCCCTCTCTCATTTCCTCCCTCCTCCTCCCTCTCCCTCTCCCTCCCTCTTTCTCCCTCTTTCTCCCTCGCTCCCTCTCCCTCCCCCTCCCTCTTTCTCTCCCTCTCTCATTTCCTTCCCCTCCCCCTCCCTCTCCCTCTCCCTCTCCCTCTCTTTCTCTTTTTCTCCCTCTCCCTCTCTATCTCTCTTTCTCTCTCATTTCCTAAACAAGCAAAAAATAAAGTGATTTAAACATCCTCCAAGCAAAAGGGAGAGGGAGAGATACAATGCACTCTCCCTCTCTTTCTCTTTCTATCCCTCTCTCATTTCCTTCCCCTTCCTCTCCCTCTCACTCTCTTTCTCTCTCATTTCCTCTCCTAAACAAGCAAAAAATAAAGTGATTCAAACATTAAACAAGCAAAAGGGAGAGGGAGGGAGAGAGAGAATGCACTCTCCCTCCTTCTCCCTCTCTTTCTCTTTCTCTCCCTCTCCTATTTCCTCCCCCTCCCTCTCCCTCTCCCTCTATTTCTCTTTCTCTTTCTTTCTCTTTCTTTCCCTTTCCCTCTCCCTCTCCCTCTCTTTCTCTCTTACTCTCTCGTTTCCTCTCCTAAACAAGCAAAGAAGAAAGTAATTTAAACATTAAACAAGCAAAAGGGAGAGAGAGAGAGAGAATGCACTCTCACTCTCTTTCTCTTTCTCTCCCTCTCTTTCTCTCCCTCTCTCTCCTTCTCCCTCTCCTTCTCTTTCTTTTCCTCTCCTAAATAAACAAAAGAGAACGATTTAAACCTTCAACAAGTAAAAGAAAGAGAGAGGGAGACTCACCAATGAGATATGGCGAGCGTGGGCGGCTTCTCTTTGCAACGAGGGCTCCTCCTCTCCTTCGCGAACAACGACGGTGGCGGTGGCGGTGGCGGCGGCGGCGGCGGCAGCAAGTCTCTTCCTCCTCTTCTCTCACAAAGCCTTGGCTCTCTCCCTCGCTCTCTCCCTCGCTCTCGCTCTCAAAAGGCGAAGAAAACAAAATGAAAACGGCGCTCTGGTTTCGGCCGCGCTTTTTTTCCCTGCGGCGTCGCTATTTGCGACGCAAATAGCGACGCAAATAGCGACGCCAATAGCGACGCCGATAAACGCCGTTGCTAATCGGCGTCGCTATTGCCCCAGTCCCTTGTAGTGCCTAAAGACAAATCATCAAGAGATAGAACGTTGAAGGGATGTACCTTTCAACATATGGAAAAAATATATGATGGTTTGTGACACTATTAAAGTGCTTATAAAAAGTTTGTAATATTTGAACTGGATTTTGAAAACAAACCCACAGAGAGAAGTGGATCAATAACAAATATACTCTTAGCAATAGCATTGCTAAGAGAAGCAATATATGACCTGTATACAAAGTAAAGAATGAATAAGAGAATGAATGCAATGTAAGGATCCTTGAAAAAATTCAATATAAACAAAGAGAAGTAAAAGACCTTACCTCGAACAACATAAAACTACTAAATTTGTAGTTGACAATCTTTTTTCTCGAATAGGGCCTTATCTTCAGGAGATATGCTGATGTACTCTTCTTTTCCAAGACTAATAGAAACATTTACGACCATTTGGCCGTACACTTTGCCCATCCTCTTGTAGTTCACAAGGCCAAGAGGCTCGATCTTTCTTTGCTAGATCACATCTTCATTCTCTATTATCTCTTTCCTCTTCTCCTCCAAGACAGCCTCCTGCTCACTTGCAACCCTTGTAGGATACAAGTGAGTAACATCCTCAACCTTGTGCACCGGTGGCTCCTTCCATTTTCTAGACACCTTGGGTGGAATATTGAGGATTTCAAATACCTTTTGATCAATAGTTGGCAGACGATTCAAAACTTTGTCAAACCTATACCTAAGTTTACTAACCATACTAAAGTCCTTATTCATTAATGTAATTCGATGTGCATGAGCAATTGCAATGTATGCATCATTCAAACAAACAATTAAAAAATTATTCGCTGCCTCTCCTGTAAGTAGAGTAGGGCATAAAATTGCCATTTCTTATTGATGCCCTCCACAGAAGCAACTAAAGGACACTTGTTAGATATCTCCTTGACCACTTTGAACAAGGGAGCCTTCGGAATGAGATGTCCAGTGGTCTTTTGAGCTTTCATGATCTCTCGAAAACATCTCTGCATGTAGAACTATCTAGATTTTCTATTTCTCTTCAAAGGGGTTTCATGGGCATGATTAAAAAGGGAACTTGAAGGTTGAACCTCACCTGACTTGGAGTTCTCTGAGAATTCACCTTCACCTCCAACACCAGCAGGGGTAGCAGAGCAAACAATATCTTCACATGTCTCCTGGACTATTTCCTCTTCACCTTCCCTTGAAGGTTTCTTCAAGTAAACTTTCCTTGCAGTTTGCTTTGTCCTATCCATCATTTGTGCAGGCTAAGGGTCAAGAATACCTGGAATACCATCGTTGTCCGACCTCCCATCCGATCTCCCCATCCTTCTCTTATCGTCTCCATTGTTGTATCTGCCTCCCATTTACATCATCTTCCTGCTGTCACCGTCTTCTCCTGTCACCTCTTCTTGTCCACTTGGTATTCTTCATCAACAGTGCTGTCCTATGACCTGCCCATGCTCCTTTATGCTCATGTATGGTAGCTTTTGATATGGCACGATAGCATGGCGCTTTGTCTTTTCGCATGCGACAATCGCGTCGTTTTGAGGTTGGTCTAATATGGTGCAATAAGAATATATTCCAGGTTCTGCCAAGTAACCCTTCGCATTGTATCAGCTTGAAGTGGCATTGTATCAGCTTCATATTTGTGCTAGCTCAAAATGACAAGTGAGAACCCACCCATGTCACCCTCCACAGTTGGGAAAGGTAAAAAAAAGGCTTAAATCCACATTGTCCAAGGAGTCAGTTGCCTCAGAAGTTTTAGTTGCATCTCATGTGTCAGTAAGACAAGTGCTGTGACTACAAAGAAGGATTCAAGAAAGGAAAAATCTTCTGTGTGGACCCTAGGCCTCACTCAGATTAAAGAGGTTAGAGCCTCAGAAAGACTTCTGGATTTCCTTATTGAAAACAATATTGACTTGTCCTTCTTTGCAACATCTAGGGAGATTTTCAATCCAGAGTTGGATCTTAATCGGGTTGTGAACTACTCAAAGGACTTTTGTAGGGAAGACTTTGCAGAGTTTGAAGAGTTGACATATCCTATTGTTTAGTTGGATTCCAAGGATTATGTTCACACTCCTATTGGGAGGTCAGCCCATTGAGAAGTCTTCCTTCACCAAGAAATGTGGTTATCATTCTCTTGGTAGATTCTATGCATCTGAGTTATGCTCTTTACACCCAAAAAATGCAAGCTTATGCTTAAGCCTACTGCATTTATTGTATATTCTCTTGTGAAGTACCCCATCAAATCTGATGAAAAGCTTAAGGAAACCTCCAAGTTGTCCAGCTATTGTCTTCTTAAAGAGGTAGCAGATGATGTGGATGTTGAGGATCAAGTAGACCCACAGATGGAAGCATCAATTGCAAAATACCTAGATGTTGCTCAATTTAAAGCAAAGACAGTAATTGAAGAGAGCAATGAAGAGGTTGATGAAGTATGTGATGCCCCTTCCAACATCATTGTTCCATCCTTGCCAACTTTCCCAATTAAAGACAAAGAGTACATATTATTGCTTGATCTACAAATCCTTTTCAATTTGAGGAAGGATTATTGCTTGGCAATTATTGCAAAGGCATCTACATATGTAGAAGGCATAGAGGATGTTGAGAATGAATCCAATGAGGACTTACTAAAATTAGATACTCAAGTGTCAAATGATAAGTTTATAGATGCATCAGATGCATTTTCCCTATGTTTAAGCAAGGTAAGAGATGCTGAGAGAGAGTTACAAGATGCTAACAATGAGTTTGACCGATTTCAAGAGAAGCTTGGAATTTTCAATTTTGAAAGGGAGGAGTTATAATATGTTAAGGAACTCAAGGATACCAAGGAGACATCAATTAGTTTATGTAATCAAAGTAAACTTGAGAGTGATGAAAATCAAACGGTAATGCTTTCTTTTGTTTTTGTGAAACCACATACATATTTTCATTTTTTTTCATTCTGACTTTTGGTTTTATAGTTGGAGATTGCAGATGAGGATAATTTCTTAGGAAGAGGCAAAGGATCAAGAATTGGTGGTAGTTCCCTAAAGGATGTTGCACTTGGGCATTACATATCAAGGATTGATCCCAATGTTCTATTGGTTTTGCATAGCACTTTCTCAGAGGAGACCTCAAGGTCAATTGTCTGTGTCAAAGCACTTACAAGGCTCCTTGGGTACTCAAGTTTGTAGTATAATAATGCGCACAAAGTCATGTTCCCAGAAAAGACAACAACCATTCGAATATTTGGTTATGGTCAAGCTTCTCTGCCTCCACAGCTAGATACTTCCTAGCATTCTCATCTTATGCTTTAGCAGCAAATAAAACAAATATCAAGTCCATAGCTAGATACAAGAGAACAAAGTTTTTATGTTATAGAGGAAAAATACATGAGGAGGATGAGGATATAAAGGCTCTTGAAAGCTAGCCATGTATACATTATTTTGAAAATAGTATGGGTATTCTAGATTCCATCGCAATTTGTTGTGTTTTTCTGTCTTTGAAGCTGTCTTCGAAAAAACCAATTGAATAACTCCTCAAGGGCATTGGTTTTAATTACTCCTCCTCTACGTCTAGTGCTCCGAAAGAAACACGTACGTGCTTGGTGGTGAGATTTCTCCATACCTTGGCTACTATAAGTTGCTAGGGGCCCTTGCTCTTCCACAAAATAAAGCTCGTGAACAATAATAATATGATGTGACAACCCATAAAAGTAAAAATCAGTTTGAATAATTAAACCTTGTTTTCAAAGCACAAAAACTCAAATTTATGTCTATCTTACCAAGTAGAAAGTAATATCCTTTTCTCCCCAAGCTTCCTTGGTTGCCTGAACAAGATTTACAATTGAATGTTTGTACTCTTTGGAATAATTGGATATTCACTTTTGTTCCCTGAGTACTTTAAATAATATTTCAAGATGTCTCCAAACCTCCATTCGTAGGAATGCCATTTGTAGTGTACTAGCCACATTTGTTGTGATTGCACACAATTCTCTCAAGCACTCCCACAATGCACTC